>NC_058523.1:326525947-327150947 GCF_904849725.1 Hordeum vulgare subsp. vulgare
CTCGACGTCGTACCTCTCTCTCCCTGCCGAACTATCAAGGTACTCCTCGAGTTTCCAATAGTTGTCAGTTTCCCCGACACTGGGTGACCGAGTTTGTGAGGGTCTAGAACTCTGCCCTGAAGACTTACCACGAGTGTTGGGCGAGGATTATGTGTCCTTAGCTCAAGGAGAATACGGTAGGGACTGTGTGTCCCGGGACTGTGTGTCCTTTGGTTTCAATACCAAGCCGCTCCAAACCAGACGTACAACTGTCACAACAGTTGGAACTGGGTCATCAACAAGTGTCTTCATCGTGATACGGGTTCTATTTCTTCAACTCTTTCATTTCCCGAGTTTCTATGTTGATGACTTTTATATGCACTGTTGAATAATTTGTTTGATGACTTTCTCTGAATTTCCTCAACCTCAAATTCTTCACTTGCGAAGTGTGCAAACCGAATAAGGGTTCTATTTCTTCACCTGCTTACTCTATACTTGCAAAGTGTGCAAATCGAATCTCATAATCTTCAAGAAGTAATCTGATATTGAAGTTTTTGCACAACTGATTCTGTACTACTTTCACTGCACTTAATTCAACATTGAGGACTTTCCTCACAAGGAATTTCCTAAGTGATGAAATTCTGAAAACCGCCTATTCACCCCCCTCTAGTCGATATAACGCACTTCCAATTGGTAACAGAGCAAGGTACTCCCTTGTTCTCTGTGATTTTGGTTTAACCACCTGGAGTTTTAGTTAGGTCGACCGCAGGTATGATCAAGGTTACTGTAGGATGTCCTACCTTTGAAGGAAAGGACTTTCCCTACTGGAAGACCAAGATGCAGATGCATCTTCAGGCTATTGACAATGATCTCTAATATATTGTGAAACATGGTATTCCCTCCATCACTACTGCTATCTTTGCCGCTGATGTGAAGAAATTCAAGAAACTTGACTCACAAGCAAAGAATATCATTTGTGGCTATCTGATCAAAGGTCAATTAGGCACAATGACTGCTTTGGGCACATCTAAGCTTATCTGGGATAGGGTGGCCAAAGTCAATGAAGGAATCTCAACTCAGCGTGACTCTGGTGTTGATGTTCTTTGCAATCTCTTCAATCACTTGAAGAGGCTTGACAATGAAAGCTGCCAAGATACCTTTGATCGCCTCACTGACATCTCAAATGAACTGCAAGCATTGGGAGCTTGAGACATCACTGACCATGAAGTTGTGAAGAAACTGCTAAGATCTCGTGATCCATCATTTGATACACTGGTTCCGACGATTCAAGAAAGAGGAGACTATAAGATCCTTGATCCTGCTGATATACTTGAAAGACTCAATACTCATGAATTCCAACAAGAAGAAAAGAGAGATCTGTATGGACCAAGCTACTCAAGACCTCATGCGCTGAAGGCTAAAGCAATTTCCTCAACCGAAGAAGAAGACTCGGATTGGAGCATTGGTGACCCTGAAGAACTTGGACAGGAGCTTGCAATGCTCATGAGGAAATTCCAGAAGTTTACAAAGCGTGGCCAGTTTGGTAAATCTTCAAGAAGAAATATGAGGAAATCAGAATCTTCATCTCAGGACTACAAGAAAAGAAAGTGTCACAAATGAAAGAAATCTGGTCACTACGTAGCTCACTGTCCTCGTTGGGTGAAAGAATCAACGACGAAGAAATACAAGGATGGAAGTTCTGATGACTCGAAGAAAAAGAAGAAATCTTCAAAATCCTCGTCCTCAAAGTCCTCATCGCACAAGAAGACCACTTTCAGAAAGGCTCAGGCATTTATTGGCAAGGAAATGGATTCAGAGGAAGAATCTGAGGAACGTGATGAAGATGAAAGTTCTCAAGAAGATTCAGAGTCTGGTGTGGCAAGTCTTGCACTGGCTACCACATTCCTCAACAAGTCAATCTTCAACCTCGAAGAAAATGACAATGCTATCTACACTGATGAATATGCTGATGACTTCGCTCCAACCTATTGCTTCATGACAAAAGGTTCAAAGGTACCAATGATACTTCCTCCTCTGACTCAAGTGACTGTGATCCCGATGATTATAAAAAAACCCAGTTACAGTAAACTTGCCAACATTGTAACTAAACAACAAAGTGCCATTGAAAATCTTCAAAAACTGCTAGACAGAAGCGATGATCTGTTGAATGATGAAATGAATCGTACTAAAGTCCTCACTGAAGATGTGAAAAGTCTTAAGTATAGATTTGATAGTCTTCAAGATTATTATGGCACACTCTTGGCTGATCATGAGAAACTTTCCTATGAATTTCTTCAAAGGAAACTTGATCTTGAGAAGTTGAAGATGTCTCATGATGATCTTCGAATGGAAAACAATTCATTGCTTGGTCAACAGATCAGTGCCGCTCAGGTTGAATTTACTCCACCATGTCCCAAATGCATCGAGCATGAAACTGCCAAGTCTTCACCAGAATCATCAAATGCTTCTATCGCTACAAATTCTTCAATTGTTCCTGTGGTATCAAATTCTTCACTTGAGGAAACAACAAATGCTACTAAAGAAAATGCAGGGTTGAAGGAATTGTATGTGACAGGCATATACAAAAGTCTCAAAGGGCATCAAACCCTTTGCGATGTGCTCAAAAAGCAGATTCTGAACAGGAATCCAAGGACAGAAGGAATTGCCTTTGAGAGGAAATTAAATGGTGATGGATCATACTACAAACCTGAGTAGTACCCCAAAAGCTCATGGGTTGGTGCTAGAAGTCCTCTCGTCGATCCATCCACTCTAACAGGCTTTTCATGTGAAATATCCTAGTCTTCAGATGAGTTATTTGACTCGAACAGTAAATTGTTCAAAAATCAGTCTGGTGAAGTATTTGCTCGATATGTTGGAACTAACTGTAGGAATGGACCACCCTTGAGGAAAATCTGGGTTCCCAAAAGTTTCTTGGAAAATCTTCAGGTGAATGTACTCATGACACCACCTGTGAATAACGTGAACCCCACATCAAATTCCTCACGTGGACCAAAGTCTTAAAGGGGATCAAAATCCTCAAATGGTCAATACTATGCTCGTACTTGTGATGATGCTTCTGATATGCAAGGAAATTACAAGGATATGAATATGAGCATTATTCCTCAAATCATTATGTTCATAAATCCTCAAAGAACTTCTCTGCCTATTCATTTGAGTACTCTAATCCCCCTACTGTGAAAAGAAGTCCATTAGCTTCAATGCCTCCATTCTCATATGGTGCTCGCAGGATGATGAACTCTTTGCCACCCCTTCAGATGTGGGTGGCGAAGAAATTGAACTGGTCACTTCTGCAGGATAGGTCTCTAGATGAAAGTCATCATCTGAAGAATTTGCTGGAGACCCGAGGAAATTGCTTGCTTTGACGCAAGCTACCGTTGATGAAATGATAACATTTCACACGTCCTCAAATTTACTGTTTATGATGAAATACTTAACTGATGAAACTAATATCATATTCCTCAAGTCTGAAGCACATGAGATGGTAAGCTGTACTAATTCATCTGCAGGATGACAAACCCAAGAATACATAGTGGGTTCTTGATAGTGGTTTCACAAATCACACGACTGGTGATAGAATGTTGTTGATGAACATGCCACTGACTCCATCACCACTAAAGCAAATCACTTATGCTGGTTAAGGTAAAAGCAAGGTATTGACACTTGGCTAAGTGGCTATCTCCAATGATAGACACATGGACAAAATCATGCTTGTTGAATCCCTTGGGTTTAACCTCATCTCATTCTCAATACTTTGTGATCTTGATATGGTTGTCATCTTTGGAAAATATAGATGCGTAGTAATCATGGAATCTGACAAATCCAAAGTGTTCGACGGCTTTAGGAGAGGAGATTTGTACATTGTTGATTTTTCAACAGGTCCTCAACCAGCCACATGCTTACTAGCAAAAACCTGAGAAGGCTAGCTATGGCATCGACGTATGGGTCATGCAAGCATGAGGAAACTGCACACACTGGCAAAGAAGAAGCATGTCATTAACATTGAATTAGTCAAATTCCTCAAGGACCACCTCTGCGGTGCTTGTGAGTCTCGAAAAATAACTAGATACAAACACCCCTCGAAGACTATCATGACTACTACTCTCTCGTTTGAATTGCTTCACATGGATCTATTTGGACCTACTCATTACGCCACTCTAACCAATGCAACATATTTATATGGCTTTGTGATTGTTGGGTACATATGATTCTGTATAAAACTGAAGTGCAGGAAGTCTTCAAACGGTTTTCATCAAGGGCATCAATGAACTTCGGCGTCAAGATCAAACACATCAGGAGTGACAATGGGATAGAATTCAAAAACACTGGTCTTCATGATTATCTTGATGAACTTGGTATTACTCACAAATTATCTGCTCCTTATACTCCTCAACAAAATGGCGTCGTTGAATGCAAGAACAGGACTCTGGTTGAAATGGCATAGACTATGCTTGAAGAATATCAGACTCCTCGTCGTTTCTGCCCTAAAGCAATCAACACAGCTTGCCACATCATCAAGAGGGTATATCTTCACAAATTCCTCAACAAAACCTCATATGAACTCCTCACTGACAAGAAACCAAATGTAAGTTATTTCAAAGTCTTCGGTGCAAGATGTTGGATTAGAGATCCTCACCATTGCTTAAAATTTGCACCTAAAGCACATGAGGGTTCTATGCTTGGTTATGGAAAGGACACCCACACCTACAGAATCTTCAACACCTATCACAACAAGGTCATTGAAACTGTAGATGTGCGGTTTGATGAAACTAATTGCTCGCAAAGAGAGCAATTGCCTCTTGTGCGAGACAAATTATCTCCTGAGGAAGCCATCAACCTCAAAGCTACTGAAGATATCATTCCTACTGAGGAAATTGCTGAAGAAATCGTCCCCAACACTGATGAAATTCAAGAAGGTGCACCTGACGAAATTGCTCCAAATCAAATTCCTCAGCCAACCAAAGTCTTCAACCAGCCCATCCAAGGATTGCAAATGAAGTGGATCTTGACAAAATCCTCGATGACATCAATGCGCCAGGTCCTCTCGTTCACTCAAAAGCTTCACATTTAGTTAACTTTTGTGGGCATTTCTCAATGGTAAGCTTGAGGAAGAAGTATATGTTGCTCAGTCCGCAGGTGTTGAAGACCCAAAGTATCTTGACAAAGTCTTCAGACTCAAAAAGGAACTCTATGGCCTCAAGCAAGCCCCTCGGGCATGGTATGATACATTGAAGGAATTCCTCATGAAGAAAGGCTTCAAATCTGGTTCACTTGATCCAACTTTTTTCATAAAATCTTATGACAATGAACTATTTGTGTGCCAAATATATGTCAATGACATTATCTTTGGTTGTACGGACAAACGTTACAGTGATGAATTTGCTTACATGATGAGTGAAGAATATCAGATGTCTATGATGGGGGAGCTGAAATTCTTATTAGGTCTTCAAATTCGTCAACAATGCAATGACATCTTCGTATCACAAGAGAAATACCTCAAGGACATTCTGAGGAAATTCGGCATGCATGAATGCAAAGGCATCAAGATTCCTCTGCCTACCAACGACCACCTCTGGACTGGCGAAAATGGTAAAAGTTTCGATCAGCAGGTATATCGCTCTATGATTGGCTCTTTATTGTATCTATGTGCATCTAGGCCAGATATAATGCTTAGTGTTTGCATGTGTGCTCGTTTTCAAGCAAAACCGAGGGAATCACACCACAAGGTTGTGAATCAAATTCTTCGATCGTTAGCTCACACACAAACACTAGCATTATGGTAGCCCAAGGGCTCAAATATTCACCTCGTTGGATATTCTGATTCTGATTATGCTTGTGACCGTTTGGATCGCAAGTCAACATCACGCACAAGCCATTTCCTCAGAAGATCATTAGTCCGCTGGTCCTCAGAGAAGCAGAACCGTGTTTCTCTCTCCACTACCGGAGCTGAGTACATTGCAGCTGGATCCTGCTCTACACAACTCCTATGGGTGAAGCAAACCCTCAAAGACTACAACATCAACATGAAGAATGTGCCCCTCTACTGCGACAATGAGAGTGCAATCATGATCTCCTACAACCCAGTACAACACTCGAAGACTAAGCACATCCAGATTCGTCATCATTTTCTTCGTGACCATGTCCTCAAGGGCAATATCACAATGGACCACGTGAAGACTGACGATCAACTAGCAGATATCTTCACAAAGCCCTTGGATGAGAGAAGGTTTTGCAAGTTGCGTTGTGAGCTAAATATCCTAGAGCCCTCAAATATTTTGTGAAAACATGCACACATCGTAAGACTTATGCAAAATTCATGACTTAGATGTGCAGCACACAAAGAAATGATTTTCTTCAACAATGAAGAATATCACTCTTAGTGTGAAGAAATTAATGAAGAATTTGGTTCTCAGGGCCCTAGGACAATTGTACGCGGCGCGTGAAATCATCATTCTTATATGATGGGTCACACCACCACCCAAATTTGAAATTCTTCAAGTTGCGAAGTCTTTAAAGTTGAAATAATTCAATTTGAGACTTTCCACAAATTCCTTAAAACTTTCAAAATTATCAAATTATTCAAAACTCTCTGGGATGATTTTCATTTGGCTATATATATATATATATATATATATATATATATATATATATATATATTATAATGAGCTTTCAAGTTCTCAACAGCATTCACTTATAGCTCAGTTTTCAATTTTGAATTTCCTCTAAGTGAATCTGATCGGATCTGACTCCCCTCTATTCTAAGCTCAACCTAGTCCATTCTAAATTCTTCATATGCGTTCTATTTGACACTTGTTCAAAATCCTCAATGAGTCCTTGTCAGCTGAGGACTTCGCAACAAAATCCTCAAAACTCAAAAACTATTTTTATAACGTTGCAGAGTTACCGGACCCACTTCCCACGATCGGATAACCACTAACTACACTGCTTCAATCGTGGGCACCACGTGTCACGGGGAGACGAAGGGGCAAGGGCAGTTCAGTCTGAAGGTTTCGGCCCGAACAGTTTATCACGTGAGCTATAAATACCCCCTTACCCCCCTTCAGTCAAAACTCTTCCGTCCTCTCGCCGTCTCCGCTCGAGCTCAAACCCTAGCGCCACCGCTAGCATCCTCGTCGCCGGTGAGGAAAAGCTTCGCTGCCTCGCCCTCGCTGTCGCCGGATGCTGGTGCAACAAAAGACCTTCCAACGGCGCCAGAAACAAGCGTGCTGACGGGAGACTATTCTTGTCTTGATACTCCTCAGCAACGGCACCAGGAATCCTTCTGCTACGGCTACGCCTTTAGGGACTTCCTTGGAAAATATGCAAAGGATTCCCCCATGGCCTTGGAGCCTTGCGTTGGTGTTCCCTCGAAGCGGAAAGGGTGATGTAGCACAGCGGTGGTAAGTATTTCCCTCAGTTTTGAGAACCAAGGTATCGATCCGGTGAAGGAATATCATAAGTACCTGCACAAACACAAAGGGCTTGCACCCAACGCTATGAAAGGGTTGTCAATCCCTTATAGATTGTTTGCCAAGTGAGAACTGAAAGAAACAAAGTAACAAAGCAAAGTAAAAGCAAAGGTGAAAAGGATAGATGTGAATAGACCCGGGGGCCGTAGTGTTCACTAGTGGCTTCTCTCATGAAAGAAAGTAGACGGTGGGTGAACGAATTACTGTCGAGCAATTGATAGAACCACGCAAAGTCGGGACGTCATCTATGGCAATGATTATATCTATAGGCATCACGTCCAAAACAAGTAGACCGATACTTTCTGCATCTACTACTATTACTCCAGACGTCGACCGCTATCCAGCATGCATCTAGTGTATTAAGTCCAAAAGAACAGAGTAATGCCTTAAGCAAGATGACATGATGTAGATGGACAATCTCATATCTATGATAAAAGCCCATCTTGTTACCCTTGATGGCAACAACATGATGCGTGCCTTGCTGCCCCTTCTGTCACTGGGAAAGGTCACCGCACGGTATGAACCCAAAACCAAGCACTTCTCCCATTGCAAGAATCATAGATCTAGTTGGCCAAACAAAACCCAAGACTGGGAGAGACTTACAAGGATATCAAATCATGCATATAAGAAATCAGCAAAGACTCAAATATATATCGTAGATAATCTGATCACAAATCCACAATTCATCGGATCTCGACAAACACACCGCCAAAGAGGATTACATCGGATAGATCTCCATGAAGATCATGGAGAACTTTGTATTGAAGATCCAAGAGAGAGAAGAAGCCATCTAGCTACTAACTACGGACCCGTAGGTCTGAAGTGAACTACTCACTAGTCATTGGAGGGGCGATGATGTTGATGAAGAATCCCTCCAACTCCAAAGTCCCCTCCGCCAGGGCACCGGGAAGGGTCTCCAGATGAGATCTCGCGGAAACGGAAGCTTGCGGCGGCTGAAAAGTGTTTTCGTGGATGCCCTGATTTTTTCTGGATTTTTAGGGAATTTATAGGCCAAAGACCTAGGGCAGGGGAGCGCCAGGGGGGACACAAGCTAGGTTGTCATGGCCTCCCCCCTGGCCGCGGCAACATGGCTTGTGGGCTCTTTGTGGGCCCACTTGCTTGGCCCTCAAGCCTCCCGATCTTCTTCCGTTCTGGAAAAAATTATTTCGGGGATTTTATTCCGTTTGGACTCCGTTCCAAAATCAGATCTGAAAAGAGTCAAAAACACAGAAAAAACAGGAACTGGCACTTGGCACTGAGTTAATAAGTTAGTCCCAAAAAAGATATAAAAGGTAAACAAAACATCCAAAGTTGACAAGATAACAGCGTGAAACCATCAAAAATTATAGATACGTTTGAGACGTATCTGTTGGAATTATGCCCTAGAGGCAATAATAAATACAGTTATTATTATAATTCCTGTATCAAGATAATCGTTTATTATCCATGCTATAATTGTATTAAATAAAGACTTATATACATGTGTGGATACATAGACAAAAACACTGTCCCTAGCAAGCCTCTAGTTGGCTAGCCAATTGATCAAAGATAGTCAGTGTCTTCTGATTATGAACAAGGTGTTGTTGCTTGATAACTGGATCACGTCATTAGGAGAATCACGTGATGGACTAGACCCAAACTAATAGACGTAGCATGTTGATCGTGTCATTTTATTGCTACTGTTTTCTGCGTGTCAAGTATTTGTTCCTATGACCATGAGATCATATAACTTACTAACACCGGAGGAATACTTTGTGTGTATCAAACGTCGCAACGTAACTAGGTGACTATAAAGATCCTCTACAGGTATCTCCGAAGGTGTTCGTTAAGTTAGTATGGATCGAGACTGGGATTTGTCACTCCATGTGACGGAGAGGTATCTCGGGGCCCACTCGGTAATACAACATCACACACAAGCCTTGCAAGCAATGTGACTTAGTGTAAGTTGCGGGATCTTGTATTACGGAACGAGTAAAGAGACTTGCCAGTAAACGAGATTGAAATAGGTATGCGGATACTGACGATCGAATCTCGGGCAAGTAACATACCGAAGGACAAAGGGAATGACATACGGGATTATATGAATCCTTGGCACTGAGGTTCAAACGATAAGATCTTCGTAGAATATGTAGGATCCAATATGGGCATCCAGGTCCCGCTATTGGATATTGACCGAGGAGTCTCTTGGGTCATGTCTACATAGTTCTCGAACCCGCAGGGTCTGCACACTTAAAGTTCGACGTTGTTTTATGCGTATTTGAGTTATATGGTTGGTTACCGAATGTTGTTCGGAGTCCCGGATGAGATCACGGACGTCACGAGGGTTTCCGGAATGGTTCAGAAACGAAGATTGATATATAGGATGACCTCATTTGATTACCGGAAGGTTTTCGGAGTTACCGGGAATGTACCGGGAATGACGAATGGGTTCCGGGAGTTCACCGGGGGGGGGGGGGGGCAACCCACCCCGGGGAAGCCCATAGGCCTTGGGGGTGGCACACCAGCCCTTAGTGGACTAGAGGGACAGCCCAAGAAGGCCCTATGCGCCATAGGAAGCAAATCAAAGAGAAAAGAAAAAAAGGAGGAGCTGGGAAAGGGAAGAAGGACTCCACCTTCCAAACCAAGTTGGATTCGGTTTGGAAGGGGAGACCTTCCCCCCTTGGCTCAGCCAAAACCCTTAGGGGTCCTTGGACCCCAAGGCAAGGCTCCCCCTCTTCCCCCTATATATACGGAGGTTTTAGGGCTGATTTGAGACGACTTTTCCACGGCAGCCCGACCACATACCTCCACGGTTTTTCCTCTAGATCGCGTTTCTGCGGAGCTCGGGCCGAGCCCTGCTGAGACAAGATCACCACCAACCTCCGGAGCGCCGTCACGCTGCCGGAGAACTCTTCTACCTCTCCGTCTCTCTTGCTGGATCAAGAAGGCCGAGATCATCGTCGAGCTGTACGTGTGCTGAACGCGGAGGTGCCGTCCGTTCGGCACTAGATCGTGGGACTGATCGCGGGACGGTTCGCGGGGCGGATCGAGGGACGTGAGGACGTTCCACTACATCAACCGCGTTCACTAACGCTTCTGCTGCACGGTCTACAAGGGTACGTAGATCACACATCCCCTCTCGTAGATGGACATCACCATGATAGGTCTTCGTGCGCGTAGGACAATTTTTGTTTCCCATGCGACGTTCCCCAACAGTGGCATCATGAGCTAGGTTCATGCATAGATGTCTTCTCGAGTAGAACACAAAAGTTTTTGTGGGCGGTGATGTGTGTTTTGCTGCCCTCCTTAGTCTTTTCTTGATTCCGCGGTATTGTTGGATCGAAGTGGCTCGGACCGACATTACTCGTACGCTTACGAGAGACTGGTTTCATCGCTACGAGTAACTCCGTTGCTCAAACATGACTGGCGGGTGTCAGTTTCTCCAACTTTAGTTGAATCGGATTTGACCGAGGAGGTCCTTGGATGAGGTTAAATAGCAACTCATATATCTCCGTTGTGGTGTTTGCGTAAGTAAGATGCGATCCTACTAGATAGCCATGGTCACCACGTAAAACATGCAACAACAAAATTAGAGGACGTCTAACTTGTTTTTGCAGGGTATGCTTGTGATATAATATGGCCAACAATGTGATGTGATATATTGGATGTATGAGATGATCATGTTGTAATAGATAATATCGACTTGCACGTCGATGGTACGGCAACCGGCAGGAGCCCTAGGGTTGTCTTTATACTAATGTTTGTGCTTGCAGATGCGTTTACTATTTTGCTAGGAAGTAGCTTTAGTAGTAATAGCATGAGTAGCACGACAACCCCGATGGCGACACGTTGATGGAGATCATGGTGCGGCGCCGGTGACAAGAAGATCGTGCCGGTGCTTTGGTGATGGAGATCAAGGAGCACGTGATGATGGCCATATCATGTCACTTATGAATTGCATGTGATGTTAATCCTTTTATGCACCTTATTTTGCTTAGAACGACGGTAGCATTATGAGGTGATCTCTCACTAAAATTTCAAGACGAAATTGTGTTCTCCCCGACTGTGCACTGTTGCTACAGTTCATCGTTTCGAGACACCACGTGATGATCGGGTGTGATAGACTCAACGTTCACATACAACGGGTGGAAAACAGTTGCGCATGCGGAACACTCGGGTTAAGCTTGACGAGCCTAGCATGTGCAGACATGGCCTCGGAACACATGAGACCGAAAGGTCGATCATGAATCATATAGATGATATGATTAGCATAGGGATGCTTACCACTGAAACTATACTCAACTCACGTGATGATCGGACTTGAGCTAGTGTAAGTGGATCATGAACCACTCAAATGACTAGAGAGATGTACTTTTTGAGTGGGAGTTTAGCAAATAACTTGATTAAGTTAAACTCTAATTATCTTGAACATAGTCTAAGTCCACTTGGAATATATTTGTGTTGTAGATCATGGCTCACGCGAGAGTCACCCTGAATTTTAATACGTTCCTAGAGAAAGCTAAGTTGAAAGATGATGGAAGCAACTTTGTAGACTGGGCTCGTAAACTTAAGCTAATCTTACAAGCTGGGAAGAAGGATTATGTCCTTAATGCTGCGCTAGGAGATGAACCACCCGCTACGGCTGATCAGGATGTTAAGAACGCTTGGTTAGCACGTAAGGAGGAATACTCAGTAGTTCAATGTGCAGTCTTGTATGGCTTAGAAGCGGGACTTCAACGTCGCTTTGAGCGTCATGGAGCATTTGAGATGTTCCAGGAGTTGAAGTTTATCTTTCAGAAGAATGCCCGGATCGAGAGGTATGAGAGCTCTGATAAATTCTATGCTTGCAAGATGGAGGAGAACTCGTCTGTCAGTGAACATGTGCTCAAAATGTCTGGGGTACTCAAACCGTCTAGCTGAGCTGGGGATTGAACTCCCGCAAGAGGCTATCACTGACAGAATCCTTCAATCACTGCCGCCAAGCTATAAAGGCTTTGTGTTGAACTACAACATGCAAGAGATGAACAAGTCACCCGGCGAGTTGTTTGCGATGCTGAAAGTCGCAGAGTCTGAACTCCGTAAAGAACATCAAGTGTTGATGGTGAATAAGACCACTAGTTTTAAGAGAAACGGCAAAGGCAAGAAGGGTAAATCAAAGAAGAGCGGCAAGCCTGTTGCCAATCCAATGAAGAAACCCAAAGCTGGACCTAAGCCTGAAACAGAGTGTTACTATTGCAAGGGTATGGGTCACTGGAAGCGCAATTGCCCCAAGTATCTGGCTGATAAGAGGGCGGCCAAAGAAAAATCAGGTATATTCGATATACATGTTATTGATGTGTACTTAACCGGCTCTCGTAGTAGTGCCTGGGTATTCGATACCGGTTCTGTTGCTCATATTTGCAACTCGAAACAGGAACTGCGGAATAGACGAAGGCTGGCAAAAGATGAAGTGACGATGCGCGTAGGAAATGGTTCCAAGGTTGATGCAATCGCCGTCGGCACAGTTTCACTTCAATTACCATCAGGATTAGTTATGAACTTGAATCATTGTTATTTAGTGCCTGCGTTGAGCATGAACATTATATCTGGATCTTGTTTATTGCAAGACGGTTACTCCTTTAAGTCAGAGAATAATGGTTGTTCTATTTCTATGAGTAACATCTTTTATGGTTATGCACCCGATGTGAGAGGATTGTTCATATTGAATCTTGATAGAGATACACACATACATAACATTGAGACCAAAAGAGTTAGAGTTAACAATGATAGCGCCATATTTTTGTGGCACTGCCGCTTAGGTCATATTGGTGTAAAGCGCATGAAGAAACTCCATGCTGATGGACTTTTGGAGTCACTTGACTTTGATTCACTTGACACGTGCGAACCATGCCTCATGGGCAAGATGACTAAAACTCCGTTCTCCGGAACAATGGAGCGTGCAAGTGACTTGTTGGAAATCATACATACCGATGTGTGTGGTCCGATGAGCGTAGAGGCACGTGGCGGATATCGTTATTTTCTCACCTTCACTGACGATTTGAGTAGATATGGTTATGTCTACTTGATGAAGCACAAGTCTGAAACATTTGAAAAGTTCAAGCAATTTCAGAGTGAAGTTAAAAATCATCGTAACAAGAACATCAAGTTCCTACGGTCTGATCGTGGGGGTGAATATCTGAGTTTCGAGTTTGGTGCTCACTTAAGACAATGTGGAATTGTTTCACAATTGACACCGCCTGGAACACCACAGCGTAATGGTGTGTCCGAACGTCGTAATCGTACTTTATTAGAGATGGTGCGATCTATGATGTCTCTTACCGATTTTCCATTATTGTTTTGGGGTTATGCATTAGAAACAGCTGCATTCACTTTAAATAGGGCACCATCAAAATCCGTTGAGACGACACCATACGAACTGTGGTATGGCAAAAGGCCAAAGTTATCGTTTCTTAAAGTTTGGGGATGTGATGCTTATGTCAAAAAGCTTCAACCTGAAAAGCTGGAACCCAAAGTGGAAAAGTGCATCTTCATAGGTTACCCAAAAGAGACAATTGGGTACACCGTCTATCTCAAATCCGAGGGCAAAGTGTTTGTTGCTAAAAACGGAGCTTTTCTCGAGAAGGAGTTTCTCTCGAGAGAATTGAGTGGGAGGAAGATAGAACTTGACGAGGTTGTCGAACCTCTCATCCCTCTGGATGGTGGCGCAGGGCAAGGGGAAACCTCTGTCGTTGCGACGCCGGTTGAGGAGGAAGTTAATGATGATGATCATGAAACTCCGGTTCAAGTTTCTGTCGAACCATGCAGGTCGACGAGACCACGTGCTGCTCCAGAGTGGTACGGTAATCCCGTCTTATCAATCATGTTGTTGGACAACAATGAACCTGCAAATTATGAAGAAGCAATGGTGGGCCCAGATTCCAACAAATGGCTAGAAGCCATGAAGTCCGAGATAGGATCCATGTATGAGAACAAAGTGTGGACTTTGGAAGTACTGCCTGAGGGACGCAAGGCTATTCAGAACAAATGGATCTTTAAGAGGAAGACGGACACTGACGGCAATGTGACCGTTTATAAAGCTCGACTTGTGGCAAAGGGTTTTTCACAAGTTCAAGGAGTTGACTATGATGAGACATTCTCACCCGTAGCGATGCTTAAGTCCGTCAGAATCATGTTAGCAATAGCTGCATTTTTCGATTATGAAATCTGGCACATGGATGTCAAAACGGCGTTCCTTAACGGTTTCCTTAAGGAAGAATTGTATATGATGCAACCCGAAGGTTTTGTCGATCCTAAGAATAATAACAAGGTGTGCAAGCTCCAGCAATCCATTTATGGACTGGTGCAGGCATCTCGGAGTTGGAACAAACGCTTTGATGAGGTGATCAAAGCATTTGGGTTTATACAAGTGGTTGGAGAATCTTGTATTTACAAGAAAGTGAGTGGGAGCTCTGTGGCGTTTCTAATATTATATGTTGATGACATATTGCTGATTGGAAACAACGTAGAGTTTTTGGAGAGCATAAAGGATTACTTGAATAAAAAGTTTCTCTATGAAGGACCTAGGAGAAGCTGCTTACATTCTAGGCATTAAGATCTACACGGATAGATCAAAATGCCTGATAGGACTTTCACAAAGCACATACCTTGATAAAGTTTTGAAGACGTTCAAAATGGAACAGTCCAAGAAAGGGTTCTTGCCAGTTTTACAAGGTACGAGATTGAGTAAGACTCAGTGCCCAGCAACTCATGAGGATAGAGAGCATATGCGATCCGTCCCCTATGCTTCAGCCATAGGTTCTATCATGTATGCAATGTTGTGCACTAGACCGGATGTTAGCCTGGCCATAAGTATGGCAGGTAGGTTCCAAAGTAATCCAGGAGTGGATCACTGGACGGCGGTCAAGAATATCCTGAAGTACCTGAAAAGGACTAAGGAGATGTTTCTCGTGTATGGAGGTGACGAAGAGCTCGCCGTAAAAGGTTACGTTGATGCAAGCTTTGACACATATCCGGACGACTCTAAGTCGCAAACCGGATACGTATGTATTCTTAATGGGGGTGCGGTAAGCTGGTGCAGTTCCAAGCAGAGCGTCGTAGCAGATTCTAAATGTGAAGCGGAGTACATGGCTGCCTCGGAGGCGGCTAAGGAGGGTGTCTGGATGAAGCAGTTCATGACGGATCTTGGAGTGGTGCCAAGCGCACTGAATCCAATAACCTTGTTCTGTGACAACACGGGTGCCATTGCCCTAGCAAAGGAACCACGGTTTCACAAAAAGTCCAGACACATCAAACGACACTTCAACCTCATCCGCGACTACGTCGAAGGGGAGGACGTAAATATATGCAAAGTGCACACGGATCTGAATGTAGCAGACCCGCTGACTAAACCTCTTCCATGGGCAAAGCATGATCAATACCAGAACTGTATGGGTGTTAGATTTATTACAATGTAATTCGCATGATGATGTGAGGGCTAGATTGTTGACTCTAGTGCAAGTGGGAGACTGTTGGAATTATGCCCTAGAGGCAATAATAAATATAGTTATTATTATAATTCATGTATCAAGATAATCGTTTATTATCCATGCTATAATTGTATTAAATAAAGACTTATATACATGTGTGGATACATAGACAAAAACACTGTCCCTAGCAAGCCTCTAGTTGGCTAGCCAGTTGATCAAAGATAGTCAGTGTCTTCTGATTATGAACAAGGTGTTGTTGCTTGATAACTGGATCACGTCATTAGGAGAATCACGTGGTGGACTAGACCCAAACTAATAGACGTAGCATGTTGAGCGTGTCATTTTATGGCTACTGTTTTCTAGGTGTCAAGTATTTGTTCCTATGACCATGAGATCATATAACTTACTAACACCGGAGGAATACTTTGTGTGTAACTGGGTGACTATAAAGATGCTCTACAGGTATCTCCGAAGGTGTTCGTTAAGTTAGTATGGATCGAGACTGGGATTTGTCACTCCGTGTGACGGAGAGGTATCTCGGGGCCCACTCGGTAATACAACATCACACACAAGCCTTGCAAGCAATGTGACTTAGTGTAAGTTGCGGGATCTTGTATTACGGAACGAGTAAAGAGACTTGCCGGTAAACGAGATTGAAATAGGTATGCGGATACTGACGATCGAATCTCGGGCAAGTAACATACCGAAGGACAAAGGGAATGACATACGGGATTATATGAATCCTTGGCACTGAGGTTCAAATGATAAGATCTTCGTAGAATATGTAGGATCCAATATGGGCATCCACGTCCCGCTATTGGATATTGACCGAGGAGTCTCTCGGGTCATGTCTACATAGTTCTCGAACCCGCAGGGTCTGCACACTTAAAGTTCGACGTTGTTTTATGCGTATTTGAGTTATATGGTTGGCTACCGAATGTTGTTCGGAGTCCCGGATGAGATCACGGACGTCACGAGGGTTTTCGGAATGGTCTGGAAACGAAGATCGATATATAGGATGACCTCATTTGATTAACAGAAGGTTTTCGGAGTTACCGAGAATGTACCGGGAATGACGAATGGGTTCTGGGAGTTCACCGGGGGGGGGGGGGGGGCAACCCACCCCGGGGAAGCCCATAGGCCTTGGTGGTGGCACACCAGCCCTTAGTGGGCTGGTGGGACAGCCCAAGAAGGCCCTATGCGCCATAGGAAGAAAATCAAAGAGAAAAGAAAAGAAAAAAGGAGGAGGTGGGAAAGGGAAGAAGGACTCCACCTTCCAAACCAAGTTGGATTCGGTTTGGAAGGGGAGACCTTCCCCCCTTGGCTCGGCCGAAACCCTTAGGGGTCCTTGGACCCCAAGGCAAGGCTCCCCCTCTTCCCCCTATATATACGGAGGTTTTAGGGCTGATTTGAGACGACTTTTCCACGGCAGCCCGACCACATACCTCCACGGTTTTTCCTCTAGATCGCGTTTCTGCGGAGCTCGGGCGGAGCCCTGCTGAGACAAGATCACCACCAACCTTCGGAGCACCGTCACACTGCCAGAGAACTCTTCTACCTCTCCGTCTCTCTTGCCGGATCAAGAAGGACGAGATCATCGTCGAGCTGTACGTGTGCTGAACGCGGAGGTGCCGTCCGTTCGGCACTAGATCGTGGGACTGATCGCGGGACGGTTCGCGGGGCGGATCGAGGGATGTGAGGAAGTTCCACTACATCAACCGCGTTCACTAACGCTTCTGCTGCACGGTCTACAAGGGTACATAGATCACACATCCCCTCTCGTAGATGGACATCACCATGATAGGTCTTCGTGCGCGTAGGAAATTTTTTTGTTTCCCATGCGACGTTCCCCAACAGTATCAAGCATCCCCAAGCTTAACTCCTGCTCGTCCTCGAGTAGGGAAGTGATAAAGAATGAATTTTTGATGCTTTCATGCTACCTAGCATAGATGTCCTTTGTAACTCCTCTTATGTGACGTGAATGTTCAGATCCATTAGATTCAAAACAATAGTTTGCTATTGACGTGGAAAGAACAATAATTCAAGCAAACTAGCAAGGTAATCATGAACTTTCAAAATAACAAGGGCAAAAGAAAGTTATCCCTACAAAATCATATAGTCTGGCTATGCTCTATTTTCATTGCACAACGAATCTAAATCATGCACAACCCCGGTATTCGCCAAGTAATTGTTTTCACACCTTTACTTTCTCAAACCTTTTCAACTCTCACGCAATACATGTCGGGACCCCGATCCTGAGTCATAGGAATCCAGCCTGTAACACATCGCATCTCTTTGCGGTCTCACGCACGGTTAACTCCACGGCTGCAGCCTTACCTTAGTCGGGACCGTTTGCGTCTTTTGACTCACGTATGCAATAGTGTCGCTAGCATTCCAATGTCACAGAACCCGGATCGACAAGTCTAGTCACAAACCAAAGTGGCAGTACCGCACAAGGACAGGCATACATGACCCAACAAAGCAGGTGTCGGTCACCAGCGAGTGTAGACGAGTCGTAGCAAGCTACCAGGACTCCATTACATCGCGTGACATTTCCCCAAAGGGGACAGACACAGCAGCTAAGAAGGACACATGCCGGTCAACCAATGTGTACGGAGCAGTAGTGAACTACCAAGGCTCGTTGGATCACAAAGGGGCATTTCCTTGTAAGGAGTGCTACTAAAGTTCACGACTAGGTAATCGAACCCCATACATATCAAGTACGACACACGTACGCATGGCATACCGATATGTATAGATACATCGATGGCATCACAACATAACCGTAAACATACAAGCTTTATTTAAGAGGCTCGGAAGAGCCACACACATAATATTACACATTAAGGGTCTCACGACCCATAATAGCAATCATTCAGTTACAAGCCAGCGGAAGAGTTTAAACTGTCTGAGTACAGACAGGGCAACTAGAAGGCACATGGCCTGACTATACTACAGACCCAACCTAGGGCCAGATCGTAGCTGGGACACCAGGTACTCGTCGTCGTCGATGTCTATGAAGAACCCTCCGTTAGGGTCATTAGCAACCTCTGCAAGATTTATTAAGCAAACATGAGTACGAAGGTACTCAGCAAGACTTTAGGATATCTAACTACTCATGCAAGGTATCAAAAGAGTATTGTGGGGTTTCATGCGGAAAGCCAGCATCTGACTCGTGGCTAAACAACTTGCATTTTTAAATACTTTTGACAACTTGATTTCTCGCACACGAGTCCACTAACACCACAACAATACACTATCGTGGAATCATTGCGTCTCCATACGGAATTGCCGTCCACGACACTCACGCTTATCTTGACAATTTTATGAGTAGCCATTGAAGTTATCTATGAACAACATATGTCTCCAAGTAGTCCATATCCGCGGACGCGGCTATTCGAATAGATCAGAACCCTGCAGGGGGGTACTTCGTCACACACGCTCTCGGCACTTATCGCCATGTGCACGTCATGCACCTCGGCAACCTTCAAGCGGAAGCCTAGCGAGGGGGTCGGCCACGACCGTTAACCATATTAGTACCTAGTCCAGGTTTATCGCCTATCTGAGAGTAACCCGTACGGAAGTCCGGCCGAGGTTTCCGCCACGGCCTCAAACGATGTGCGCAGGGTTCCCAAGCCCACCATCCGGGTGCCACTTGGTACACCATGCCACTGCCTACTGCATCACGGCCCACCTCTCAGGTCAGCACCATGCACGGCCTCCAGCATTACTATAAACACCAGAAACTACTTGCAACTCCTGGACCGAGTACTAAGCGATTAATAGGCCGAGCGGGGTCATATTTCAGGGCCCAGCATGTGGTAGTATCTAGTCTTGGATTAAATACACGGAACTCAGTTCCTAAGGACGGTTCCAATGAAACAACCCGTCATGTACTCCTACACAGCCTTTCACCGGTACCTTTACCAAATCAGGTTCAACACACAACCTTTGCTTACCGAACACATTCTCAGAATTCTGTTCATCTCCCAGATGACAGACCATACACAACTCTAAGCATAGCATGCATAGCAGGATAAGGCACAACATAGCTCAAGCAACTATCAGGTATGCTAGGTTGCAAGGTTCGGCTATTTACTGTGACAAGGTTAGGTCATGCAAAGGAAGTGGATTCAACTAACGTGGCAAAAGCATTTGAAGCATTTGATCCTAATGCAATAAATAAGTGCAGGAGCAAGAACATGGGATTTATCGGGATGATCAAAATGGTTGCTTGCCTTGTTGCTCAGAGGAGGGACAATATTCGTCAGACGGATATTCGGTGGAATCCGGGGGAGCGGAGCCTACCGAAATGAATGGCAACAATCAATAACAATCATATGCAAACAAGATGATGCATGAGCATGGCATGAGAATGCAAGGTGATAAACTAATATAGTCAACATGTATTAGGTTTGAAGTTGATTTGAATCAAATTCAATATCACTTCGAACGAGGTATTCTCAGATACCGATTTAATTGATTCGACCTGATGCTTAGATCAACTTGATGTTAACATGCATGGGATGTCATGTTAAGTTGCTGGTTTGTTGTTAGAGCAGTGTTTGATCATCTCAAACATAATGAAATTTGAATATTTTCCAAATTCCATTTATAAACTATTTATAAGAATTGACTTTCTCATTAATCTACATGTTTGGGTTCTGTAACTTTTTCAAACATGAATGAAAATAGCATATTCAGATTCCTTGAATTTTTTTTATACTTTTTCATATATAAATTATTTTCATTGGAGTTACAGATTAAATTCTATGAATTTTTGAAGTTTAAAACATTTCTGGAATTATTTTTATACTGGAAAATACTTTTACTGCATCAGCATGACATCAGCAGGTCCATCTGGCCGTTGAAAGTCAAACCTGACCAGTGGGACCCACTGGTCAGTGTCTCTGGTCAATTTTAGATTAGGATTAATCTTATTTAGTTAATTAAACTCACTCGACCCACATGTCAGTGTCTTATTAATTTAACTGATTTATTTTTATTATCTCTAATCTTGCCAGAGGCTGGCCCCACCAGTCAGTGGCTCAGGCCAGCCGAGATCCACCGGCGGCGAGGTCGTCCTCGCCGGCGGGGAGCCTCCGGCGAGCACCAGAACATCGGGGGGGGGGGGGCTCGGAAATGACGCACAGAGGGCCAAACGCACGGCTGAGACCATGGGAGGAACGGCCACTCGATGGCGCGCACGATGGGACAAGCCCCAAGGGCTGGGGTGGCCGGGATCAACGCCGGCGACGAGCTTGGCGGTGACCAAGTTCGGCCATCGTCGAAGCCATCGAATACAGGGGCAAAACGCGCGGGGTTTGGCACTGAACGCATCTACATGATGTCCTGAGGCTGTTGGTGGCCTCAGACTGACCAACCCGTCACCGGAGGGCTGCCGGCGACGAGCTGCAGCGGCGGTCGTTGTCAGGCTCCGATGGAACTAAGCCTAGAGGAGGGGATCGATGGGGAGAGCTTAGGGGAAATGACCGCATGCTCACGGGGAGTGCAGTGGTGGCGTTAGTTTGCTCGGGGACGGGCTGAGGGCGACGAATCGAGCAGAGCTGGCCGGCGGCCGAAGGTTGAAGACGACGGTGCCGTGGGTGTTGCAGGGCTCGGGGTGCCTTCGGCTTCTGCAGGGAGGACCAGATCGACGAGGCGGAGCTAACGGCGTGCTCAGCAAGAGGATCCTATGGCTAGGGGCACGGGCAGCTCGAGCTTCGCTCGGGCTCCAATGGCGGCAGAAGGAGGGAGGAGAGATCCGAGAGGAGGGGGGATCTGGTGCTAGGAATGGATAGGGTCGGCCACGGGGAGCTTATCCACGTGCTTGCCAGCGCGAAACGGCGGCCAGTCAGCCAGGGAGCTGCGTGGAGGCGCGCGGCGACGCGACGGCCACCTCCTGCTCCTACTGGCGAGGAGGAAGACGACAGGGGCAGCTGGGCCGGGCCGGCTAGGCGACAGGTAATTTCTTTCCCATTTTCTTTCTGTTTTATTTCTGTTTTAATTTCTGACATTGATTTACTATTTATTTCAGTTCCGAAATAAATTATAAAAACTATGTTAAGCACCCTAGAATATTTGTTGGAATATTTCCAACCATTCATAAAGTTTTCAACATTTTTGAAAGTTTAAAGTTTCTGATTTCAAATTTAAAACTTGAAGCCAGTAGCTTTTTGCACTTATTTAAAATGCTTATAGTGTCAAGAAAATGTTTTCTTCATTGCTCATTTACTTTCATGACTTATCAGAAAGTTTGAACTTTTCTTGAGGCCATTTTGGATTCATTGATTTTAACTAGTTTGAGATTTCCTTTATTTAAAGTAGTGGCTAGGGTTTTGAGTTTTTCCTTCACCACTTTCTTGTTCTTGTTGGAAAATTCTTAGATGCAATGCAAAGAAGACATGAGCACAAGACTAACTTGCTTAAGGTGTCAGGGATGTGACAATACATGAGCGTGAGCCATGGTTTTAGCACTATAAGTGGTGTGGAGTGTGGTGGAGGTTGCAAGACAAACAAGGAGAAGATGGTCACATTAACTAGGCATATCAATGAGATGTGGAGATGCTCCTCAATAGATATCAATGTGAATGAGTAGGGATTGCCATACAAATGATGCACTAGAGCTAAGAGTATGTGAAAGCTCTTAAAGAAAACTAGTGGGTGTGCATCCAACTTGCTTGCTCACGAAGACCTAAGGAAATTTTGAGGAAGCCTATCATTGGAATATACAAGCCAAGTTACATAATGAAAATTTCCCACTAGCTATATGGTGGTGACAAAACGAGAGACTCTCAATCATGAAGATCATGGTGCTTAATATGCACAAGTGTGGAAAGGTGGTAGCATTGTCCCTTCTCTCTTTTTCTCTTTTTTTTGATGGGCTCTTTGGCCTCTTTTTTTTTGGTGGACATCTTTGGCCTCTTTTATTTCCTTACATGGGACAATGCTCCATCAATGATGATCATCACACTTACAACTCAAAACTTAGAGCAATAATGACTCTATATGGAATGCCTTCGCTAGTGTACCGTGACAATGATCTAGCATGGCATAGAAATTAATGGAAACATCATGCTAGATATCTTACGATCATGCAATAGCAATGTAGACGTCGTGGCACATGTCATGGTGGTAGTTGCATGGAAATATATCTCGGAATGACTTTGAAAAAGCCATAGTAGGTAGGTATGGTGGCTGCTTTGAGGGAGGCTAATGGTGGGTTTTGTGCACCGGCGAAAGTTGCACGGCACTAAAGAAGATAGTGATGGTGGAAGGTGAAAGTGCATCTAAACCATGGACTCAACATTAGTCATGATGAACTCATATACTTGTTGCAAAAGTTTTATTAGTAATCAAAACAAAGCATTCAACACATACTCCTAGGGGAAGGGTTGGTAGGTATAAACCATCGCGCGATCCCGACCGCCACACAAAGGATGACAATCAATAGACTAACCATGCTCAGACTTTATCACATAGCGGTTCACCATACGTGCATGCTACGGGAATCACTAACTTCAACACAATTATTTATAGATACACAACACCTTACTAATATAACTTCAATATTACCATAACCACTACTCAAAACTAGTTGAGATGAATCAAACTTCTCTAACTATTCAATGCATATGAAGGTGAAAGTTTTCGTATCCCTTTTGATAACGACCCCTTTTGAGACTACTTTCATAGCATAGATCAACTACCAAGCCACGCACCGCCGTGTTCTAAAAGATACAAGTGAAGCATATAGAGCAAAATCAACTAGCTCAAAAGATATAAGTGAAGCACATGTGATCTGAATTGTCTACCAAAGGATATAAGTGAAGCTCGACAAAATCACGGTGAGTGCATGTCTCTCTCTCTAGGTGTGCAGCAAGGATGATTGTGACACAACAAAAATAAAATACTCGTACAATACAAGACGCTCCAAGAAAAACACATAACATGTGGTGAATAAAAATATAGCCCCAAGTAATGTTACTGATGGATTGAAGACGAAAGAGGGGATGCCTTCCCGGGGCATCCCCAAGCTTAGGATTTTACGGCATCCTTGAATCATCTTGGGGTGCCTTGGGCATCCCCTAGCTTGAGCTCTTGCCACTCTCTATCTTTTTGTCCATAAGAACTTCACCCAAAACTTGAAAACTTGACAACACAAAACTTAAACAGAAACTCGTGATAACATTAGTATAAGAAAGCAAACCACTACTTCCTTAGGTACTATAGAAAACTTAAATTCTACTTATGTTGATGTTGGGTTACTATATTTTCAATCTTCCATGGCTAATACCCCCCGATACTATCCATAGTTTCATCAAAATACGCAACCAACACAACAAAAACAGAATCTGTAAACAGCAGACCAGTCTGTAGCAATCTGTATACTTCGTATACTTCTGGTACTTCAAATTTTTTGAAAACTTACGACAGTCTGAAGAATTTGCGTAGAAATCAGCAGGAAAAATAATAAACTTAAAATCTCTTACAAAAAAAATGAAAATTCCTTTCGTGAGCAGAAATTTTGTGTCTTTTCCAGCATGACCAAACGATCATCCCCAAGACTAATCATAACGGTTTTGCTTGGCACGAACGCAAAAAGAGACACAAAAAACACAATCATAACAGAATTATGAAAGTGTGGAAAACACAAAACAGAAAGATAAAGGATAGATTCGTTGGGTTGCCTCCCAACAAGCGCTATTGTTTAACGCCTTTAGCTAGGCATAAGGTGATGGAATCAAGTATAGTCATCTTTGGTGCTCAAACCATAAGTAGTGTGATCATTTATCAACTTAAGATCTTCATCTTTATTGGGTGACTCACCACTAGCTTTAGGAACAAAAATAGACTTTATGGTCTTTTTAGAGTGAGATTTCGAGTATTTTGCACAGCGGCAAAAGCGGAACCCAAGTTTGTTATGACATCTTCTAGTTTGCCAATTCTAGAAGAATCATTAACTATAGGTTCCTTCTCCCTTAAATTTTTCAAAACATTTCCCACTTTGGATCCGTACTAAGTAATTTGATTGTGGATCTTTCTATCCAAACCCTCAATAAGTTCACCTGTGGAAATTTTGTTTTCAATAGCGTCAAGCCTTTGCATCACGTGTTCCAAGGTTAAGGTAGTTCCATTAACCATGAGCGGGGGTGAGCCTACCAAATTCATGATAGCTCCATAGGAGTCAACAGTATGGATCCCAAAAAAATTCCCGCCTACCACGGTATCAAGAATATACCTATTCCAAGGAGAGATTCCAACATAAAAACTGCGAAGAAGGACGATAGTGTATTGCTTACGAGTGGATCTACTTTGAGCATTGCAAATCCTGTACCAAGCGTCCTTTAAATTTTCTTCCTCATTCTGCCTGAAATTGAGAACTTCGTTCTCAGGAGTATCGTTTGGAGTAGTGGGTCTAGCCATTGATGGACTATCCCACACAAGAACGAGCAGGAAGAAAGCGAGTGAAGCGGGCGAAAGAGAACAACAAAGGAAGACAGCAAAAAGGCAAAAGGCAAAAGAAAACGACAACGGAGAAAGGCAAATGCGGCAAATGTGGAGTGGGTGAGAGGAAAACGAAAGGCAACTGGCAAAAAAGTAAATGCATGAGATGAGTTTGTGAGACCTACTTGGATAGATCTCTCCTTCCCCGAAAACGGCGCCGGAAATACTTCTGCTGGTGCAACAAAAGACCTTCCAACGGCGCCAGAAACAAGTGTGCTGACGGGAGACTATTCTTGTCTTGATACTCCTCAGCAATAAACCAGGAATCCTTATGCTACGGCTACGCCTTAAGGGACTTCCTTGGCAAATATGCAAAGGATTCCCCCGTGGCCTTGGAGCCTTGCGTTGGTGTTCCCTTGAAGCAGAAAGGGTGATGTAGCATAGCGGCGGTAAGTATTTCCCTCAGTTTTTAGAACCAAGGTATCGATCCAGTGAAGGAATATCACAAGTACCTGCACAAACACAAAGAGCTTGCACCCAACGCTATGAAGGGGTTCAATCCCTTATAGATTGTTTGCCAAGTGAGAACTGAAAGCAACAAAGTAACAAAACAGAGTAAAAGCGAAGGTGAAAACGATAGATGTGAATAGACTCGGGGGTCGTAGTGTTCACTAGTGGCTTCACTCATGAAAGCAAGTAGACGGTGAGTGAACGAATTGCTGTCGAGCAATTGATAGAACCGCGCAAAGTCATGACGTCATCTATGGCAATGATTATATCTATAGGATCACGTCCAAAACAAGTAGACCGATACTTTCTGCATCTACTACTATTACTCCACACGTCGACCGCTATCCAGCATGCATCTAGTGTATTAAGTCCAAAAGAACAGAGTAACACCTTAAGCAAGATGACATGATGTAGATGGACAATCTCATATCTATGATAAAAGCCCATCTTGTTACCCTTCATGGCAACAACATGATGCGTGCCTTGCTGCCCCTTTTGTCACTGGGAAAGGTCACCACACGGTATGAACCCAAAACCAAGCACTTCTCCCATTGCAAGAATCATAGATCTAGTTGGCCAAACAAAACCCAAGACTCGGAGAGACTTACAAGGATATCAAATCATGCATATAAGAAATCAGCAAAGACTCAAATATATATCATAGATAATCTGATCACAAATCCACAATTCATCGGATCTCGACAAACACACTGCCAAAGAGGATTGCATCGGATAGATCTCCATGAAGATCATGGAGAACTTTGTATTGAAGATCCAAGAGAGAGAAGAAGCCATATAGCTACTAACTACGGACCCGTAGGTCTGAAGTGAACTACTCACGAGTCATTGGAGGGGCGATGATGTTGATGAAGAAGCCCTCCAACTCCAAAGTCCCCTCCGACAGGGCACCGGGAAGGGTCTCCAGATGAGATACCGCGGAAACGGAAGCTTACGGCAGCTGAAAAGTGTTTTCGTGGATGCCCTGATTTCGTCTGCATTTTTAGGGAATTTATAGGCCAAAGAGCAAGGTCAGGGGAGCGCCAGGGGGGCCACAAGCTTGGTTGCCGCGGCCTCCCCCTGGCCGCGATAACAGGGCTTGTGGGCTCCCTGTGGGCCCACTTGCTTGACCCTCAAGCCTCCCGATCTTCTTCCGTTCTGGAAAAATTTATTTCGAGGATTTTATTCCGTTTGGACTCCGTTCCAAAATCAGATCTGAAAAGTCAAAAACACAGAAAAAACATGAACTGGCACTTGGCAGTGAGTTAATAAGTTAGTCCCAAAACTGATATAAAAGGTAAACAATTCATCCAAAGTTGACAAGATAACAGCGTGAAACCATCAAAAATTATAGATACGTTTGAGACGTATCACCGGACTCGCGTCGACCACGGAAAATCTTCCTCCGCCGCCGCCGTAGCTGATTTCAGTTGCCAAGTTAGGGCGCTGAAGATCTGAACCGAGGAACTTCTCCCCTTTACTACTCCAGTTCTTTGTGTTCTTCGTACATGGTAAATAAAATCCTATTTTACTGCCTATGTTGATCTTTTAATTCTCTTTAGATTCGCAAAATTTGTTTTTCTTCAGAAAGTCTGTCAGACATACACTCATGCCTCAAACACTTGATGAATTTCACTAAGCCACTAAAATTCTTCATGAGATTCCTCAATTGTGTAAATTCTCGAATCTGCACAACTCTAGAACCCAAGATCAGAATGCTTAGTCAAATTCCTCAATTCACTCATCAAATTCCTCAAGTTTTAAAAAAATTCAATTTCTTCAAATATGAGAACGCATATGACCTCTCCAAATTCTTCGCACCTATACTTTGTTCATAGGTACAAAAAATGTCAGCTGATGAATAACTAGGTTCCCATCAACTTAACTCATTTTCAGCATTTCTCGAAGAAACTTTACCTCTGTCTTCGGAATCATCAAGAGTTTAGATTCCTCAACAAAAACCTCAGTTGAAGAAAATGGAGGAAGACCGAAAACAAAAAGGTGGCAAGAAACTTGAGCATAATACTGCTTTTGAGATACCTGAAGAAATATATGTTTATTATTGTACACCTGATGAGGAAATACATGGTAAGGAGACCATGGCGAAGCGCAAAATAAGACTTCAAAAGATTGAGCGCGGGTGGGCTAAAGAGGGTAAGGAGTACATATATGTGACTCCGAAATATGCAAAGAAGTTCACCCTCAAGCCACCCTGCAAAAGGCCGCCACAGGGTGATCAACAAGCAGCTCATCGCTCAAGTGTAGCCACTATTGAGGACTACCCTGATGAGAAAGACAAATACTTGTCTAAATTGCAGAAAAAGGAAAAAGTAGTTGTGACGAAATCCAATGAAGAAGTTGCCTCTGCAGCCACTCCTGCCACTTCTTCAGTTGCTGAGGCCTCTGCTATAGTAGTTCCTTAAAAGAAGACTCAGCTGAAGAAATCCAAAGCTTCAACGACTGTACCAAAAGAGCAATTGTCTCAGATAGTTCCAACGGTTGCAAAATCCTCAACAACACCACAATATTCACCCCCACAATAAAAGCATCTCAGTAAGGTTCAACCTGAATAATCAAGTTCCTCAGTGCCCTCTGCTACTGGATCTGCTTCAAACTCTTCACCCATTCTATTGAAGACTAAGATGACTGCTGGTAGAGGTACCAGGCCAAGTCCGAACAAAGTCATCAACGTTCCTTCTGCATCAGAAGGAAGTGAAGAATTTGATGATGAAACACTCCAAGCCATCATCAGAAACAAATAGGAACGTGTTGCACAAGCCTCTGGTA
The DNA here is from genome assembly GCF_904849725.1 of Hordeum vulgare subsp. vulgare. Taxonomy (NCBI): domain Eukaryota; kingdom Viridiplantae; phylum Streptophyta; class Magnoliopsida; order Poales; family Poaceae; genus Hordeum; species Hordeum vulgare. The sequence goes on from NC_058523.1 coordinate 326,554,599, forward strand.
GTCCCATTTCTCTTGTTGTGGATCCGAAGGTATTGCTCGACTTCATCGACCTCTAGTATGAAGATCCAAACACACCGATTGATGATTTGAAGCTTCCCCCTGGAGTCAGCCATATGGTGGCTACTTTCATCAATGAAGCTAAATGGAAAGAGCAGCAAGGCAAGCAAGCCAGGGCTGCCAAAGTCAAAAAGGAGAAATTCCTCAAACAGAATCTCCTCAACTTGTCTCCTGAAGTTCTTGTATCAACTCAGGCCGAACTCAAAACCCTCATGGACAAATATACAAGTCTTCACTCTGATCGTCAAGGTGTCAAAGTGAATTTCATCAAGGCTGCAACTACTGCAGTTGATGAGTACAACAGCAGAGCTGTCGCTCCAAAGCAACAGACACAACCTCAGCCAAGCTATACTATTCAGCTGACTGAGGAGGATGAAACTAAAGAACCAGCTGCTGAAGAAATTCCTCAACATATTCCAGCTGAAGAAACTGCCAGGCCTAACACTGATGAACCAGTGCCTGATGAAATTGCACCTTCACCAAAATTCTCAAAGGTGAAGAAAGTCACTCCATCTGCATCAGACATGAAGAAAACCAAAGCGGGTGAGAAAGAAGCCAAAAAGAGAAAAGCTTCAATCTTCAAAATCCTGAGACGGCAAACGTGTGAAGATTACACCGTTAGAATCTTCATCAGCCCTGGTGGATGCTACTCCTCTCAATGTAGCACCATCATACATGATCGTTGCCTTCGGTGTGGACTATGTCATTGCAGAAGAAGACGAAGACATGAATGATGCTAAAGTGGATGAAGAAATGGATGAGGAAATACAAATTGATGATATTCCTCAGACCACCACACCTCCGAAAACCACTGAAGAAAAGGAGCGTGATGATGAAATTGGATGCAGCACACCTGTAATCCATGATGAGTTCTGGAAAGAAACTCATCCAACAAAGGTATCTTGGCAGCTTTCATTGTCAAGCCTCTTGAAGCGACCGAAGAGGTTGCGAAGAACATCAACACGAGAGTCATACTGAGTTGATATTCCTTCATTAACTTTGGACAGCCTATCCCAGATTTGTTTTGCTGAGCCCAAAGCACTCACCCTGCCATACTGACGTTTGCTCAGATGGCCACATATGATATTCTTCTCTTGAGAATCAAGTTGCTTGAATTTCTTCACATCAGCAGCAGAGACAGTAGCAGCGATGGAGGGAACACCATGTTCCACAATACACCAGAGATCATTGTCAATAGCTTGAAGATGCATCTGCATCTTGGTCTTCCAGTAGGGGAAGTCCTTTCCTTCGAAGGTAGGACATCCTGTAGTAACCTTGATCATGCCTGCAGTCGACATAACTAAAACTCCATATGGTTAAACCAAAATCAAACAAAACAAGGGAGCACCTTGCTCTGATACCAATTGAAAGTGTCTTATATCGACTAGAGGGGGTGAATTGTAAATTCCTCACTAATGAATAACTTGCAGCAGAAACAACAAAGGATCGGAAGTGCAAAGACTACAACAACAGTTTTCTTGATGAGGATTATGAAAAACAGTTTGGACAGTACACAGGCACAGAGTAAGCATGTGAGGATTAACGGGTGTGAAGATTTTGGGTTGAGGAAGTTCAGAGAAAATCTTCAGCAAATTCTTCAAACAGAGACAACAGAAGTCTTCAACATACAATATTGAGGAATTGAAAGAGTTGAAGAAATAGAACCCGTATCACAGTTAAGAAAGTTGTTGATGACCCGGTTCCAACTGCTATGGCAGTTGTACGTCTGGTTTGGGGCGGCTTGGTATTGAAAACAAAGGACACACAGTCCCTACTGTATTCTCCTTGAGCTAAGGACACACAGTCCTCGCTCAACACTCGTGGTAAGTCTTCAGGGAAGACTTCCAAACCCTCATAGACTCGGTCACCCGGTGATCCACAATTGTCTGCTGGATTACTCTAGAACATGACGCCTAACCATCTGGAGGATGCACGGTCCTCAAAGGTAAAAGGCTTCAGTCCCACACAGGGACAAATTCTTCAGTGATGGTCAATCACTTGGTTTTTTGGTTTGTGGTTTGGTGTTTGGGGTATTTCCTCACTGATGATTTACTCTCGACGACTCTGTGGAATTTGGTTTGCTCCAAATGACAAGTGTCAGTTTCTCTCGGAGCAACCAACGAGCTAATGGTTGTGGGAGGAGGGGCTATTTATAGCCTGGGAGCATCCCCACATGATTTGACATAAATACCCTTAAATATTATGACCGTTGGTGTGGATAAGATCGGTGAGGTGGTGCGAGTCGCGGCAACGGTAGGAACTCTCAACTGTGAGAGTCCTCATGTCTCTCATATTCCTCACTTGAGGCTTTTGTAAGTTTAGGCTTGGGTTGAGCATCATGAGGAAATTCATTCTGTAGTATTACCTCGACCCCCTTTAACAGTACAGTGTTCCTATGACTCAAGAGTAAAGAAAATGAAACAGAAAGAATAAATCTTCACGCTTCAAAGTCTTCGAATTGATTTTCTTCACGACACACCGAATTCCTCATCTTCAATATCTTCATGAGGAATATCAATTTCATCGCAATTTCTTCGCGATCCAAATCTTCAGGATAAGACCAATTTCTTCAGCCGAAGATATACATATTTAGCGGCCGATATTCATCATATAACTCAAATCCTCAGAGATATATTGAACCGATGTACACTTATAAACACATTAGTTACTTAACCTATAAGTCTTCAAACCACCAAAATCACTAAGGGCACTAGATTCACTTACAATCTCCCCCTTTTTGGTGGTTGATGACAGTTTGGTTAAGTTTTCAACGGGGATAAAAATATGAAGTGTAAATACTCAGTTTGAGGAATTTGAAATCAAGATACTGAGAGACTCCCCCTGAAGATGTGCACATTTTGAGGAAATTGCTTTTCACAACAGATGCACATTGATGATTTATATTATGGAGATCTCCCAGTGTATCTTGTAAATCATGCATACATTTGACATATAAAATGAGGAATTTGAGAATGCATGATGAGAAATCGTATCTGACGAATTTCAGCATGCGTCCATTAATATTTTGTGGAATAAGTATGCGAAGAAAAACGTTCAAAAGAGTCAGAGTACCATCGGGCCTAAGTTACAACTCATTACATAAAAAACTTCAGAAGAACCAAGAGTTTGTTAACTTAATAAAGTTCATAAGCCCCAAAATATATCCCACGTGAAGACTAACTCAGATTTCTCCCTCTTTGTCATCAACTGACAAAAAGGGACCAAACTGAGGACTAACGCCCCATGAAGACTTTTACTGCTTGGCTGATGAAGAGGCGTGATGATTCTTGGTGACGGTCTTCTTCCTTGGTTTAGTAGCAGTGTCTTCTAGTTCTTCTTCAGACTCTGCAGTGCGGAATGAAGTAAAAGAACTGTTCTCAAGGTCAGGAACTAGAATTAACTTGAATTTCTTCTTGGGAGGCCATGACCAGTCAAAGTCCTGAGTAAAATCCAATTCATCAAGTTCTTCTTGAGTCTTCAGATGAGCCAAGGTCGCACAGATACGATCAAATAGCTCATGAAGATAGTAGTGATTTTTCTTCACTGCATTCTGAGTAGCGTTGAGGGTTTTCACAATGGCATGGAATTGATGTTTTACCCATTTGTTATTGTGATCGACGTTCTGATGAAAATTGAGGAGTAGCTCTCTGTTATTCATCATTCTTGGGGCAACATGGCTTGGTGGATCTTGGGTAGGAGTGTCATCATATGAAGAATATGACTCTACTTCACAGAACTGGCCATCAAGGGGCCTTTTTCCTTCGTCAATGACAGACTTTCATTTGCCTTCAACTGGCTCAAATGTCTTCTTGATGACTCTGACAGGCGGCAGATACCCAATATGGTTAGGAAAATCAGCAAGGTATTTGATGCCTGACCTGCTTCTGATGAATCTCATGATCCAAGGGCATAAATCTTTATGTCGAAGGGCGACAGAGCATTATGAGCAAGAGTCCTCAGGAAGAAGTCATGAAGGTTTATTGGTATGCCATGGATGATATTGAAGAGGATATTCTTCGTGATGCCTACAACATCTTCTTCATCATCATGGCCTTTGATAGGAGCGATGAGATTGCACAGGATCCGGTAGAGGGTTCGAGGTTCATACTTCAAGTCTTGAACCAGAAAGGTAGTCCTTGGAGGTTGATCCTTGGCCAAAGGCTTCATGAGGACTACCATCAGTCTGTTGGGCAACTCCCATTCATCATACATTAGCACTACGTTTTCTGAGGGAATTGAGACTCGAAGCGCACGAAGCAATTCAGTGGCAGGTGCTTTGTAGTGCGTGTGCTGAGTGATCCAGTCCAACACCCAAGTGTTGACATCCTTCGGGTCTCCAGAGATATGCAAAGTAGCATAAAACTGAGGAATTATATCATTGTTCCAGTCACCTATGTCAGTGCAGAGAGGCAGCAGTCCAGCGTCATGAAGAACATTGAGGACTGGAATGAAGCAAGGAATTTCTTCCATGTCAACATGAGGAATATGCTTGTGCAGAAATATTTTGTTCCTCCCACACAACACAGAGGCATAGTAGTTGAGCTGAGTCCTCGTCCAGAATTTCTGATGCTTGATGCGAAGCTTGTCATATGGATTTGCACCAGTGAAGTACATCCGTTCTTCATAGAAAGCTTCCTTTTGAAACTTTGGCCTCCTTTGACAAAGGCTGATTTTGCTGCGGTTGAAGATTATGCTGCTGTTCTTGAAGAGGAGCTACTATCATCGTTGTTTCTATGTTGACCACAACAATAGCAGTTTTGGTTTTAGGTGCAGGAGCATTTTCTTCATTTTGACCTTTTTTTTCCCTCAAGTTGAGGATTTTCTTCAGCCTGAGGATTTTCCTCAGCTTGAGGAATTTGCTAGGTGGAGGAGGCAAAATCTTTAGCCGATGTAGCTGATCCTTGAGCAGATTCATCACAGACTGTCTTCCCATCAGTTCTTGTGAGGATTTCTGTTGCAGCAGGAGTAGGAGGGATTTGAGTTGACCTTGGTGAGCGATGAGTCTCTTCCCAGAAGTCATCACCGAAAATTGGAGTGGTGCAATCAATATCACCAGATGTCCTTTGAGGAATGGAGGATTGGGGAATATCATCAATTTGTATTTCCTCATCCATGATTTCTTGAGATTTATCATCTTTCATTTCCTCATCTTCTTCAGGAATGACATAGTCAATTCCGATGGGAACAAGTGCGTAGGATGGAGCTACATTCAGAGGGGTAGCATCCACTAAGGCAGTTGAAGGCTTTGTCTGAGCGACCTTTGGGCGCTTGGCCTCTGATGATTCTGAAGTCATTAAAGCTTTTCATTTCTTTGCTTCTTTCTCAGCAGCCTTGGTCTTCTTCACGTCTGATGCAGACGGAACCATCTTCTTCACCTTTGAGGGTTGAGGTGAAGGAATTCTTTCTTCAGAAGCTGGTGCAGTCTCAGTCCTGGCAGTTCCTGAGCTGAACCATTTTCTTCAGCTGGAACATTTTCATCAGCTAGAGCAGATTCATCAGCTGGAGTCTCTTGAGGAATTTTCTCAGCAGCAGGTTCATCATCTTCTTTGGTCAGCTGAACCGAATAGCTGGACTCAGGTAGCTTTTGCTGCACAGGAGGAGCAACCTTCTTGTTGTATTCATGAACTACATCAGTTGCAAACTTGATGAAATTCACCTTGAGACTTTGAAGATCGCATAAATTTGTGTACTTTTTAGTTAAAGTCTTCAGTTCAGCCTGGGTGGACATAAGAGCTTCAGGCGGCAGATTGAGGAGATTCTGCCTGAGGAATTTCTCCTTCTTCAGTTTCGCAGCCTTTGCTTGCTTGGCTTGCTGCTTTTTCCATTTTGCCTCATTTATGAATGTGGCAACCACGTGGCTGAGACCAGGGGAAGCTTCAAATCATCAATGTGAGTGTTTGGGTTTTCATACCAAACATTGATGATGTCCAGTAGAACCTTGGGGTCCATGGCAAAAGGAATGGAGTTGCCTGAGACTTGTGCAACTTGTTCCTGCTTGTTTCTGATGATTGCTTGAAGAGTTTCATCATTGAGTTCCTCACTCCCTTCTGATGCAGAAGGGATGTTGATGACTTTGCTTGGGCTGGGCCTGATGCCTCTTCCAATAGTAATTTTAGTCTTCAAAAGAGTTGGTGAAGACTTTGTAGCTGAGCTCGTGGCAGATGGCACAGAGGAGCTAGAATGAGCAGGCTAATGCTTGACTATCTGCTTTTGTTCAGGATTTGAGGCATGTGTTGCTGTTGAAGGTTTTGGTGCTAGTGCAGCCTTCTGAGGCAATTGCTCTTTCGGCATTGAGGCCTTTGGTTTCTTTGGCACAGTCTTTATTTGAGGAAAAGCTGCACCAGAAGCTTCAGCAGCAGAAGACGTGGCTGCAGTGGCAGCAGCAGATTCCTCATTGAATTTCTTCACTGCAGCCTCTGCTTTCCTCTGTAGTTTAGACAAGTGTTTGTCTTTCTCCTCAGGGTAATCCTCAACTGTTTTAATGCTTGAGGGATGTGCAACCTGGTGATTACCAAGAGGAAGCCTCTTGCAAGGTGGCTTGAGGGCGAATTTCTTCGCATACTTTGGAGTGACATAGCGATATTCCTTCCACTCCTTAGTCCACCTGCGTTCTATTTTCTGAAGCCTTATTTTACGCTTCGGCATGGGTTCTTTGCCATGTATTTCCTCATCTGGCATGCAGTAATCAGCGTATATGTCATCAGGAATATCAACTGCATTGTTCTGTTCAAGTTTCTTTCCTCCTTTCTGCTTTCTGTCATCTTCCATTTTCTTCAACTGATGCTTTTGCTGAGGAATTTGCACTCTTGAAGATTCTGATGACCCTGGGAAAGTTTCTTGGAGGAACGCTGGAAATGAGTTAAGTTGATGAGCACCTAGTGATTCATCAGCTGACATTTTGTACCTGTGAACAGAGTATGGGTGCGAGGAATTTGGAGAGGTCATATGCGTTCTCACATTTTAAGAAATTGAAATTTTAGAAGTTGAGGAATTTGTCTAGTGGGTTGAGGAATTTGACTAAGCATTCTGATCTTGGGTTCCAGAGTTGTGCAGATTCGAGAATTTACACAATTGAGGAATCTCATGAAGAATTTTAGTGTCTTAGTGAAATTCATCATGTGTTTGAGAATTGAGTGTGCGAGGCTGACAGACACTGAGGAAAACAATTTTTTCGAATCTAAGGTGAAATGGTAGATCAAAGGGGAAGTAAAATAATATTTTAATTACCCTGAATGAAGAACACGAAGAACAGAGGCAGTAACAGTGAGAAGCTCTTCGGTTCAGGTCTGCTGCGCCATAACTTGGCGGCAGAAGACAGCTATGGCGGCGGCGGAGGAAGATATTCCGCTTCTGGCGTGAGTTCGGCAACAGCGAGGTCGAGGTAGTGAAGATGTTCCTCATCGGCGACAAGATTGCTAGCGGTGGCGCTAGGTTTGAGCTCGAGCGGAGAGATGAAGAGAGTTCGAAGGGTTTTAACTGAGGGGGTAATGACCTATTTATAACTCAGGTGGAAAACTGTTCGAGCGAATCTTTATGACCGAACTTCCCTTGCCTATTCATCTTCGCACGACACGTGTAGCCCATGATAGAAGCGGTGGAGATCGTGCTTATCCTTGCGTGGGAAGTGGGTTCAGTAACTGTGTAACATTATAAATTTCATTTTTGAAGATTTGAGGATTTTGTTGCAAAATCCTCAGCTGACAAGGACAGAGTGAGGATTTTGAACAAGTTTCAAGTAGAAGGCATATGAAGAATTGAATAGACTCGGTTGAGTATAGCATAGAGGGGAGTCGGGTCCAATCACATTCACTTAGATGAAATATCAAATTGAAGAAATAGCTATAAGTGAATGTTGTTGAGGACTTTGAAATCACAGTCTATATATATATATATCTATATATATAGGCAAATGAAAATCATCAAGTGTTTTGAAGATTTCTAAGATGTTGAAAAACTTGAGGATTTTGTGACAAAGTGTCAGGTTGATGAATTTCAACTTTGAAGAAAAACAGTTTGAAGGTTTTCAAAGTTGGGTGGTGGCGTGACCCACCGTATAAGAATGATGATTTCAGGCGCCGCGCACAGTTGTCGTAGGGCCCTGAGAACCAGATTCTACATTAAATTCCCCTCACTAACAGTGATATTCTTCATTGATTGAAGAAAATCGATTCTTCGTGTGTTGCACATCTAAGTCATCAATTTTGCGTAAGTGTTAGGATGTGTGCATCTTTTCACAAAACATTTGAAGACTCTAAGATATTTAGCTCACACCTCAACTTACAAAACCTTTTCTCATCCAAGGGCTTAGTGAAAATATCTGCTTGTTGATCGTCAGTCTTCACATGGTCGATGATGATATTGCCCTTGAGGACATGGTCCCGAAGAAAATAATGACGAATCTGGATGTGCTTAGTCTCCAAGTGTTGTACTAGGTTGTATGCGATCTTGATTGCACTCTCATTGTCGCAGTAGAGAGGCACATTCTTCATGTTGATGTCGTAGTCCTTGAGGGTTTGCTTCATCCATAGCAATTGAGCACAACAGGATCCAGCAACAATGTACTCTGCTTTGGCTGTGGAGAGAGAAACACAGTTCTGCTTCTTTGTGGACCAGCAGACTAATGATCTTCCGATGAAATGACAAGTGCCAGAAGTTGACTTGCGATCCACACGGTTACCAGCATAGTCAGAATCAGAATAATCCCACGAGATGAAGATTTGAGCCCTTGGGGTACCCTAATCCTAGTGTTGGTGTGTGATCTAAGTATCGAAGATATGCTTCACAGCCTTATGGTGTGATTCCTTCGGTTTTGCTTGAAAATGAGCACACATGCAAACACTAAGCATTATATCTGGCCTAGGTGCACATAGATACAATAAAGAGCCATCCATCGAGCGGTATACATGCTCATCGAAATCTTTACCATTTTTGTCAGTGCAGAGGTGGCCGTTGGTAGGCATGGGAGTCTTGGCGCCTTTGCATTCATGCATGTCGAATTTCCTCAGAACATCCTTGAGGTATTTCTCCTGTGATATGAAGATGCCATTGTGTTGTTGACGAATTTGAAGACCTAAGAAGAATTTCAGCTCCACCATCATAGACATCTGATATTCTTCACTCATCATGTAAGCAAATTCATCACTGTAACGTTTGTGAGTACAATGAAATATGATGTCATCGACATATATTTGGCACCCAAATAGTTCATTGTCATAGAATTTTTTGAAAAGAGTTGGATCGAGTGAACCAGGTTTGAAGCCTTTCTTCATCACGAATTCCTTCAATGTCTCATACCACACCCGAGGGGCTTGCTTGAGGCCATAGAGTGCCTTTTTGAGTCTGAAGACTTTGTCTAGATTCTTCGGATCCTCAAAACCTGGGGGCTGAGCAACATATACTTCTTCCTCAAGCTTACCATTGAGTAATGCACTTTTCACATCCATTTGATATAAAAGTAATGTTATGATGATTAGCATAAGCAAGTAGAATTCGAATAGCTTCAAGTCTAGCAACAAGTGCAAAAGTTTCATCGAAATAAATTCCTTCCACCTGCGTGTAGCCTTGGGCTACAAGTCGTGCCTCATTCCTCAGCACTTGACCATCCTCATCTCGCTTGTTTTAGAAAATCCACTTGGTGCCGATGATATTGTGCTTGTGAGGATCTAGTCGTTTGACGAGCTCCCACACGTCGTTTAGCTTGAATTGAAGAAGGTCATCTTGCATGGCTTGAATCCACTCAAGTTCCATGAAAGCCTCAATAACTTTTATAGGTTCTGTGATAGACACAAAGGAAGAATGCCCACAAAAGTTCACTAAGTGTGAAGCTTTTGAGCGAGTGAGAGGACCTGGCGCATTGATGTCATCGAGAATTTTGTCAAGTTCTACTTCATTTGGAATCCTCGGATGAGTTGGTTGAGGATTTCGTCTGGGCTGAGGAATTTGATCTGGAGCAATTTCCTCAGGAGCATCTTCTTGAATTTCATCAGTGTTGGGGACGATTTCTTCAGCAATTTCCTTAGTAGGAACAATATCTTCAGTAGCTTTGAACTTGATTGCTTCATCTTTATCTAGATCATGAGGCAATTGCTCTCTTTGCGAGCCATTAGTTTCATCGAACCGCACATCTACAGTTTCAACAACCTTGTTGTGATAGTTGTTCAAGACACTATAGGTGTGCGAGTCCTTTCCGTAACCGAGCATAAAACCCTCATGTGCTTTAGGTACAAATTTTGAGCTATGGTGAGGATCTCTAATCCAGCATTTTGCATCGAAGACTTTGAAATAACTTACATTGAGTTTCTTTTCAGTGAGGAATTCAATTATGTTTTCTTGAGGAATTTGTGAAGATATACCCTGTTGATGATATGGCAAGCAGTGTTGATTGCTTCAGGCCAGAAACGACGAGGAGTCTGATATTCTTCAAGCATGGTCCGTGCCATTTCAACCAGAGTCATATTCTTTCTTTCGACGACGCCATTCTGTTGAGGAGTATAGGAGCATACAATTCGTGAGTAATACCAAGTTCATCAAGATAATCATCAAGACCAGTGTTTTTTAATTCTATCCCATTATCACTCCTGATGTGTTTGATCTTGATGCCGAAGTTCATCAAGCCCTTGAGAAAAATCGTTTGAAGACTTCCGGCACTTCAGTTTCATACAGAATGATATGCACCCAAGTACATCTAGAATAATCATAAACTATGACAAATCCGTATAAAAATGCTGCATTTGTTAGGGTAGCATAATGAGTAGGTCCAAATAGATCCTTGTGAAGCAATTCAAACAGACAAGTAGTGGTCATGATAGTCTTCGAGGGGTGTTTGGATCTGGTCACTTTCACACACTCACAAGCACCGCAGAGGTGGTCCTTGAGGAATTTTACTAATTCGATGCCAATGACATGCTTCTTCTTTGCCAGCGTGTGCAAATTCCTCATGCCTCCATGACCAAGTCTTCGATGCCATAGCCAGCCTTCTGATGTTTTTGCGAGTAAGCATGTGGCTGGTTGAGGACCTGTGGAGAAATTAACAATGTAAAAATCTCCTCTCCTAAAACCTTCGAAGACTTTGGGTCTGTCAGATTCCATTATGACTACACATCTATATTTTCCAAAGATAACAACTATATCAAGATCACAAAGGATTGAGACTGACATGAGGTTAAACCCAAGGTATTCAACAAGCATCACTTTGTTCATGTTCCTGTCCTTGGAGATAGCCACTTTGCCAAGTCCCAATACCTTGCTTTTTACCTTTGTCAGCATAAGTGATTTGCTTTAGTGGTGATGAAGTCAGTGGCATATTCATCAGCAAGCTTTTGTCACCAGTCATGTGGTGTGTGCAGCCACTATCAAGAACCCACTCAGTACTCTTGGGTTTCTCATCCTACAGATGAACTAGTACAACTTACCATCTCATATGCTTCAGACTTCAAGAATATGATATCAATTTCATCAGATAGGAATTTCATCATAAACAGTAAATTTTAGGACGTGTGAAATGTTATTGTTTCATCAATGTTAGCTTGTGTCCAATCAAGCATTTTCCTCGGGTCTCCAACAGATTCTTCAGATGATGATTTTCATCTGGAGACCTGACCTACAGAAGTGATTAGTTCAATTTCTTCACCACCCACATCTGAAGGGGTGGCAAAGAGTTCATCATCCTGCAAGCACCATATGAGAAATGGGGCATTGAACCTAATGCACTTCTCTTCACAGTAGGGGGTTAGAGTACTCAAATGAAAAGGCAGAGAAGTTCATTGAGGATTTATGAACATAATGACTTGAGGAGTAATGCTCATATTCATATCCCTAGTAATTTCCCTGCATATCAGAATCATTAGCACGAGTACGAGCATAGTTTTGACCAGTTGAGGATTTTGATCCTCTTGAAGACTTTGGTCCACCTGAGGAATATGATCTGGGGTTCATATTCTTCATGAGTGGTGTCATGAGGACATTCACCTCAAGATTTTCCAAACAACTTTTGGGGACCCAGATTTTCCTCAGGGGTGGTCCATTCCAGCAGTTAGTTCCAACATATCGAGCAAATACTTCACCAGATTGATTTTTGACCGGTTTATAGTTGGAGTCAAATGACTCATCTGAGGAATCGGATAATTCACATGCAAAGCCTGTTAGATTGGATGGATCAACAGGAGGTCCTTTAGCAGCAACCCATGAGGTTTTGGGATACTACTCACGTTTCAAGTATGATCCATCAGCATTCAGTTTCCTTTCAAATGCAATTCCTTCTTTCCTCGGGTTCCTGTATAATATCTGCTTTTTGAGCACATCGCAAAGGGTTTGATGCCCTTTGAGACTTTTGTACATGCCTGTCACATACAATTCCTTCAGCCCTGCATTTTCATCAGTAACATTTTTGGTTTCCTCAAGTGAGGAATTTGATACCACATGAGCAGTTGAAGAGTTTGTAGCAATAGAACAATTTGATGATTCTGGTGAAGAATTGATAGTTTCACGTTCGATGGATTTGAGACATGGTGGAGTGAATTCAACCTGAGCGGCACTAATCTGTTGAGCAAGTAATGAATCGTTTTCCATTCGAAGATCATCGTGAGACATCTTCAACTTTTCAAGATCAAGTTCCTTTTGAAGAAATTCATAGGAAAGTTTCTCATGATCAGCGAAGTGTGTGCCATGACGATCTTGAAGATTATCAAATCTGGACTGAAGACTTTTCATATCTTTTGTGAGGATTTGGGTAAGATTCATTTCCTCATTCAATGAGTCATTTCTTCTGTCTAGCAGTTTTTAAAGCTTTTCAAGGACAGTTTGTTGTTTAGTCGCAATGTTGGCAAGTTTACTGTAACTGGGTTTTTTATAATCACCAGGTTCACATTCACTTGAATCAGAGGAGGAAGTGTCATTCGGTACCTTTGAACCTTTTGCCATGAAGAAATAGGTTGGAGCGAAGTCATCAGCATAGTCATCAGTGTAGATGGCATTGTCGTTTTCTTCAAGGTTGAAGATTGACTTGCTGACAAATATGGTGGCAGTGCAAGACTTGCCACACCAGACTATGAGTCTTCTTCAGAACCTTCCTCTTCATCACATTCCTCAAATTATTCCTCAGAATCCATTTCCTTGCCAATGACTGCCCGAGCCTTTCTGAGACTAGTCTTCTTGTGCGATGAGGACTTTGAGGATGAAGATTTTGAAGATTTCTTCTTTTTCTTTGAGTCATCAGAACTTTCATCCTTGTATTTCTTCTTCTTTGATTCCTTCACCCAGCAAGGACAATCAACAATATAGTGACCTGATTTCTTGCATTTGTGGCAGGTTGTTTTCTTGTTGTCCTTAGATGAAGATTCTGATTTCCTCATATCTCTTGTTGAAGATTTACCAAACTGGCCACGTCTTGTAAACTTCTGGAATTTCCTCACGAGCATTGCAAGCTCCTGTCCAAATTCTTCTGGATCACCAATGCTGCAATCAGAGTCTTCTTCTTCGGATGAGGAAATTGCTTTGGCCTTCAGTGCACGAGGTCTAGAATAGCTTGGTCTATACAGATCTCTCTTTTCTTCCTGTTGGAATTCATAAGTATTGAGTCTTTCGAGTATATCAGCAGGATCAAGCATCTTATAGTCTGATCTTTCTTGAATCATCAAAAGCAAAGTATCAAATGATGAATCCAAAGATCTTAGCAGTTTCTTCACAACTTCATGGTCAGTAATGTCTCGAGCTCCCAGTGCTTATAGTTCATTTGATATGTTAGTGAGGCGATCAAAGGTATCTTGACAGCTTTCATTGTCAAGCCTATTGAAGGGATTGAAGAGATTGTGAAGAACATCAACACGAGAGTCACGCTGAGTTGATGTTCCTTCATTGACTTTGGACAACCTATCCCAGATTTGTTTTGCTAAGCCCAAAGCACTCACCATGCCATACTGACCTTTGCTCAGATGGCCACATATGATATTCTTTGCTTGAGAATCAAGTTGCTTGAATTTCTTCACATCAGCGGCAGAGACAGTAGCAGCGATGAAGGGAACGCCATGTTCTACAATATACAAGAGATCATTATCAATAGCTTGAAGATGCATCTGCATCTTGGTCTTCCAGTAGGGGAATTCCTTTCCTTCGAAGGTAGGACATCCTGCAGTAACCTTGATCATGCCTGCAGTCGACATAACTAAAAATCTAGGTGCCTAAACCAAAATCACACAGAACAAGGGAGTACCTTGCTCTGATACCAATTGAAAGTGTGTTACATCGACTAGAGTAGGCAATTTTTAGAATTTCATCGCTAAGGAAATTCCTTTTGAGGAAATTCCTCACTGATGAATAACTTGCAGCGGAAACAACAAAGGATCGGAAGTGCAAAGACTACAACATCAGTTTTCACGATGAGGATTATGAAAAACAGTTCGCAAAGTACGCAGGCACAGAGTAAGCAGGTGAGGATTAACGCGTGTGAAGAATTTGGGTTGAGGAAGTTCAGAGAAAATCTTCAGCAAATTCTTCAAACAGAGACAATGAAAGTCTTCAACATACAATATTGATGAATTGGAAGAGTTGAAGAAATAGAAACCGTATCACAGTGACAAAAGTTGTTGATGACCTAGTTCCAACTGCTATGACAGTCGTACGTCTGGTTTGGAGCGGCTTGGTATTGAAACCAAAGGACACACAGTCCCGGGACACACAATGCCTACCGTATTCTCCTTGAGCTAAGGACACACAGTCCTCGCTCAACACTCGTGGTAAGTCTTCAGGGCAGACATCTAAACCCTCACAAACTCAGTCACCCGACGATCCACAGTTGACTACTGGATTGCTCTAGACCATGACGCCTAACTTTCTGGAGGATGCATAGTCCTCAAAGGTAAAAGGTTTCAGTCCCACACAGGAACAAATTCTTCAGTGATGCTCAATCACTTGGTTTTTTGGTTTGTGGTTTGGTGTTTGGGGTATTTCCTCACTGATGATTTACTCTCGAAGACTCTGAGGAATTTTGGTTTCTGTTAATGACAAGTGTTAGTTTCTCCCGGAGCAGCCAACCATCTTATGGTTGTGGAGGGCGACTATTTATAGCCTGGGAGTATCCCGCCATGATTTGAAATAAATGCACTTAAATATTATAATCGTTGGTGTGGATAAGATCGGTGAGGTGGTGTGAATCGCGGCAATGGTCAGAACTCTCAACTGTGAGAGTCCCCATGTCTCTCATATTCGTCACTGGAGGCTTTTGTAGGTTTAGGCTTGGGTTGAGCATCATGAGGAAATTCATTCCGTAGTATTACCTCGACCCCCTTTAACAGTACGGTGTTCCTATGACTGAGTAAAGAAAATGAAAGAGGAAGAATAAATCTTCACGCTTCAAAGTCTTCGGATTGATTTTCTTCAGGACACACCGAATTCCTCATCTTCAATATCTTCATGAGGAATTTCAATTTCATCGCAATTTCTTCGTGATCCAAATCTTTAGCATAAGACCAATTTCTTCAGCCGAAGATATACATTTTTAGGGGTCAATATTCATCATATAACTCAAACTCCTAAGTGACTTATTGAGCCTCTGTACACTTATAATCACATTAGTTACTTAACCTATAAGTCTTCAAACCACAAAAATCACTAATGGCAGTAGATACACTTACAGGTTTCAATACCAAGCCTCTCCATACCAGATGTACAACTCTCACAGAAGTTGGAACTGGGTCATCAACAACTGTCTTCATCGTGATACGAGTTCTACTTCTTCAACTCTTTCATTTCCTCAAATTCTATGTTGAAGAGTTTGATATGAACTGTTGAAGAATTTGTTTGAATACTTTCTCTGAATTTCCTCAACCTCAAATTCTTCACTTAAGATAATCTTCACCTGCTTACTCTGTACTTGCAAACTGTGCAAACCGAATCTCATAATCTTAAACAAGTAATATGTTATTGTAGTTTTTGCACACCTGATTATCTACTACTTCCGCTGCACTTAATTCATCATTGAGGACTTTCCTAACAAGGAATTTCCTCAGTGTTGAAATTCTAAAAGTCACCTATTCACCCTCCTCTAGTCGATATAACGCACTTTCAAGGTGGCGCGCGACGCGGCAACGTTCGGATCTATCAACTGTGAAAGTCCTCATGTCTCTGATGTTCCTCACTAATAGGCAGTTCACACTCGACAAATCCTAACTCCTAAGTTTGTGCAATTTCTTCAACGACTAGAAGAACTTCATCTCTATCACTGAATACTTTGACTAATCCGTAAGAGATTTTCAAAGGGTTCACTGTGAGGATTTGGTTATGTAGGCTTTGAGTGGAGCATCAAGAGGAAATTATTTCCTTAGTTTTACCTCGACCCCCTTTAACAATACGGTGTTCCTATGACTCAAGAATGAAGACAATGAAACAGAAAGGGTAAATCTTCAAGCTTCAAAGTCTTGAGAGTATTTTCTTCGGGACACACAAAATTCCACATCTTCATTGTCTTCGTGAGGAATATCAATTTCTTTGCAATTTCTTCGTGGTCAAGGTCTTCAAAGAATGACCAAAGTCTTCATCCGAAGACATACATTTTAATGGTTGATATTCATCGAATAACTCAAACTCCTCAGCGACTTATAGAGTCTGTGGACACTTACAAACTTCTCAGTCTCTTAACCTATAAGTCTTCAATCCACCAAAATCACTAAGGGGCACTAGATGCACTTATATGAGTACATTAGCCATGAGTTTGATGATCATCACAAAAGCCGAGGTATAGTACCTCAGCTCACACCTCCGGGTACACCACAGAGAAACGACGTGTCAGAATGGAGAAATCGAACCTTGTTGGACATGGTCCAATCGATGATGAGGAAATCGGATTTATCCTTGTCATTTTGGGGATACACTCTAGAAATTCCATCTTTCATACTTAACAAGGTACCATCAAAATCCATAGACAAGACAACACATGAGATGTGGAATGGGAAGCTTTTTGGGGTTGTGAAGAATGCTATATCTAGTTCACTATATCTGTTGAGCTATATCTAGTTTGTCTTTTCTAAAGATTTGGGGTTGTGAAGCATTTTTCAAGCGAATCATGTCGGATAGGCTTACACCCAAGTTGGATAAATGCATGTTCATGGGATATCTAACGGGAACCTTGGGATACATCTTCTACCACCGAGAAGAGAACAAAGTATTTGTTCCTCATAACGGGGTTTTCCTAGAGAAAGAGTTTCTCACTAGGGAGGCCAGTGGGATAACGGGTCGAATCAAAGATATTCGAGAGACACTCGGGGTCTACTCGGCTGGTGATGAGATGATACTGAAGTCGGTCAGGGAACCTGTAGTGGAGTTGGCACCGGAACCACGGAGGTTGGATAGATTGCACAAAGTGCGTGATGTGTTGTTGCTCAAAATCAATGAGCCAGCCACATATGCAGAAGTGATGGTAAGCCCAGATTCGAAGGCTTGGCTTGAGGCCATGAGATCCGAGTTAAAGTCCATGGAGGATAATCAAGTCTAGGACTTGGTTGATCCGCCGCCTGGTATAGTAGCCATTGGTTGCAAATGTGTGTTTAAGAAGAAAACTGATGTTGATGGAAATGTTGAGATCCACAAAGCTTGGCTTGTTGCTGAATGTTATGGACAAGTTCAAGGAATAGACTATGACGAGACCTACTCGTCGGTAGTGATGGTGAAGTCAGTGAGGATCATACTAGATATAGTTGCATATTTCGATTATGAAATATGGGATATGGATGTCAAAACAGCTTTCCTTCATGGAAATTTAAAAGAGGATGTATACATGATACAACCCGAAGGTTTTGTCGATCCAACTAACACTGATAAAATATGCAAGCTCAAGAGAACCATTTATCGATTGAGGCAAGTAGCTCAGAGTTGGAATATTCGTTTTGATGAAGTCATCATTGTCGTTTGTTTCATCAAGAATGAAGCATACTATTGTTTATACAAGAAGTCTAGTGGGAGCTCAGTAATATTTTTGATCTTGTATGTAGATGAAATACTACTGATCAGAAATGATCTTTCGACGCTGAACTCAGTCAAGGAACCATTGAATGGCAAGTTTTCAATGAAGCACCTTGGAGGGGGGGGTGTACATTTTAGGCATCCAGATCTATAGATATAGATCGAGGAGGCTACTCAGCTTAAGTCAGAGCACGTACATAGACAAAGTGTTGAAGCAGTTCAACATGAGTGAGGCCAAGAAAGGGTCCTGGCCCATCTCACATGGTATAAGGATAAGGAAGACTCAGAGTCTTATGACTTCTAATGAGCGAAATCGGATGAGTAGGATTCTATATGCTTCGACAATAGGATCCGTCATGTATGCCATGCTATGTACACGACCTGATGTTACCTATGCAATAAGCTTAACAATCAGATACCAGACTCACCCATATGAGAATCACTTGGTAGCAGTGAAATATATCTTGAAGTACCCGGAAACGACTAAAGAGATGTTCCTAGTTTATGGAGGTGAGGAGGAGCTCAACATAAAGGGTTACGAGTATGTCATGAATGGAGGAGCAGTGAGTTGGATGAGTTCCAAGCAAGATACGATGGTTGACCCCACAACAGAGGCTGAATACATTGGGTCTTGTGAAGCTGCAAAGGAAGGTGTTTGAATTCGGAACTTCGTGGAGGATCTTGGTGTGTTCTCGGGCTGGTAAAAACTATTGCACCTTTGTTGCGATAATTCAGGTGCCCTCGCACAGGACAAGGAGCCGAGTCAATACCACAAGACCAGGCACACAGACCTAAAGTATCACCTGATATGAAAGCTCGTACAGAATTGTTGAAGGATCGATATGGTTGAATAAAGGGGGTGAATAGGCAGCTACCAATTTTAAGCTTTTCTTTAAAAACATAGGATTAACAACAAATAGGTTGACTAGATAAGCAACTAGATGAACAACCTATATGATGCTAGCAATGATAATAACAACAAATAACTTTGCACAAAGTAAAGTTTAGAAATATCCACAAGTGGACCTGTTGGAGACGAGGATGTGTTACCAAAGTTCCTTCCCTTTGAGGGGAAGTACGTCTCTGTTGGAGCGGTGTGGAGGCATAATGCTCCCCAAGATGCCACAAAGGCCACCGTGTCCTCCTCACGCCCTCACACAATGCGAGGTGTCGTGATTCCACTAGTGTTGCCCTTGAAGGCGGCAACCGAACCTTTACAAACAAGGGTCGGGAAATATCCACAACTCAATTGGAGGCTCCCAACGAGACCACGAAGCTTCACCACAATGGAATATTGCTTCGAGGTGACCTCTTCTGTCTAGGGTGCTCAAACACCCAAGAGTAACAAGATCCGCAAGGGATTAGTGGGGGAATCAAATTTCTCTTGGTGGAACTGTAGATCGAGGCCTTCTCCTCCAAACCCTAGAATATCAACAACAATCGATGGCTAGGGAAGGAGATCCCACAAGAATGAGCTTAAGGGTAACAATGGAGCTTTTGGAAGGATAAGAGATGAGTCTCCATGGGGAAGAAGACCCACTTATATAGTGGTAGGCAATCTGGTCGTTTTCTGCCCACAAAACGTGCATAAGGGGTAGTACCACTCGGGGGAGCAGTACTTCCACTTGCATGGAAGTAGGAGGTTGTGCAGTCAACTGATAGGCGTCAGGGGGTGGTAGTTCCGCTGGTGCTGTACTACCGCTCCTCAAGCGGTACTTCCACTTAGCATGGACAGACACCCTAGATGAGTAAGAACGAGGGAGCAGTATGATAGTGCCGCTCAGAGCGGTACTTCCGCTAAGTAGTGCCGCTCAAAAATCCACTCAAAACAGAATGCAAAAAATGAAAAATGTAAGTGGAAGTGGGGCCGGAAGTAGAGAGCGGCAGTACCACCCAAGTTATACTATCGTGCTACCCCCATCGGTACTTCCGCTTAACAAGAGACAAGATCCCAAAGACATCAGATGCACAATCATAAGCGGTACATGACCCCGTACCGCAGGGCGGCACTACCGCCCATGGTTGCAGTACTACCGCTTATGAAGGTGCACATGATCCTAAGGACAGAAAACAAATCCAAAGTGTCGGGAAGGAAAGAAGGAGACGAATGTGTACGTGAGAGATTCTCCCAACCTTTCCAATTGAGGACCCCTCTTGATAGTACAGATTATCCTATGTCTCAAGTCCGCCAACACTAAATCATACGAAGCACTCCGTCTTCTCGTTTAACATTCCAGGGGCACAATAACCGTCTCGTGCGACCTGATAACCTCTGAAAGCTCAAAGCGCACGACTAGTCCACAAAGGTATTGTCATCAACGAGTAAAACTACTTAGGGAAGATTATGCTCTTACAATCTCCCCCTTTTTGGTTGGTTGCTGACAATACAAGATTTGCCACTAGGATTTAACAGGAAGGTTAGGCAATCCCAATACCTACAAAATATAGCCAGGCTCCCCCTAGATGTGTGCTCTATTTGAATATGCTTTTGGAGTGTAAAGAGCACACACCAGGATGAATACTCCCCCTATATTTTATGGACACGACCATATACTTGTATAATCAAAAGATGGGGAAAGGAAGTAAGCAAGCATATGAGACACGAAATCTCACGACATAATAGGATAAAAGGGGAAGAATATGTCTTACATCATACATAAGTTCAAATGAGTCTTGGACAAACATAAACCAAAACAAGCAATAAACGAGTTCACGAGAGAAGAAACACATGCAGATATAAAAACACTCGCGACTCAGCAAGCATATGAAGGCAAATCCCTAACTCTCTCCCCCTTTGGCATCAAGACACCAAAAAGGGGCAAAGAGAACTACAAACAATACAAGGTGATGGCGAGCCCAAAGAGATCAATCCTCCCCATCATCATCCTCTTCATCGGTGGCAGCACGAACATCCTCATCTGACTTAGCCCACTGACAATTATTTTTGACCCATACCTCCTCATCAGTAATTTGTTCCTTAGACCCATTGTCAATAATCAATCACATCTTCCTCATGATGATCTTGTCACCTTTGCTAGATTTCTTGGAATCCACATGGGCATTGTACTTCCTTTGACCAGAAAGCACAGAAGGTTCTGCATCTTCATCTTTAGCTTGGCTTCCCAAGATGAAACCTGCTCAAATGGAGGAGCATAAGTATCATCAGTGTAGTCTGGATCAGGCTCATTGTCAGATTTAGTGGGAGCTATTTCTGGAACCGAAGGTGCAATGCCCAGTTTTCCTTCACATGGAGTTTAAGGATACCAGGAGACACCATATGATCAGTTACCATGAGCTCACCAGGAAATGTAGCAGCTCAGGTATCCTTAGTGAGTTTGAACTGATATGGCCCATAGATGGGCACCTTCCAGTCAAGAACCGCAGACCAAAGCTCCTTCCACGTGATGTGGGAAACATACAAAGTAGACTCACGTCCTTTCTCCTTCATGCACAGAAGGAGAAGATTCACAAGATAGGAGTGAACATGATCTTGCTTCCAACCCGAGGAAATAGGTGTTGCAGAAGATGTGATGCATAATATCCAGAAAAGGAACAAGCTCAGTGTGAGTACCCTTGGCAGTCTTGACTATCTAGGAATAACGAATAAAATGGTTCTTGTGAAAATCCCTATCCTTAGTGTGTGGCCTAGATCCAATAGGCTCACCCAGTCCACAATCTTCATAGCTCAAAGAGTTTATGAATGTCTTCCAGTCAGAGCACAGAACTCTATCACTAGTCATCCAATCAAGCGGCGTTTCTCATCAGTGTGAAAGTGAACTGTGGCATAAAATTGAGCCACAACCTAGCAATCAAAATCCTTGTTGAAACTGATGATGGGGAGCAGACCCCATTTAAGACACAAAGCCCGGGCTTCAGCAAAGTAGGAAGTGCGGGGATTGTTGCCCATGTGCTCTGTGTCGATGGACTTGGCATCAGGCACAAACAGATTGTTTTGTTCTTCAGGATCCTTGTAAGAATGAAACATTGCTCCTTGGCCGAGAAGGGATGACCAACCATGTTCTCTTCGTGAGGTTGACGATACGGGTTGCACTTGCCAAACTCCACAAATTCAGCATTTGTCATCTCATCAGGGTCTTCGGGAGCCTTCTTCTTGCGGACAGTCCACTTCACCTGTTGCTGAGGTTGATTGGAACTGGCACTGGTCCCGTTAACTTCAGACGTACGAAACCGCTTGTAACCACCAGCTCAGCCAGGATTCACATGACAAGGAGGGGAGAAGGCACCATCACCTAGAACTCAGAGAAAAATAGTGAAAAGGGACAAGACACAAGTGAATTCCAAGCATCAAACAAAAATGCAAGAAATAAAAAGGCCTCAAAAAAGAAGAACACAAAAATAGAGGTTCTGGAGTACGAGCGGTAGTACCGCGCTATGGAGCGGTACTTCCGCTTGCACGGTAGTACCGGTCACTCAGCAACGGTTCTACCGCGTGGGTGGCAGAAATGCTTCCGCGACACGGGAACAGAAGAACCAATGAGAAAAATCTCAAACTTTTGGAGAAAATCGAGAGTAAACTATACAAGGATAGAAATGCCAACCTACTCACGACTAGAATCCGCTAAAAAATCAGGAAAACACATCATGCATTGACCTACAACGGTCTGTGAAAACACAAAGCTGATGGGAAAAGAACACGGGCAATACCGGAGTTCATGGCGCAAGGAGGAGAGGGTGGTGAGCCCCTTCGGTTGGAAGAGTGAGGAACGACACACAGAGGGAGATCGGGAACCGGCCTCTGGGGGCGTTGTGGTCGCCTGTGGGAAGGAGAACGAGAGGGAGGAGGAGGGAATGGGTATGGGGAAGTTAGAACCTCCCCCTTCCCATCTTGTAACCCCCCAGGCATTTCCTGAAGCAGTACTACCATGGATATGAGCGGTAGTACCGCTTGCGTGGTAGTACCGGCCATATCCGAGTGGTAGTACTCCTTCTTTCACATGAACAGACCTGCCCAAATAATGATAAAAATTGTGAAAACTAAGAAACTTCAACAAAGGCAAAAGGAGAATACACTCCAAGGGTGTAAAGATACACACAAGGGAAGAGAAACAAGACTGAGATTTATGCTGCAAACGAAGAAGCTAGTATAAGAAAATGTCTCACGAGGAAGGGGTAGTGGCCGAGGCCACCTATGTTTAGTCAATTGGTATGGCACCACGAAGATGTTAACCTTGGGCCCATGACCAGAACTCATCTTTGAAGCACTGGTACCAATCAACATGGTGAAAGAGAAAGACTTGATCGATTTATTCATAATAGGGGGAGGGAGACTTCATTGAGAGAACAACACTCCCCCTAAATTCATGCCTACATATAAACAAGATGGTATGATGAGAGTGGTGGGGTGTGCCTAGTTGTAATTCACATTTATCAAATCAATGATATTTAGCTCATGCCTTAACTCACGAAATCTTGCTTCATGGAATGGCTTCATGAAAATATCTACAAGATGCTCATTAGTCTTGAGATAAATGAGATCAATCTCCCCACGCTTGATATGATCCCAGATGAAGTGGTGATGAATACTAATGTGCTTCGTATTGCAGTGTTTAACCGGGTTATTCGAGATCAATATATCACTTATATTATCACAATAAAGTGGCACTTTGTCACATGTGACACCATAATCCTTTAAAGTTTGCACCATCCACAGCAACCGAGCACAACAACTTGCAGCAGTGACATACTCGACCTTGGTGGACAAGAGAGAAACACATTTTTGTTTCTTGGAAAACCAACTGACGAGAGAGCGACCAAGAAATTGGAAACCTCCGGAAGTTGGCTTCCTCTCCACACGGTCTCCCGCCCAATACAAATATGAGTATCCTATAAGATCAAATGAAGCACCTTTGAGATACCATAGGCCAAACTTCGGGGTATGAGCCAAATATCGAAAGATTCTCTTGATAGCCACATAGTGACTTTCCATAGGTGTGGATTGAAATCATGTACAAATTCCCAAACCAAACATAATATCTGATCTAAATGCACAAAGGTAAAGCAAGGAGCCAATCATAGAGCGATATACCTTTTGATCCACAACTTTACCATTGTGATTGTTGGGGATATTGCCTGCAGTTGTGACCCGCCGAATATGGGCCGGGTTACTGTTAAGGCGATTCATCCTTTACGGCTAGTTGGGCTTCTGTCCGGGCGGTTCGAAGTCGCAGGATGGTTATGATTTATGGAAGGACTCTGGGTTCGATAAGACAGGCGACTTAGAGACCGCGGTGGTCACGATTTGTAAAAAGGAAGGGACTCTTGTAAACCCTAAGGCTTCGACCTATATATAAAGGCGTGTCTGGAGGGGGAGAGACAGGTTAGAAATCATCGAGAGCTAGGTTAGGGCGAGTTACGCCTTCCTTGTAATTGAATCCACATCAATACACACAAAGCAGGACGTAGGCTATTACCTCTTCTCGAGGGGCCGAACCTGGGTAAATCGCCGTGTCTCTCCCGCTTAACCCCTTTGAGTCGCCACCAAGGTGCGATGGCTCTAGTACTAAGTCCTTTCACGAGGACATCTGCCGTGACAAAACCACGACAGTTGGCGCCCACCGTGGGGCCTGCGCACGGTGGAGTTGAGTTCTCAAAGGGAGCCCTACCAGGGTCTGGGAGTTATGCAGCGGCGCTCATGACTTGGAGCCGACGCGGCATACCCTACATCGACAACAGGCGATGGGGACCTGAAGCAAATTCTCTCGAATCAGGCTACAGGGTCCCCTTCGGCAAGATCAACGTCTTCGTCGGCATGATCGGGTCACCCGTTCCTGAGCCGGACACCTCCTCCGACATCGTCGAGCCGGCCAGGTACGTTCATCCAGTCATAACCCGGAATCTGACCCGCCCGGTCTTTGTGGGCTTCACACAGGGATCGGAGGAACCAGAGCGCGCGGCGGCTCAGGAGGTCACCCCCGTCAACTCTGACGACGAGTCATCCATGGGAGAGTCCAATTCCATCCAGTCCCTCCACGGAGACGGTCTTGGGGGCTTGTCATTGGCCATGGATCCGGAAATCCTCGACCGAACCCGCCACCAGATCGCCATCTACATGGCCGGGCGACTCAACCCGCACCGAACCCCGCCGGGGGCGATGGACCCGGCGGGACGTCCAGAAGTGCGTCAGCAGTCCTAGTAGATTTAGCAGCGGAAATCGCAAGACTAATGTCAACCCCCCTCACACCAGAGAACCAAGGAGAGATAAATGCGGAGATAGCAAAGCTGAGGGAGGCAGTGGCAAAGGCCCATCAGGATGCTGAGACGGAGTCCGCCAGGATGGAAACTCGACAGGCCCAGATTACGGCCGAAAGGATGCGGTTGAACACCGACAATTGGCGGCTCGAAAGACAGCAGCGCGGATCCGACGCCGTCCATCAGCGGAGGCACCAGGGACGCCTGCCCCATGATCTCAATCCGACTCGCCTGTTCGACACTCCCCAAACACCCGGGATGGGAGCCGCTCCAGCAGGAGGGATGGGCCGCCCTCCTAATCCGCCGATTCAGTCGACTGAGGGTCAAATCCCTCGTTTCCGTACCCCCCGAGGCCACTTCTCTAACCCGGTGGATAACGTGCTTGCCGCAACCCGCCATCTGGAGTCCCTCCCGATCCACGGCAACACCCCAGCTGAGATCGAAGCAAGGAACGCCATTGAGATGTTGAAAACAGCGGTGGTCCAAAACACACAGTTCTCACACAGCCCCGAACGGCTACACTCCACCCCCAGGCGAGCTATACCAGGGGTTGGCCGGAGGATCAGCCAGCCGTAAACAGCGCCCCGCGACACCTCCCGCAGGACAACCCGCCAGAGCGGGACCCGCCGGGCGGAGGTCCACCCAACACTCAAGAGGCTCAGACTCCTCCGGCGGGGACCGGAGGGCGAGTTGGGGTGCCCTACTTGTCCCTGGCCCTTCGAAACGAAAGAATGCCCAAGGACTTCAAAGGACCAAGAAAGGTGCCTAATTACACACCAGACCTCGAACCAACATCTTGGATCGAGGGCTATGAGATCGCCATGGACATGCTCGACGTAAACGAGGCGGTTTGCGCCAGATATTTCACCATGATGCTCGAGGGATCGACACGCACTTGGTTGAAGAATTTACCTCCCAATTCTATCCAGTCCTGGGCCGAGTTAAAGGAACGTTTTATCAAAAACTTCCGGGGAACCTGCAAACGACCGATGACAATCGTCGACTTACAACACTTCGTCCAACGCCCGGATGAGTCGGCGCATCATTGGTCGCGGCGAGTCGCGGAAATTATCCATTCATCGGATGGCATCACGGCAGCGCAAGCTGTGCTTATCCTCGAGCACAACTGCCACTACGAGCCGCTGGTCCAGAAGCTGGGGCGACTCAAACGGAAAGTTCAGGATATGGGCGAGCTGATGGATACACTCACTAGGTACGTCGAAGCCGATGATACCAAGGATCCCGGCGAGGATGGTGAGGGTAACTCGCCCAAGAAGGGCGATTCAGTGAATAAGCATACCCGCCTACAAGGCCGCAGCCGTCATAACCAGGGGACCAACGGCAAGCGTAGGCCGCATGAGGAGCCCTCGGATCTGGTTGCCAACACCAACACCAATGATGGAAAAAAGAAGAATCGAGGCTTCAGCGGGAAAAGACCGCGTAACTACGAGGAGTTGCTCAAAGGCCCTTGCCCGCACCACGCCACGGCCAACGGCCCGGCGGGCCACTCCTGGGAGAACTGCTTCGTGATGCGGGAATTTCGGGCCGAGGCGATCAAGAACAGCCAGAGCGAAGACCCGAACCATCGCCAAGACCAACTCGCCGCGCCCAACCAAAGGCACAACCCCTTCGGCGGTTTTCCCGAACAAGAGGCTCAGGGGGGCCGCAGCCAGGCGGCGGCCAATACCCGGTGCACCACCATCGGCGGTTCAACCCGCCAGGAGTCTTCCAGCAGCTGCCCCCGCAGGGGGCTCCGCAGGACCAGGATGACCATGGGGGTTTCCGCAACAATCCTAAACAGCTAAATAATGGGCAATACCATGTTTTCACCACTAATGCTTGCAGACGTGATAAAAAGGTAAATCACCGGGCGTACAACGTAATTGAGCCGGCAGTTCCCAGATATCTCCACTGGTCCGAACAGACCATAACATGGAGCAGAGAGGATCACCCGCCGAGAATAGATAACCCGGGCGACCTGGCCTTGGTCGTGGCTCCCCAAGTGGCGGGCTACACTCTATCGAAAGTACTGATGGATGGCGGCAGCAGCATTAATATCCTATACTTCGACACCTTCCGGAGGATGAATCTATTAGAGAAAGACTTGATGCCTTCAACCATAGTTTTCCACGGCATCGTCCCGGGCAAATCCGCTTATCCAATTGGCCGAGTCAGGCTCTCAGTAGCTTTTGGAACTGTACAGAACTACAGGTCGGAGTCTCTGGTCTTCGAGGTGGTCAAATTAAAAAGCCCGTACCATGCGCTGTTCGGACGACCGGCTTACGCTCGCTTCATGGCCCGCCCATGCTACGTCTACCTCAAGCTCAAAATGCCTGGCCCTAAAGGGCCTATCACGGTCGACGGAGATAGAAGGATTGCAAAGGAGTGTGAGGAAGGAGACGCGGCCTACGCGGAAGTCGCCTGCGTGGCGGAAGAGCTCAAAAACCACCGGGCAAATGTTGACCCGGCGGACATGACACCACTCAAGAAACCGACTACAGATTCCGAGTCTCCCCTCAAGTTCAAACCAACGGATGACACGAAGACAGTCGACTTCGTCCCTGGCGATTCATCCAAGCAGTTCACCATTGGGACGGGTCTGGACCCCAAATAGGAAAGCGCGCTCATCGAATTCATCCGTGAGAATCGGGACATCTTTGCATGGAAACCCTCTGACATGCCGGGTGTACCGAGAGAATTCGCTGAGCACCATCTTAATATTGACCCGAAATACAAACCTGTCCAACAATACCTCCGCAGGTTTAACGAGGAGCGACGGAAGGCGATTGGAGAGGAAGTCGCCCGTCTATTAGCCGCCGGGTTCATCGTGGAAGTCTTCCACCCCAAATGGCTAGCTAACCCGGTGTTAGTACTCAAGAAGAATGGCACTTTCCGTATATGTATTGACTATACGGACCTCAACAGAGCTTGCCCCAAGGATCCTTTTGCTCTTCCCCACATCGACCAAATCATTGACTCGGTGGCGGGATGCGAACGATTGTGCTTTTTGGACGTGTACTCAGGTTATCATCAGACCAAAATGGCTGTGGAAGATCAAGAAAAGACTGCTTTCATAACTCCCTTCGGGGCCTTTTGCTATGTGTCCATGCCGTTCGGGCTCAAGAGCGCAGGGGCGACTTACCAACGTTGCATCCAGAATTGTCTTCACAGCCAAATTGGCCGCAACGTCCATGCTTACGTTGACGACATTGTGATCAAGACCCGCCGGGAGGAGACACTTCTGGAAGACCTTAAGGAAACCTTTGATAATTTACGGGTATATCAGATGAAGCTAAATCCTACCAAGTGCGTTTTCGGCGTACCTGCGGGAAAACTACTGGGTTTCTTGGTATCGGAGCGCGGCATCGAGGCTAACCCGGACAAAATTGAAGCGGTTGCCTCCCTCGGCAAACCGACGAATGTTAACCAAGTTCAGCGATTGGCGGGTCGTATCGCGGCTCTCAGTCGTTTTGTAAGCCGCCTCGGAGAAAAGGTGATCCCGCTCTATCAATTGTTGAGGAAGTCTGACCGATTCGTGTGGACAGAGGAAGCCGACGAGGCACTTCAGGCCTTGAAACACCAACTGGTTAACCCGCCGGTCCTGGCGGCCCCGACTGAAAAGGAGCCTATGCTCCTGTATATCGCCGCGAATTCCAAAGCGGTCAGCGTGGCTGTGGTCGTCGAAAGAAAGGAGGAAGGAAAGGAATACCCGGTACAACGCCGGTGTACTTTATCAGTGAGGTGTTAACTCTCTCCAAACAACGATACCCCCATTGGCAAAAACTGGTCTATGGGGTGTTCATGGCGAGTCGGAAGCTTAAACACTATTTCCAAGAACACCCAATCACCGTGGTCAGTTCCGCGCCCCTCGGCGACGTCATCCAAAACCGCGAGGCAACAGGGCGAATCGCCAAATGGGCGATAGAACTTGGGTCACATCACATCCAGTATACCCCCCGCACGGCCATCAAGTCCCAGGCACTAGTGGATTTCGTCAATGATTGGACAGAGCTCCAGGCTCCGGAAGATCGCCCTGACCTTACCTATTGGACTATTTATTTTGATGGATCCAGGCAGTTGGAGGGCTCGGGGGCTGGTGTGGTGTTGATATCCCCTCAAGGAGATAAGTTCTGCTACGTCCTCCGGCTCATGTTCCCTTGTACAAATAATGCGGCAGAGTATGAAGCTCTGCTCCACGGCTTGCGACTAGCAAAAGAGATGAACCTAACCCGAGTCAGATGTTTTGGAGACTCAGATCTGGTGGCGCAACAGGTTTCGGGCACCTGGGATTCTCGAGATCCTATGATGGCGGCTTACAGGCGAGCCGTATCTGACGTGGCGGGCGATTTTCATGGATACCAGGTTGATCACGTTGATCGGCGACTCAACGAAGCAGCTGATGCCCTCTCGCGACTCGGCTCAGAGAGAAAACCTATCCCCCCTAATGTCTTCTTGGATATCTTGCACAAACCGTCCGTGACTGTACCCACGGAGGAGGAATTGGCGATACCAGATCCCGAGTCTCAGCTTGTGGCGGCTCTCCATATCGCTCCGGATTGGGCTCTTCCTTATATAGCTTACCTTGCCCATGGCGAGTTACCCACTCACGAAGTTTTGGCTCGCCAGATTGTTCGGCGTAGCAAGTCCATGGTCATCATTAATGGCGAGCTATATAAACGAAGTGCTTCAGGGGTCTTTCAGCGGTGCGTCTCCTCCGAGGAAGGATGCACAATCCTTAATGACATCCATTCTGGAGACTGCGGACATCACGCAGGGTCACGTTCTTTGGTATCAAAAGCCTTTCGACACGGTTTCTTCTGGTTGACGGCTCACGCAGATGCAGAAGATATAGTACGGCGATGCGAGGGGTGCCAACGATACGGGAGACAGGCTCATGTGCCGGCTCAAGAATTGAGGATGATCCCCATTACTTGGCCTTTCGCGGTCTGGGGGCTGGACATGGTCGGCCCCTTTAAGATGTCCTCCAACAAGAAAACTCACTTATTGGTGGCGGTTGATAAATTCACCAAGTGGATTGAGGCGGAGCCGCTTGGGGCTTGCGACGCGGAAACTGCGGTAAAATTTCTGAAGAAGCTGATTTTCCGTTTTGGATATCCGCACAGTATCATCACAGACAATGGTACTAACTTGTCCCAAGGAGCGATGCTGGATTTCTGTCGCCGTGAACATATCCGGCTTGATATCTCTGCGGTTGCTCACCCGCATTCAAACGGACAGGCCGAGCGGGCGAATCAGGAAGGTTTGCGAGGGATCAAGCCTCGGCTCATAATTCCCCTGGAAAGAACTCCAGGATGTTGGGAGGAGGAGTTACCCTCGGTATTATGGAGCATCCGAACCACCCCGAATCGCTCCACGGGGTTCACCCCTTTCTTCTTGGTCTATGGTGCAGAGGCCGTCCTCCCTACTGACATAAGGCATGACTCTCTTAGAGTCGCCGCATATGTGGAGCAGGACAACGAGCTGGCGCGTTAGAACTCTTTGGACGCCTTGGAAGAGGCACGTGACTTAGCAGCGGCTCGTTCGGCGATCTATCAGCACGATCTGCGGCGTTATCATAGTCGCCGGGTGAAGAGTCGGACCTTCCAGGAAGGCGATTTGGTACTTCGGCTGATACAAGATCGGGCAGGCATGCACAAGCTTTCGCCCCCTTGGGAGGGACCTTTCGTTGTCAGCAAGAACCTCTGCAATGGTTCTTACTACTTGATGGATCTTCGGTCTGATCGACCGACTACGGGGGCTGAGTCAACTCGCCCCTGGAATATTGCCCATTTGCGGCCTTATTACACTTGAGTTCTTAAAACTCCATGCTTTGTAAGTTTTTCAGTTTTTTTATGAAATAATATAATGTTTCCCTGACTCGGGGGGCTTCTTCTTTAAGGAAAAGAAAGAGCAATTTCATGACATCCTGTTGCGACCTTATGAGCCGACAGAACATGCATTAAGGGTGGGTGCACGAGCTTTCTGACTCACCTCCCCCTGTCGCGACCTTATGAGCCGACGAAACCTGCATTAAGGGTGGGTGCACGAGCTTTCTGACTCGCCTCCCCCTGTCGCGACCTTATGAGCCGACGAAACCTGCATTAAGGGTGGGTGCACGAGCTTTCTGACTCGCCTCCCCCTGTCGCGACCTTATGAGCCGACGAAACCTGCATTAAGGGTGGGTGCACGAGCTTTCTGACTCGCCTCCCCCTGTCGCGACCTTATGAGCCGACGAAACCTGCATTAAGGGTGGGTGCACGAGCTTTCTGACTCGCCTCCCCCTGTCGCGACCTTATGAGCCGACGAAACCTGCATTAAGGGTGGGTGCACGAGCTTTCTGACTCGCCTCCCCCTGTCGCGACCTTATGAGCCGACGAAACCTGCATTAAGGTGGGTGCACGAGCTTTCTGACTCGCCTCCCCCTGTCGCGACCTTATGAGCCGACGAAACCTGCATTAAGGGTGGGTGCACGAGCTTTCTGACTCGCCTCCCCCTGTCGCGACCTTATGAGCCGACGAAACCTGCATTAAGGGTGGGTGCACAAGCTTTCTGACTCGCCTCCCCCTGTTGCGACCTTATGAGCCGACGAAACCTGCATTAAGGGTGGGTGCACGAGCTTTCTGACTCGCCTCCCCCTGTCGCGACCTTATGAGCCGACGAAACCTGCATTAAGGGTGGGTGCACGAGCTTTCTTGACTCGCCCCCCTCCCTGTCGCGATCATATGAGCCAACAAAATTGCTCGTGTTATGATTTTACTTTGGAAATTTTTTCCTCACTGCTTACTCGTTGAAACTGTTTGTGATTCTTTTATTTTCACAGATAATGTGCTCAAGGTTTTCGTCCTTGGCGGGTTGAGCATTTCAGGCGATTCTGATAAAGGTTAACCAAATATTTTAAACCGCCTCAAAAACGGTATAAGGGTTTTTTGCAGAAGATATCACCAAAAGATAGTACTGACTATTACATGGCTCTTGGGCCAAATTCAAAGAAAGCCTATTCCGCTAAGTTCTGGCGTGAACTCTGACCAGCTTCGATTTGTAAATCGCCCAAGACCCAATTGCATCTGGACAAAGAGGCGAAATCGTCTTCATCGGTCAAGATTGATGCCAGGTCTGTTTCCCAGTCAAAGGGATTCTTGGGTCGCCGAGGGATAAGGTTGGTCACCACGAAGGTTGGCGGGCTGATTTTCTTGTTCTTTTCATCGTAAGCCACCTGATATTTTGTCAAGTCAAGGCTGGCGGCGAGTTGAGTCGCGGCCAGTCGAGAATCCTTGACAACCTTCTGGTAGTCTTCTTCCACGAACTCCGAGCCGTCATCTTTAAGCTGAGGGAAGCCGGCACCTACTTCCTCCAAATTAATTTCAGGAGCATATGCCAGGCAGCGACTCAGAGCCGTCAGGACACCCTTCCGGGCGGCTGATCGGGTTAACTCGCCGATCTGGGGAGGCAGTGTGGATAGATATCCAAGCACCTTTTTGATAGAAGTTATGGGCTCCTTTGCTCCGATCACAGCTTTGACGGTCAGCACACTGCCTGTGTACAGTTGTTCCGTCAGTGTATAGATCGCCTTCAGCATCAACACGCTGTCGTCTTGCAGATTGGCGACTCTCGAGCCTGTGATCAAATAACCGATAAGTTAAACATTAAGGAATTCCTCCAAGGAAGAGGATAGGATTGGCGAGTTAGGTAAAGCTTACCAAAGATGGCTTGTGTCATGTTGGAAATATGGCGCTTTAAGCCGGATAGCTCCTGCTGCACAGTTGCCAGCTTGGCTTCTGCTTTTTCGGCTCTCGTCAAAACCGCGCTGTGATCAGCTTGAGTTCTTCCTAACACGACTTTGAGCTTTTCCAGTTCAGCCAGAGCCAGCTTATATTTGTCTTCCGACTGAGCTCGGGCATCTTGTTGGTCGGCCAAGTTTTTCCTTAAGTCGCCCAGGACCAGTTCGGTCTGGGTAAGGCTTTCCTGTTCGAAATTTAAAAACAGAGACAAGTCTCAGAATTATTGCAAGGCAATACCCCTGACACTTGGGGGCTAATGTATAATTTCTCGAGGGAAATTATACAGAAATCAAGACCTGGCTCATCATTTTACTGATGACCCGGCCCTTGGGGGTTACTGGTCGCGAAGCTTTCAAAAGACCCGGCTCATCGTTTTACTGATGAGCCGGCCCTTGGGGGTTGCTGAGAATAATATAGAGTATAAAATTTTACCTCATGTTTGTTATTTAACATCTTCAGCAGATTCTTTTCCATCTCGTAACTCGCTTCCAGGCGACTTGCGAAGCCAGAACAGAGTTCTTTAAACTCCAGACCTGCATAGTCAGAAAGTTTCGCCTTGGAAGACCCAGACTCGAGAATTGATGGAGAAGGGGATGCTGTATGTTTGGAGAGGATTGTATCTGCCGGCTTGGAGAAACCAAAACCAGTAATGACCACAGCATCTGGGTCATCAGTTGTCGCCATTACGATCGGTGATCTTGGGACATCCGGTGATCCTTTGGGCGACTCAGGAGGGTTTGTTTGAGTTGTCGGCTCGTGTTGACTCGGATCCTCTTGAGTTGGAGTAGCTTTCCTTGGAGGTTCAGGAGTGGCGTCAGGGTTTGATCCACTGGTCTTCCTCTTTTTGGCTTGCGCCCTAATAAACCAGAGATAGACGTGTTAAAAAAAGAAAATATATATAAAAGAGTATCATTCTCAAGGATCAGGACAAGGAACTTACCCCGGGACTCGGATCATTGGTGGAAGGGTCGACATCACTGAGTTGCCAGAAGTGGGGGGAGAATCCTGCAGAATTGGTACATCGATAATACTGGCGGGTTAGGACGGTGATCCAAAGCAGCACGAACAATGGTTGCTCACATAAGAAAAGGAGGTACCTCGCTTGGTTTTCTTTTGTTCCTTGTTGGCAAGCCAGGTGTCAGGTCGCCAGAATGACTTCGCGTTTTCCGTTTTGAGGCGTGCTGCGTTTTCTTCAGTAAGAAATTTGGGTCCAAATGGGCATTTGGATGTGAGAGAGGTACTTTCCCACATATTCGCCGGGCCGGCTTAGGTGGAGAAGGAGATGAATCGGTAGAGACGGAAATTACCTCGACAGAGTCTTCCTGGCTCTCGTTATCTTCATTCTGTTATAAAAGGAGCGAGAGATAAGTAAAAGATAAAAAGGTGATGAGTGGCGAGTGAAAATGAGGACGGATTGGTACCTCTGAGAGTGCGTCGCCGGCTTGAGATTTATCGACTTCAGATGGCTCGGCCGCGGCCGATTTGCCTTTGCCTTTGTTTTTCTTGGAAGGCGGCTTAGCACTCTTCATGGCTTGTTTCTTAGGTCTCCTAGACCAGAACTTGTCGCCTTTCTGGAAGGGGATATGGCATGAAGTCATGATGACCGTAAACCAGATGAAATAAAAATTGACGGCGAGTTAGCTTTGGTTACCTTGGGTGCCGGGTTGATCTTGCAGAAGGGCTTAAGGCCGATTTGGCCGCATTTCGCTGCAGGTTCGCCGGTCAGCTTCCTGATGATGGTGACTATGTATTTTCTGTTAACGCTGTGTGGAAGTAGCATTGGGGATGATCCAGAGTACCGTCAAAATCGCACATCAGGCCGTCTTGGCGGCTCAGAGGAAGGATCCGCCATTCGACCCAGCAGCGAATCAAGTCAACCCCGGTGAGACCGTTATTCGTCAAGGATCTCAGTTCGGACAGAATTGGGACGAATTCCGACTCTTCTTCCTCTGTGAGCTTGTCAGGGAGCTTGAAGTTGACTGGGAGGCGGCTTGGCCTGTAACCCTGAAGTTTGTTTTCGCCGGCGGGGGATGTTTCCTTGCAGTAGAACCAAGATTCACCCCAGCCCTTGGGATGGCTAGGCATAGTGAGCGCAGGGAACGGACTGTCCCGGCGACGCTGGACGTTGACCCCGCCGAGTTCCAAACTGGGGCCGTTGTGGAATTCCGTCTGGCGATTCAAGTGGAAGAAGTACCAAAACAGAGGGACGGAAGGCTCGATCCGCAAATAAGCTTCGCAAAGGACTTGGAATTGACTCAGGTTGCTTATGGAATTGGGTCCCAAATCCTGGAGTCGGACGTTCATAAAATTCAGGGTGTCTCTAAGGAATTTAGATCCGGGCGGTTTAAAACCCCGTTCTAAGTGTTCCACAAAAACTACTATCTCTCCTTCCTTAGGGTTGGGTAGGTCTTCTCCTAACCCGGTGCGCCATCCAATGACGTCTTGAGGATCCAAGCAGCCCGCTTTCACGTAATTTGCCAAAACAGCATCGTCAACTTTGGTGGGGAGCCAATCGCTCTTGAAAACGGCACCCATGCTACAAATAGGCAAGAAAATGGTATTACGTGTCTCGAGCATTTATTATGTAAGTCGGAACTAGCTTCTGTTTAACCCGCCGAATTGGGAGGCCGGGTTGGATTGATGTGGCGACCTATCGGAGCAGGGCTATTTTCAGAAGCGATGCTACTATGGGTGGTAACATATATTCTTTCCGAAACACTAAGGGAAGAACGAGGTTTCCAAACAATTTTTTGCAAACAGTGAAAGAGGAATGGATCTATCCAACAGATATAACAGCTTACGGACGTGGCTAAAACATGAGCGGTGTATGATCAGGATGGTGCCTCATGTTCAAAAATACTAGTCTGTTGCGAAACTCCGCAAGGGCACAGATGGATAGCATTGTTCGAAACACTAGGTGCCCTAATGGCGCTCGGACTAATCAGTTCAACAGTTAAAATGGTGGCGAACATAGAACTTCGAAGCTATGGCAATGGCGGCGGCAAGAACAAGAACTAAATCAACCCTTAGAGAAGGAAGCAGTGGCCTAACCTGAAGATCTTGGTCGAAGAAGGTTGGTGACGATGGAGCCTGGCGACGGCGACGACGTGCGGGCGGCGCTGGAGTCCCTCGAACGGCGCTGGAGCTCTTCGAACGACAGCGGCTTGCAGGCGGCGCCGGAGCTCTTCGAACGGCGACGGTTTGCGGGCGGCGCCGGAGCTTCTTTAACGGCGACGGTTTGCGGGCGGCGCCGGAGCTTCTCGGACGGCGACGGCCTGCGGGCAGCACCGGAGTTCTTCGGATGGAGGCAGAGATTGCGGCCGGCGGCGCAGTTTTCGGGATGCGGTGCGTCTTTTCCTCGCTGTGATGATGGTGGAGAAATCCACGGGACTGGTAGGTGGACGGTGTCAGCCCTGTCCCTTCCGCCTATTTATAAGGATGGGCGCGGGGATCGAGGCGCCGTGAGCGGGAACCGTTGAGAAAGAAAAGATTCGCCATGATGACATCCGACATTTTTGGGATAATGATGCGCCCAAAAGATCCGTTGAGATTGTGTTGGAGTTCCCGAAAATCGAGGGCTAAGAAGAATACTGATGGGAAATGCGTTGGCGGCTCAGAGACTTTTTCCGGCACCAATTGGTGAGTTAAGATTTCTGGTGCAAGGAGGAACACAGAAGAGTGAATCGCCTTCAACTAAAATGGAGGCATTGGCATGAAGATTCAAGTCAATTTGGGGCCTAATGTTGGGGATATTGCCTGCAGTTGTGACCCGCCGAATATGGGCCGGGTTACTGTTAAGGCGATTCATCGTTTACGGCTAGTTGGGCTTCTGTCCGGGCGGTTCGAAGTCGCAGGATGGTTATGATTTATGGAAGGACTCTGGGTTCGATAAGACAGGCGACTTAGAGACCGCGGTGGTCACGATTTGTAAAAAGGAAGGGACTCTTGTAAACCCTAAGGCTTCGACCTATATATAAAGGCGAGTCTGGAGGGGGAGAGACGGGTTAGAAATCATCGAGAGCTAGGTTAGGGCGAGTTACGCCTTCCTTGTAATCGAATCCACATCAATACACACAAAGCAGGACGTAGGCTATTACCTCTTCTCGAGGGGCCGAACCTGGGTAAATCGCCGTGTCTCTCCCGCTTAACCCCTTTGAGTCGCCACCAAGGTGCGATGGCTCCAGTACTAAGTCCTTTCACGAGGACATCTGCCGTGACAAAACCACGACAGTGATCGAGGTCAAGATGGCAGTTGAGAGGCATGGGAGTGTTTGCCTTGGCTGGTTTGAGGTCATCCATCTTGAACCTTTTGAGCATGTCTTGAGTATATTTTGCTTGATTGATGAAGGTTCCTTGACTTAGTTGCTTGACTTCGAATCCAAGAAAAAACTTCAACTCTCCCATCATAGACATCTCAAACTCTTTGGTCATTAGTGTGGCAAACTGTTGATTAAAAGCTTTGCTAGGAGAACCAAAGATAATATCATCAACATATAGTTGTCATTTGAACAAACACCCTTTTACCTTCTTAGTAAAAGAGTGGGGTCAATTTTCCCAATTCCAAACCAACGATCATGTAACATCTCGGTAAGGTGCTCATACCACGCACGTGGGGCTTATTTAAGGCCATAGAGTGCCTTATCGAGAACATATACATGATTGGGGATCTTGGGATCCCCGAACCTCTCCTTAAGGGGACCATTAAGAAATGCACTCTTCACATCCATTTGATATAATTTGAAGTTGTGATGTGAAGCAAATGCAAGAAACATGTGAATAGATTCAAGGCGAGCAACGGGGGCAAAGGTTTCACCGTAGTCGATACCCTAGACTTGGAGTAGCCTTGTGCTACTAATCTTGCCTTGCTATGAATGACGATGCCGTTTCCATCTTGCTTTTTCTTAAAGATCCACTTTGTTCCAATGACATTGTGGTTCTACTTTGGTTTTGGCACCAATCGCCACACTTTGTTGCGCTCCAAATTGTTGAGTTCTTCATGCATGGCTTCAACCCAGTCTATGTCTTCGAGCGCCTCTTGTACCTTTAGGGGTGCAATGCAAGAAACAAATGCGTGATGGGTACTAAATTTTGTTAATTGATGACGAGTGGTTACCCCTCTCATTAAGCCGCCGTAGACATTCTCCAGTACATGAGAATTCTTTATGAGCTTTTTAGCATTCCTCGTAGCACGTCTTTCTCGAATCTCCTCATGGGTAAGCCGAGGAGGAGTATTTTCGAGACCTTTACTGCCTTTGCGAGATTAATCTTGATCTTGAGCTTGGTCTTGATCATGAGCTCGGTCTTGATCTCGAGCTTGCTCTTGATCTTGAGCATTCTCGGAGGGTGATATTGATCAAGGACAACACTTGGTGCAGCACCATCATGAGGTTGATCTTCTCCTTGATCTTGATCATAGGGTTAAGGGCCTTCGGGTTGTTCTATGGAAGTGTGTGGGTCTTGTGTTGGTGATGGTTCCACTTGAGTGGAACATTATCCTTCTCCTTCTGCCACAAGGGGTTCTTTAATGGGCAGGAAGTGTCCCACGCCCATTCTTCTTATGGCTTGGGGAAGCATTTAATCACCTACATCACAAAGACCACTTTGCTCCACCTATGAGCTATTATTCTCATCAAACTCCATGTTACACGTCTCCTCAATGAGTCCGTTGGACTTTTTGAGGACACTGTAAGCATGAGAGTTTGTAGCATAACC
Source organism: Hordeum vulgare subsp. vulgare (assembly GCF_904849725.1). Lineage (NCBI taxonomy): Eukaryota > Viridiplantae > Streptophyta > Magnoliopsida > Poales > Poaceae > Hordeum > Hordeum vulgare. Next base: position 326,593,304 of record NC_058523.1, read on the forward strand.
AACAAATATGCCCTCTTGATCTCTAGGTTTGAATTTAGACAAACGAGCACCTTTCTTAAGAACGAAACACTTACAACCAAACATGCGGAAGTACTTGAGGTTGGGCTTGTTGATGGTAAGAATTTCATATGGAGTCTTGTTCAATCCTTTACGGATGTAGAGACGATTGGATGCATGACATGCGGTGTTGATGGCTTCGGCCCAAAAGTTATATGGAGATTTAAACTCCACCATCATGGTTCTTGTCGCGTCCATCATCGTCCGTTACTTCCTTTCCGCTACACCATTTTGTTGAGGGGTGTATGGTGCGGAGTATTGATACTTGATTCCGTCATCACTCAAAATTTATTTAAGGTGTAATTCTTGAACTTGGTGCCATTGTCACTTCAAATCATCAATATCTTTGCATCATGTTGATATTGAACTTCGTTGGCAAAGTCTATGACGGTTTGTTGAGTCTCACTCTTCCTCTTGAAGAAGTATAATCAAGTATATCTTGAGTAAACATCCACTATCACCAAGCAATACTTTCTTCTTCGAAGACTATCGAAAGATGGAGGACCAAAGAGATCCATGTGGAGGAGCTCCAAAGGCCTCTTTGAGTATATGGTAGTCGTGGGGCGGTGAGCTATCTTGTGTAGCTTTGCTTCAATGCACGCACTACAGGCTCGATCGTTAGCAAAACTTACATTTGTTAGTCCAAGAACGTAGTCACCTTTGAAGAGACATTGCAAAGATCTCATATTGACATGGGCTAGTCAGCTATGCCAAAGCGAGCCAATATCAACTTTAGCCATTAGGCAAGTCGCGATCTTAGTGAGTCGCTCCGAAAAGTTAACCACATAGAGACTGTTCTCGACATGCTCAATAAAAGCTACTTTAAAAGTCTTGCTCCACAAAAGGGCCACTGAGTCAAAACCAAAGAATGTACTAAAATCCATGATCACAAGTCAATGAACAGCAAGTAAATTGTATGCAAGGGTCTCAACACGCATGCCCTTTTCAATGGTAAGTTCTAGAGAAATTACCACCTTGCCAAGACCCAATAACTTTGAAATTGCATCATCACCGAAGGAGACTTGGGTGGCCACAGATGGGCCGGGATGAACGTCCACCACCGAGTCCTTGCTTCTGGTCATATGATTGGTTGTTCATCTATCAAGCAACCACGACACTCCACCGGAAGCAAACTCCTGCATAGGAGCAATGCTTGGAATTAGGTATCCACTCTTTAATGGGTCCTTTCAGCTTAGTAACAAGGGTCTTAGGAACCCAAATATACCATTCAATGTACTCACAAGTGGAACCAACAAATTTAGCAAGGACATTTCCATCACTAGTAGGACATAAAACATAAGATGGGTTAAAGTCGTCGACATTGTTAGGAGGGAGGGTTCTGCCCTTCTTGGGATTAACACCCTTAGATTTGCTCTTCTTCTTTTCGTGAGTACCCTCTCGAGCCTTGACAAAGTATTATTTAAGAAAGGGAGCTTGCTTGGTCTTTATCTTCTTGTTTTCTTAGCCTTGGGGGCAAACCCAACTCCTTCCTTAGCAACCACTTCCTTTTGTTTGCTTAGAAGGCCATTGAGATTCTTTTCGCCTTGAATGCTTGTCACAAGGCCTTTCTCAAGCCTCTCCTTTAATTTGGCATTCTCATCCACAAGATGTACATGCTCACAACATGGGTTAATAGCATCTACATTGTCAATTGAAGCAAACGGAGAACACGTGGCTATCTCCTTGGTAAGTTTTACTTGGATTTGAGCATGAGACTCTTTCAAAGAAGCATGAGCACTCTTCAAGGCCTTGTGGGCCTGGTCATGTATGTCAAGCTCTTTCTCGATTCTAGCATGGTCAACCCCAAGTGAAACCTTTTTAAATTCTAGAACATGAGTAAGAACAAGAGCATGATTATGATCTTTTTGTAATTTAGCAAGGTCACCATTGTGTGACTCCTCAAGACCCAAACGAAGCCCTTGCTCTTCCCCAAGAGCAATGGAGAGATCCACAATCTCATCGGCATAGTCACGACTACGTCCTTGCAAAGTAGAGATAGTTTCTTCATGAGTTTCTATGAGGTCATTAGCCTCTCTGAGTTGTTCCAAGAGAGCCACAAAATGCTTCTTGGTTTTACGCTTTATTTTTCTCATGAATCTATCAAAGGAGTTCTCTTCATCATGAACCTCCTCTTGTTCATCTCCACTAACCATAGGAGAGGGGGTAGTGGAAATGATAGTTTTGATGTTGGAGATTACCTTGTTGGATGCCTTGGCCATAAGGCACTTGGCAATGCGGTCCTCGTTGGGGGCGTTGAAGAGGGACACCTTGCTTGGGGAAGAAGATGTAATGGCCACCATGGGCATTCCCGACACTTCACCACTTGCATCATCGTCATCATCCTCATCTGATAGATACTCTTCTTAAGCCACCGACACCTTTTGGGGCTTGTTCTTGCAGAACTTGTTCTTGTTGGGGAAGGGCTTGGTCTTGTCTTTGTGAATAAGTTTGCCACCATTGTCTTCCCTCTTCTCATAAGGACAGTCCACCACAAAGTGACTCACATTGCCACACTTGTAGCAAGTCTTCACTCATTGCTTGCCTTTCGACCCATTTGAGTTGTTCTTGGAGAAATTCGGTCTTGAGTTTCTCTTGTTGCCTCAAAAATGTCTTGACACAAGAGCCATATGCTCGTGATAAGCGTACCTGGTGTCTTCGGGGAACAATTCCTCTTCTTCTTCATCATCTCCCTCCACAACAGCCTTGGCCTTCAAAGCAAGGTTGGGAGAGTCTTTTATTGACCGTTGGACATGATCTAGAGCATTGACAGCGGTCGTGTTCAATATGTTCATGGCAATGAACTCATCCAACACATCGCTTGAGGACATGGATGGAAAGTCTGGCCTTTGACGGATAATGGAGGACATGGACTTGTTGAAAGGCATGATAGCCTTGAGAAACTTAAGGTTGATCCAATTGTCATCCACATATTTGCTTCCATGATCTTGAAGAGCAACTACCAGCGTTGTCACCCTTTGGTAGAGCTCACGAGGGTCCTCTTCCTCAATCATAACAAATTCATCGGCCTTATCAAGTATCACTTCATAGTTAGACCGTTGAATACTAGAGCTTCCCTTGTACATGGTAAATATGTGCTCCCAAAAATCGTTGGCACGAGTGAATGGGCGCAAATGAGCAAGATATTCAATGGGAACAACTGCTTGTAGGATGAACAAGGCAGAGTAATCGAGTTGATTGTCGACCTATTCTCTTGGAGTGACGTTTCTTGGATCATGTGGGTAGTAGCGTTGCTCAATGATTCTCCAAATTTGTGTTGAGCTGTGATTCAAACGAGCCTTGATACGAAAAACCCAGTTAGCAAAATCATTCTTAAAAAGTTTAGGTGGAGGACCGAGGTTAATAATATGTGGTGGGTGTACCGGTCCTCCATAGACCAGAGGAGGAGGAATCGGGGCAAAGGTATTTGCCCACTCGTTCCTTGAGGCAATTTATTTATATCGCTACTAGCACTATCCTTTTCGGAATTGGTTCCCTTGTCCGAGGTTGTGGGATTAACCACATGCAACGGATCGGTAGACACTTTGAAGTTATCAAGGAAATCTTTGAGCATGTTCTTTACCTCAATTGTCACTCGGTATCTAAAGCTGGACGTGGCCTCATTTATATCCTCTCGGGAGACCGAGTTTGCAACACATGCCTCAGACAACTCCACATGCCTAACCTCGTCGTCAGGCATACTCTTTGGGTGGTGAAACCCTTAAGAAAGAGACGAGGCTCTGATACCAATTGAAAGTATCGAGATGGTTGACTAGAGGGGGGTGAATAGCCAACTACCAATTTTAAGTTTTTATTTAAAAACTTAGTATTAGCAACAAATAGGTTGACTAGATAAGAAGCTAGATGAACAACCTATATGATGCTAGCAACAATAATAATAACAAATAACTTTGCACAAAGTAAAGGTTAGAGATAACCACAAGTGGAACCGTTGGAGACGAGAATGTTCTATCGAAGTTCCTTCCCTTTGAGGGGAAATACGTCTGTGTTGGAGCAGTGTGGAGGCACAATGCTCCCCAAGATGCCACTAAGGCCACAGTGTTCTCCTCACTCCCTCACACCTTGTGAGGTGCCGTGATTCCACTAGTGGTGCCCTTGAAGGAGGCAACCGAACCTTTACAAATAAGGTTGAGGCAATCTCCACAACTCAATTGGAGGCTCCCAATGAGACCACGAAGCTTCACCATAATGGAATATTGCTTTGAGGTGACCACTTCCGTCTAGGGTTCTCAAACAACCAAGAGTAACAAGATCCGTAAGGGATTAGTGGGGGGATCAAATTCCTCTTGGTGGAAGTGTAGATCGAGGCCTTCTCCTCCAAACCCTAGAATATCACCAAGAATCGATGGCTAGGAAAGGAGATCCAGCAATAATGAGCTTAGGGGGCAACAATGGAGATTTTAGAAGGATAAGAGATGAGTCTCCGTGGGGAAGAAGACCCGCTTATATAGTGGTAGGAAATCTGACAGTTTTCTTCCCACAAAAAATGCATACGCGGTAATATCGCTCAGAGGAGCAATACTTCCGCTTGCACGGATGTATGGGGTTGTGTAATCAACTGATAGGCATTACATGGGTGGTAGTTCCACCAGAGCGGTACTACCTCTCGTGCAACCGGTAGTTCTGCTTAGCATTGACACACACCCGAGACGAGTAAGAACGAGGGGAGTAGTACGGTAGTGCCGCCCGGGATGGTACTTCAGCTAAGAACTGCCGCTCAAAAATCCACTTGAAACAGAATGCAAAAAATGAAAAACGTAAGCGGAAGTGGGGCCGGAAGTAGAGAGCGGTAGTACCATCAAAGCGGTACTACCGCGCCACCCCGAGAAGTACTTCCGCTTACTTAGAGTGTCACACCCTGTTTTTACACCACTTTGTCTCCCTTTTCATTACTTGGCATAAATTAAAACTTTTTAAGTGAATGCCATGAATGCCTTTTTTGTCATTGTTGTATGTGTGCTTGTGAGTAGATCTTTTAAAATTAGTTTCCAAAATAATATTTCCACAAAAATAAATTTTAGTTATTGTGATAAATCAAAACCTTGCTTTGGTGTTTACGCTGCAAGTCCTTGAATTTAAGGGAGTGCCTTCACCCAATGATTTTATTTTGATTCTTCAAAACCATGATATGATTATTTTTAAAGTCATTTTTCCTATTTTATTTATATGTCCTTTTCTAATGGTAGAAATGGTATTTCTGGTTGGAAAATTATTTTTCTACCTTCTAAAAATAGGAGAAAACTTAGGAATACTTCGAGGACATATATAAGAGTTTCAACCCCTAGTCATGTTCAAAATATTTGATCAAACCTTTGAAAACCAATTTTGTCTGTTTTGATCTTTTGAAATATTTGCAAAGTAAATATTCTCAATAAATTCCTAGTAAATTCTAGCATGTACCACATGCAATATTTGGTGATCTTGCTAAGTTTCACCTCCATCCAAGGTGATTTGATTCACCAAATAATACAGAAGCCCTCTGTGTCCAGAATCAAGTTAGAGCAACTCTACATTGCAAAGTTTGTCCATTGGGTCTCAAACTTTGCAGGAATGGTCAACACCTCAAATGATGAGATCATGCTAAGATTTGGATTTGTGGGGATTCATTTTCTCACATCTTCTTACAAGAATGCAGATCTGCCCATTTGTGGATATTTTCAAGTTTACATTGCCAATCTTGTCCAATGGAGCTCAAATTTGGTTCAATGAGAGGGAGCCAAAATCTCCATTTTAGCTCCTGAACCCAGGCTGGCAGAACCACGTTAACCCTCTGCCCTTGGCCAGCTCGAACCTTTTCGGTTCATAGCTTTCAAGGGGCATCTACCCCACCTCCCAGACACACGAGATGCGACCAAGACGCGCCAGAGCGCGCCAGCATGCCGTGGCATGCCAAAACTGCGCTCTGGACGTGATACAAGGCGCACTCGAGCCCAAGGGGACCATCACCGACCGGTTCTCGCCTCCCCCTTTACCCCTATTTGACCACACCGTCAACCGCATACAGGGCAGCATCGGGCCCCTCTTTTCCCCCTCTCCTCTGCCCGCGCGCGACCGAAGCGGCTAGAAGGACCTCGCCACCTCGATGCACCAAGGAGCTTCCCCCGCTTCTCCTGAAGATGCCGAGTAGTCCTAAACCACGTACGCAAACCGCAGTTTTGCGCTCGAGCTCTCTCTCCCTCTCCTACCGCCGCAACAAAACCATCGGCGCATCACCACTCGGTGGCTCGTCGCCCATCTATAAATAGGCCACCTCCGACTCTCCCAGCACCTCAAGCTTCTCCCTCCCACCACCAATCGAACACCCTAGTGCCCCGTTTGAGCTAAGAGAGCCCCGGTACTCGAGATCGACCGAAGCGCCGCCGCGTCGGGGCTCCGTCGATCTCGGGCTACATGCACGCTCCCGAGCTCATTTCTCCTTCCCCGTGACCACATAGACCTCCTGAGCCTTCTCCACCACTCCCTCGTCCTTCTCCCTGCTCGTAGCACTGATTCCGACACCTTCCCCAAGGGTCTCTGCCGCGGCTCCGTCGTCGTCGGCAAATGAGGCCACCTCCTCATCCCTTTGACCGTCATCAGGTAGGCGGAGGAGCCATGAGTTTGTTCCCGCACTCGCCTGACCTCGAGAGCCCCGGAGATGCCGCCAGTGAGCTCTCCCTCCTCTCTGTCTATAGGTAGAAGACGACCCCGACAAGGGGACCCCACCTGTCGGCGTCCATCTCGTCCCTCTCTCTCTCCCCGCAGACATGGACAGGGGGACCATAAATCTTGTAAAATTGTGTAGTATTTAATAGTGATGTTATTGAAATTTTTATAACAACTTTTATGCACACGTTTATTTTGACACCTACTTTACGTATTTTTAACTGCAGTTAAAGAGAATTTAGAAATACTTTTTCATTCCAAAACCAGAAACAAAAATTTTGATAAATAATAATAGGATTTTACAGAGTAGTTTAACATTTTTTATGTGTGTTTGTACCCTGTTTTTGGTTGTGGTCCTTATTAGTATTATTGCTATTACGACGATAGATCACGCAATTGACGAAGGACTTGGACCCGAAGACCTTGAAGACCCCGGTTACCTAGCTGATGAAGGCAAGCAGTCCTTTAACCATGTCTGAGAAAAATGTTTTATGCATGACATGTTTATTAGTTTATTCCGATACATATAGTCATGATTAATCAGTACACCCCGGTATGGTGTTACCAATGGCTCTTTTGGAGCACTTGCATTTGAGCATGACCTTACCATCTATGAAGATCACGTTGATAAAAGTTCACAAGTAGTTAGTAGTGCTACACATAGGATGGGAATATGCATGGTAATGGTAACACTAAGGTGATTACAAAGACTTTTCAAAAACCCCATTGTGTGCCACTAATGCCCAAGGGTGATGGTGTTGAGCTGGATGACCACTTGAGAAAGAAGTGGTGTACCAGAAAGGTTTTGTCTGAGTGGTTTCAGAAATGGGATTAGATTTAAGATTTGTCGACCATCCCAACCTGACATGTACGACCACGATACCCTTTTATGGGACGGGGTTGTGTTGATTACTTTGGTCGTGCTAGCAAGGAGCCCGCATTACTAGTGGCGGGAGTGATATGGTCACTCTAGTGACGGGGTCGTGCCAGGTAGGACTACTATGTCGTTTTTACGTGTTCCAAGCACACCGTTGGTCCCTGCATGGATGATACGGTCTAGAGTTGGTGCTCGTAAGACGTACATCATGTGGGCTGGCTACCAATCGAGTGGACACTTTCTCTAGTGTCATCAGGGGAAAGGCATTGATCGAGTACTTACCTCAGGTATGTTATATACCGCGAGTCGTGGATGACACAGAAGTTTCCCAGATCTCGTGGGTACAACTTACGACCTCTGCACAGTGTCAAACTATTCGAATAGCCGTGTCCACGGGCAAGGACAGTTGGGTGGTGCTGCTTAAACTATGCCTAGTGTTTTCCACAAAAACCAAGTGTGCGTGCGTATAAAGGTGTTACATGAGAAAGTGATTACTTGGGCCATATCTGGTAACTTCACATGGAGGGTGAACATGAGGTGTTCAGCCCTCGGTATATTTATGTTGATATATGTAACCTGTTCTTATGGTTACCATTTACTTATTGATGCTTGAGTATTTAAATATATGACCATGTTTAAGCATTTATAAAAACTTGATTTCCGCAAAGGTTGCATTATACTTCATTTTGCACTCATTTACATAATCTGCATCATGGGTTATTTGCAAGTACAATCAAAGTACTCATTGGCTTTCCACTTGTTATTTTATTAACCAGACATGGAGGAAACTAAATATGGAGAAGAATTCTTCGTCGAAGACGGACACGGGAACTAGGCCGCTTCCTAGTCAGAATGCGTGTTGGTCAGGCTGATGGCTTGGGTTCATGTTTACTACCAAGAATTCCACTAGTAGTTGAGTTGCAGTGATTGGCCTTCATGGCCCTATCTATGTAAGACTTGACCATAATGGTCCTTATTTGTGGCAGACGTTAATTACAGATGTAAGCCTCTTGTTATTCAGTATCTTTGTGTTCAGTGAGCATTGATCTCTAGGATCACTATACAGGTTCATTCGGCGATCTCGACTCGTAAGCCGGGTACCCACAGTGCTGGTATTAGAGTCATCCTGACTGTAGGAAGCCTTAGGTAGAATGGGTGCTAGCCGGGACGAATAGCGCTCAATCCTTACACTTGGGTTTATATACACCCTTACAGCCTTTCTATACCATTCACAACTTTCTGACCTCTCTCCTAAAACCTTGTAGATTGCCATCGTACCTGAAACACTCCTGGAAACTGGCTTTCCCCTACTTATGGGGGATAGCTTGGAGAAGTGTCAAGTACGCCGAACGCTCGTTTACCTCTACCACGAGCATTGGGTCAATGCCAGCACAAAGGAATATCACGTGGACGTGATTGTGAAGGAAAATGACTCTCCATTGAGTTGGTTCTTTGAAGGGCCACACATGGATACTTTGGTATTGGCAGTTGAGACGGCAGCACGAGAGGCGCTCGTGCACATCCGCAACTTCCTTCCAGATATGGCTGATGAGCTGGAAATCCGCCACCTGCCTTTTGTTAAGGATGAGGCTGGCGAGAGCTGGATGCTAAACCCATCCTCGGAAGAAGGGATGCCCCTCAGGTTTCAGACCTACCTCAGCCTCCATTTTGACAGCCTAGTTCACAACCTGCTTAACGAATCAATAAACCTTCGCCAAGAACTCCATCATGTGCAAGAACTACTCTGCCAAGAAAAGATGAAGGAAACCAAGATCAAGAAAGAAGAGAGCATTCGAAGGACAGCCTGTTGTCGCATATAGAGGAGGAATACCACCACACAAATTCATCCCCATTCAGAGTAGCCGCATGATCGCCGAAGAGTTTACAGAGCTCTTCGCCGCTTCTCCGACGTAGCGTCGTCGTGATGGACTTCTTCCTTCCCCCATACCGTTCATAGGAGATGATGTCCGCACAGATGATGACGAAGAGGAAGACCCCGAGGATCGCGAGTATGAGACCGAGCAATATGTCGCTTAGTATGGACGTATTAAGGCAAACAAAGAGACCCCATGCGGAGTTGAGTCTGTGTAGTGGTTCATATGAAACCATGAATGCTTGTAGTGTGTGCCTTCTGTTTGTGTCTTGATGCAAGCCGTGCTTTTCCCTAGGCAACTTGTAAGCAGCTACATCACTTATCTTAATTAATGTATTTGCATAAGGGTCCTGCGACCCTTCTTGTTTGGCACACTTCCACCATACCAAACCCCCTTATGTAGACACGTTCTCACCTATGTTTTCCTCTTGACCATTTGGGATATTGACCTGACTCCTCCAAACAGGATGGTGATTGCTACTTGTACTAGTACCTTCGGCCAACCCAACACTGGTGAATCTAGACAGTAGCCAGGAGCCGGTGGGTCTGCACAATCTGGAGTTCACCAGGAACAGCCGCAAGGCGACATTCCCCCGCCACCGCCTCCTCCTGAGAACCTAATTGTGGCTCAGTTCGTCCAGGCTCTCCGAGAGGAACGTCAGGCCAACAAGGCCGCTATCTAGCAGATAGGTCAGGCCTTAGTGAACATCCCGCCGCAGGGTGAAAATGGCAATGGTCGCTCCACTCTGTCGGAGTTCATGAGGACTACGTCTCCCATATTCACTGAGGCAACTGAGCCTCTGCATGCCGATGACTAGATGCGCACCACTGAAGACCTCCTTGCGCTGGTTAAGTGCACCGACGACCGTGAAAAGGTTCTCTATGCCTCTCACTGTCTCGGAGGCACTGCCAGAGCTTGGTGGGACGGGTTCCAAGTCATGCAAGGGACAGAGGTTATCACTTGGGATGTCTTCAAGGACGAGTTCCGCGCTGATCACATTCCCCCGTGAATGATGACTATCAAGAAGCAGAGTTCCATGCACTAAAGCAAGGGAGCGGCACAGTCAAGGAGTACCTGCAGAAGTTTAACCTCTTGCCGAGGTACGCACATGATGATGTCAGCACTCAAGCTGCCAAGGTGGAACACTTCATGGAAGAGCTACAGTAGTCGTTGCAGTATCAGCTTGTTGTTTATGACTGTCGAACCTTTTGTGATCTGGTGAACAAGGCTCTCATGCTTGAAGACAAGTGTCGTGCTTTGGATGATACTCGCAAACGCAAGCTGATGGGGAATGGTGGTTCCAACAACCAGAAGGTTCGTCCGTGGCAAACATCCCCGACAAGGCCTAACAATCAGCAGCAGAAGTACAAGACCCCTGCTCCTCGCCCAAGCCTTCAACCTCAGCAGTATGCCAACCACAAGCCGGCATTCAACCCGCCCAAAAATAGTGGGGGCCAGCCCAACATCCCTGGGCAGGTCACTTGCTTCGGGTGTGGACAACCTGGACACTACTCCAAGCAATGCCCCAAAAACAAGCCCGATGCACCACGCCCCATTGCGCCAAATCAAGGGCAAGGTCATGGAGCACGAAACAAAAATCAGGCTTCCTGCAACCAATAGTACCACAGCAGGGGACGTTTGAACCACATCTCCATAGAGGAAGCCGAGGAAGACTCGGACTGCATACTTGGTACGTTCCTCGTCAACTCCACTCCAGCAACAACATGTTTGATTGTGGTGCTTCACATTCTTTTGTCACCCAAAAGTTTGCTACGAAGAGTGGCTTGAAACGTACATTCCTAAAGGGTCGAATGGCGGTATAGACCCTGGGTGCAGTATTGAGGACCAACATAGGATGTAGGGGAGTTGGGATCAACATTAATGGAGTAGACTTCCTAGCAGATCTCATCATCCTTAAGTCGCAAGGCTTGGTCATGATCCTAGGTATGGACTGGTTGGCCAAGCACCAGAGCATACTGGACTGCGCCAATAGGGCTATCACCATGACCAGTAAATAGGGGGTCATGGTTAAATATGTGAGCCTACCTCCTCTAAGTTCCTCAGGTTAACTGCCTTTCGAGAAAAGAGTTGGATCCAGTGTCAGTGGTATGTGAATATCCGGATGTTTTTCGCGATGAACTGTCGGGGATGCCTCCTGATCGTGACATCAAGGACATCATTGAGATCATGCATGGGTCAAGGACCATCTATAAGAAGCCCTATAGGATGGGATCCGAGGAACTGGCAAAACTAAAGAAGCGGCTAGCCGAGCAACTCAGGAAGGGATTTATTCGCCTAGTGCCTCACCTTGGCGATCACCTATTCTATTCGTGTCCAAGAAGGATGGGACTATCAGGCTCTATGTTGGTTGTCGTTCCCTCAATAAAATCACAATAAAGAACAATTATCCACTCCCCAAGATTGAAGACCTATTCGACCAGTTAAATGGTGCCAAGGTATTCTCCAAGATCGATCTCTGATCTGGGTACTACCAACTAAAGATTCGCCCCGAAGACATACGAAAGACAACATTCGTGACCAAGTATGACCTGTATGATTGCACTATCATGTCATTTGGGTTGACCAATGCTCGAGCCTACTTCTTGTACCTCATGAACAAAGTCTTCATGGAATACCTGGATCAGTTTTTTTTCGTCTTCATCGACGACATACTCATCTTCTCCAAGTCCGAAGAAGAGCATGGGCAACACTTGAGGATAGTGTTGGAAAAATTTCGGGAGCATCAACTTTATGCTAAATTCAGCAAGTGTGAATTCTGGTTACACGAAGTTGGATTCTTGGGTCATACCATGACGGCAGATGGATTGGCAGTTGACCCCACCAAGATTACCACAGTATCAAATAAAGAATCACCAATCGATGTGAAGGAAGTCAGAATCTTCCTCGGACTCATAGGATATTCCCGCAAGTTCGTAGAAGGATTCTCTCCCATCGCCCGGACAATGACTCAACTCTTGAAGAAAGGAAGGAAGTTAGAATGGATGCCGAAGTGCGAAGAAATCTTCCAAGAACTGAAGAAGAGGTTAACCACCGCCCAGTACTGGCCACTCCACATAACAACAAGGAGTTCGTGATATACTGCGACGCATCAAGAATCAGGCTCGGGGGCGTTCTGATGCAACATGGCAGGGTCGTTGGTTATCAGTCACGGCAACTACACCCTGATGAAGATAACTAATCCACGCATGACCTCGAGTTCGCAGCCGTAGTTCATGCCTTGAAGACATGGCGGCATTACCGTTTGGGGAAGCAATGCGAAATATACACCGACCACAAGAGTTCGAAGTATATTTTTACCCAGAAGGAATTGAATATGAGGCAATGTAGATGGTTTGATTCTTGCATGATTTGAACTTTTCCAAAAACTTTTGCTATTGTTTTGGCCTCATTCTTGCATGATTTGAACGAAACTAACCCGGACTGACGCTGTTTTCAGCAGAGCTGCCTGTATGGTTTTCTTGTCTGCGGGGAAATGGATTTTTAGGTGTCCCGGAAAATTCAAATAAAAAATAGATAAAATACACGCACCAGGAGGAACCCTTGGCCAGAAGGTGGGCCAGAGGGGGGCCACCAGGCCTCCAGGCGACCTGGTGGAGTGGCCTGCCCCCTCGCCGCGCAGGGAGGCCGACTGGGTGGGGGACACCTCCTATGGTGACCTACCTTGGCTTCTATTTTTACCCGAGACGGAGAAATTGTAGAACATAAGTCGTTTTGCCAGTTCTCGACGCGGAGCCGCTGCCACCGTTGGTTCTTCTTCGGGAGAGCTAAGATGGAGGCTGCCTTGGCCTCCGAAGAGGGGCAATCGTCGCCATCGTCATCATCATCGCCACTCCATCACCCTTCCATGGCTTCCCCTTTCATGTGTCAGTAATTCCCTGTTGTAGGTGAGGGGGATGGTAGGGATTGGATGAGTTAGATCATGTAATAGTTCATCAGATTGTTCGGGGCATGTTGCCTATCATCTACTATGGTGTTTATCATCTTTGCTACTACTTGTTGCTCTTAATGCTCGTCACTTTGGGCCCGAGTGCCATGATTTTAGATCTGAATACCTCATGTTTTCATGAATATATTTGTTTTCTTGATCCTATCTATGAGTAGTATGCACCTATTATAGTCCGGAACCGTCGATCCCAATGGTGATAGCTTGGGACACCAAAGGGGATAGACTATAGTTTGAGGATTCCATGTATCCATTGATTGTTAATGCTTTGTTCTGGTGCTCTTTGACAGGAGCACCTTAATCTCCATAAGTTCCATTTCGCCCCGTTGGTAGTGGGATGGTAGGACAAAAGATGTTGTGCAAGTTCTTACTACAAGCACGCACGACTACCTTGGGATACATGCCTAATGTTTGATATTTGCCTAGATGATCATTACTTTTCTGTGTTCCTTGCCCCAAGTTAAATACATGATATCTCTCATCCATGACCAACCACCCATCTCCCTAGCCTACAGTGTTTTAATCCTGTTGGTTACAAGTTGCTCTAATTTTGTTGTTTTACTTTCGTTCCTTTGCCGCCATTATTTCCATTGCCACCATCACTTCCATATCACCATTGCTACTAATATTTCGTTTCGAAGCAAGTATCTTTCACATGCGGTTGAATTGAAAACTCAACTGTTAAATCTTATAAACATTCTTTGACTCCCCTTGTGTCGAATCAATAAATTTGGTTGTCTTACCCGTGAAGACTATTGCGATCCCCTACACTTATGGGTTATCAAGACTATTTTATGGCGCCGTTGCATGGGAACATAGCTGGATTTACAAGTCTACTTGGAGTTATTTTTCTTGCTGCGATTTATCCGCTATGGGTAAGAAAGGAGACCCCAAGGTTCCGATTTAACCATCCACAACAAGAAAAGGTATTGTTCTTAACACTAGTTCTACGCTTGTTTCACCTTCCGTTATGAGTAAGTTTGCTTCACCACCACCACATGTGGCTTCTACCGAGTCTGTCACTATGCGTGATACTATTGATGATGCTTCTACTACTATTGATGAGACTGATTTACTTGGTACATCCTTTGGTTACCAAGACTTGAGTGGTCTCAAGGAAAGAATTATTGATGATGATTCTAATGAACCTGATGATGATTTATGCAGGGAGCTTACAGAGTGTGCTGACTCTGACCCTGTTGTTGTTAAGAAGCTGCTTGAAAAGCATTCTATGAAGAACAAATTTACTCCTGATCCTAAATTTGCTTCATCTCATATTTGCATTGAGGATGCTGATTTTGATTTCTTTGTGGATCTTTCACTTATATCCATAGTTGAAGCTGACCTCTTTTATGGCAAAGAAAATGACTACGCTATTGCACACCTTACCGAACTCACTGAGTTGGGTGGCTTATTCACTACAGAGGACAAGAAGAGAAATTATTATGTTACTAATATACCTCCTTTCTCTTTGAAGGGAGATGCTAAAGCATGGTATGATGCACTACCATGTGTTCCATCAAGAGTCCTCAAGATTTAGCTCAATCTTTTGTTGCTAAATATTTTCCTGCTCATAAGCAACATGTTGCTTTGCAAAGAATATATAACTTTAAACAGTTGCAGGATGAGCACCTCGCTAAAGCTTGGGGGAGGTATTGCACTTTACTCAAGGCTAGACCGGTACATGGAATCCCTAAGAATGAATTGCTTGATATATTTTATGCTGGTCTAACTAATGAATCTAGAACCTATCTGGATAGTTGTGCTGGTTGTGTTTTCACGGAATGACCACCGGGCGGTGCTGAAGAACTAATGGGCAAGATAGCTAAGAATCATGATGATTGGTCCGTTCCTAAACCACCTCCACCACCCAAGAAGAGGGGTATGCTTTTCTTGAGCCCCGAAGTTATGCAAGAAGCCAATAAGTCTTTAAAGAGAGAGGTATTAAAGTTTAAGATGTGAAGAATCTACCTCCTATTGAGAAATTATGTGAGCCTACCACTCACCCACCTATGGT
This sequence comes from Hordeum vulgare subsp. vulgare, assembly GCF_904849725.1. Lineage (NCBI taxonomy): Eukaryota > Viridiplantae > Streptophyta > Magnoliopsida > Poales > Poaceae > Hordeum > Hordeum vulgare. Next base: position 326,608,753 of record NC_058523.1, read on the forward strand.
AGAGGTACACTCTCTTTTAGAATTCAATGCAAGTGACATCCCTCATGGTAAGCCCCCTGATCAATGTTTATATGAGCTTGATAATTTCATTTTCAAGCAAAGTCACTTTAATGAGAGATTCAAAGCCAATTGCATGATAATTCCCTTGCTATCAAAAGTTTGCTTGATGTTTTAAGTAGAACTGTTAATGATGTTAAAGGTCTTGTTAAGCATTTTCATATGGTTCAAACTCGGCTTGAACAAATTTCTAATGTGCAAAAGGATTTGCTTGCTAACAATGCCAAACAAGTTGATACACAAGAATATGGTATATAGACCCGAGGTGGTACAGACACCCAGACCCCCCTCTACCCGGAGGGGCATCCAAAGAGGACCGAGCAAGATTCTCAATTGCTGGAAGAAGACGTTGTCAGCTCCCCGAAGATGTAGAAGAAACATAAGGAAGCTGACAACTCCAATGATCCCATAATTGATGAAGAACCTATTGTTGATCCTAATAGTATATCTATTTCCGATGCTGAAACTAAAGTTGGTGCTGAACCTGATAAAGATAATGAGAAGAATGACCCTCCTGAAGTACAAGAAGAAGAAGCACCCGACAAGCGCAAGAGATATACTAGAGAAGACTTTGTTGCAAGAAGACATGGGAAGGAAAGAGAACCATGGGTGCAGAAATCAATGCCCTTCCCAGGTAAGTCTTTCAAAACCAAAGAAGAACAACATTACAATAAATTTTGTGAATGGATGAAACCTCTTTTTCTTCAAATTCCTTTGACTGATGCTATTAACTTGCCTCTGTACTCGAGGTATATGAAAGATATTGTTACTAATAAAAGAAAAGTTTGTACGCAATATCTACTATGCTTGCTAATTACTCTTTCAGTGGGAAGATTCCTGAGAAGCTTGGTGATCCAGGTATACCCACCATTCCTTGCTCCATAAAAATAGTTATGTAAGAAATGCTTTATGTGATCTTGGTACAGGAGTGTGTGTTATGCCTTTCTCTCTTTACAAAAGGGGTTGTCTAGAAAAACTAATCCCTACAGATATCTCTCTTCAAATGGCTGATAAGTCAATAGTTGTTCCTGTTGGTATTTGTGAGGATGTTCCTCTTGAAGTTGCTAATTTCTTGATCCTTACTGACTTTGTTGTGCTTGACATGCCCGAGGAAGGTAGCATGTCTATTATTCTTGGTAGACCTTTTCTTAACACCGCAGGTGCTATTATTGATGGCAATAAAGGAAAGGTGACTTTCATTGTTAATGAGAAGGAGCACACGGTATATTTTCCAAAGAAGATTGATAAAAGGCATGGCCTTAATTCTATTGAGAATATTCAGACCGTTAAGCTTGGAGAGTGGGATTGTCCTCTACATGTGCACCAAAAATACAAAACCATTATGGTGGGGACAATATCCATTAAAATAAAGGTACCATGATTACTTTATAAGAAGTGAAACTTTTTGCTCGATATATCACCTGTTTGGTAGTAAGACTTGATCAACCTTGCTAACAAACATGTTTTATATGAGTAAAAAGAGAAGCTTGTCATGTTTTCATTTCCTTTATCTTGCATCCTCCTTGTTGTACCAAAGTTTAATGTTTTTGAAGCTTCATATGTTTAACCATTGCTTCGAGCTTTCGGGAAGTTTTGCAGCTTTCAGTACTTCAATTTTTTTTCGAAAGTGAAGTTGTAAGAAAAATTCCACAAAATTTATAATAAAAATTTCCATCAAAAAAGAGACGAAGGGGCACCTGGGGCTGACAAGGGGGGACACCCTGGTCCAGGCGGCCAGGTGGCGCGGCCTGGCCCCTGGCCGCGCCCAAAGGGCGCTTTGGCTCACCTGGTCCCCTTTTCCACGTATTTCTGCTTCCCTTCTCTCTCACTCACTCCAAAAATCCTGATTTTTCTCCTAGAGCTCGAGTTCTTGTTGTTCTTGGTGGCAAATTTCGATCTCTCTCTACATCCCATCATTTGCATTGAGAATTTGAGCATTTGCTCCTTGGTATGCGACTCCTTCACCCCTCCAATTAGATTTTTGATTGGTAGTCTTATTTGTGAGTATTTAGGAGTTCTTGGTGCTGTTCATATGATCTTGCATGCATGTTTAGAAATTTATTTACGAAGTTTTGATGCAAGTTTATGCCTTAGGGAAGTGAGTAGAATAGTTTGCTCCAACTCATTTTGCTTAAACCTTCATTTTTGTGATGTACCAAAAATTTCAGAAGTGAGTTTGTTTGGAAAAGCAAAAGGATGGCTTGGGAAAAAGAGACCCGAGCCTACCGATAGGCTAACTAGAGTTGCAGCTTCACCCTCTACTGTGAGGACAAGTTACAATGATGATATTGTGCCACCGGAGTTTCTCCACAAGACGGACACGGCACGTGCCATGACATACCCGTGTTCAGAATTCCTTGCGGTGGGTATTAAGGATGCGTTTGATAACCTCCATGCAGTTGCAGGTTTGACACGTCTCGTAACACGACGTGTGCCAAAATTCCCAAAACTCACCTATTATTTTGTCAACTGGTTTAGATATAATGATAAAACTTCCATTATTGAATTCAGATTATACGAGGATGTCTTTACCATGTATTTGGTAGAATTTTGTGACGTTATAGGTGTGCGGAATGTCGGGAAGACGACCAGAATGAAAGTTCAGCCCTACGAGCTGAAATCCCTATTCGCCTCCCTTTGCACCAAGGATCCGCAAGACATTCACCTGGGGGAGATTACCAGCATCTTGTTTCCCGACATCAGGTATTTCGCATACTATATTTCTCGAGGGGTGTTATCTCGTGACAACACGATCAACATTTCGGCTCCGGATATTGCTATCTTGGCAGGCGCCCTCTTAGGAGATAACACGTATACTATTGGTGCTTTGATTGCTCGTCGCCTCGTATCTAACAGCGGAAAAGGGCCTCACTTTGGTGGCATTTATGCAACGCTTATCCTCGAGCATCTCAAGCGCACTGTATGCGCGGATGATGTGCCTTTTCCATTCATAAGCTTTGATCTTACCGCTATTAAGAGGCATGAGTTTGTTACTAGTACTTCCGAGTTTGGTAACCTTGTTTATATTATTAGGTTTGGCGAGTTTTCTACTCGTGAGATCCGTCTACCTGCACCACTTTTGTTTGATTATACTAGCAGGAACAGATGGTCCTTCACCGCGATTGAGCTGGACGAGTTCCTGATCCGGTAGCAGTTCCACAACCCCATGGAGGGGGTTGTTCCCGAGGAAGAGGAGCCTTCTTCTTGGGAGGACAGAAGGACATCAGTCTACGCGCCCGAGGCCCCATACGATTCTTGGAGCTACCAGTACCACCCCAGAGCCGGAGGGAGCTACTGGAGCCCGCAGTAGCCAAGCCCAACTTAGACCAAACGACTAAGCTTGGGGGAGTACGTACCCTTCTCCCCTTTCATTGTATCATCCGTGGTTTCCTTTTTAATCTTTTCAGAGTTTTTTCTTGTTCTTCTTTGTTCTTTCTTTGCAAAAACAACAAAAAGATTTCTATTTTATTTTGCTTTCTTTTAACCCTTGGAAAACCCAAAAAGATTTCTTTTCTCTCTTTAGTTTGCTTTGTTTGTAGAGTTTAGCTCACGTCCATGGTTGCAATACCATGGATTATATCTTTCTACGTTCGATCATGCAAGTGACGATGCAATACTGATGAAGATCGACGGAAGGGATGCAACAAGGAAAGCCGGTATGAACTCTATTTTTGTATACTTTTGTACATATGCTTCTACTTATAATCTAGAGACCAGCTTGTAGCGACATACTGCTATGTTTACTATGCTTTCCCAGTAGTTCATGCTTTCTTTGTGACTAGTCTCAAATAGCTAGAGTGCATAATGTGTTATTGAAATGATTTGCATGCATTGCATTATTCATGGTTTGGCATATTGAAGTGGTATTTCCCTTCACAGATTTTTCTGGATTGACTTGGCACATGCTTACACATGTTTATGACTAGAAGTCTATCAAGCCTTGATGATGTTTTTATTACGGTATAGTTATATCACTTTCATGCCTGATTCGATGTTGCTTTGTCGCTCTGCATGATTATGACCGTTATTGCTCTCTAGTTGGTCTCTTCCCCGTCTTTTGCTAGCCTTCGCCTGCACTAAGCGGACTGTCTGCTTGTGCATCCAAAATCCTTGAAACTAGTTGCACCATATGAGTCCACCATACCTACGTATATGCGGTATTTATGTGCCGATCTAAGTAAATTTGCATGTGCCATACTCTAAATATTCAAATAAATATTTTGTTTTGTATGCCCGAATCGCTCATGTAGTGACTAGGGGCTATCAGTATATTCCATGCTACATGGATTATTCTCAAGATATGTGTTGATTCACTATCATTCACGATAAAGTGGCTGGTATTCGGGATGCCCAGTTCCATGCTCAAAAGTCAAATCAAATTTAATGAGACAAAACTCCCCCAGAATTGTTGTTTGTATGGACGGTACCCGTGGATTCGACCCGCCGCGGAGTGTGACCGATTGGTGGAGGGGGAGTAAAAATTGTACTATTCTGTTTGTGAACCACCTAGAATGTATTTAGCATGGAAGACATTGGGATCTCTTAGCTGTTACGTTGACAATGAATGCATACCACCCAAAATTTTGATTCATCCCTGTTTTAAAAGGTCAAGCTCTGGCATCTCTGCAAATCAATGCTTCCCTCTACGAAGGGCCTATCTATTTTACTTTACTGTTGAGTCATCCTCTTCTTATAAAAAAGCACCAACTATTGAGAGCTTAATTGTCATTCCGAGTGTAATGTGCATTGTCCCAAAGTACCACATTGTCTTCTGCATGATATTGATATTACTCATTCTGAAATATTTATTTCTAGTCTACTTTAAGACTCCTAAGGAGCGTCTGAAATTATGTTTTGCTTCACTCATGGGGCTAGCGAGATACTACTCTAGTATGTCCAAGTCATGTGCATTGTGATCTCGTCATGATTTTCAGTTGCATATTATTCATTCTTAGTTGTTTGAAACTCTTCACATGATCAAAGGATTGCTTCGTGCATTGTCTTTGTAGCATTGCTTCAATACTTGTTGGACTTGTTCGTAGTACACACTTATATACACCTAATGAAGCAAAAGAGTTTGTCTAGTTTGTTGAACTGAATTTCTTGAGGACAAGCAATATGCTAAGCTTGGGGGAGTTGATACGTCTCAAACGTATTGACTTTTCCAAACACTTCTGCTATTGTTTTGGCATCATTCTTGCATGACTTGAATGAAACTAACCCGGATTGACGCTGTTTTTAACAGAGCTGCCTGTATTGTTTTCTTGTGTGCAGGAAAAAGGATTTTTAGGTGTCCCGGAAAATTCCAATAAAAATAGTGAAAATACACGCACCGGGAGGAACCCTTCGCTAGAAGATGGGCCAGAGGGGAGCCACCAGGCCTCCACGCGACCTGGATTTGATAAAGAACAATTATCCACTCCCCAAGATTGATGACCTATTCGACCAGTTAAATGGTGCCAAGGTATTCTCCAAGATCGATCTCAGATCTGGGTACTACCAATTGAAGATTCGGCCCGAAGACATAACAAAGACGGTATTCGTGACCAGGTATGGCCTGTATGATTGCACTGTCATGTCATTTGGGTAGACCAATGTCGCAGCCTACTTCATGTACCTCATGAACAAAGTCTTCATGGAATACATGGACAAGTTTGATTTCATCTTCATCGACAACATACTCATCTTCTCCAAGTCCGAAGAAGAGCATGAGCAACACTTGAGGATGGTGTTGGAAAAACTCTAGGAGCATCAACTTTATGCTAAATTCAGCAAGTGTGAATTATGGTTACCCGAAGTTGGATTCTTGGGTCATACCATTACGGCAGATAGATTGGCAGTCGATCCCGCCAAGATTACTGCAGTAACAAACTGGGAATCACCAATCGATGTGAAGGAAGTCAGAAGCTTCCTCGCACTCGCAGGATATTACCGCAAGTTCGTAGAAGTATTCTCTCGCATCGCCCGGCCAATGACTCAGCTCTTGAAGAAAGAAAAGAAGTTCGAATGGACCCCGAAGTGTGAAGAAAGCTTCCAAGAACTGAAGAAGAGGTTAACCACCGCCCCGGTACTGGCCACTCCAGATATCAACAAGGAGTTCGAGATATACTGCGATGCGTCAAGAATCAAGCTCGGTGGTGTTCTAATGCAAGATGGCAGGGTCGTTGGTTATCTGTCACGGTAACTGCACCCTCATGAAGAGATCTACGCCACGCACGATCTCGAGTTGGCAGCCATAGTTCATGCCTTGAAGACAAGGTGGCATTACCTTTTGGGGAAGCGATGCGAAATATACATCGACCACAAGAGTCTGAAGTATATTTTTACCCAGAAGGAATTGAATATGAGGCAATGTAGATGGTTGGAGTTGATTGAAGACTATGACCTCAGCATTCAATACCATCCCGGTAAAGCCAACGTCGTAGCAAACGCCTTGAGCTGGAAGGCTTGCGCCTTGAATGCCATGATCGAGAAAGGGCTACCTGCTCTATATGAGGAGCTGGAAAGCTTCGGGTTGGAGATAGTTGAACAAGGATTATTGGCAAACCTCGAAGCTAAACCCACCCTGGTGGATGATGCGTCTCAAATGTATCAACTTTTCGAAACACTTTTGCTATTGTTTTGGCCTCATTCTTGCATGATTTGAACGAAACTAACCCGGACTGGCGCTATTTTCAGAACAGCTGCGTATATGGTTTTCTTGTGTGTGGGAAAATGGATTTTTAGGTGTCTCGGAAAATTCCAAAAAAAAGAGAAAATACACGCACCGCGAGGAACCCTTGGCCAAAAATTGGGCTAGAGGGGGGCCACCAGGCCTCCAGGCGACCTGCCCCCTAGCCGTGCAGGGAGGCTGTATGGGTGGGGGCCACCTCCTATGGTGCCCTACCTTGGCTCCTATTTTTACCCGAGACGGATAAAATTCCAGAACAGAAGTCGTTTTGCCAGTTCTCAATGTGGAGCCGCCGCCACCCTTGGTTCTTCTTCGGGAGAGCTAATCTGGAGGCTACCTTGGCCTCCGGAGAGGGATATCGTCGCCATCGTCATCATCATTGCCACTCCATCACCTTTCCATGGCTTCCCCTTTCATGTGTGAGTAATTCCCTGCTTTAGGTGAAGGGGATGGTAAGGATTGGATGAGTTAGATCATGTAATAGTTCGTCAGATTATTGGGGGCATGTTGCCTATCATCTCCTATGGTGTTTATCATCTTTGCTACTACTTGTTGCTCTTAATGCTTGTCACTTTGGGCCCGAGTGCCATGATTTCAGATCTGAATACCTTATGTTTTCATGAATATATTTGTGTTCTTGATCCTATCTATGAGTAGTATGCACCTATTACAGTCCGGAACCGGCGATCCCAATGGTGACAGTTTGGGACACCAAATGGGATAGACAATAGTTTCAGGATTCTATGTATCCATTGATTGTTAATCCTTTGTTCCGGTGCTCTTTGACAGGATCACCTTAATCTCCATAAGTTCCTTTTGGCCCCGTTGGTAGCGGGATGGTAGGACAAAAGATGTTGTGCAAGTTCTTATTGCAAGCACGCACGACTACCTTGGGATACATGCCTAATGTTTGATATTTGCCTAGATGATCATTACTTTTATGTGTGCCTTGCCCCAAGTTAAATACATGATATCTCTCATCCATGACCTACCACCCATCTCCCTAGCCTACCATGTTTTAATCCTGCTGGTTACAAGTTGCTCTACTTTTGATGTTTTACTTTAGTTGCTTTGCCGCCATTATTTCCGTTGCCACCATCAATTCCATATCACGTTGCTACTAATATTTTGTTTCCATTAAAGTATATTTCAGGTGCGGTTGAATTGACAACTCAAATGTTAAAGCTTGTAAATATTCTTTGGCTCCCCTTGTGTCGAATCAATAAATTGGGTTATCTTACCCGCGAAGACTATTGCGATCCCCTACACTTGTGGGTTATCAGTGGACCACATTAAAGAGGCACGGAAGGGGCACGAGAGCATTGAAGGCATCAATAGGAAGATCAAGGAAGGCAAGGCCCCGGGATTCTAAGTGGATGAGCATGGAGTTGTGTGGTTTGGGAATCACATATGCGTACCCAACAAGGCTGAGCTCAAGAACCGATTCTTGTAAGAAGCCCACGACACTCCATACTCAATTCACCCTGGTGGGACCAAGATGTATCAAGACCTTAGATAAAGGTTCTGTTGGCATGGCATGAAGAGGGAAATAGCTTCATATGTCGCCAAGTGCGACAGGTGTCGGCGAGTCAAGGCTGAGCACCACCGACCTGTTGGACTGCTACAACCTCTCCACGTGTGTCTTGGTTTTGTCACGGCATATGTTATCATGAGAGAACTTAGGTGTGAGGCCATCGCAACCATGTGGCGGCTTGAGAGGGGTTGGTCGGAATTGAGAGACACGAGTTTACCCAGGTTTATCCCCTCCGATGGAGGTAAAAGCCTACGTCCTGCTTGTGTTTCATTGATGAAGATGATGATCTTGATTACAAGTGTGCACACTCGCCACCTCTAATCTCGTGGGTGTCTAATCTATCTATCTCTAATTGCTCGGCCTTGTCATGTCTCAATCTAATTGTCTTCCTTGGGGGCGCCTTACCCCTCCTTATATAAGTGGAAGGGGTAGGTTTACATGTAGAGTCCGACTAGGAGTAGGAATAGGACTAGTCTCTCTTGAATCCTAATCTGGGTCTTGTTTCCTTTGTGAAGGAGCCTTTCCTCTTCTTGGGCCTTCTCCTGTAAGCCGACCCTCTTGGCCTCTCTATGAGCCTCCTTATACCGGGATGCACTCCGGGCCTTGGGCCTCCAGTCTTGTCCTTCGCCCGATCCGCCTACCGTGTCACCATTGAGTTGCCAAGTTCAGCCGGGTCACCAACGAGTCGTTAGTGAGTGGACAAGTCCCAGCGGGGTCATATACCAAGTTGGGTTACACCGCGGGGTATATCCCTCACATTAGCCCCTAGGTTAGCTTTAATTTATTCAAGGTAAGCTCCTGAAATAAGAATAATAAATTTGTTAAGGGAGCAGCTTGCTCCACTGGCCGGCTTGATTTACTGAAGTGGCTCCTTGAAAAATCCGGGTTTCTTTGAACTGTCTTCAATCATCTTCCAGGTACGTGTCTTCCGTAATAAAATACATATGCCACTCAGTCGGCTTCCAATGCTTTGGCTTGATGTAAATTTGGGGAATAAGAAATCCACACAATGTTGAACCGGCATCTCTTGCTTCGGCGGGTTATGGTTGATAATGGCGAGTCATGTTTGTTGGTAATACTACGTCAAAGAACTGAACTCCAATTGAGTTGATCAAATTATTGGGGATAAAGAAATCCATGTGATGCCGAACCGGTCTTTCAATGCTTCAACTAGATAAAAATATGTTGAGTCGGTTTCGCTCACAATTGACATCTGGTAAGTGCTCTTCAACTTTTTGATATATCCATATTACCTGTAGCCCCCAAGCTCCAAGTTTAGCATCTTATGATGACTTGGAGATTTGCAATAATATCTTTGACCATGTAGCCCCCAAGTGTCGGGTTGTCTTGCCTGCAGCATCCTCGGACTTGTAATCATCTTATATTTATAAAGCTTGAGCTGGTGTAGCCCCAAGGGGTGGCTCATCAGTGTGTGACGGGCCGGGTCTTCAAGTTGGACCTCATGATCTGTGAAACAACTGAGTGTTGTAGCCCCCAAGTGTCGGGTTGTCCTGCCTGCAGCAACCTGGGACTTTAGAAATTTTGATCTGAATAGTGTAGCCCCCAAGTGCCGGGTTGATTGCTTCCGGCGACTCGGGACTTCCACGTTCGTGTCCTTTAAAAATAAGACATCATATGATGTAGCCCCCAAGGGCCGGGTCATTATGCAATAATGAGCAGGGACTTTGTAAATCTAATGACGTAACCTTGAGCAGCAATGTGTAGCCCCCAAGGGCCGGGTCATTATAAAAAGGATGAGCCGGTTCTTCCTTGAATCCATCTTGAATAAAGAGCAATATGTAGCCCTCCAGGGCTGTCTTATGTCCTTGAGGTTGTCGGGTCTGTTGATGATGTGCTGATTTCAAAAGCGGATTGCATTAACCCCCAAGTGTCATGGTGCATGCTTGCGGTGACATGGGACTTTCATACCTTGATGTAATCTTGATTTGAATAATGTAGCCCCCAAGTGTCGGTTTGCGTGCCTGCAGCGACTTGGGACTATTCCTTCCATTATAGAATCATATCCACTCTCATGATGCCTTTCGTGATGAAAGAAATCCTTGACCGTGGTAATAATGTAAGCCGGTAAATATATACTTCAGAAATCCATATGTCGGATAAATCCATAAGTTTTGTAGTTTACTACAGAGCGCAAGTCGAAAAAATCCATGAGCCGGTCAATTAGATGATATTTGATGAAGTGATCGTGGCAAAGGAAACTGGTATGAACTCTTCTTGTTTTTTGTTTTTGTAAGTAAGTATAGCCAGTTGGATGTTAATTCAATATATCATGAGTAAACATGTTTATGATGACAATTAGAGATTATAATTTCTCATGCCATGCTTAAATAACTAGGAGTGTACAATAATTTATCATGTGCGTGAACATGCATTAAAATGGTTATGATGTGATATGGTTGTGTGGTATTTCCCTTTGAGTATTCAAGTAATTTGGTTTGGCCCATGTGCTAACACGTAATTGATTCAAAATTTATGCAGCCTTTATGATGTTTAAATTCAGAGTTTTCATATACTACTCATCTTAATGTTCAATGTTAATTATTCACACTTCATGTTTTTGACTATTCTGCTCTCTAGCGGGTCGCTTCTCAACCTATTTCTAGCCTTCACTTGTACTAAGTGGGAATGTTGCTTGTCCATCGAATATCCTGAAATCAAGTTATTCCACATGAGTCCACCATACCTACCTATATGCGGTATTACCCTGCCGTCCAAGTAAATTTGCATGTGCCACCTCTATAAACTTTCAAATAAACTTCTATTTTGTGCACTCATACTGCTCATGGAGCGACAGGGCAGTCAGTATCTTCCATGCTAAGTAAGTTACTCTCAATACGGGCATTTATTTGTCGTCATTGCATGAGGGAGGTTGGCAACAAGGGTGCCTAGCCCTGCTTAACCAAAACTAAAGAACTCTTTGGGCAAGATGATATGTTGGAGGGCACCCGTGAATTTAGTTAGCCATGGTTGTGTATGTATGGTGGATGGGAGTAAAACTTTATAATTCCGTTTGGGAACCACCTATAATGAGTTTGGCATGGAAGATACCGAAACCTTTGTCATGACGTTGACAGTAAAGAACACCACTCAAAAACTATTCCTACTCTGCTTTAAAATTTGAGCTCTAGCATCGCTGCAAATCAATGCTTATCTGTGCGAAAGGTATATCTATTTACCTTTTTATCTTGAGTCATCACCCTATTATTAAAGTAACCCAACCAGAGAGCACTATTTTCATTCTTATGCATTGAGTCTAGCTAATGTTGAGTGAGAGCATGACTGGATCTTTCCTACCCTAAATTATAATATTTAGTCACTGCTTGAAGCACAGAGGTGCTCTGCATTTATGTTTTAAGGTCTTAGAAAGGGCTAGTGAAATATCATGCCATTATATAATATCGTGATTGTTTTGAAAAATTGATGGCACGTAAGATATTTATTATTGGTTGCTAGTTGCTTATGCATTGCCATGGTTGAATATGATGCTTAATTGTTATCTTGGATATGATTATCTATGATTATGTTGAGAACTTGAACACTAGCTAAGCAATGTGTATAATAACGAGTACAAAGCGTTTGTAAAAATTTTCTTTATCACTTTCAGTTTAGAAACTAAATTGCTTGAGGACAAGCAATGAGTTAAGCTTTGGGGAGTTGATACGTCTCCAACGTATCTACTTTTCCATACACTTTTGCTCTAATTTTGGCATCTAATTTGCATGATTTGAATGAAAACCTGGACTGGCGTTGTTTTCAGCAGAACTACCTTGGTATTATTTTTGTGCAGAAATAAAAGTTCTCAGAATTGGATGGAACATTTTGTTAATTATTTCCAGTATTTATGAGGATTTATGGAGCGAAGACCTATCGGAGGGCAAGTGCCAGGGGGGCACAAGCCAAGCGGGCCCCCATAGGCCACCTCCTATCCTAATTCCACTCCTATAAATTAATATTCTCTGATAAAAATATAGGAGTGAAGTTTTCATCGTGTTCTATGAGACAGAGCCGTTGCCACCTCTAGATCTTCCTCCATAGGGCTAATCTGGAGTCCGTTTTGGGCTCCGAAGAGGGTGATTCTTCACCGTCGTCATCACCAACCCTTCTCCATCGACACTGCTATGATGCTCACCACCGGGAGTGAGTAATTCCTTTGTAGGATTGTTGGACGATGGTGATATTGGATGAGATTGATCACGTAATCGAGTTAAGTTTGATAGGGCTTGATCCCTAGTATCCGCCATGTTCTGAGATTGATGTTACTATGACTTTGTTATGCTTAATTCTTGTCACTAGGGCCCGAGTGACATAATTTATGATCTGAACCTATTATGTTTTCATGAATATAAGAGTGATTTGGATCCTATCTTACAAGTTATAGTTACCTATTACGTGTTTTGATCCACACACCCCAAAGTCACAATAATTGGGATTCTTTCCGGTGATTGTCGTAGTTTGAGGAGTTCACGTATTCACTATGTGTTAATGCTTTGTTCTGGTTCTCTATCAAAAGGATGCCTCAATATCCCTAAGTTTCCAATAGGACCCCGCTGCCACGGGAGGGTAGGACAAAAGATGTCATGCAAGTTTTTATCGCAAGCATGTATGACTATATACGAAATACATGCCTAAATTATATTAATAAATTGGAGCCAGTTCTGTGTCGCCCTTGTGTGTAATTGTTATATGATCAATGCCATCTAAATCACTATTCACTACTCATCCACGTGCCTACGTTTTACACATACTGATTCTTGTTAAGTTGCTACTGTTGCTGCTACTGTCACACCTACTACGAAATTGCTACTGTTATTACTGTTACCAAAATCGCTGCTATCACTATTAGTGTTACTACTATCACATGTTATGCTACTAAATACTTGTTGCAGAAAGATATCCTAATTGCGGTTGACTTGACAACTCAACTGTTATGACCAATAAAGATTTGTTGGCTCCCTTTGTGTCGAATCAATAAATTAGGGTGAAATACTGCCCATGAAGACTATCGCGATACCTTATACTTGTGGGTTATCAGCCATCTCCCTTCACAATCCTGCATGTTGCGAGGATAATCGATGTCAGTCCTAGAACCTCTGAATACAAGATCAATGCGTACAAGGACCCCCCATTACGTGCCGCTCAACTATGACATCTGAAGAGTTTTCGGGCGAATGTACGACGTAGAGTGCCCATACTTATTCCGCATGTTGGTTACTATGACACAGGCCAGAGGCCTTCTCAGATCACATATCCAAACCCATTAAAGCATTCTTAAATTGCTGTGACGATATATGATCCATGATAAGTGGTCCTGTGCCCCGTCTTGAGGTCTTGTGGTAAGGGCCAAGAATGCCCAACCACGCCTCGTCGCAATTACGCGGGTGTCGACCACCACCTTAACTATGGCGATGATCAGTGACCCACAATATGTGGTCTTATCGCCCCATATTGAGGACATGTGACAAGGGCCTACCCAGCCACTCCTCGTCATAATCACGTGGGAATCCAGCCACACCACACATCTCATCAAGTTCAAGTCATAAAGTTAAAGTAACCGTGTGTCTATAACATTAGAGGAATCTGAGGTATCACCCTCAACGGATTCCAGTCGATGTAACCGTCAAGGTGACCAAGGAGGGATCACCCTCGATGGTTCACGCTTGAGGGGTTGCACGACAGAGTCGTTATCGGAAGTAGTGAACGAGTAATCATCCTCAGTAATCCACCTCTGCTTAACTACACTACAGAGTTAACATCTGGAGTATACTACGTGGTATCACCCTCAGTACTCGATAGTAGCTCTGCAGGGTCGTACAACCGGTGTGGGGTGATGTGACGGGTCATGGCTTGTCGATCAATTGATCGAGTCTTCGATCATGAAGTAGGGGCAACTGGGCTAAGTGGGGTCACTAGGGATCACTAATCAGCCTATACTAAGCATTTAATATGTAGTAGGGTACAAAATAAGTTTAATAAAAATAGGCTATACATCAGAATAGGAGCTATCTACAAAAGTAGCAAATTCTAATGCAAGCATGAGTGAGAAAGAATGGGTGATATCGGAATGATCAAGGGGGGGGGGGGGGGTTGCTTGCCTTGTTGCTCTACTCCAAAAGGCTGGCCGTCAGCGGCATAGTCATACGTGACAATAGTGTCAGTCTTACCGTCTATCGAAGAGAACAGGCGGAAGAAACAATAAATAAAAGCAAGCAAATGCAACATGATGCATGACATGGGAAAATGCAGTGCTAGGCATGAGCTAACGCAGTGCTACACGTCACAGACGGAGTATTTCCCGGGTCTTTGGCTACTACGGGACACGCGATCCTAATGCCAAAATGTCCATGCTCATCATGCTACGAGCATGCAATAGATGAACGAACAACGTATTCAGATTCGTGGGATTTTTGTGAGCAACTTTCATGTCTAAAATATTTTCATCCCAGCTACGAATTATTTTATATGAATTTTTGAAGTTTTAAATAATATTTGAAAATAAATGGATTTATTTTAATTCAGAAAAATGGTTTATTGCGCTAGCATGACATGAGGATGAGCTCATCACTCAATAGACTAATTGACTAGTCAAACTGACGAGTGGGTCCCACGTGTCATAGATAGTGGGACTAACCGGAATTAAATTATCTAAATTAATTAACTAAATTAACAGGGGCCCACACGTCAGGGTCGGTTTAGTTAATCTAATTAATCCAATTAATTAACACTTTAATTAGTGGTGCTGGCCCACCAGTCATAGGCCCCGATGGAATAGCCCACTCGCAGTTGCTCATCTCCTCACAATTACATTATTTGCCATTTGCCTATCGCTTTCCTATCCCCCACTTCACAAAAATTGGTTGATTTATTTTCCATATTTCCCTTGCCGTTTTCTTGCCGGATCTCTTGTTTGCTTGTGTTCTTGCTTTCGTAGTCACGATGACTCAAGAAAGAACTAAGCTGTGTGATTTTTCCAATACCAATAACAATGGTTTTGTTAGCACTCCTATTGCTTCTCCCGCCACTAGTGCGGAGACTTATGATATTAATGTCGCTTTGTTGAATCTTGTTTTGAAAGAGCAATTTTCCGGTAATCCTAATGAGGATGCCGCATCCCATCTAAACACTTACATAGAATTGTGTGATATGCAAAAAAATATATGGACAATGATATTGTCAAGCTGAAATTATCTCCGTTCTCTTTGCGTGATCGTGCAAAAATATGGTTTTCATCTTGGCCACAAAATAGTATATATTCTTGGAAGAAGTGCAAAGATGCTTTCATCACAAAGTATTCCCCCCTCCCCCCCCCCGCAAAAATTATTTCTCTTAGAAATCAAATTATGAATTCAAAACAACTTGAGCATGAACATGTTTCCCAATATTGGGTAAGGATGAAATTGATGATAAGAAACTCCCCAACTCATGGTTTGAATTTGGGGATGATCATACACAAAATTTAGGTGGGACTGGATTTTGTTTCTAGAAATCTTTTAGATTCTGTTGCGGGTGATACTTTTATGGAAATTACTTTGGGTGAAGCTACTAAATTGCTTGATAATATTATGGCTAATTATTCACAATGGCATACTGAAAGAGCTCCTAGTAGTAAATGGTTGATTCTATTGAAGAAATTGATGCGTTGAGTGAAAAGTTGATGCTCTTATGAAATTAGTTGCTAGTAAGAATGCTCCTATAGATCCTAATTATGTTCCTTTGTCTACTTTCATTGAGAAAAATAACGAACAATTTTGTCTCGCGAAATAATTATAATAACAATGCTTATAGGAACAATTTTAATTTTAGGCTGTATGCTGGAAGTTCTTCAAATAATTATGGTAATTCTCATGATAATAATGCTAGGATACCCTCTCATCTTAAGAGTAATATTAAGGAATATATCAATGCTCAAAAGGCTCTTAATACCATGATAAAAGAAAAGTTGAATAAAATTAGTTGTATGTCTAGAAGCATTGATAGAATTTCGCATGATGTAGAAAATGTCAAAAATAAATTTTTTCCTAAGGTTGATATTAATGAATCACCTAAAGCTCTATATGTTTTCATAGATGAAATTAAGAAAATAATTGTTATGCTTAGAGCTAAAAGACAACTTTTAGAAAGGGCGTTTCCCTATTGTTTTCATAAAATGATGAAGAGATTAAAATACTTGGTATTTCTTCTACTGATTCCCTGTTTAATAATGTTAAAATTAATGATGAGGGAACTGAAGAAGTCTAAACTTTAGCTAAAGGATGTTCCCATGATTTGGAGGGTGAAAATCTTATTGAAAAATTGATAAAAGTGGGATTGAAGAGGTTAAAACTTTAGCTAGCGATGCACTCACTATTTCAGATTGCAAAAACTTTAATTTTGATAGCTGCTCCTCGATTGGGTGTATTTCTTTGTTGCAATCTATTATAAATTCACCCAATGCCTATGAACAAAATAAAGCTTTTACTAAACATATTTCGGAGGTGATTAGAACTTTGGAAGAAAAGTTAGAGCTAGGTATTTCCTTTCCTAGAAAACTACATGATGAATGGGAACCCACCATTAAGATGAAAATCAAGAATTTTGAGTGCTATGCTTTATGTGATTTGGGTGTTAGTGTTTCTACAGTTCCGAAATCTCTTTGTGATATGCTTGGTATTACTCATATTGAAGAGTGTTCTCTCAATTTTCACTTGGAGGATTCTACTATTAAAAACTCTATGGGAAGAATTAATGATGTTCTTATTCTTTCAAATAGGAATTATTTCCCCATAGATTTTATTGTTCTGGATATTGAGTGCAATCCATCTTGTCCAATAATTCTTGGTAGACCGTTCATGGGTACTATAGGAGTTGGGATTGATATGAAAGATGGAAATATTAAATTTCAGTATCCATTAAGAAAGGGCATGCAACACTTCCCTAGAACTAAAATTAAATTACCATATGAATCAATCATGAGGGAAACCTATGGATCAATGACTAAGGATGATATCACTTAAATCTATCATATATGCCTAGCTAGGGGTGTAAAAGGATAGCGCTTGTTGGGAGGCAACCCAATGAATAAAATTTATTTTCACTTTTGTTTTCTGTTTTTGAGTGTTTCAACAATTATGCTTCTGTTATGATTGTGTTTTTGTGTTATTTAGTGTTTGTGCCAAGAAAAGCCTTTGGGATCATGTGGGGTATTAGTTGCTTCAATCCTTTTGTAAAATAGAAACTTTTGTAGTCCAATAGAAAAATTACTAAAAACCACAGAAACGTCAAAAGTGTATGAATGTTTTACATATGATTAATATATAAATTCCCTATGTTGTCCTAATTTTTCATAATTTTTGGATTTACAGAAGTATAAGTAAATTTTGAATCTCTACAAATTGTTGTGTTTTAACAGATTATATTTTCTTTGCGTTATGTGCTTATTTTAATTATTTTATGGTTTATATCGGAGGGCATAAGCCATGGTAAAGTTAGAATACATTAGGTATAATGGAAAAAATATTGGAATGGGTTTTCAACAGTGCCTATAGTAAAGTTTGGTTTTCTTATACTAACAAATCTCACAAAATCTTGTTGATTTTTGTGTGGTTGAAGTTTTCAAGTTTTGAGTGACATCATGATGGATGATGGAATAAGGAGTGATAAAATCCTAAGCTTTGGGATGCCTATGGCACCCCAAGGCAATATATAAGGAGTACCAAGCATCTAAGCTTCGGGATGCCCAGAAGGCATCCCCTTTTTCTTCTACAAACCATCAGTAATTTTACTTGGAGCTATATTTTATTCGTCACATATCATGAGTTTTGCTTGGAGCGTCTTGTATCATTTGTGTATTTGCTTTATTTGCTGGTTAGTTTGTCATAATAAACCTTGATAGACACACCCATTTGAGGGAGCCAAATTATGCTATGCTTTGTTAGAATTGCTCTTCATGGTTCACTTAAATTTTTTGAGCCATGGAATTTCTCAAGTACTTCACTTATATCTTTTTTAGCATGGTGGTGGGTGATTTTGAAGTAATTTACTATCATGGTTCACTTAGATTATTTCGAGAGTTGCCGAAATTTTGAAGAAATCCTCTCTTGCTTCACTTATATAATGTTGGGAGTTGAAAATTTTAAAGAAACTTGTTCTCTCGTGCTTCACTTATACTTGTTTG
Source organism: Hordeum vulgare subsp. vulgare (assembly GCF_904849725.1). Taxonomy (NCBI): domain Eukaryota; kingdom Viridiplantae; phylum Streptophyta; class Magnoliopsida; order Poales; family Poaceae; genus Hordeum; species Hordeum vulgare. The sequence goes on from NC_058523.1 coordinate 326,627,185, forward strand.
AGAGCTTGTTATTTGCATTTGCAATTTGCTTTAAATGAAAATTAGTTCTAAACTGATGAATGTCCAGGAAACATATAATAAAAACATTCATGAAGATCATTGGATGTTAAACTTGATTCGTTGCAATAGTTTTGCGATATGAAGATAGTAATATGTGAGTATGTTGATGAGTAATTATGCTTTAGTAAGAATATTTGTGTTAAGGTTTATGATTCCCTATGCATGCACATGGAGTCGATAATTATAATATGAAATTCCATACTACTTGTGTTGCATTATTAGGTGTCAGTTATGTTTAATGTTCACCTATGATGTTTTTTTCCTTGGTTGGGCGCTTCTCAATCTATTTGTTAGCATTCACTTGTACTAACAGGGAATGTTGCTTGTGAATCCAAATCATAAACCCAAAGTTGTGCCAAATGAGTCCACCATAACTACCTATATGTGGTATTTCAACGTTGTTCCAAGTAAATTTGCAAGTGCCAAATCTAATATTCAAAATAAAATTTTGTTTTGTGTGCCCTTACCGTCATGAAGCGGCGAGGGGTGGCTGATATCTTCCATGTTAAATAGGTTATTCTGAGATGAGTGTCTATTCACTTGTCATTGCACGAGAGTATGGCGTTACTAGGGATGCCCAATCCCAAAAAGAAAGAAATAAATTATTTTATGTTGTCAAATAATAAATTCCTCGGAAAGTGTTGGTATGAATGACATTCGTGGATACGACTAACCGTGGAATGTGAAAGAATGGTGGAAAGGGAATAAACTTTATTTTCAGTTTGGGACCCGCCTATAATTATGGAGGGTATTGGAAACTCTTAGTCGTTCTCATTGACTAGAAAAGCATGCCACCCGAAAAAAATCTCTACGTTTTTCACTTTAAGCTATGGCACCTCTACAAATCCCTCCTTCCTTGGGCGAAGGGCCTATCTATTTACTTTATGCAATTTTTATTTTTGAATTTGAGTCTCCATCTTCTCTTATAAATCACCAACTAAGGAACACCATTATGACACTTGAGAATTGGATGTAGTGAATATTTGAGTGTGTTGCATGAATGGATCAATGATAGAGCATGATGGGCTAGGGATAACGTTCTTTAGCGTTGATATTTCGAACGACTTAGTTGATTGTTGATATGCTTCAGTATTGAAATCTTCATGTCAAATTATAGACTATTACTTTGCATCAACTACAGAGTCCATATGTCCATGCTGAAAAAAATAATATGATGAACATGTGAGGCAGCATTCCACAATCAAAAAATTTGTTTTTATCATTTACCTACTCGAGGATGAGCAGGAACTTAGCTTGGGGATGCTAATACGTATCCAATGTATCTATAATTTGTGATTGTTCTATGTTGTTATGTTATCATTCTTGGATGTTTTATAATCATTTTATAGCAATTTTATGTCATTTTTTGGGACTAACCTATTCACATAATGCCTAGTGCCAGTTGCTGTTTTTTCCTTTGCAAAAAATCCATATCAGATGATGTCCAATTGCCACGAAACTTTAGAGAGATTTTTTGGACCCGAAGGAAACTTGGTGGCCAAGATTCAATAGAAACCAAGGCCTAGGGGGGCACTAGACACCACGGCGCACTAGAGGCCCCTGGGGCAGCTTGGTGTCCAGTGGGGCCCTCGGGAACTTCTCCACCGCTTGTGAACTCTACAAATACCTGAACATTCAGAAAACCCTAGAGGAGTCGACGAAAAATCGTTTCAGCCACCGCAAGTTCCAGAGCCATGAAAACCAATCTAGAGCCCGTTCCGGAGAGGAACTTGATCACGGAGGGGTTCACCATACTCATTGGTGCTCCTGCGATGATGCGTGAGTAGTTCATATCAGATCTACGGGTCCGTAGGTAGTAGCTAGATGGCTTTCTCTCTCGTTTTATTTCTCAATACAATGGTCTCTTGGAGATCCATATGATGTAACTCTTTGTTTTGTGGTGTGTTTGTTGGGATCCGATGAAATGTGAGTTTATGATCACATCTATGAAAACATATTCATGATTGATTATTATAGCCTCATACTTCTCCGATATTTTGTTTTTGTCTAACTAACTTGATCTTTTATCTTGCAATGGGAAGAGGTGCTTTGTGACGGGTTCGATCTTGTGGTGCTCAATATCAGTGACATAAAGGGACATGACACGCATGTATCATTGCTATCAAGGATAAAATGATGTGGTCTATTCCTAGATGAATAGATCTTGTCTACATCATGTCATTGTTCTTAAGGCATTACTCCATTTATCCATGAACTCAATACACTAGATGCATGCTGGATAGCAGTCGATGTGTGGAGTAATAGAAGTAGATGCATGCAGAAGTCGGTCTACTTATCTTGGACGTGATGCCTATATACATGATCATTGTCTTGAATATCGTCATAATTATTTTCTTTTCTATCAATTGCCTAGGAGTAATTTGTCTACGCATTGCTTGCTATTTCTCGAGAGAAGCCACTAGCGAAACCTACGGCCCCTAGTCTACTTCACATCATCTACTTGCAATCTCTACTTTGTGATTTGCTTTTCGACTTTATTTGCTCTTTTGTTTTCAGATCTATATTATCGAAAATACCAAAAATACCTTCTTGTCTTCTATTTTCTATCACTCTTATTTGCATCCATCAATCTATCCTTACTTTACCCACGAGGGATTGAAAACCCCTCTACGCGTTGGGTTGCGAGGATTTGCTATTTGTGTGGAGGTGTTGCTTACATAGTCTTGTGGATTTTCCTACTGGATTGATACCTTGGTTTCTTAACCGAGGGAAATACTTGTCGTTGCTGTGATACATCACCCTTTAAGCTTGGAGGGAGAACCAACGGACCTGCGAGGAACGTCAACGACCACCGCGGTGGATGCGGGAGTGCGGGTTTATACTCGTGATCTCCGTTGGGTTTTCTATGAAGAGGAACGGGTTATCGCAGCATAAAGTGGGTATGTATTTACCTCAGCTATGAAACCAAGGTCTATCGAACCAATAGGAATATCAACCACAACCATCTTAAGTGGGTGCACACAAAAGAACAAACAGGTTGCACCCAACGTGGGCAAGAGGGTTGTCAATCCCCTTGGTCTCATTATTTGCATGTGAATGAGGTGTGTAGATAATTGTAAAATACAAAATAAAATAAAAGCGAGTAAATGGTACAAGGTATTAATTGGAGGTTTTAGAAATATGTTGTGAATAGACCCCGGGGCCATAGCTTTCCCTAATGGCATCTCTCATGAAAATAGCACACGGTGGGTAAACAAATTACTGTTGGGCAATTGATAGAAGAGCGGATAGTTATGCGATTTTCACGGCAATGATTATGTAAATATAGGCATCACGTCAAGAGCGCTTCTATGTTATTTTCACAAATAGGTATCCTCCTTCCTGCATCTATTACTGTTACTATTGGTTGTGGTCAATATTGTTGGGGAACGTAGCATAAATTCAAAATTTTCCTACGCCATATTCAGATCTTATTATGGAGAGACCAGCAATGAGAGAGGGGAGAGTACATCTTCATACCTTTGAAGATCGCTAAGCGGAAGCGTTGCTAGAGCGCGGTTGATGGAGTCGTACTCGCGGCGATTCAGATCGTGGTGTGATTCCGATCTAGTGCCAAACCACGGCACCTCCGCGTTCAACACACGTGCAGCCTGGTGACGTCTCCCACACCTTGAACCAACAAAGAGTAGGGAGAGGTTGGGGAAGATCTCCGGCAGCACCACGGCGTGGTGTCAATGGAGAGATGTGGTCTCCCGGCAGGGCTTTGCCAAGCACCGTGGGAGAGGAGGAAGAAGAGCAGGGCTGCACTGAGAGAGAGATGGAAAACTGTATCTCTGATGGCCGAAACCCCTGCTATATATAGGGGGAAGGGTAGGTGGTGCCCCATTTAGGGTTTCCCCCCTTGAGGGAGGCGGCAGCCCTAGATGGGGGGAGGGGTGGCATCCAGGAGGGGAGGAGGGGGTGGCGCACCCCCTGGTGGGCCTTAGGCCCAGCTGTGCTAGGGTCCCCCCCCTTCCCCTCTTAGGCGCCATGGGCTAGGTGTGGGGGGTGCACCAGCCCACCCAGGGGCTGGTTCCCTCTCACACTTGGCCCATGTAGCCTTTTGGGGTTTGTGGCCTCTCCCCGTGGGCCTCCGGAACCCTTTCGGTGGTCCCGACACTTTGCTGGTGGTGCCCGAAACATTTTCGGCGTCCAAACCCATCCAACCTATATATCAATCTTTATCTCCAGACCATTCCGGAGCTCCTCGTGACTTCCAGGATCTCATCCGGGACTCCGAACAACCTTAGGTAACCGCGTATAACAATTCCCTATAACGCTAGAGTCATCGAACCTTAAGTGTGTAGACCCTACCGGTTCGGGAGGCATGCAGACATGACCGAGACATCTCTCTGGCCAATAACCATCAGCGGGGTCTCGATACCGATGGTGGCTCCCACATGTTCCACAATGATCTCATCGGATGAACCACGATGTCAAGGATTCAATCAATCCCGTATACAATTCCCTTTGTCTGTCGGTATAGAACTTGCCCGAGATTCGATCGTCGGTATACCTATACCTTGTTCAATCTCGTTACTGTAAGTCTCTTTACTCGTTCCGTAGCACATCATCCCGTGACTAACTCCTTAGTTACACTGAGCTCATTATGATGATGTTCTATCCAGTGGGCCTAGAGATACCTCTCCGTCACACGGAGTGACAAATCCCGATCTCGATTCGTACCAACCCAACAGACACTTTCGGAGATACCCGTAGTGCACCTTTATAGTCACCCAGTTACGTTGTGACGTTTGATACACCCAAAGCACTCCTACGGTATCCGGGAGTTGCACAATCTCACGGTCGAAGGAAAAGACACTTGACATTAGAAAAGCTTTAGCATACAAACAACACGATCTAGTGCTATGCTTAGGATTGGGTCTTTGTCCATCACATCATTCTCCCAATGATGTGATCTTGTTATCAATGACATCCAATGTCCATGATCAAGAAACCATGATCATCTATTGATCATCGAGCTAGCTAACTAGAGGCTTGCTAGGGACACAATGTGATGTATTTATTCACACATGTATTACTGTTTTGTGTTAATACAATTATAGCATGAACAATAGACGATTATCATGAACAAGGAAATATGATAATAACCATTTTATTATTGCCTCTAGGGCATATTTCCAACAAATATTCCTATTGGTTCGATAAACCTTGGTTTCATAACTAAGGGAAATACTTACCCACTTTGTACTGCGATAATGTCGGTGCACTAGGAATGGGGTACCTAGTGCCCCTAACTTTTTCATAACCCATCAAAAGCAACCACCAATCCAAGCAAAGGGCCGGAACTAGATGCCGAAAAGACCTACACAAACAGCCCAAGACGTGCCATGGACCCCCGGCACCTGCCACGGGCGAAGGCACAAGCATCCTCACTAAGACCCGGCAAGGCGCCTCCCTGGCAAGTGCGGGCCAACTTGCCACTACTCCACCTCATCGCTACACCAGTCACTTGTCGATGAGGTGTCGAGCTTCCAGATGGCTGGGTGGCTCTCCCTAAATACGTGGTGGCGCACCGGAAGTCAGATAATGGCCTGTTGACACCCGTCCAGAGGCGTGTTAAGACCCCAAGCCACGGCCACCTCATAGGTGGCACGAGCTTGGCGGGAACGCACCCCCACTCGCCACCTAAGGACGCATTTATGGCGCTTTGTCTTAAGTACCAAAGTTAGGTATGATAGCACTGTTAGCTATCTCATCATGACTGTTTGCCACTACGGACGCCCCTTGAGCTATAAAAGGAGGCTCGCGGCTACCTAACAAAGGATTCAGGCACTTGGAGATTCTACACTAGGTAGTTTCAGACCCACAGGGGATTAGAGCCAAGTGTACTTGTACATACGTGATAGCTCTCCTTGGCAACCGTTGCCGGGGCAGAACTCCGTGCGAACTTCATCTTCCTTAATCAATCTACTAAAGCAGGAGTAGGGTTTTACGCTTCAGAGCGGCCCGAACGTGGCTAAAAACACCCGAGTGTCATCATCGTTCCGCCTCGTAGTTTTTGCTCTTTGTGCCACATAACCTCCTCGCTGAACCACAAGGGGACAAAGGTTCCATAGGTGATCAAGTGCACATCTACACTGACATCTTGGGCATGCCGAGTAGGGGGGTCCATTCATGCAAACCTAAGATTGCGAGCGGCATGTTGATCTTCGTCGAAATTTCCTTTTCGCCATGGCTCCCAAGATCAAGACTAGCACATACGCTCATCCTTCTACTTCGAAGGCCACAACGCTTGCTGCTGCACATGCTGCTAGCGCCGCGGCGGTGTCTGGCGATGCGGGTGCCACGGGCGATACATGCGCCATGGGTGACGCAGTCGATGCAGGAGGCACCACCATCGTGTCCCCCATGGTCGAAGCTGGAGCAAGGAACGTCGGAGGCGAGCAATAGCAACGTCATGACGAGTTTGGCCCTAGTGCTGCCGGGGAAAGGGACACCCAGGCTCATGCTTCGGCTACATCAACGGATGCAACCACATTAGTGGTGCCCAATCTGAAGCAAGCCGCGATCCACTGGCTGCACCTGCCACGGGCGTTGCTGCTGGGCACATGCCTTGCCCAGAGCAAGACGGAGTGTTGAGCGGGGCCACGTATCCACGAGCTCAACCTCCACCACGCTAGATCGCTACGGCGACCAGTGCACGATGACAAGGGAATGACGACACTCCTCCTGGTACCACCAGGAGGCAAGCGACGTTGCATTCCACCTATCTGCCCATGCTGGACATGACCGCGGAAGGCAATGGTGCGGGTTCAGCTCCTATTGAACTTCCCACCAGCGGTCGACAAGATGGACGAATGGAGGGCCATCATTCAGAGTTTGATTGGCTTCGCCGAAGCAAGCAAGTTGCAACAGGCAGGACCTTCCCGTCGTCTACGGATGACAACGGCGGCCTGGACTGATAGTCGTACTAAGGTGGCCACACCAACGGTATAGTCCCCTCCTTGACAACAAACCCCAGGATAGTTGTGACAAGCTCCGTGCACTTATGGGCCCGACACACCATATATGGCCTCGTCGGGCCCACACGACCACCAAGACCTCCGGCGTATCCTGGAATACCGACGGAAGGAGGACGCATGTATCACCATCGAACAACGTCGGGAAGCACGCCGTCAATCTGACAAGCGCAACGGCATAGACACCTGCGATCCTCCACCCAATGCTGGCGGATACAGGTCCGCTCGCTATTAAGTATAGCCTTCAAGCCTGAATTAACATAGATGTACGACGGGAAGGTTAGCCCGGCAGAGTTCATGGGAATCTACACGATGCCCGTCCAGGCTGCCACAGGAAGAGATGAGAAGGTGCTCGCTAACTATTTCCCTTTGGCACTTAAGCCAAATGTGAGGTTGTGGCTGATGCACCTACCAGAGAACTCCATTTTGTCTTGGGGTGACTTGTGCAATGAGTTCGTTGGCACCTTCACGGGTGGCCACCAGGAGCCAAGATAGTCCAGTGACTTGCAGGTCCTCCGACCGAAGGAGGGGGCAACCCTGCGGAAGTACATCCAAAGATTCGGTAGAGTGCACTGCAATATTCCCGAGATACACCCCGCAGCCATGATTGTTGCGTTCCATTCGAACGTGTGCAACAGGCGGATGCAGGCCAAGATGAATGTCAAACTCCACAAGACCATCAATGATTTGTACACGTTGGCGGAGGAGTGTGCACGAGCTGAAGAAGGAAGGCAACTCCCTGGAGAGGAGGCTGGTGTTGGAGTCAACTCCGACGTGACGATGATACCCCTGGATTGAAGGGGAGGAACCAGAAGCGCAGCAAGAAGCGCAATAGCAAGACATTGTTGGCCATCAAAACTTCTGGTGACCTCTGCGCCGGCAGGAAGGTGAAGGCCGAGCCCTCGGTAAGGGAGCTACCTCATGCGCTGATTGCCGGGAGGCCGCAGCGGCAGATAATACCGGAAAGTCTTATAGGCCATACTTCAAGATCCATCGCACCAAGGGCCATGATCTCCAAGAATGCCTCCAAGTCGAGCGGCTTGTTGAGAAGAAAAAAGCATAATACGAGAAGCGCGATAAGGAGAAGGGCCAAGATAATGCTTTCGGGAACGGCCGCAGCGGACATGCGACTAGGCCCCACAGCAAAAGGAAAAGCCTGCCAGAGGCTGCGAGAAGAGAATGGAAGATGACGTGAGTGACAATGAATACGATGGAGAGGAGTCCAGCGAAAGAGAATTCTAGAAGGCCACCGATACCATGTGCATTGACGGGTGTGCTTCCTTGCAGTCTTCTCGCCGCCAGCTCAAACAGTGGGCACGCGAAGTTAGCGCCATGGAGCCTGCGGCAGAGTCTCGAAGGCTGCTCGAATGGTCTTGCACCTGATCGCGTTACCGTGGTCGGGTGTCTGCAGCTATTGGTTTCTCCGACAGTCTCCATCCTCAAGGTCAGTAAGATGTTAGTTTACGGCGGGGCTGGGATGAACCTAATTTCCCCCAAGGTGGTCAAGAGGGTGCAGATCCCTGATAGCGAGCTCAAGCCTATGAGTTAATTCCAAGGGATTAACCCCGGCAAAGGCGAGCCAAAGGGAAACAGAACTTTGCCGGTTACATTCAGCGGAGAGCTCAACTACCGGACTGAGAAGGTCATGTTTGATGTGGTCGAGCTCTCCCTGCCATACAATCGAATTCTTGGTCGCCCAGCCTTGGCAAAATGCATGGCAACATCCCACTATGCTTACAATGTTCTAAAGATGCCAGGCCCCATGGGAGAAATCTCCATCCCGTCCAACAAGAAGGACGCAGTCGTTTGCATAGATCAGATGTATCGAGACGCGGCCGCAGTTGAGGCCGCGGAAAGACCCTCTCCCTCCAGGAGCCAGAAGAGGGAGAAGAAGTCTAGCAGGAACACCGGCAAGGACTCCGGGAAGCGGGCCTCCACGGAGTGCGTTGCGCCCGTCGATGCCTCCCTCCGTCACCACGACTAAAGCGATTGCATGATCCAAACAGGAAGCTCTTGCTGCCCCCACAAAAGATGGGGGACGCACATGATTGCCCGCCATAGCCAACAACCGAAGCCACCTCAAAGAGCCAGAGGAGAAGATGAGAAGGATGGAGCCCTCCCGCTTTTATAGGGAGGTCGTGGGGGGCTGGCTCTCCTACACTCCAAGGGTCGCTGCCCATCTCCACCTATGTCATTGCCTGCCATCACACGATAAATTGGTAACCGCCCCATCAATCCAATCCATGATACTGTGGCTTCTACCACGACCAGGCCTTTAAGACACACAAACCCACCGCGATATTCCCGCAATGCATGCGGCACACATGGAGGAAACAACCTGAAGTGGCGGGGCAGTGTGTAACAGTGGATTGGTGGTTACCTCTTTGCAAATTTCATGCCCGTGCACGAACTTTGGGCCTGACCCAACAACGCTAGGCAAGCGCGTATGGACTAGACCCGGGGGCTCCTGTCGGTGCACTAGTAATGAGCTACCTAGTGCCCCTTACTGTTGCACAGGTGTTGAGAGCATAACCCCTTGAGAGCAACCGCCAACCCAAGCAAAGAGCAGGAACCAGATGTCGACAAGACCTACACAAACAACCCAAGACGTGCCATGGACCCCCGACACCTGCCAGGGGAGAAGGCGCAAGAATGCTCACCAAGACCCGACAAGGCGCCTCCCCAGCAAGTACGGGCCAACCTACCACCACTCCACCTCATCGCTGCACCGATCACTTGTCGATGAGATGTCGAGCTCCGAAATGGCTAGGTGTCTCTTGCTAAATATGTGGTGGCCCGCTGGAAGATAGATTACAGCTTGTTGACACCTGTCCAGAGGCGTGTCAAGACCCCAAGCCACTGCCAGCTTATAGGTGGCAGGAGATTGCCCGGAATGCGCCCCCACTCGCCACCTAAGGCCGCATTTATGGTGCTTTGTTTTAAGTGCCAAAGTTAGGTATGATATCATTGTTAGATATCTGATCATGACTGTTTGCCACTGTGGATTCCCCTTGAGCTATAAAAGCAGGCCCGAGGCAACCTAGCAAAGGATTCGAACACTTGGAGATTCTACACTAGGTAGTTTCGCACCCACGGGGGATTAGAGCCAAGTATACTTGTAGGTACGTGATAGCTCTCCGTGACAACCCTTGTCGGGGCAGAACTCCGTGCGAACTTCATCTTCCACAATCAATCCACCAAAGCAAGAGTAGGGTTTTACGCTTCATAGCGGCCCAAATCTGGGTAAAAACACCCGAGTCTCATCATCGTGTCGCCTCGTAGTTTCTGCTCTTTGTGCCACACGACCTCCCCGCCGAACCACAAGAGGACAAAGGTCCCATAGGTGATCGAGTGGACATCTACACCGACAGATAACTTGTTCCTCTTCACGAAAAACCCAGCATAGATCATGTGTATGAGGAAGGTTTTTTGGCACCGTTGCCGGGGAATATCATCACCAACTACCGAGTAACTCCACACAAAATTTTATTCACTTGTTCCTCATTTTATTTTCTGGTACACTCCCTCCGCCCCAAAATAAGTGTCTCAACTTTGTACTAGCTTTAGTTTAAATTTGTACTAAGCTTGAGACACTTATTTTGGGACGGAGGGAGTATTTAGTTTGTCTTCTATAAAAAATAAAAATACAAAATAATTATATTTGCTTGCTTATCTTGTCACTAGTTTGCATCTTTGCTCTCTAGTTTACTTGCCTAGCTATTCTATCTTTATATTTGTCACACCGGAACAAAAAGTAAAATGCAAAGATTAAGATAAATGGATCCTCATCCACTATCTAATCTTTTCAACAGACCCATTTATGTTGAAACGATTTCTAGTGAGGGTGCACTAGATTATCTTTATGAGGTCTCGATTGAAAATCATGAATCCAAAAATTGTGAAATTTATAAAGTGATTCATGATAGTTCCTTTAATGAAAATCATGATTGCTATATTGTTGAATTTTAATATGATCCTACATGTAATCATTATGAGAGAGGCAAATATGGTTATAGAAATTTTCATGTTATTCACTTACCTCTCATGATATTCAAATTGCTAATGCTTCATTCTTCCTACTTGCTTATGCTAGACACTTCTTATCTTGATAAATTGTTTTCTTATAAAATGCCTATGCATAGGAAGTATGTTAGACTTAAATGCTCGTATCACATGTTTTATGATGCTCACTTTCTGATCCAATTCTTATCTTTTATGTGAGAATCGTTTAAATTTCAAGCCTATCTGAATGGAGATAACACAATAGTTATCATTTATTTTTGTTTGTTTGTGATAAAATGATTATTGCCTCTATAATGATTATGTTTTTATGTTTTAAATAGTCTTTGTGCCAAGTAAATCCTTTGGGATGATTTGTATGATGAGTAGAGTTGATACGGCGCAAAAATAGAAACTTTGACGTCTAGTGTAGAATTTCTCTTATTTTACTCGAATATATTTTAAACTAAATTTTTTACACAATATTTATACAAATTCCTCATGTCTTCCTAATTTTTCAGAATTTTTGGAGTTACAAAAGTATAGGTTCATTACAGATTACTACAAATTGTTGTGTTTTAGTCAGATTGTGTTTTTTGCTTGCATAGTTTGCTTGTTTTGATGATGCTATGGATTATATCGGGGATTATAAAACATGGAGAAGTTATAATACAGTACATTATGCCTAAAAATAATAATAATCAACTTATAACAGCACCCGGAAGTATTTGATATGTTGTTTATACTAACGGATCTCATGAAGTTTTGTTGAGTTTTATGTGATTGAAGTTTTCAAGTTTTCGGTATTATCCCGACGGACAAAGGATTAAGGAGCAGCAAAATCCTAATATTGCGGATGCCCAAGGAACCCCAAGGTAATATTCTAGGAAGACTCAAGTGTCTAAGCTTGGGGATGCCATGGAAGGCGTCCCTTCTTTTCGTCCCAATCCATCGGTATGTCTCTTGGAGCTTCATTTTTATTCATCACATGATATGAGTTTTTCTTGGAGCGTTGTTTGAATTTTTTTGTTTTTTACTCTAAGTTTGCCACAATCATCATTTGATGGACACACCTATTTGAGGGAGTTACCACATCATCACAATTTGTTAGAATACTCTATGTGCTTCACTTATATCTTTTGAGCTTAGTAGTTGCTCTAGTACTTCACTTATATATTTTTGAGCACGGTGTCATGTTAATTTTACAGAAATATTATACTCTCACTATTCACTTATATTTGTTTGAGAGTTAGATAAATAGTGATGGTAATTTGTATGGGTCATAAGACTAGATAAAAAATAATGGGTATTCAATGAGTGATAATTAAAACCATCATGTAGCACATATAGAGAAAGTATGGGTTAATGATATGGATGTGGTAATATGAAAAAGGTGTTAGTGCATTATTATTCATTGAGACAGGTGTCGATATTAAGATATGTTATACTTCTTGTTTGTCGAAAAATTAAAAGGGCATCGTGATTATAAGGGCATTCTCCAGATGACAATATCTAACCGGGTGTCAAGTATGTAGGTATCATATGTAAAACACAAGATGGTTAGGTATTCCCTCCAAATGGAAAAGAACAAAGACTTGTTCCCTACGTGTTTATTCTCTTTGGTTGTAGGGATACCGTACCATTAAGAGGGAATCCACATTGGAAGTCTATGGGTGAATCAATTCTTCTCACACTCTTTTTCACCCATCTCGTTCCATCGCATCATTGAGAGAGGGGCCCTTGTTTTCTAACAGACCGGTTGTACCGCTGCCATGGGCGATTGTATCGCTCAACCCCTGGGCGGTTGTACCGTCCCGACACTGGTCCACAACCATTCACGGCTCTGTTGCACTATGGTTGTTGGGCGGTGGTGGGACTTAGCCACACCAAGCGATCGTGGCTAGTGGAACCTCATGGCCAAGTCTCTGTTTTGACCCGATTGTTGGGCGGTGGTTAGGTTGTTGTTCCGCTAATTTAGGAAGACCGGTTATACCGCCCTGGCAACCAGTTGAACCGTCGAGTGTAATAATGGGTTGTAACGGTTACAAATTGGGGGGGGGCTATATAAGCAGGGGTTCCTTCCTCCTCCCTCTTATCTCTTACCTCTCTCTCTCTCCACCATTGATGCACTCAAGCTTTCTTGCGCGATCTCTCTCCCTAGCCACCCAAACTTGTTGTCTTGCTAGGGCTTGAAGGAGGAGACCTAGATCTACACTTCCACCAAAGGAAAATTGATTCCCCCCAAGTTCTTGTGTGGATTTGGTTACTCTTGGGTGTTTGAGCACCCTAGACGGAAAAGGTCACCTCAGAACCACATTCCATTGTGGTGAAGCTCCGTGTTTTTATTGGGAGCCTCCAATTGAGTTGTGGAGAGAGCCTCAACCTTGTTGTAAAGGTCTGGTTACCACCTTCAAGGGCACCACTTAGTGGAATCATGGCACTTCGCATTCTGTGAGGGCGTGAGGAGAATACGGTGGCCTTACTGGCATCTTGGGGAACAATGTGCCTCCACACCGCTCCAACGGAGACGTACTTCCCCTCAATGGGAACAAACTTCAGGAACACATCCTCGTCTTAATCGGTTACACTTGTCGTTATTTCTTACCTTTACTTGTATTTACTTATTGATTATTATTGTTGTTGTTAGCATCATATAAGTTGCTCACCTAGTTGCATATCTAGACAATCTATTTGTTGCTAAACATAATTTCTTTAAAGAAAACCTTAAAATTTGTTAGTTACCTATTCACCCCCCCCCTCTAGTTAACCATATCAATCCTTTCAATTGGTATCAGAGCATCGTATCTTTATTAAGGGTTTCACCACCCAAAGAGTATGGTTGATGACGAGGAACTAGTTGGGGAGGTGCCCGAGGGACCTACTCCAAACTCGGTCACCCGAGAGGAACTAAATGAGTTTATGTCCACATTTAAATCCTTAGTGGTTATCGAAGTCAAAAACATGTTTAAGGATTTCCTTGATATTTACAAACCGCCCACCGACACGTTGTTGTTGCTTAATCCCACGACTTGGATTCGAGGGGCAATTCAGAAAATTAAAATGCTAGTACTAAAAAGGATAAAACGCCTCAAGGAACAAGTGGGGCAAATATCTTTGCCTCTGTTCCTCCTTCCAGGATCTATGGAGGACCGGTCCACCCATCGCATATTATTAATCTAGGTCCTCCACCAAAGCTTGTTAAGAAATAGTTTGCTAACTGGCTTTTTCGAATTAAGTCTAATTTGAACCATAGCTTAACACAGGTGTGGAGAATCATTGAGCAGGGGTACTACCCACATGATCCAAGAAACCTCACGCCAAGAGAAGAGGTCGACAATCGGCTCAATCACTCCGCCTTGTTCATTCTCCAAGCAACAGTACCTGTTGAAGACCTTCCTCATTTGCGTCCCTTAACTCGTGCCAAAGATTGTTGGGAGCACATCATCTCCATGCACAAGGGAAGCTCTAGCATTAAACGGTCCAACTATGAAGTGGTTCTTGACGAGGCCGATGAATTTTCCATGTTCAAGGATGAGGACCCTCGTGGACTATATCGAAGAGTTACAACTCTTGTTGTTGCTCTTCGGGATCATGGAATCAAAGATGTGGATGACACTTGGATTAAGCGTCAGTTTCCCAATGCCATCATTCCTTTCAACAAGCCCATGCCCTCTGTCATCCGTCAAAGGCCGGACTTTCATTCCTGGTCCTCAAGTGATGTGTTGGATGAGTTTATTGCCATGAACATTTTGAACAAGACCGTTGACAATTCTCTTGCACAATTTCAATGGTTAAGAAAAGACTCCCACAACCTTTCTTTGAATGCCAAGGCTGCTTTGGAGGAATATGAGGAAGACAAAGAAGAAACTTGTCCTGAAGATACCAAGTATGTTTACCACGAGCACATGGCTCTTGCATCAAGGCAGTTTTGGGGCAACAAGAAAAACTCAAGGCCTAACTTCTCTAAGAACAACTCAAATGGGTCCAAGGGAAAGCAATGCGTGAGAACTTGCTACAATTGTGGCAATGTGAGTCACTTTGTGGCACATTGTCCCTATGAGCAGAGGGAAGATAACAGTGGCAAGCTCATTCGCAAAGACAAGACCAAGTCTTCCCAAACAAGAACAACTTCCCCCAAGAATATGACCCCTAAGGTGTTGGTTTCTCGACAAGGGTACCTCTCTGATGATTATGATGATGATGAGACAAGTTGTGAAGAAATGGGAATGGTCACGGTGGCGATTGCATCCTCTTCTCCAAGCAAGGTGTCTCTCTTCAAGGCCCCCAACGAGAACCACATTGTCAAGTGCCTGATGGCCAAGGCATGTAACAAGGTAACATCTAACGCTCAAACGACCAACATCAAAGCTACAATTTCTATTACCATGGATATAGGAGATGAAAAGGAAGAGGTAGAGGACAAGGAAAACTCCTTTGGTAAATTCATGAGAAAAATCAAGGGTAAATCCAAGAAGCATTTTGTTGCTCTCTTGGAACAACTCAGTGAGGCTAATGACCTCAATGAATCTCATGAAGAAACTATTTCTACATTACAAGGTCATAGTCATGACTATGCCGATGAGATTGCGGATCTTTTTATTGCTCTTGAAAAAGAGCAAGGACTTCATTTGATTCTTGAGGAGTCACCTAACAATGACCTTGCCAAGTAAAAGAAAGATATTGATCATGCTCTTGTTCTTACTCGTGTGCTTCAATCCAAAAGGTATGCACTTGGGCTTGATCATGTTAGACTCAAGAAACACCTTGCAACACTTGACAAGGCTCACAACGCCTTGAAGAGTGCTCATGTCTCTTTAAAAGAGTCTCATGCTCAACTCCAAGTAAAACTCACTAAGGAAATAGCCACTTGTTCTCCATTTGTTTTAATTGATAATGTCCATGCTACTAACCCTTGTTGTGAGCATGCACATCTTGTGGAGGAAAACTCCAAATTAAAAGAGCATCCTGTGAAAGGCCTTGTGACATGCATCCAAGTGAAAAGAATCTTAATGAACTTTTGAGTTTTCAAAAGGAAGTGGTTGCAAAGGAAGGAGTTGGGTTTGCACCCAAGTCCAAGAAGAACAAGAAGAATATGACCAAGCAACCTCCCCCAGCTTATGGAAACCTTTGTTAAATCCTGGGAGGGTACTCATGATAAGAAAAAGGACCAAGCTAAGGGTGGTTATGCCGTGGAGGGTGATACCCCTCTACCCAACATAGCCGGTGACTTTAACCCCTCTTATGTTTTGTGTCGTGCCAGTGATGGGAATGTTTTTGCTAAGTTTGTTTGTTCTTATGATGAGTAAATTGAATGTTCTATTTGGGTTCCTAAAACCCTTGTTACTAACATGAGAGGACCCATTAAAGAATGGGTACCTAAATCCAAGCATTGATCCTATGCAGGAGTTTTCTTCCGGTGGGGTGTCATGGTTGCTTGATAGTGGAGCAACAAATCAGATGATTGGAAGCAAATACTTGGTGGTGTATGTTCATACCGACCCATCCATTTCCACCCAAGTCTCCTTTGGTGATTATACGATTTCAAAGGTATTGGGTCTTGGTAAGATGGTAATTTATTCAGAACTTACCATTGAAAAGGTTATGCTTGTTGAGACCCTCGCATAAAATTTACTTTTCATTCATTAACTTGCACTTATGGGCTTTAGTACCTTCTTTGGCATTGACTCTGTGGCCCTTTTGAGGAGCAAGACTATTAAACTAGCCTTTGTTCGGCATGTCGAGAATGGTCTCTATGTGGTTAACTTTTCGGAGCGACCCACTAAGACCACGACTTGCCTAATGGCTAAATTTGATGTGGGATGGCTTTGGCATCGCCGACTAGCAAATATGAGTTTCCTCAAAGGGGATCACGTTCTCGGACTAACAAATGTGAGTTTCTCCATAGGTCGTGCTTGCAGTGCGTGTATTGAAGGAAAGATTCATGAGACAGCTCACTGCCCCATGACTATCATGTACACAAAAAGGACCTTGGAGCTCCTCCACATGGATCTCTTTGGTCCTCCATCCTATGATAGTCTTGGGGGAAGAAAGTATTGCTTGGTGATAGTGGACGATTACTAAAGATACACCTGGGTATACTTTTTCAAGCGAAAGAGGGAGACTCAACAAACTGTCATCGACTTTGCTAATGAAGCTCAAGCCAACATAATGCAAAGATATTGATGACCAGAAGTGACAATGGCTCCGAGTTCAAGAAATAGACCCTAAATGAATTTCTGAGTTATGATGGAATCAAGCATCCATACTCTGCTCCTTACACTCCTGAACAAAACGGTGTGGCAGAAAGGAAGAACGAGACGTTGATGGATGCGGCAAGAACCGTGATGGCGGAGTTTAAATCTTCGTATAACTTTTGGGCCGAAGCCATCAACACCGCATGTCATGCATCCAATCGGCTCTGCATTCACAAAGTCTTGAACAATACTCCATATGAAATTCTTATCGGCAACAAGCCCAACCTCAAGTACTTCTGGGTGTTTGGCTATAAGTGTTAAATTCTTAAGAAAGGTGCACGTTTGTCTAAATTTGAACCTTGAGATAAATTGTGCATATTCGTTGGTTATGGTACAAACTCTCCCGCTTACTGTGTCCTCAACAAGTCCTTAGGACTCATTGAGGAGATGTGTAACGTTGAGTTTTATGAGAATAATGGCTCCCAAGTCGAGCAAAGTGGTATTTTTGATGTAGGTGATGAAATTCCTCCCCAAGCCTTAAGAAGAATGGGCGTGGGATACTTCCTACCCATTGAGGAACGCCTTGTGGCTTAAGAAGGACAATGTTCCACTCATGCGGAACCATCACCTACGCAAGACCCACACGCTTTCGAAGAACGCTCTGAAGGTCCTCATCCTCGTAATCCTGATCAAGGAGCAGATCAACCTCAAAATGGTCATGCACCAAATGATGTCCTTGATCCCGCTCACCCCTCTAAGGATGCTCAATATCAAGAGCAAGCTCAAGATCAATACCAAGATCAAGATCTAGAGCAAGAGCAAGGACAAAATCAAGCTCAAGATCAAGGGAAAACTCGAAAAGGTACAAAAGGTCTCAAAGCGGCTCCTCAGCTTACCCCTGAGGAGATTCAAGAAAGACGTGCCACCAAGACTACCAAAACGCTCAAAAATTATTCTCATGTGTTGGCGAATGTCTATGGTAGCTTAGAGAGAGGGGTAACCACACGTCGTGAATTATCAAACTTTAGTGTCCATCATGCGTCCGTTTCTTGCATTGAGCCACTAAAGGTACGAGAGGCTCTCGAAGACATGGGTTGGGTTGAAGCCATGCATGAAGAACTCAAAAACTTCGAGTGCAACAAAGTGTGGAGACTAGTGCCAGGACCAAAGGAGAACCACAATGTCATTGGGACAAAGTGGATCTTTAAGAACGAGCAAGATGCGAACAGTGTCGTCACTCGGAACAAGGCAACATTGGCAGCACAAGGGTACTCCTAAGTCAAGGGCATCGACTATGGTGAAACCTTTGCTCTTGTCGCTCGCCTTGATTCTATTCGCATGTTGCCTGCATTTGCTTCTCATCATAACTTCAAATTATACCAAATGGATGTGAAGAGTACATTTCTTAATGGTCCTCTTAAAGTGTTGGTTTATGTCAAGCAATCCCCACGGTTCGAGGATCCCAACTTCCCTAATCATGTGTATGTTCTCGATAAGGCACTCTATGGCCTTAAACAAGCCCCGCATGTGTGGTATGAGCACCTTACCGAGATGTTACATCACCGTGGATTTGAAGTTGGAAAATTGACCCCACTCTTTTTACTAAGAAGGTCAAGGGGATCTTGTTCGTATGTCAATTATATGTTGATGATATTATCTTCGGTTCTCCGAACAAAGCTTTTAATGTAGAATTTGTGGCACTACTGACTAAAGAGTTTGAGATGTCCACGATGGGAGAGTTGAAGTTTTTCCTTGGATTCGAACTCAAGAAACAAAGTCAAGGAACCTTCATCAATCAAGCAAAATATACTCAAGGCATGCCAAAAGGTTCAAGATGGATGATCTAAAACCTTCCAAGGCTAACACTCCCATGCCTCTCAACTGCCACCTTGACATTGATCCCAATGGTAAAGCTGTGGATCAAAAGTTATATCGCTCTGTCATCGGTTCTCTGCTTTACCTTTGTGCACCTAGACCGGATATATGTTGAGTGTGGGAATTTGTCTACGATTTCAGTATGCACCTAAGGAAAGCCGCTATGTGGCATTCAAGCAGATTTTTCGATATTTGGCTCATACCCCATAATTTGGCTTATGGTATCCCAAAGGTGCTTCATTTGATCTCATGGGATATTCAGATTCGGATTGGGCGGGTGACCGTGTGTATAGGAAGTCAACTTCCGTAGGTTGCCAATTCCTTGGTCGCTCTCTAGTAAGTTGGTCTTCAAAGAAACAAAATTGTGTTTCTCTCTCGTCCATCGAGGCCGAATATGTAGTTGTTGCCACTTGTTGTGCTCAGTTTCTCTAGATGAGGCAAACATTAAAGGATTACAATGTCACTTGTGACAAAGTGCCTCTTTATTGTGATAATATTAGTGCTATCTCAATATCCAACAACCCTGTTCAGCATTACAAGACGAAGCATATCAGTATTCGCCACCATTTCATCTGGGAGCATATCAAACGTGGGGAAATTGATCTCATTTACCTGAACACTAATGATCAACTTGCAGATATATTCACAAAGCCTTTGAATGACGCAAAATTTCGCGATTTAAGGCATGAGCTAAAGATCATTGATTTGAGCAATGTACATTGAAATTAGGCACATTCCACCACTCTCATCATTATATTCTGCTTAGATGTAGGCATGAATTTCGGGGGAGTGTAGTTCTCTCAATGAACTATCCCTCCTCCTATTATGCATAAAACAATCAAATCTTTCACATTCGTCATTTTTGATGGTATTTGTGTCTCAAAGACGAGTTTTGGTCATGGGCCCAAGGTTAAAATCTTCGTGGTGTCATACCAGTGCAATCAAACATAGGTGGCCTCGGCCACCGCCCCCTCTTAGTGAGGTATTTGCCTTTGGTGTTTCTTAACGTTGCATTTTTTTGTCCTTATTTTTTCCTTCTTGTTTGCTTACGTCATAGTTGTGGGTATCCTTCTAGGTTTGTATTTTTGTGTTCTCCTCTCGTTCACCTTGGAGCTTACCCCACCATACTCCATTGTATGATCTATGTCCCAAGATTTCCTCACCCCGAAACCCAATCATATCCAATTGTATGCATTGTATCCTTCTGGTGGTGACTGTGGTGGGGTGGTACAACCGGTGGTAACTGGTACAACTGCTAATCACCAGTGTCTCACCCCAGTGGTACAACCGGTCTGAGTTTGCGGTTCTACCGCTAATTCCCAGGTTGTTTCGGGCCAGAGCGGTACAACCGGCCGCGACAACCGGTGCCTAAAAGGAGGGCCAGGCCAAAGGGGTACTCAGTTTCCCCCTTCGTGCCCAACTCCTCCCCTCGGTGCCCTAGTCGCCAGCTACCGTCACCACCACACCGGAGTGCCTCCAGCGCCCCGGATCTGGTGCCTCCCTTCGGATTCGCTCTGTGGAGGCCCTTCCTCCCCTGACCTCCTCCAATGGACACTGGTAATGCCATCTTCCCTTATTTTTCATGGATCCTCTTCTTTGGATCCGCTTTTTTGTAGGGCATAGCTAGGATCCCGCATTTTTGGACAAACTATTCATAGGAGGAGGTCATATATGTGCTTCCTATAAGTTATGTTGCGTAGTACCTAGAATCATTGGCATAGGTGTCAGATCCGGATGTACCGACCTCCCCAAAGCAGTGGTACAACCACATGCATCTGAAGTACAACCGCTCCTGTGGTACAACTGCTCGGGTGACCTGTACAACTAGTATGTCTAGTTCATATGACACAGCTTCTTTGTTCTTCTCTGCATACCTGATCTATTCATATTTTGCATACAATCCTCTCATATTTTCTGGGTTTCTTTATGTGTGCTTCTCTGGTGTGTGTCTGCAGGTGGCTCTGGTTCTCGTTTTGCTCCTCAGAAGAATACCAAGAAACGTGCTCGTAGGTGTAGGCTCATGGATGACTCTGAGCATGAGAAAGTTGTGATCCCTATCAATCCATCTCGCCATGCAAAAGCCTTGGCCGCCAAGCAGAAATCTGCCAAGCAAGTGCACTCATGGAAGCAAACTGATTGGGAGCGGGTTTGTTTTCAAAATCCTTATGAGGTACCCGTTTCTCCCACCTGGACCACCCCTTAGTTCCGGAATGCGCTTGCGATGTGAATTGTGCACGAGCTCTATGACCATCACAAGAACACGTTTTCCAAGCAATGGACTATTGAAATTGAGCACTGGAAAAACAACATGGACTACTTTGGAGAACCATATACTCTATGTGATAAATTTTACTTGCTCAAGCTCATGACTCTCAACTCTCCCTTTGATGTGCAGCTCATCCACCAGTTTTGTGCCACTGTTCAATTTGGCAATGATGACGCTCGCACCCTTACCTTCATGTGTCGTGATGAGCTTTCGCGGTCTCGTGGTGTGCCTTTTGCAATGCTCTTGGGTATGATGATACCGGTCTTACTGGGAAGGGCGGCATTCGTCCTCATGATCGGGCTAATTCTATGGATAAGGTGAAGCTTTCCCCCTTGTACATTCCCGGGTGTGGGATTCCTCGCTCTTCTAAGGACCTGTTGATGGTATATGATATTCTGCGCTGTGTTTTCCGGAATGTTCTCCTGTCCAAGGTTATCAATCAAGATGAGATTCATGGGTACTTCATTGATCTGCTTGTTGCCATGCGGGATGAGGCTAGCAGTGGGGCTACATTTGATGCTTCCAAATGGTTATGGGAGGATCTCTACTCCACAGTCTTCTACAAGTTGGTCCCCAAGTATGCTTTGTTCATTATGTGCTTCCTCAACTCTGTGTGTGCAGTTCATAGGCCAGGCGAGCCTCTCTCTTCTCCTGAGAATCTCACTGAGCATGAGGTCAAGCAACTCCGGAAGAAGAAGCATTCTGCTCCTCGCTTCCTTGAGGACGCACCTCATGATGTTTTTGCTACTTCCAGTGATAGTGACTTTGAGCTTCTTGCGGATGGCAAGCCATCTTGGGTCTCCAAGTTCTCAGATAAGTTAAATAAGACCTTCTGCCTCCAAGCTCATGTTCAGAAGAAGCTATATGAAACCCATGTCAACAGGAAGCTTGCTAGGCGCAGACAAATTCAGATTATGCGGGCTGTCAAGCTTAAGGCACCAGTGGTTCAGAGAAGTCCATCACCACTGAGGAGAAGTGGATCTATGGTCATAGCACTTGGACTGATGATGAGGTCTCGGGTCAGCCTGCTACCTCCTCTGTTGCTGCTGCTCAAGATGTGTCTGATAGTGATGATGGTGATGGTGATGATGAGTCTGCTAGTGGTGATTCCGAGGAGCCTGACGGATCTGACGAGCTCTACTGAGCACCGGGGCGATAGCATCGCTCTTTTCCTTTTTGGTGTCCTGATGACAAAGGGGGAGAGAGCTATATCATGATGGGATTTGCTTGGGGGCTTTGGTTGATGTTTCGTCGAATCATTCATTTTGCTTTCCAGTTGAACTCTGATTAGCTTGTTAGTCGGTGTTGAACCTGTCTTGTGGAGACTATTTGAGTTTCAGTGGAGACTATTTTTATTATTACTCTTGTCATTTAAGATCTACTCTTTATCTCGTACATATGCCCCTTAATGTTGATTCCTCTATGTACCCTGTGTATGGTCTCTAAAACAAAGGGGGAGGTCCAATTCCTATTCCTGTCTCATCTAGGCCACACAGCGAGGGGGAGCTCCACCTTTACTTTAGAGACCATCTATGCAAATCGTGTTGTTGTCAACATCGACCAAAAAGGGGGAGATTGTTAGGGCATTCTCCAGCTTAAGTGTCTTGGTGATGATGACAAATGACTATGATATCTAACCGGGTGTCAAGTATGCAGGTATCATATGTAAAACACAAGACGGTTAGGTATTCCTTCCAAATGGTAAAGATCGAAGACATGTTCCCAACTTGTTTATTCTCTTTGGCCGTAGGGATCCCGTACTATTAAGAGGGAACCCACATTGGAAGTCTATGGGTGAAACAATTCTTCTCACACACTTTTGCACACATCTCGTTCCATCGCATCATTGAGAGAGAGGCCCCTGTTTTTTAACTGATCGGTTGTACTGCTTCCATGGGCGGTTGTACCGCTCAACCCCTGGGCGGTTGTACCGGCCCGACACCAGCCCACGACCGGTCACGGCTCTTGTTTTCCTGCAATTGTTGGGTGGTGGTAGCCCGGTTGTACCGCTATATTAAATATAGTCGGTACTACCGGTGTTCCAAGCGGTTGTACTTCTTGGGACTTAGCCACGCCCAGCGTTCGTGGCTGGTAGAACCTCAGGGCCAAGTCTTTGTTTTTGGCCCGGTTGTTCGGTGGTGGCTGACCGGTTGATCCGCTAATTTAGGAAGACCAGTTGTACTGCGCTGGCAACCAGTTGTACCGCAAAGTGTAAAAAGTGTGTCTAATGGTTAGAAATTGGGGGGGGATATAAGGAGGGGTTTCTTCCTCCTCCCTCTTATCTCTTACCTCCCTCTCTCCACCATTGATGCACTCAAGCTTACTTGTCCGATCTCTCTCCACCAGTGTTTAACCTAAACTTCTTGTCTTGCTGGGGACTGAAAGAGGGAGACCTAGATCTACACTTCCACCAAAGGAAAATTGATTCCCCCAAGTTCTTTTGTGGATTTTGTTACTCTTGTGTGTTTGAGCACCCTAGATGGAAGAGGTCACCTTGGAGCCACATTCCATTGTGGTGAAGCTCCGTGGTTTTGTTGGGAGCCTCCAAATGAATTGTGGAGAGAGCCCCAACCTTGTTGTAAAGGTCTAGTTGCCACCTTCAAGGTCACCACTTAGTGGAATCACGACACTTCGCATTGTGTTGGGGCGTGAGGAGAATATGGTGGCCTTAGTGGCAACCTAGGGAGCATTGTGCCTCCACACTGCTCCAACGGAGATGTACTTCCCCTCAAAGGGAAGGAACTTCAGGAGCACATCCTTGTATTCATCGGTTCCACTTGTGGTTATTTCTTACCTTTACTTGTATTTACTTATTGCTTATTATTGTTGTTGTTAGCATCATATAGGTTGCTCACCTAGTTGCATATCTAGACAACCTATTTGTTGCTAAACCTAATTTGTTTAAAGAAAGGTTTAAATTTTGTTAATTGCCTATTCACTCCCCCCTCTAGTCAACCATATTGATCCTTTCAGTGATGATGTGTGATCATTTCTTTCCTCGTTGAAATCCTAGTGTTGTTTTGATTCGGAGTCGCGCGATGGTTTATTCCTACCAACCCTCTCCCTCGGGGCATGTGAGTAGTACTTTGATTTGTGATAAAACTAATGAAACTTTGCAATAAGTACATGAGTTCTTCATGACTAATGTAACACCATGGACATACGCAATCTAAACTCCTCATATTTGCTAGCCTCTTCGGTACCGTGCATCACCCGTTCTCACCATGAGGATCGGTACAACTTTTGTCGGTCCATCCAGACCCTGTTACATGACATGCTTTGTTGCACATAATCATTTTTTTATCCTCCTCAAAACATCCACCATACCTACCTATCATGGCATTTACATAGCTATTCCAAGATATATTGCCATGCAAATGCCATCGTCGCTTCACATGACTAGTTCATTCATCATCATAATGCTTTGGATGAACATATAGGGCTCACATAGTATTTGTGTTAAATCCATAGTTCATCATATTTTTGATACATGTCATGCTAGATCCTTGCACATACTGGTACACTGCCACATGCATTCATACAAAGGCATATCGTCCTATCAGTTTTCATATTGAGTTCTAAGTAAATAAAAGTGTGATGATCATCATTATTAGAGCATTGTAACAGTTAGAAAATAAAAATGGGGAGGCCAAATGAGCCCACCATAATAAAAAAATGGAATAAATGAATGAGAGAACAAGAGAGAAGGGACTTTGCTACTATCCTTTACCACACTTGTGCCTCAAAGTGGCACCTTGTTCTTCATATAGGGAGTCTCATGATTATATCATTCATATGCTAGTGGGAATCACTTTTTATAAACTTGGCTTGTATATTCCGATGACGGGTTTCCTCAAATGGTCGAGGTCTTCATGAGCAAGCAAGTTGGATGCACACCGCACTTAGCTTCAGTGGAGCTTCCATACACTTATAGCTCTAGTGCTTCATTTGCATGGCAATCCCTACTCCATGCATCGATATCTATCGATGGGCATCTTCATAGCCCGTTGATATGCCTAGTTGATGTGAGACTATCTTCTCCACCTTAACCCCTTTGAAACCTACCACCATATTCTATTTCACTGTTATGCTATGTCCAATGGTTCACGCTCATGTATTGCGTGAAGAATAAAGCGTTGATACATATTGAAAAAGTATGATCCAATTGCCTAACCTGTACACCGTGGTGCTTAACATTTCTATTAATGTGGTGAAGATTGAGCCATGCCTTGCTAATATAATAAGATTTTGCTGCTTATACCTATGAGTATTGTTGTGTTAATATTTGTTTATTCATCGTTTCTCCGTGAGCATACATGCATAAGGTTACATCATGGATAGCATGTCACATCAAAAATTACGTTTTTACCGTTTACCTACACGAGGATGAGAAGGAATTAAGCTTGGGGATGCTTGATACGTCTCCAATGTATCTATAATGTTTGATTGTTCCATGTTGATATATTATCATTCTAAAATACTTTTGGGGTATTGATTTACCAATTTATATTATTTTGAGCACTAATCACTGACCCAGTGCTCAGTGCTAGTTTATGTTTTCTCCATGTTTTTGTAGTTCAGGTTTTCCATACCAAACAAAGTTCAATTGACCTTAAACTTCTTGGTCATTTTTTGGACCAAAATAAGAGCGACAAGCATCACAGGAAGGCTCGAGGCCACACGAGGGCCCCACAAGCTAAACGGGTGCGGGCTGGGGGCGCCCAGTTGGCTTGTGGGCCTCTTGAGGCCCTTTTCTGTTCTCTCGCTTATAAATTCTCATATGCCCTAAGACATCACAAGGAGTCCCAAAACACTTTTTACGATGTTGCAAGTCTCTGTTCTGACGGGAGGCCATCTGGAGCTCCGTTCCGGCACCCTGTCGGTGGGGGAATCGATCACGGAGGGCCTCTTCATCAACCTTGTTGCACTCACGATGATGTGTGAGTAGTTTGCCATACACCTATGGGTCCATGGCCACTACCTGGATGGCAATATCTGTGTCTTAATCTTCAATAGAATGATCTGTTGGGGAACGTCGCATGGGAAACAAAAAATTTCCTACGCGCACGAAGACCTATCATGGTGATGTCCATCTACGAGAGGGGATATTCGATCTACGTACCCTTGTAGATCGCACAGCAGAAGCGTTAGTGAACGCGGTTGATGTAGTGGAATGTCCTCACGTCCCTCGATCCGCCCCGCGAACCGTCCCGCGATCAGTCCCACGATCTAGTGCCGAACGGACGGCACCTCCGCGTTCAGCACACGTACAGCTCGACGATGATCTCGGCCTTCTTGATCCAGCAAGAGAGACGTAGAGGTAAATGAGTTCTCCGGCAGCGTGACGGCGCTCCGGAGGTTGGTGGTGATCTAATCTCAACAGGGCTCCGCCCGAGCTCCGCAGAAACGCGATCTAGAGGTAAAACCGTGGAGATATGTGGTCGGGCTGTCGTGGCAAAGTTGTCTCAAATCAGCCCTAAAACCTCCGTATATATAGGAGGCAGAGGGGGAGCCTTGCCTTGGGGCTCAAGAGGCCCCAAGGGGGTCGGCCGAGCCAAGGGGGGAAGGTCTCCCCTTCCAAATCGAATCCAACTTGGTTTGGAAGGTGGAGTCCTTCTTCCCTTTCCCACCTCCTCCTTTTTTTCTCTTTGATTTTCTTCCTATGGCGCATAGGGCCTTCTTGGGCTGTCCCACCAGCCCACTAAGGGCTGGTGCGCCACCCCCAAGGCCTATGGGCTTCCCCGAGGTGGGTTGCCCCCCCCCCCCCCGGTGAACACCCGGAACCCATTCGTCATTCCCGGTAACTCCGAAAACCTTCCGGTAATCAAATGAGGTCATCCTATATATCAATCTTCATTTCCGGACCATTCCGGGAAACCTCGTAACGTCCGTGATCTCATCCGGGACTCCGAACAACATTCGGTAACCAACCATATAACTCAAATACGCATATAACAACGTCGAACCTTAAGTGTGCAGACCCTGCGGGTTCGAGAACTATGTAGACATGACCCGAGCGACTCCCCGGTCAATATCCAATAGCGATACCTGGATGCCCATATTGCATCCTACATATTCTACGAAGATCTTATTGTTTGAACCTCAGTGCCAAGGATTCATATAATCCCGTATGTCATTCCCTTTGTCCTTCGGTATGTTACTTGCCCGAGATTCGATCGTCAGTATCCGCATACCTATTTCAATCTCGTTTACCGGCAAGTCTCTTTACTCGTTCCGTAATACAAGATCCCACAACTTACACTAAGTCACATTGCTTGCAAGGCTTGTGTGTGATGTTGTATTACCGAGTGGGCCCCGAGATACCTCTCCCTCACACGGAGTGACAAATCCCAGTCTCGACCATACTAACTCAACTAACACCTTCGGAGATACCTGTAGAGCATCTTTATAGTCACCCAGCTATGTTGCGACGTTTGATACACACAAAGCATTCCTCCGGTGTCAGTGAGTTATATGATCTCATGGTCACAGGAACAAATACTTGACACACAGAAAACAGTAGCAACAAAATGACACGATCAACAAGCTACCTCTATTAGTTTGGGTCTAGTCCATCACATGATTCTCCTAATGATGTGATCACATTATCAAGTAACAACACTTGCCTATGGCCAGGAAACCTTGGCCATCTTTCATCAACGAGCTAGTCAACTAGAGGCTTACTAGGGACAGTGTTTTGTCTATGTATCCACACAAGTATTGTGTTTCCAATCAATACAATTATAGCATGGATAATAAACGATTATCATGAACAAAGAAATATAATAATAACTAATTTATTATTGCCTCTAGGGCATATTTCCAACAGTCTCCCACTTGCACTAGAGTCAATAATCTAGTTCACATCACCATGTGATTCCAACGAATCCAACACCCATATAGTTATGGGGTCTGATCACGTCTTGCTCATGAGAGAGGTTTTAGTCAACGGTTCTGAAATTTTCAGATCCGTGTGTTCTTTACAAATCTTTATGTCATCTCATAGATGCTGCTACTATGTGCTATTTGGAAATACTCCAAATATCTACTCTACTATACGAACCCGTTTCACTAATCATAGTTATTCGGATTAGTGTCAAAGCTTACATCAACGTAACCCTTTACGACGAACTCTTTAGCCACCTCCATAATCGAGAAAAATTCCTTAGTCCATCAGTTACTAAGGATAAATTTTGACCGCTGCTAGTGATTCAATCATGGATCACTCTCTGTACCTCTCAACAGACTTGTTGCAAGGCACACATCAGGTGCGGTACTCAGCATGGCATCCTTTAGAGTGTACGGCTAAGGCATAGAAGACGACCTTCGTCTATTCTCTTTATTCTGCCGCAGTCGGGTTTTGAGTCTTACTCAAATTCACACCTCACAACGCAACCAAGAACTCCTTCTTTGCTGATCTATTTTGAACTCCTTCAAAAACTTGTCAAGGTATGCATCTTGTTGAAACTTCTATTAAGCGCTTTCGATCTATCTTCATAGATCTTTGATGCTCAACATTCAAGTAGCGCAATGCAGGTATTCCTTTGAAAACTCCTTTCAAACAACCTTGTATGCTTTACAGAAATTCTACATTACTTCTGATCCACAATATGTCAACCACATATACTTATCAGAAATTCTATAGTGCTCCCACTCACTTCTTTGGAAATACAAGTTTCTCATAAACCTTGTACAAACCCAAAATCTTTGATCATATCATCAAAGTGTATATTCCAACTCCGAGATGCTTGCACCAGTCCATTGAAGGATCGCTGGAGCTTGCATACTTGTTATTATCTTTAGGATCGACAAAACCTCCTGGTTGTATCACATACAATGTTTGCTCAAGGAAACCGTCGAGGAAACAATGTTTTGACATCCTACGTGCAATATTTCATAAATAATGCAGCAACTACTAACATAATTCTAACAGACTTTTAGCATCGCTACGAGTGAGAAAGTCTCATCATAGTCAATTGTTTGATCTTGTCAGAAACATCTTTGCGACAAGTCGAGCTTTTCTTAATAGTGACTTATCACCATCATCGTCTGTCTTCCTTTTAAAGATCCATCTTTACTCAATAGTCTTACTACCATCAAGTAGTTCTTCCAAAGTCTACACTTTGTTTTCTTACATGGATCCTCTCTCGGATTTCATGGCCTCCAGCCATTTGTCGGAACCCGGGCCCACCATTGCTTTCATCATAACTCGTAGGTTCACTGTTGCTCAACAACATGAATTCCAAGACAGGGTTACCGTACCACTCTGCAGTAGTACGTGACCTTGTCAACCTACGAGGCTTGTAGTAACTTGATCCGATGCTCAATGATCACCATCATCAGCTTCCACTTCAATTGGTGTAGGCGCCACAGGAACAACTTCCTGCGCCCTGCTACACACTGGTTGAAGTGATGGTTCAATAACCTCATCAAGTTCTACCACCCTCCCACTCAATTCTTTCGAGAGAAACCTTTCCTCGAGAAAGGATCCGTTTCTAGAAACAAACACTTTGCTTTCGGATCTGAGATAGGAGATGTACCCAACTGTTTTGGATATCCTATGAAGATGCATTTATCCGCTTTGGGTTCGAGCTTATCAGACTGAAACTTTTTCACATAAGTGTCAAAGCCCCAAACTTTCAAGAAACGATAGTTTAGATTTCTCTAAACCTCAGTCTATACTGTGTCATCTCAACGGAAATACGCGGTGCCCTATTTAAAGTGAATGCGGTTGTCTCTAATGCATAACCCATAAACGATAGTGGTAATTCGATAAGAGACATCATAGCATGCACCATACCAAATAGTGCGTGGCTATGACGTTCAGACACATCATCACACTATGATGTTCCAGGTGGCATGAACTGTGAAACAATTTCCACATTGTCTTAACTACGTACCAAAACTCGTAACTCAGATATTCATTTCTATGATCATACCGTAGACAGTTTATCCTCTTGTTACGACGAACTTCACTCTGAAACAGAATTGAACTTTTCAATATTTCAGACTTGTGATTCATTAAGTAAATACTCTTGTATCTGCCCAAATCGTCATTGAAGTAAGAACATAATGATATCCACTGCGTGCCTCAGCACCCATTGGACTGCATATATCAAAATGTATCACTTCCAACAAGTTACTATCTTGTTTCATCTCAATGAAAACAAGGCCTTGCTCATGTGGCATGATTTGCATGTCACTAGTGATTCAAAATCAAGTGAGTATAAAGATCCATCAGCATGGAGCCTCTTCATGCAATTTATACCAACATGACTCAAGCGGCAGTGCCACAAGTAAGTGGTATTATCATCATTATGTCGCATCTTTTGGCACCAATATCATGAACACGTGTAACACTACGATCGAGATTCAATAAACAATTGAAGGTGATTATTCAAGCAAATAGAGTAACCATTATTCTCTTTAAATGAATAATCTTATTGCAATAAACACGATCCAATCATGTTCATGCTTAACGCAAGCACCAAATAACAATTATTTCGGTTTAACACCAATCCCGATGGTAGAGGGAGCGTGCGACGTTTTGATCATATCAATCTTGGAAACACTTCCAACACGTATCATCACCTCGCCTTTAGCTAGTCTCCGTTTACACCGTAGCTATCATTTCGTGTTACTAATCACTTAGCAACCGAACCGGTATCTAATACCCTCATGCTACTAGGAGTACTAGTAAAGTACACATCAACATCATGTATATCAAATATACTTCTTTCGACTTTTGCCAGCCTTCTTATCTACCAAGTATTTAGAGTTGCTCCACCTCAGTGACTGTTCCCCTCATTACAGAAGCACTTAGTCTCAGGTTTGGGTTTAATCTTGGGTCTCTTCATTAGTGCAGCAACTGTTTTGCCGTTTCACGAAGTATCCCTTCTAGCCCTTGCCTTTCTTGAAACTTAGTGGTTTTACAAACCATCAACTATTGATGCTCCTTCTTAATTTCTACTTTCGCAGTGTCAAACATCGCGAATCGCTCAAGGATCATTGTATATATCCTTGATATGTTATAGTTCATCACGAAGCTCTCACAGCTTGGTGGCAGTGACTTTGGAGAACCATCACTATCTCATCTGGAAGATTAACTCCCACTTGATTCAAGTGATTGTCGTACTCAGACAATCTGAGCACACGCTCAACGATTGAGCTTTTCTCCTTTACTTTGTGGACAAAGAATCTTGTCGGAGGTCTCGTACCTCTCAACAAGGGCACGATCATGAAATCACAATTTCATCTCTTTAGAACATCACTTATGTCCCGTGACGTTTCAAAACGTTTTCGGCGCCTTGCTTCTAAGCCATTAAGTATTTTGCACTGAACTATCGTGTAGTCATCAGAAACGTGTATGTCGGATGTTCACAGCATCCACAGACGACGCTCGAGGTGCAGCACACTGAGTGGTGCATTAAGGACATAAGCCTTCTGCGCAGCAACGAGGACAATCCTCGGTTTTACAGACTTAGTCTGCAAAGTTTGCTACTATCAACTTTCAACTAAATTTTCTCTAGGAACATACAAAAAACAGTAGAGCTATAGCGCAAGCTACATCGTAATTCGCAAAGACCATTAGACTATGTTGATGACAATTAGTTCAATTAATCATATTACTTAAGAACTCCCACTGAAAAAGTACATCTCTCTAATCATTTGAGTGGTACATGATCCAAATCCACTATCTCATGTCCGATCATCACGTGAGTCGAGAATAGTTTCAGTGGTAAGCATCTCTATGCTATCATATCAACTATACAATTCATGCTCGACCTTTCGGTCTCATGTGTTCCGAGGCCATGTCTGCACATGCTAGGCTCTTCAAGCTTAACCCGAGTGTTCCGCGTGTGCAACTGTTTTGCACCCGTTGTATGTGAATGTTGAGTCTATCACACCCGATCGTCACGTGGTGTCTCGAAATGAAGAACTGTCGCAACGGTGCACAGTCGGGGAGAACACAATTTCGTCTTGAAATTTTAGTGAGAGATCACCTCATAATGCTACCGTCGTTCTAAGCAAGATAAGGTGCATAAAGGATTAACATCACATGCAATTCATAAGTGACATGATATGGCCATCATCATGTGCTTGTTGATCTCCATCACCCAAGCACCGGCACGATCTTCTTGTCACCGGCGTCACACCATGATCTCCATCATCATGATCTCCATCAACATGTCGCCATCGGGGTTGTCGTGCTACTCATGCTATTACTACTAAAGCTACGTCCTAGCAATATAGTAAACGCATCTGCAAGCACAAACATTAGTTTAAAGACAACCCTATGGCTCCTGCCAGTTGCCGTACCATCGACGTGCAAGTCGATATTAACTATTACAACATGATCATCTCATACATCCAATATATCACATCACATCGTTGGCCATATCACATCACAAGCATACCCTGCAAAAACAAGTTAGACGTCCTCTAATTTTGTTGTTGCATGTTTTACGTGGTGACCATGGGTATGTAGTAGGATCGCATCTTACTTACGTAAACACCACAACGGAGATATATGAATTGCTATTTAACCTCATCCAAGGACCTCCTCGGTCAATTCCGATTCAACTAAAGTTGGAGAAACTGACACCCGCCAGTCATCTTTGAGCAACGGAGTTACTCGTAGCGATGAAACCAGTCTCTCGTAAGCGTACGAGTAATGTCGGTCCGAGCCGCTTCGATCCAAGAATACCGCGGAATCAAGAAAAGACTAAGGAGGGCAGCAAAACGCACATCACCGCCCACAAAAAATTTTGTGTTCTACTCGAGAAGACATCTATGCATGAACCTAGCTCTGATACCACTGTTGGGGAACATCGCATGGGAAACAAAAAAGTTCCTACGCGCACGAAGACCTATCATGGTGATGTCCATCTACGAGAGGGGATATTCGATCTACGTACCCTTGTAGATCGCACAGCCGAAGCGTTAGTGAACGCGGTTGATGTAGTGGAACGTCCTCACGTCCCTCGATCCGCCCCGCGAACCGTCCCGCGATCAGTCCCACGAACTAGTGCCGAACGGACGGCACCTCCGCGTTCAGCACACGTACAGCTCGACGATGATCTCAGCCTTCTTGATCCACCAAGAGAGACGGAGAGGTAAATGAGTTCTCCGGCAGCGTGACCGCGCTCCGAAGGTTGGTGGTGATCTAATCTCAGCAGGGCTCCGCCCGAGCTCCGCAGAAACGCGATCTAGAGGTAAAACCGTGGAGATATGTGGTCGGGCTGCCCTGGCAAAGTTGTCTCAAATCAGCCCTAAAACCTCCGTATATATAGGGGGAAGAGGGGGAGCCTTGCCTTGGGGCTCAAGAGGCCCCAAAGGGGTCGGCCGAGCCAAGGGGGGAAGGTCTCCCCTTCCAAACCGAATCCAAGTTGGTTTGGAAGGTGGAGTCCTTCTTCCCTTTCCCACCTCCTCCTTTTTTTCTCTTTAATTTTCTTCCTATGGCGCATAGGGCCTTCTTGGGCTGTCCCACCAGCCCACTAAGGGCTGGTGCGCCACCCCCAAGGCCTATGGGCTTCCCCGAGGTGGGTTGCCCCCCCCCCCCGGTGAACACCCGGAACCCATTCGTCATTCCCGGTACATTCCCGGTAACTCCGAAAACCTTCCGGTAATCAAATGAGGTCATCCTATATATCAATCTTCATTTCCGGAACATTCCGGAAACCCTAGTGACGTCCGTGATCTCATCCGGGACTCCGAACAACATTCGGTAACCAACCATATAACTCAAATACGCATATAACAACGTCGAACCTTAAGTGTGCAGACCCTGCGGGTTCGAGAACTATGTAGACATGACCCGAGCGACTCCTCGGTCAATATCCAATATCGGGACCTGGATGCCCATATTGGATCCTACATATTCTACAAAGATCTTATCGTTTGAACCTCAGTGCCAAGGATTCATATAATCCCGTATGTCATTCCCTTTGTCCTTCGGTATGTTACTTGCCCGAGATTCGATCGTCAGTATCCGCATACCTATTTCAATCTCGTTTACCGGCAAGTCTCTTTACTCGTTCCGTAATACAAGATCCCGCAACTTACACTAAGTCACATTGCTTGCAAGGCTTGTGTGTGATGTTGTATTACCGAGTGGGCCCCGAGATACCTCTCCGTCACACGAAGTGACAAATCCCAGTCTCGATCCATACTAACTCAACTAACACCTTCGGAGATACCTGTAGAGAATCTTTATAGTCACCCAGTTACGTTGCGATGTTTTATACACACAAAGCATTCCTCCGGTGTCAGTGAGTTATATGATCTCATGGTCATAGGAACAAATACTTGACACGCAGAAAACAGTAGCAACAAAATGACACGATCAACAAGCTACTTCTATTAGTTTGGGTCTAGTCCATCACATGATTCTCCTAAGGACGTGATCCCGTTATCAAGTAACAACACTTGCCTATGGCCAGGAAACCTTGGCCATCTTTCATCAACGAGCTAGTCAACTAGAGGCTTACTAGGGACAGTGTTTTGTCTATGTATCCACACAAGTATTGTGTTTCCAATCAATATAATTATAGCATGGATAATAAATGATTATCATGAACAAGCAAATATAATAATAACTAATTTATTATTGCCTCTAGGGCATATTTCCAACATGATGATCACATCTTCGCTTTGATGCATATGATGTAATTCCTTTTGTGAGCTGCGTTTATTGGGATCCGATGAATTGTGGGTTTATGTTCAGATTATATATGATAAATATTTGAGTCTCCTCTGAATAATTATATGATTCTTATGTGCATGATTGTGATAGCTTTTTAATTCTCTCCGATCTATTGAAATAGTTTCGCCAACTAGATTGATATTTCTTCGTTGAGAGAGGTGCATTGTAGTAGTTTCACTGTGGCGAATTTCTATATCCCACTGACTGAAGGGGACAAGATGCATCTTTGTGTTGCTCCTACTAAGGATAAAACGACAGGGTTTATTCATATTGACTGAGTTTACTTTGTCTACATCATGTCATTTTTCGCTATGCATTACTCTAGTGTACTTAATACTCTAGATGCATGTTGGATAGTAGTCAATGAATGGAGTAATAGTAATAGGTTCATGCAGGAGTCGGCTATTTGTTTATGGACGTGATGCCTATATACACATGATCATTGTTGTGAATATCACACAACTATCCGCTTTTCTGTCAATTGCCCAACAGTAATTCGTTTACCCATCGTATGCTATTTTTCATGAGAGATGCCATTAGGGAAAACTATGCCCCCGACTCTATTCAATACATTGCTACCATTTACTTGTTTTTATTTTATCTTGCTATCTGCAATTATCTACACACCTCACTCACTTGCAAATAACAAGAACAAGAGGATTGACAACCCTCTTGCCCGCGTTGGGTGCAAGTTGATTGTTCTTTTGTGTGCAGTCACTGAAGACGGTTGTGGTTGATATTCCTATTGGTTCGATAAACCTTGGCTTCATAACTGAGGGAAATACTTACCCACATTGTGTTGCGATAACCCGTTCCTCTTCACGGAAAACCCAACGCAGATCACAAGTATCACGTAGCAGCAGAAGTCATTGGTCAATTGGAAAATGACTTGAAGCGTGCCCACGAAGATCAGTTCTATGCCGAGTCGCACAGACATGTTGACCATCTTGATTTAACCCGATGCAAAGAAGAGATGAACATGCTGAAAGAGAAAAACGTCCAACAAGCACAAGAGGTTGATTAGCTCAGGGCTCAGCTGGCTGATGTCGAAGTCGAGAGCCAAAAAGCAGGGGAAGTTATGTCCGGTAAGTGTTTCTAACCTTTCAAAAAGGCTTTCGACAGGATATCATCACTGCTTCTGGCTAATATATGCTTCACACAATATTGCCAAAAGGGCAACCTAAAAAGAGCCCCAACTCGTCATCCAAGGATGCCCTTGCGCAGCTTACCAAGGAGCATGAAAGAGCTTGGAAGGCTATGAAGGTTGTTTTTAAAGCTCTATAGCCCGAGAAGAGAATATGCTCAAGGGTATGTTTGAGCCCGCCGAGCGCCTTGAAGGGGCTCGGCACCGTATGCATGTATGGAAGAGAACGGCTTGCTGGGAGGGAGCGAGGGAGGCATGGGCAATGGTCAATACTCGCTATACAAGCACGGATACACACCACCTTATCGAGGTAGGCCTAGATGGTTCTGATGAGAAGGAGGTGCCCAGTGGTACATCTCTAACATATTGACAATTTATGAAGTATTCATGTCAATATTCTACAATTTTCATATACTTTTGGCAACATTTTATATTAGTTTTTGGGACTAACTTACTTACCCACCCCCTAGTGTCAGTTCCTGTTTTTGGGGCGTTTTTTGTTTCATAGAAATTTCATATCAAACAAAGTCCAAACGTGATGAAAATTTATGAAGATATTTTTTTGTAATATATGTGAATTTTGGGAAGAAGAATCAACACAACACGGTCCCCGAGGGAGGCACAAGCCAACAGGACGCGGTCACGGGGGCTAGCCGCTCCCTCGTAGCTTGTGCCTCCCCCTTAAGTCAGTTGGGGACCTTCTTAAAAGATATTTTTCTGATAAAAATCTCCTCAAAATTTCAGCTCGATCGGAGTTACATATCTTCGGATATTTAAGAAATGGTGAAGGGCCAAAAAATAGCAGAGAAAAGAGGAGAGAAAGAGAGAGAGGGAGATCCAATCTCGGAGGGGCTCCAGCCCCTCTGGGAGCCATTGGAGCCAAGGAACAGAGGGGAGAACATCTCCCCATCTAGGGAGAGGCCATGGAGGACAAATCCTAAGGGGGGATACTCTCTCCCCCTCTCTTCCAGTGGCGTCGTGGTGCCGCTGGGGGAACCATCACTGCGGTGATCTTCTTCATCAACATAAACGTCTCCATCACCTTCCCTCATCTATCTACGACGACCCACTCTCGCGCATCCCGCTATAATCCCCTACTTGAACATGGTGTTTCATGCCACATATTATTAATCAATGATGTGTTTCCATCCTATGATGTTTGAGTAGATTTATGTTGTCCTTTGGGTTGATTCATGATCTTGACTGATTTGAGTATATGTTTTATTTTGGTGATGTCCTATGGTGCCCTTCATGCCACACACACGTGAGGGAATTCATGTTGTAGGGTTTTCAGTATGTTCATGATTTGCTTGTAGTGGGTGGCTCGGGCCACACAAGCTTACACCCGAGTAACAGAGTCGTTTACATATGGGAGTAAAGGGGACTTGATGTTTAATGCTATGGTTGGGTTTACCTTAATGATTTCTAGTAGTTGTGGAAGCTTGCTAGAGATCGAATTATAAGTTCATATGATACAAGTACGGAAAGTATGTTAGCCCATACCTCTCCCTCGTATAAAATTGCAAGAATGATTATCGATCTTGTTATCAATTCCCTAGGATGATTCTGCACATCATACAATCATTATTGCACACTCACTATTTGTAATATATTTTGATATATTCTAAATATATTTAGTGCAACAACTATCTTTCATATTTTAGTTCTCCAATATCAAGAAAAGTTATCCTCTCTATACCCACAACGCGACTTTATTTCTCGTTACTGGATAGAAGCAAATGTTCGGTGTATGTAGAGTCATATCGGTGGCAGATAGGACTTGAGAGAGAATATTGATATTACCTTCAGCTCCGTGTGGGTTCGACACTCATTACTTAGCACTTACATAGTTGGAAATTTCTATGATGTTTCCTTGCACTTGGGGATTATCAAACTCTTTTCTCGCTCCGTTGCCGGGGAGCAATAGTGTGCGGTTAATATTTTCATGTATGCTTGTTTGCTTCTATCACTAAGTAGATTTTATTGTTTTGTTTCTGTTTTCTTGTTTTCTTTCTTCAGTTATCTTTGAAAAAATAATAATATTTGAAAAATTAAAAACACAAAAAATTACTTGCCTCTTAAAAGAGAAGCGATTGGAAAGTTATGCATTGAAGAAGTGAGGGTCGACCTTGAACACTTGTCTTCATGCTCATGGAAACAATGCAGAATTTTTCATGGAAGTCTGTCAAAAAAATAATTATACCCTTATGTATACCACTATAACAAAAAAAAATGTGCTTGTCATAATATTCATGATGCCCGTTTGCATGTTTTATTTACTATTCTTATGTGAGCATCATTGAAATTATCATGCCTAGCTAAAAGGCTTTAGAGATAAGTGCTTGTTGGGAGATAACCCGACACTTATCAGTTATGTTTTTGCGTGTTTACATGATTAAGCTATTGTATTGATCATGTTTTGTGTCTCTTATTTCAATAATATGTGAAGTAAAGCCATTGGGATGATTTGGATGAAAAGTAGAATTGATACGGTGCAAAAACAGAAACTTTAATGTCCAGTTCAGAATTTCGGTGATTTTTCTGGAACAACTTTTTAATTTCAATTTTTACAAAGAATTAATATACAAATTACCCATGTGTTCCTAATTTTTTAGAAA
Source organism: Hordeum vulgare subsp. vulgare (assembly GCF_904849725.1). NCBI lineage: Eukaryota > Viridiplantae > Streptophyta > Magnoliopsida > Poales > Poaceae > Hordeum > Hordeum vulgare. The sequence goes on from NC_058523.1 coordinate 326,666,029, forward strand.
GTTATGAGTTACATAAGTATGGTGTTCGTGCTTGTCAAATCCTAGTTTTTGGCTTTCCTGACTAAGTAACTTATTTCAAAATTTGGGACCAATTAAAAAAATTTGTGAATGCTTGTGATGCTTGGAGTGACTATTGTCTATCTGATTGTTTTGCATGTGATTGATCCCCATTAATTCTTGTCACTCTCCTAATCATCCACTCACCCCATGATCTCCTGCCTAATGACGATGCCATGTGTTTAGGACAAATATCTATTTTTACCAAATATTATTTTCACCAAAAAGCTTTTCTTTGAATTAAACCTTCAAACCCCTGAAATGAGGTTTGTACTACAAGTCCTCAATTTAGGGAGTTTCTTTTGCACCAATTGTTTTATTTAAAACCATTATCAAAATGACTTCCAAAAACCATCTTATTATTATTTTAAAAGATATTTTATTATTTTATTTAAAAGCCTTTCTGTGAGGCCAGAAATGGTCCCCTATGAAGGAAAGTTATTTTTATTGCTTTCAAAATATTTAAGAAAATTTAGAGAAACTCAGTGGATATATTTATTCCATATTTATGAGTTTCAACACATGGTCATGTTCAAAATATTGGGCAGATCCCTTCAAAACCATTCTTTCCTATTTCAAGCTTTTGGAATATTTCTATAAGAAATATTCTCAATAAATTCGAGTAAAATTATAGCATGTCATCTATGATATTCTTGATGATCTTGCCAAGTTTCATTCCAATCCAAGTTGGTTTGGATCCCCTAATCACTCTAAAACCCTATCTGTCCAGAATCAAAGTTGAGCAACTCTTCATTGTGAAATATCTCCAATTGTGCTCAAATTTGGTGGAAATGTTCCACTACTCCAATGAGGCATCCACACCAAGTGGTACACCAAGGAGAATAGAGGAACTTGTCCTAAAACCCTAAAAACCCTCTCTGTTGATTTCTGACTTTGACAAACTTTACATTATAAAGTTTGTCCAATTGACCTCAAACTTTTTGTGCATGCTTTAATGCTCAAATAATGCCCCTACACCAAATATTGGATTTGTCGGAATTTATTTGAATAGGGTTCTAAGCAGAAACCCATTTCTGCCCCTTTCTAGGGTTTTCCAAGTCTACATTGGAAAACTCATCCAGCAAATCCCAAATTTGGTGTGCAAGCCTATTTTCATCTATTATTTGATCCTGTTAAGTTTCATAGCCATTGGAATCCATCTGGTAGCCTAACCACAGATCAAACACCTTGTGTGCACTCACTAATTTGGCTTCTATTGCCCCTTCTACTTTTACCCTTGAGCTCAACTTTCTACCACAGCCTCACATAGTTACATTTCACCTCCAGTAACATTCCCATGGCCACTGGTCAATTATTGGGGAAGGACCCTTTGTAACTTCTCTCATTTTCATCCATGGAATCACTGTTTTTACACTACAAGGAATATGCTAGTACACGACGCTATTTTTTCGTCGCTACATCGTCACGGTTTTTCATTTACGACGATCGCACGACGAAAAACCAAGCGTCGGAAACGGAGCGTCAGAAATGAACAGCCACGACGTTTTGATCAAAATCGTCGTAACTTTACGACGATTCCTGGATTGTCGTAACCTTTACGACGATCCTAAATCATCACTGACAATCAAACCCAGTCCTACGTGGCAGTCCTACGTGGAAAAATTACGACGAAATCAAAACGTCATGGCTGAAATCAGCCCAACCCATTTCAATTGATCACATGGGCTCGTTTTATTTTTTTGGGCTTTTCTTATTGGGCTTTTTTTGGGCCTTGGCCTATTTACATCCACTTTTAGTTTTTCTTTTTCGAATTTTTTTGGGCCCTGGCCTTTTAGTGCCTAAATACATTTGGTCCAGTTTCAGTTTTGGCCTTTTTTTCATTTTTGAATTCAGCAACTTTTTTTTCAAGAACTTGGTTTCATTTCTATTTATTGGGCCTTTTCAACCAATTATTTGTCCAATATTAAATGCAGCACTATTTCATATTCAAATTAAGAAAACTCCAAGTCGAATTAAAATCATCCATCATATAACATCACATAATACATCTCCCAGGTTTACATAACACAATAACTCATCTCATCAATACATTTCCTTACACAGGAATATAGCAAGAGCGAACAAAATTACACAACAGAACAATGGCACATCTGCTACTATCCCAACACTACAATGGACTTCATTCTTCTCTCCTATGAGACATGCTTGAGATGCAACAACTTGTCATCCTACAAGAACATTACACTGCACATGAATCAATCAAAAAGAAATAAATATAAAAAATATTAGAAATAAAAAGATTTGTGTTCATCCTGAAGATGATGTTAAAAATATCCTTCGTATCACAAATGATTTATCCGTTCTACTGCAACAAAATATAACCAATAGTCAATTGTATCTACACATATTTTGTGTTGAGAAGAAAGAATGTGTGTGTGTGTGCGTATTGTACAACAATAGCATAACAGATAATGATCTCTAAGTTGCAGGCTTGCAGCTGAATTAGTGGTGCGAAGATTTGATTATGAACATAGCTGTGGCAGATTTCAAAAGTACATTAATAAAACAGATCTCAAAAGTTAAAGCACGTGCATTACTACCAACTTGACAACAGGTACCAAAAATCCAACAACATAACTATTTGAGATGCAAAAATAGGATATGTTTATGATGTACTACACATGTGCACACATCCCAAAGCAAGTCCTGAAATAAAGAGCATGCCACTGAACTGAACTAGTGCATACTGCACACATGCACCTATGGTCCAACCATTTCACCCGAATTCTAAACTGGCAACTAGTTAACATATTAATCATGTAAGTCAATCATAACAAGCAAGTAGGCGAGAGGGAACGCGACGACGGTGTAGAGGATACAGAAGGTACATTTCAGCATTACATCACCAAACTAAACAAAGAACAATTCAAGAATATAAGGGGACTCATAAGTCATAACACCATATAAAATAAGCTTCTAATAGAAATGGCTAATAGATCAAGAGACTAACGCCTTAGTTTTCCTATTCTCTGGGTGGTTCCAGTGTTACTGGACAGTTTTATAATAATTTATTCAACTACGTCCTCGCAACATAGGTTCCAGTATTCAAGCCGAGGCAGACATCAACAGAGGTAGGATCAGATGATCAGTCCCTAATAATAGAGACTAAGATTCCAAACAGCACAAATTCATACTTTGCCGGTCTTCTTTAAGCTGAACAGGGACTTATGAGGAAAAGAGACAAAGTTTCCTATAGAGGGCACCTGAGCTCCCCACATGTATGGATGAGCTTGGCCTGCAGCAACAGCAGGGGGAAAAAACCCATGTGGTGGCATCGCTGGGTAGCCCTGCCAAGATTTCCAAGATAATAAAGTCAATGACAACACTAAATAACATAATTGATTCAGTAAAATAAAAGCACGTCCATTTTCGTTGGTAGAAAAATCATAGAATAACCTGAAAGCCAGGCCATTCAGGGTAAACTGGAGCTGTAGTGCCAGAGGTAGTAGCTGGAGGTTTCTCCTGAGAATAGGAAAGTAAGAGAACCCAAAATGGGATTAGTAAAAAGAGAATGCTTAATACAACAGAAACAAGGAATTTGTATTTTGATCCAACAGGGTATTTCCTTCCGTCGGCATAAGGAAACTAGCCTAGGTAACTAGAACTGAAGAGTAGCCAAAATATCTTTCAGTAATGCAGTCCATGCTGTTAAATGTTGGTTCAAAACAATGACGATTAGACTGACAAACTGTGGGATCGAGTTTTAACAAACACCTCTATTTTGTTAGAGCTCTATAAGTCAAAAGTTTGAATTAATTGAACCAAGATATAAAATTTCAGGGTAACTAACTAACTATCAGCGAACCCCAGAATTGAAGCACTAGTCACAGCCCCCCCCCCCACATGGAGCACTGATCTGTTCTCCGTGCTATTGATCTGACAAGCAAATGAATCGAGTCAACTGAGACATGTGTTCCTTTGGTCCATTACATATGTTACCATAGGATCGATCTACGCACCCCCCCCACCATAGGATCGATCCACGCCCGCCGGCGAGCGGAGCGCAGACCAGTAGCTACAACATGCTAGAACCAAGGGGGTCCTTCAATATTTTTCTGGGCTGCATGTAGCTAGAACCGCCTTAAAGTGAATAATTGAAATGAAATAATTTTCCGGGCTAACAACAGTAAATAAAGCAGTTAATTGTAAAACCAAGACAGAGAGAATGGGCTGTAGGTGACGTACAAGTCCATGCATCTGTAGTAGTTAAGCCCTCCTGTAAACCCTGTCTTCTCAAATTTGTCTGCGTAGAATAGGAGGAGCTGGTTTGCGCTCATGTCGTATACAGAAAATTCAGCTTCAGCGACTCCGGGCTCCTGCATGCATAATTCAGTAATGCATATGAACGACTATTTCGACAAACCAAATCTGAATCGATGTTGGTGCAGAGGAAAACTATATCCAAGAATAAGCAATTAAACAACAGTATCTAGTACTACATCAGGAGATACATTTTAGCCACATTATCCAGTACTGCATCAGGAGAAAACTATATCCAAGAATACTACCATGTGAAAAGGCATAGACACATTCTCTGGATATACACCATGCTCAATGAAACCAGAGGTACGTGTATTGTGTACTACAGTTATACAGTACATGGCAGAATCCTCTCAGTGTACTCAGCTAAATTTTGACTTCGACACAGAAGTTGAGCCAATTGTCTCTTAATTTAAAGTCACATTCAGTTAATCTCTTACCCTAGTTGGAAAGAGGGGCATTTCATCAGTTCATCAAGGCAGAGTATCACTCACAACAAGATTAATTTCAACACAGAAGTTGAGTGTTAAGATGCATAATGACCACAATTCCATTAAGTCTACACAGTGGACTTCTTTTTTGTCGATCACCCAATGCAACGAACAAATACGGTCATGAACATGAAAAATCCGACATGTTTACACCACAAAACATAGGTGAAACTTAACATACTACTTAAACATTAACCCATGGAAGCCAAAACATTCATCACTTCCTATCAGCGGCCTTCATCAGCCATCACAACTAAATGCTCATGCTTTTGAACTGAAATAAGAAATTCCTGCAAACCTGCTATGTAAATGCCTGACGCAATAGAGCAAAAATCTCACTTCCGCAGCCTCCTACGGAGCACGAACACGTCGGATTCCTCGGAAGGCGTACTCCGGGTCGAGGTGCTCCCGTCGCACCTTCTCGATCACCGGGAAGGCGGCGGGCACTGCGTCCCAGAAGGCCTGGTGCGCCTCGGGGGACCTGATCTGGTAACCCAATTTTCTCCCCACCATCCCTTCGTCCAGAGTAACCCAATAAACTAAACAAATCTAAAAACCCATCCGAGGCGGGGACGACCCAAATTTGAACTGCAGCTACATTATAGTTTGATGTTTATTTTTTCTAAAAATCATTTCTAGGTACACAAGTATATATTTAATCATAGAAACACCAAAATATTTCCAAGATTCAATCATTAGGTAGGAACGGTCATACCCGCTGTTTTGACCGCATTTTTAAATGGCCATGAAAAATTCGAAACAAATTCAAAAATATGGAAAACCATTGCATTGTGTCATTATATGTGACAAAGTTACCAGTAAAAATAATAAACTAGTAATACGACAATTATTTTAAATAAGTGTTCTTAGAAATGGGCTATCATATGTGAAGATTCATGGTTTTCAAGCCAAATGATCAATCTTATGGTCACATTAATGACATATTTTGTTGAAATGATATAATATTATGCACAAGGGTGCATATTGGAATGGCAAACAATGTTGATTAAGGAAGTTTTCATTTTCCTTCTATGAAAAATTCATTTTTCATTTTTCAAATGACCAAAATGAGTTTTTTTATGAAGGACGTACCATATATTTGTTTCAAAATTGGACCAAATCATTTTTATAAAATACTACTCCATATTTAATGTACAATTGACAAAATGGTTGGATGTTAAAAACTTTTATCCACCTCTCGTGAAAAAGACAAATTTATGTTGATTCAGTTGGAAGCGGGTTAAATTTGAACTGCAACTGCATTATAGTTTGCTCTTTATTTTTCCCAAAAATCATTTATAGGTATATAAGTATCTATTTAATCAGAAATACATGGTGTGGTGCCTTGACGTTGAGGTTTGGATGGTGGTCGAGGGACCAACTCCAGAGCGCATGAACTTGCATGCCAGCCGCATGGTCACCGCCTGACCGTTGCGTTGTCACGCGTTCTAGGTGGAATATGCATGTCTCATGGGTTGGAACATCCCTCGGTAGGTGTTAGCAAGAAGAATACAATACAAGAATCTCACGAGGAGACTGAACTAAGCTCAAACATGAATTAGCACCCAAGTGTTTGATTAGCGGTGCGGGTAATTCACATAGACAATGGGTCTAAATTTTGGCTGAGGATGATCATCTACTAAGGACACTCTATTGGCAAATTTTTAGCTCAAATGGATGAACCTAGGTGGCACTTGCTTTGCAAAGTATCACACTGTGCAGAAATATGAATGTTGGAGCTGGGATCAAATTAATGAATGGATTGAGCTGAAATTTGGTGTATGATGTTAATTTGGGCATATGAACGCACTGTATAAAAATTATACCATTTGGACATGCCAAAGTGACACTTCCTTCACAATGTGTCAATCTGGACAGAAAATGGTAATTGAAACTGGGCTCACATAGATGATTGGATTGAGCTGAAATTTGGAGGACGATGATAATTTGGACACATTAAGGTACTCTAAAAATTTCATAAAATTTGGATAAATAAAAATTGTACTTCCTTCACAATGCTCTCTACTGAATAGAATATTGGGGAAAATATTGAGATAAACTGGCTGAATTAAATGTGCTAAAATTTGGTGGAGTAAGGTTATATGGTGAGTGTCATCCCGTGGTAAATTTTCATCAAGTATAAAGCAATATAGAATGTAGTTGCTTCACAAAATGAAAATATTACCAGAAACAAAGATTGGATCATGAGTTCACATGGATAGTGAAATGTGGCTAGAATTTTATGGAGAGCTATGTTTTGGGCACATTGATGATGTGGAAAAAATTCAACTCATCAGGATATTCCTATCTAGTACTTCCTTCACAAAGCTATTAGCTGAACACAAACTTTGGATATTTGCTGAGAAAGATTTACTAGGCAAATCGTTACAAAAGTTTTCATGAGGCAATGATTTGGATAGGAAAGAGTGCCCAGAAGATATGAGGGTAATCAAAGAAATAGAAATAGCACTTCCTTCACGAAGTGCTATTCTGAACATAATAGGAAAATGAATATTGCTGAATTATTTTTGAACTATGGAAGGAAGGGTTTTCACATATATGAGAAATATATGATCCAAAGTATTTATGAGAATTTTTCGAGAATTTTTGGAATGATAGAATAGTAGGTTGCTTCACAAACTAGGATGAGGTGGGATATAATAGACCCATGAGTGACATGTCAACATAGTTAGAACATGTTACGACATTTTTACAATCGTCGTAAAAGTTATGACGATCTCATCTTATGCGGTTACGACGTTTTTGACTCACATAGTCGTAATTTATATGTAGATTTGATCCCCTCAAACGGTTTACGACGACCTCGGATGAAATCGTCATAGATTTATGACGAATTCATCAACGACATTTTAAAAAACATCACATATGAGCATATTTCTTGTAGTGTTACCCTCTTGTTTTACTTCTGCTTAACCCAAGACCCCCAATTCTTTCCAGAGCCTTCCTTGTGTGCCAAGGCATCATTTGGAATCAATTGATGGCATGCTCATGTAGGAAAAATGAGCAGCACCTCTTCAAGTCTTTTTTTGGCTGAAATGTGACTTTGAACAGCAAGTAGTGTCTATACTCCTTTGTTTGTGCTGAAGCTTTGCAGTATTAAAGTTCTTCCATGCCTAGCACTGCTAGACATAGTTTCTGCCCAAGTCTCCCCACATAAGACCCACTTTTATCAGCTCCAAGTTTGCTGTTAGAAACTTAACAACAGTCAAAGCCCCACCTAGACAGCTCCAACTTGGTCCAGACTTCACCAGTGCATCATGGCAAGCATGCCTTGCACGGTTGACACCTTGGCCTGGCCAAGGGGTGCCCATGGTGAACACCACTCCAGCCTGCAATAATGGTGCTCTACTCCTTGTCCTCTTGCTGCTGCTTGTTTTCAACCGTTGCAGCATGTCTCAGGGCACCGGGGTATCTCAATTGACCAGTCCAGCAGCTCCCCGACGCCAGCTAGCCTCCAAGGCATCCCTGGGACACATGTCTACCCCGTGCTCTCAGAGCGCCGAGATCTCTCTCTATTTTCCTTCTCTTATCCCCTCACCCCAAGCTCTCTGGCCCTCCCTCACTCCCTCCTTTCTCCTGCAATCTCCTGAACATCTCTTCTCCTCCTTGCTCTCTCCCCAAGCCTCCCCCTCCTCCTGCCATAGCCATGGCCGAAGGGGTAGGGCTTCGGCCTCTGCGGGATGGCCTGCGCAGGGTCTCCCTTCGCCTCCCTCCTCACTGCTAGTGGTTTCCAGGCCACCGCATCTCCTCCCACGAGCCACTCCGAGCCCCTCCTCCTCGCTGCTGCTGCCGAGGGGCAAGGCAGTGGAGTCGTCGGCCGCAGATGCGCGCCAGCTCCCCTATGGCAGCCCTCCGCAGGTGCTGTGAGTGGGAATGGAGGCGGCGCAGCTTCCTGAGCTCGCCGGCGCTCTCGCCCGAGCAGGGGGTGGCCCGAGACGCGGCGCCCACGCGGCCACCTTCCCCTGCTGCTCTCCCGTACCGGCTGGGGGTTAGGGACGAAGCGGACGGGCGGGGCCCACCGTCATCCTCTCCTCGTCGGCCGCGGCGCCTCCACCCGAGCCTGCCGGAGTGCCAAGCCTTGCCGGGGGTGGCCATAGCACCGGGAGCCAGCGAGCCCTCGGGCTCCTGCATCTCCTCTCTGCACATGCTGGAGGTAGGAGAAGCTCCTGCGTGCGGGGCCCCCTCGCCAGTGAGCGAGAGCAGAGGCCCACCAGATAAGTGGAGACGCCCCGGGCGCTCTGCGTCTCCTCCCAGTCGGAGCCGTATTCTATTGAATACGTCTCCTGCGTGGCCCTTTGCGCTAGGCCGAGCCAGCCGGCCGGCCCATTCGCTATCTGCCGCCCCTGGCACTTGTAACTCAAGGGATAAGTACCCTTCCTCCTTTTTCTTTTATTCCTATCTTGTAAAATCCATTGTAAAATCATTCTGACTCCAAATTGCAAGATTCAAATTTCTGCAGGTTTCTAAATTCAAGCTCCATCCACCCATGTGCTTTGCACATTTTTCCAAGATATGTTTCTGTGGTGTGTTAATAAAAAATCCAAATCTCGATATTATTAACACCACCTTTCAAAAACCCCATAGGCTTCATTTCAACTCCAAATGGAGTGATTCCAACTCCAAGAGACTTCTAAAATCATCCTCCATTTTTAGAACCCTGGTCAACATTTTTGTGTGACTTGTTTCTGTTGCAATGAATAAATAGCTCCTATTGCTATTTAATCCTCATTGTAAATCCCTAGAATATTCATTTCAACTCCAAATCCAGTGAAACCACTTCCTAGATATTTCTAAAATCATCCTTTGTTAAATGGGTGCCTCCACTCATTGTTAACAGAATGTTTTCTGTTGACCTCTTCAAAGGTCACCTATCCCTCCTTTCCTTCCATCTAGACACCCCTGATGATTCAAACCCCTTGGCAAGGATTCAGGTATTTTTCTTATGACCAGAGAGGTCCAAGAAAAATATAACATCCATTTATAGAACACTTTTATTCTGCTGGATATATGGCTTACTATAGTTGTTTCCGACGATAGTTGACTGTACACGGAGTATTCGGGGACGGAGCGGAAGACCTCGAAGACCCCGAGGACTTGCGTGAGCAAGGCAAGCATGCCCTTTTGCCATGACCTAAGTATATAAAATGATGCATGCTAGTATAGCAAGTATTTTCCGTTGCATGTGATCTCGATGCCGGTTCATCATTGATGTGATGGTACCGAAGGCTTCTTCGAAGCACTTGCATTGATAGTACTGATATTCACATGGCTTCTGAGAGCACAAACATGATGAGCTGACCCTACCATCTACAAGGATCATGCTACTATCATGGTGACTAGTAGAGTAGTATCATTGCATCGAGCTTGACCCTACCCGTGAGGGTCATGTTATTATCATGTTGACAAGTAATGTTAAGGCATATTATCTCAAGTATAATGATGAGTTAAATAAAGAGTTTATGTAAACCCCGTGGGTGCCACTAATGCCCGAGGGTGATGATGAGTTGGTGATCACTTTTGGTGAAGTGATGCACCGGTGATTTTGGTGTGAGTATGGTTTCGGAAATGGATTAGGTTTATGATGTGTCGACCGTCCCAACCTTACCCAGTACGACCACGATACCCCTTTATGGGACGGGGCTTTGTTGATTACTCTGATCGGTGCTAGCAAAGAGCCACATTACTAGTGACGGGAGTGATCGGTGTCACTCTCGTGATGGGGTCGTGCCAGGTAGGACGACTATGCCATTATTATGAGTTCCAGGCACACCGTTGGTCCCTGCATGATTGATACAGTCCAGAGTCGGTGCTCGTAAGACGTACAACATGTGGGCTGGGTACCAATCGAGTGGATCTCTTTGTCTAGTATCGTCAGGGGAAAGATGATGATCGGGTACTTACCTCGGGTACATGTGATGTACCGTGAGTCGTGGATGACACGGAAGTATTCCGTTTCTCGTGGGTCCAGCGTACTACCTCTGCAGAGTGTAAACTATTTGAATAGCCGTGCCCACGATCAAGGACAGCTGGGTGGTGCTGCTTAACCTACGTCCAGAGTTTCCGCATAAACCAAGTGTGTGTGTGGTGTTAAAAAGGTGTTGTTATGATAATCACTATAATATGATCAAGTCCGATGACTTGGCATATAGGGTAAACCCGGATGGTTTAGCCCTCATTAATACATTGAGATTTTGACAAGTCCGATGACTTGGCATATAGGGTAAACCCGGATGGTTTAGCCCTCAGTTGATACATTGAGGTTATGACAAGTCCGATGACTTGGCATATAGGGTGAACCTGGATGGTTCAGCCCTTAGTAGATATGTTGATATCTGTAACCTGTTCTTCAAAAGTAATTCTTTAACTTGTTGCATATACCTGATCATTCCACCCAAATGAGTTACACTAAAGATGCATCATACTGTTATCCTTCACTTTCATTGTTCGTATCATGGACTGTTTGCGAGTACATTCAAAGTACTCATTGGCTTGCCACTGGTTATTTCATTGACCAAGTGTGAAAGACAGGATACGGTGAAGATTAACTCGATGACGTTCTTGCGAGCTAGGATGCTTCCCAGTCAGAATGCCTGTAGGTTAAGGCTGATGGCATGGGTTCACGCTTTCAACCAATATTTCCGCTATTGGTCTAGTTTGGTGCTTTGGCCTATAAGGCCCTATGTATGTAAGACTCGACCGAAGAGGTCATTTTATTGTATCAAACGGTATGTATGGATGTAAGACTCTATTATTCAGTATCTGTGTTCAGTGAGCATTGATCCTTCGGATCACTGGGCACGGTGATCTCGACCTACCAGTCGGGGTCCTCACAGTGCTGATCATTACAGATTGTTCTGTTTTAGATAGATTTTGTTTTTGCTTGCATAGTTTGCTTTTTTGATGATGCTATGGATTGTATCCGGGGGTATAAGCCATGGATAACTTAGATACAGTACCTTTTGAAATAATTAAATATGAATAAATTTATAACAGTATCTTAAGTTTATGATTTGGCTATTATACTAATGGATCTCACAAGGTTTCGATTAAGTTTTGTGGGGTTGAAGTTTTCAAGTTTTTGGTGAGATACCTATATGAGGAGAATAAGGAGCATCAAGACAATAAACTTGGGGATGACCGACGCACCCCCAAGGTAATATCCAAGGAAGACTCATCCGTCTATGATTGGGGATACCCCGGATGGCATCCCCTCTTTCGTCTTCAACACTATCGGTATATCTTACTTGGAGCTTTATTTTTATTCATCACATAATATGTGTTTTGCTTGGAGCGTCATTTTATTTTGTTAGTATTTTATTTCTATTATTTTTCAATAAATATTTACAAGAATTGCCTTTAGAATTCTTGAATTACATGTGTGAGGTGTGTTGTATAAAAAGAGAAATTTTGTTGTAGTATTTGAATCATGAGATTTTACTGGAACATGCAAAGTTTATTAAATTTTCATACAGTACTTTAATAAAAATTATTTAGAATATCCTAAGTTCTTAGAATTTTTGTATATACAGAAGTACATTGTTTAAATGAATTGCTACAGACTGTTCTTTCTCGACAGATTGATGTCATAGTTTTGTTATCTACTTATCCTAGAATTTTCATGGATTATATTGGTACATGTAAATTGTGTAAATGATAGTATACAGGACCTAATGTTCGTAAATTATTATGAAACTTATCTTGGCAGCACATGAAGTGTTTATTTATTCTTATAAGTACTAACCTATCTCACAAGTTATTTTCTAGTTTTGTGTTCATGAAGTTTTTGAGACTTAGTGAAACTGGGATACGAAAGGATTGAACGGGATACAAAATCTCAAGCTTGGGGATTCCCAAGGCACCACAAGTAAATATTACAAGAAGTTTCAAGCATCCAAGCTTGGTGATTCTACACATCCCACCTCTCTTGGTCAACAATTATCGGTTAACCAATGTTGATCCTAAGTTTTCATTCATTCACATATGCTATTATTGGAGCATATTTTGTGTTTAGTATTCCCTTTTATTCTACGCACCATGCTGGTATGAGATAATCCTTGGTTTTTTTATAGAATGCTTCATGTGCTTCACTTAAATATTTTGAGGATGGCTTTAAGAATGCTTTTTTTATAGAATGCTTCACTTAAATCCTTGGTTTTTTTATAGAATGGTTTTTTTATAGAATGGTTTTTTTATAGAATGGTTTTTTTATAGAATGGTTTTTTATAGAATGGTTTTTTTATAGAATGCTTCACTTAAATCCTTGGTTTTTTTATAGAATGCTTTATAGAATTCTTCATGAGCTTCACTTATATATTTTTAACTTGGATATTGGTCTGCTGATATTCATTGAATAATGCTCTATGAACTTCTATATGTTTTTTAGAGTAGTTTAATGATCACTCTTGTGATTCACTTATATACTATGATAAAATATTGGATGAATTGAATGTCATAAAACATGAAATTATATATGCTTCGTGTGCTTGTCCCATGGGGAGTAGTGACTTCAGATACTAAGAGTATAAGCAATAAAATTTATTCGAGGTTGGCAACCATAGCATTGGTCGCTCAAAAACAATTCATGAAAGAATATTGAAGGAAGAGAGATTTCACATATAAATATACTATATTGGGCATCTTCTATGATTGTGATCCCCCATCAATTATTTTCAAACTTGATCAAATAGTTGATGTTGGACAAGGTGCTTGCTTAGTATCTTTTGCTAGCCCAAAAATTCACACTAAGTAGTGATACTACTCGTGCATTCATAAGCCTTAAAACCAGTTTCTTGCCATAAGAGTCCACCATATCTACCTATGTATTGAATAAGACCCTTAAAGTAAGCTGTCATCGATGCACAAAGCAATTAAAATTGCTCCTAAACATGTATGATATTTTATTATAAAGGAAATAAGCTTTCTACGATCTTGAGATGGCAAAGAAATAAAAGTGATGAACTACATAATAAAGTTTTATATCACAAGGGGCAATATAACATGACGTTTCTTTTCATTAAGAGATTTCGCATCCAAAAATAAAAAGTACATGACAACCTCTACTTCCCTCTACGAAGGGCTTATCTTTTACTTTTCTATTTTTACTTCTATACAAGATTCAATAATGTTCATCCCTATTCCAATCAATTAGTTCTTTAGTTGGCAAGCATCATGTGGTGGAGAAAGATCCACGCACATATATCCAGTTGGATATAGGTGATCATGATTCATTATTGTTGACATTATACCTAAGATAAATAAGTTGGGAGGTGGAACATTAAGCTCCTATATTCCTATGTATTTGATTGACACTGTTTGTTCTAAAAATATGCCTTGAGTGTCAACAATCATGGAAGACTAAATGATAGTTGAGTATGTGGAATTTGCTAAATCAAAGCTATTACACAGACCCTTCCTGAAAATAAGATGAATTGTGATTGTTTAATGACTGGAAATATATTTGCTAGTTTTCTAGAAAGTTTATGGTCTATACTTTAACAAGTAGATAACTTGTTACTTGATCACGAGAAGTTCTATGAGAAAAGAGTTGTTGTTTTATGATGCTACAAAAAGTGATTGGAAGTAACATTGATTAAACGTATATACTATGCTAGCATTCACACTTCATAAATTATTTTTATTTTATCATTTATCTACTCGAGGACGGGCAGCAATTAAGCTTAATGTTCCGCCTCCAAAGCATTCGCACTTCATAAATTATTTGCTTTTATTTTATTTTGCATTTTACAAGCAAATAATTTATGAAGTGTGAATTCTTGGGAGGATATTGTAGAAATTAAGCTTATTTTCCGCCTCCCAAGCATTCACACTATTTTATCATTTATACTATGCTAGCATTCACACTTCATAAATTATTCTACAATTATCTCCAACGTATTGATAATTTATGAAGTATTGATACTCGTGAACTGCGTTGGGTTTTCTGGGAAGAGGAACGGGTTATCGTAGCACAAAGTGGGTAAATATTTCACTTAGTTATGAAACCAAGGTTTATCGAACCAATAGGAATATCAACCACAACCGTCTTCAGGAGCTCCACACAAAAGAACAAACAGCTTGCACCCAACGTGGGCAAGAGGGTTGTCAATCCCTTGGTCTCATTATTTGCAAGCGAATTAGGTGTGTAGATAATTGTAGATAATTATAAATTCAAAATAAAATAAAATAAATGGCAGCAAGGTATTGGAGATTTTAGAAATATGTTCTGAATAGACCCGGGGGCCATAGCTTTCCCTAATGGCATCTATCATGGAAATAGCACAAGATGGGTACACAAATTACTATGGGGCAATTGATAGAAGAGCGAATAGTTATCCGATTTTCACGCAATTAACATGTAAATAGAGGCATCATGTCCATAAACAAATATGCTAACTCCTTCCTACACCTATTACTATTATTTCACTTCAAGAGCGCTTCTATGCTTGCCTCGCTACATATTAAGTTCATGACAAACGAATTAATCCTTGGAGTAAGATGACATGATGTAGACTAAGTAAACTCAACCAATGTGAGTAAACCCCATCATTTTACCCTTAGTAGCTAACACAAAGATGTAAATTGTACCCTTCTGTCACTGTGATGACCCACAAGTATAGGGGATCAATCGTAGTCCTTTCGATAAGTAAGAGTGTCGAACCCAACGAGGAGTAGAAGGAAATTACCAGTGGTTTTCAGCAAGGTAATTTCTTTAAGCACTGAAATAGCAGTAAGAAGTTGGTTGATAGCAAGGTAATTGTAACAAGTAACGAGTAGCAATAGTAACAATAAGAGCACCAAGGTAGCCCAATCCTTTTGTGCAAAAGGACAGGCCAAAACGGTTTCTTATAGTAGGCAAAGCGTTCTTGAGGGCACACGAGAGTTTCATCTAGTCACCTTCAACATGTTCTTTTGATTTATGTTTGCTACTTTGATAATTTGATATTTGGATGGACCGGTGCTTAGGTGTTTTTCTTACTTGAACATACCTCCTGCTTATGATTAACCCCCTCGCAAGCATCCACAACTACGAGAAAAGTATTAAGATAAAATCTAACCATAGCATTAAACATTTGGGTCCAAATCGGTCCTTACGAAGTAGCGCATAAACTAGGGTTTAAGGTTTTTTCACTCTAACAAACCATCATCTAATAACTACTACACAATGCATTCCCTTAGGCCCAAATATGGTGAAGTGTCATGTAGTCGACGTTCACATGACACCACTAAGGGAATCACAACATACATATCATCAAAATATCAAACACATATGAAGTTCACATGATTACTTATAACAAGATTTCTCCCGTGGCCTCAAGAACAAAAGTAACTACTCACAAGTGATAAACATGCTCAATATTGGAGGGGTATTAAATAACATAATGGATTTGAACATATAATCTTCCACCAAATAAACCATATAGTAATAAACTACAAGATGTAATCAAGACTACTAGTCCCTCACAAGTACCAATCTAAGGTTCCGGCACACAGATTGAACACAAGAGATGAACTAGGGTTTGAGAGGAGATGGTGATGTTGAATATGTTAATGAAGATTGGCCTCCCAAAGATGAGAGGTTTGTTGGTGATGATGATGGCTTCGATTTCCCCCTCTGGGAGGGAAGTTCCCTTGGAGGAATCGCTCCATCAGAGGGCAAAAGTGCTCCTGCCCAAGTTCCGCCTCGAGACGGTGGTGTTCCTCCCAAAAATCCTCTCCTCCTTTTTAGGTCAGAATTACTTATATACCAGAAGAGGGGCACCCGAGGTGGGCTGGGCTGAGCACATCCCACTAGGGCACGCATGGGGGTCCTGGCGCGCCCTGGTGTCTTGTGCTCACCAGGTGGCCCCCTCCAGTAGTTATTTGCTCCAGTATTTCTTGAATAATCCAAAAAAAAGTCTCCATGGAGTTTCAGCTTATTTGGAGATGCGTAGAATAGATGGCTTGACGTAGCTTTTCCAGGTCCAGAATTCCATCTGCCGGCGATCTCCCTCTTTGTGTAAACATTGCATATTATGAGAGAAAAGGCATTAGAATTACTCCATAAAGCATTACTATGCATAAAACATTATAAATAACAGTAATAAAACATGATGCAAAATGGACATATGAACTCCCCCAAGCTTAGACCTTGCTTGTCTTCAAGCGAAAACCAAAATCGAAAAACATGTCCACATGCTTAGAGAGAGAGAGGTGTCGATAAAAACAAAATACGAACATAGAAGCATCATGCATATTATTATAACAGCAACATACTTTATTGTAAAACTTCATCACATAACTTTATCATATAACTTCTCATGAAGTAGTAACAATTCATCACAATATCAAATTAGAAGCATAAACTTTATTGAAAACCAACAAACTATGTTCCCAGACAACTTTGCAACTACAATTCATTATCTTTTTAGGAAGGGTCTCATATCGGAGCCTTTAGGCAAGTCCATATGCTCAACCATCATAAAATCTTATATGATTGCTAACACTCACCACATACATATGATCAAAAGGTTTCAACTGGACACACAGAAAGATAGGGGCTTTTAGTTTCGCCTCCCAACGTATTCACCTCAAGGGTGATGTCAACAATAATAATTCATGCTCAACCATATCCAACTAGATATGTGCCTAGATCTTTCCTCACCACATGATTCTTGCAAAAAGAGAAAATAAAAAGGAATAGGGAATAATACATTGGCTCTTGCATAAAAGTAAAAGATACGCCCTTCGCAGAGGGAAGCACAGGTTGCCATGCGCTTTTTGTTTGTATGACAAATCTCTTAGTGCAAAAGAACATCACGTTATATTGCCCCTTATGATAGCAACCTTTATTATGTAGTCTGTCGCCTTTATTATTTTTCCATCACAAGTTCGTACAACGCTCAATTTTCTCTTACTCTAAATGATCCAACACATTTAGAAGCAATTTTTATTGCCTTATTGCACCAATGACAACTCACTTAAAGGATCTTACTAAATCCATAGTTAGGTATGGTGGACTCTCGAAATAGATTTGGGCTTAAGGATTTTTGGATGCACAAGTAGTACGTCTAGTTAGTGCGGAATTTTTGTCTAGAAATATATTGATAAAGCACCACATGTTAGAGGATCTATGACAGTATAACATATATGTGAATATGAACAAGCATAAGTCATTATGTTGTCTTCCTTGTCCAACGTCAACAATTTTGGCATATAATATTTTGATGGGGGCCCACAATCATAAAAGATAACCAAGATGGTGTATTTGCATGTGAATCTTATCTTCCCTTATTAATTCTTTCATGAATTGCATCATTTACCTAGGCTATGTTTGTCAATCTCAAACAAATTTTACTACTTATAATTTTCCTTATGTGATGTCATTACTTAACATAAGTTTAGCATATGATATTTTTCATTTATTTATTTTATTGAAACAAGGATGTCAAGAAAGAAAAACTCGAACTAAACTTTATTATATATATCGCACACGATTACATAGATAGACAGATAGATCACTAAGCAAGCTTTCGAAAAATAGGATTGAACTAAACTTTTATTCAACTAGATCAAAAGATAACTAAAGACCGAAACAAGATAAATAAAATCAAGGATAGTGGTGATGATACGATACCGGGTCACCTCCCCCAAGCTTTGCTCAAGCCAAGGGGAGTGCCATTACCGATACTCAAATCTCCTTTGATGGAGAAGATGAAAATGAGGTAGTAGCGAGCTTATCCCTTTTCTCTAGACTGTATCGGAGGTAAAAGTTATCTATATTCAACTCATCATTCTCCATCGTGAGCTTTATCATCCTCTTGCATAATGCTTCCTTGCTCTCCTTCAGTGAACAAGGAGGAATAGATTCGTCTTCATCCTCCTCATCCGTAAGCCATATATAGGAAAAAGTCTTCTTGAAGATGTTTGGGTCGAGAGGCTGGTAAGAAACAGGGCTCTCTTCCTCCAAATCTTGAGATGACATATTTCCAGATCTGCCAGAAAATAGAAAGAAAGAAGAAAATGATATTTCTTTGTGATATGATGGTCAATACGTTCGGGGGGTATATAAAGAATTTTTATCTTGGGAAACAAATAGAACGGGAAGAAAACAGAGTCGGGAAGGTTAACGAGGTGGGCACAACCCACCTGGGCACGTCAGGGGTCCTAGGCATGCCCTCATGTCTTGTGCCCTCATCGGTTGCCTTCCTGGTTATTCCGTATTTTCCTAATTTATGTAATATTCCAAAATCGATAGAAAATACTTTCACAGATTTTTCGGAGTCCATTTACTTACCGTATCACGTACCCCCTCTTTTTCACGATTCTGGAGTGTTCCAGAGGTTTCTTTTATATGTTCCTCCGGTGTCATGGTTTGGATAATATTACTTTCAACATTAATAGGTGTACCTGAGATATAGTGTTTAATTCTTTTCCCATTGACCACCTTCGGGTTAGTACCTTCGGCGTTATTCATTTTGATAGCTCTAGAATGATAGACCTCTTCCATAATATATGGTCCTTCCCATTTGGAGAGAAGTTTTCCTGCAAAGAATCTAAAACAAGAGTTGTACAAAAGAACATATTCACCCACTTTGAATTCCCATTTTTGGATTCTTTTATCATGTCATCTTTTAACTTTTTCTTTGAACAATTTAGCATTTTCATAAGCCTGGGTTCTCCATTCATCTAGTGAGCTAATATCAAATAACCACTTTTCACCGGAAAGTTTGAATTCATAGTTGAGTTCTTTAATTGCCCAATATGCTTTGCGTTCTAGCTCAAGAGGCAAATGACAAGCTTTTCCATAAACCATTTTATAGGGAGACATAACCATAGGATTTTTAAAAGCTGTTCTGTAGGCCCAAAGTGCATCATCTAATTCCTTAGACCAATTCTTGCAAGACCTATTGACAGTTTTTTGTAATATTAATTTTATTTATCTATTGCTAGGTTCAACTTTACCACTAGATTGTGGGTGATAGGGTGATGCAATTCTATGGTTAACATCATACTTAGCAAGCATTTTACAGAAAGCACCATGAATAAAGTGTGAACCACCATTAGTTATTAAATATCTAGGGACTCCAAACCTAGGGAAAATAACTTCTTTAAGTATTTTAATGGAAACGTTGTAATCAGCACTACTAGTTGGAATAGCCTCTACCCACTTAGTAACGTGATCAAAAGCAACCAAAATATAAGTATACCCATTAAAGGAAGGAAAAATTCCCATATAATAAAAATCCCAAACATCAAATGGTTCAACAGCAAGTGAACAATTCATAGGCATTTCTTGGCACTTACCGATATTACCAATTCTTTGACATTCATCACAAGACAAAACAAACTTATGGGCATCCTTGAAGAGAGTAGGCCAATAAAAACGAGATTGCAATACCTTGTGAGCAGTTCTATCTTTTGCATGATGTCCTCCATAAGCTTCGGAGTGCCATTTCCGTAGGATTTCTTCATGTTCATGCTCAGGTACACAACGTCTAATAATACCATCTACTCCTTCTTTCTAAAGATGTGGGTCATCCCAAAAGTAATATCTTAAATCATAAAAGATTTTTTTGTTTTGTTGGTATGTGAAACTAGATGGTATGAATTTAGCAAAAATATAATCATCATATTCCTCATATCAAGGTGTGTTGTGAGAAACATTTCTTGCGGCCAATTGTTCACTAGGAAAACTATCATCAATAGGAAGTGGGTCATCAAGAATATTTTCTAACCTAGACAAGTTATCAGCTACGGGGTTTTCCGCTCCTTTCCTATGAGTGATATGCACATCCAATTCTTGTAGCAAGAGAACCCACCTAATGAGTCTAGGTTTAGCATCTTTCTTTTCCATAGGATTTTTTATAGCAGCATGATCAGTGTGAACAATTACTTTGGAATCAACAATATAAGATCTGAATTTCTAACAAGAAAACACAACTGCTAAAAAATCTTTTGCAGTAGTAGCATAATTTATTTGGCCACTTTCTCGGGTTTTGCTACCATAATGGATAACATTTAAAAAATTTATCAACTCTTTGTCCTAGAACATCACAAAGAACATAATCACTAGCATCACACATAATTCCAAAAGGTAAGTTATAGTCAGGTGGTTGAACAATGGGTGTAAAAGTTAATGATTTATTAAGTGTTTCAAAGGCTTCTACACAATCATCATAAAAAACAAATGGAACATCCTTTTATAAAAGATTTGTAAGAGGCCTAGAAATTTTAGAGAACTCCTTAATAAACCTCCTATATAAACCAGCATGATCAAGGAAACTACGAATACCTTTAATATCTTTAGGACATGGCATTTCCCCAATTGCATCAACTCTAGCTTGGTCCACCTCAATTCCTAGATCAGTAATTTTATGACCCAAGACAATACCTTCATTAACAATAAAATGGCACTTCTCCCAATTGAAGAAAAGGTTAGTTTGCTCACATCTTTGCAAAACTCGATCAAGGTTGGTTAAACAGTCATCCAAATACTTTTCGTAGATGGAAAAATCATCCATGAAGACCTCAACAATCTTTTCAAAAAAATCAGAGAATATAGTAGTCATACTTCTTTGGAAAGTAGCACGTGCATTGCATAAACCAAAAGGCATACGTCTATAAGCATAAGTTACAAAAGGACAAGTAAAGGTGGTCTTCTCTTTATTAGGTTGTGAAACAGGTATTTGAGAGAAACCAGAATACCCATCAAGAAAACAAAAGTGTGTGTGCTTAGATAGTCTTTCTAGCATTTGGTCGATAAAAGGTAGAGGGTAATGATCTTTTCTAGTTGCTTTGTTTAATTTTCTAAAATGAATCACCATTAAATAGCCTATGACACTTCTTTGTGGAATAAGTTCATTTTTATCATTAGGAAGAACAGTAATACCTCCCTTCTTAGGGACACAATGAACGGGACTTAAGCATCTACTATCAGCTATGGGATAGATTATACGTGCTTGCAGAAGCTTTAATATTTCAGTTCATACCACTTCCTTCATTTTAGGATTCAATCGACGTTGGTGATCAACAACAGGTTTAGCATCAGGTTCCATATTGATCTTGTGCTGACATAGAGTGGGACTAATGCCCTTAATATCATCAAGAGTATATCCAATAGCAGCTCGGTGCTTCTTCAGAATTTTCAATAATCTGTCTTCTTCGTGTTTTCAAAGTTTAGCACTAATAATGACAGGACATATCTTCTTTTCATCAAGATAAGCATATTTCAAAGTATCTGGCAATTGTTTTAGTTCAAACATGGGATCAACTTTAGGTGGAGGAGGACCTCCTAGAGTTTCAATACGCAAACTGTGATTAAGCAAAGGTTGTTGTTCAAAGAAAATTCTATCTATTTCATTTCTTTCATGCATATGCATATCATTTTCATGGTCTAGAAAATATTTTTCTGGTGGATCAGTAGGAGGCACGACAATAGAGGCAAGACCAATTATTTCATCTTTACTAGGTAATTCTTTATTATGAGGTTTTCTATTGAACTTGGAAAATTTAAATTCATGAGACTCATCACCAAAGTTAACACTGACAGATTGTTTATGACAGTCTATAGTAGCATTGACAATGTTCAAGAAAGGTATAGCAAAGATAATGGGACAAAATTCATCTTGTGGGGAACTGAGAACTAGAAAATCAGTAGGGTATTTCGCTTTCCCGCACAAGACTTCAACATCTCTAACAATCACAAGTGGTGTGATGGTAACTCTATTAGCAAGTTTAATAGTAACTTCTATGTCTTCTATTTCAGGGCGTGATATGCCATCTATAATTTTTTTATATAAAGTAAAAGGAATATCACTTACGCTAGCACCTAAATCACATAAACCATGATAACAATGATCTCCAATTTTAACTGAGACAACATGGATGCCAACAACTGGTCTATGTCTATCTTTTTCATCAGGTTTCGCAATTCTAGCAGCTTCATCGCAGAAGTAAATAACATGTCCATCAATATTTTCTACCAAGAGATGTTTAACCATAGCAACACAGGTTCAAATTTGATTTGTTATGGTGGTCTAGGTGCTCTAATGTTACTTTTGTGAACCACAGTTGATACCTTATCATGTTCCTTTATCCTAAAAGGGAAAGGGTTTTTTTCGTTATAAGTAGTAGGCACAATTGGATCAACATTATAAATCATAGTTTCCTCTTTAGCTATAGCCAGTTTTTAATTTCTTATTTAATAGGGGGTGATATGTAAACCACTTCTCCTTAGGGAGATCAACATGAGTAGCAAAAGATTCACAAAAAGAGGCTACTATCTCAGAGTCAAGTCCATATTTAGTGCTAAACTTTTGAAACGCATCGGTATTCGTAAAATATTTAAGACAATCAAACTCAAGATTAATATCTAACTCTTTAATTCGGCAAGTTCCCAAACTTCAGAGTTGTGGTAATTCTTTCTAAAATATCCCACCTGAATTCAATAGTGACTTCATAAAAGAACTAGTACAAGAAGATCGAGCATGGATTGATCATTACGAGAAAGCCGAGCATAAAAGTTCTGGATAATAATTTCTCTTAAGAGCTCATGATTGGAGCATGAATAGAACGCTGACTTAATCCTCCCCCCAAGATAGTGCAATACTTTCTCCTTCACGAGGCGAAAAATTATATATATAATTCTGATCACGATGAACTAGATGCATAGGATAATTATTTTGGTGAAATTCCAATTTCAATCGATTCCAACTCCAAGATCCAATATCATCGCATAGCCTATACCATGTCAATGCCTTTCCCCCAAAAGATAAAGGGAATACCTTCTTTTTAACTTCATCTCTGGGTAAACCTGCAATCTTAAATAATCCACAAATTTCATCCACATATAACAAGTGCATATCAGGATGTTCAGTTCCATCTCCTGCATAAGGATTAACTAGCAGTTGCTCTATCATACCTGAAGGAATTTCATAGCCAATATTTTTAGTAGGTGCGGTAGGTTGAGGGGAAAATAATTGTGGTTCCAGTCGAGGTGAAGATACCCCGAACAAACCCCTCAGAGGAATGTTTTCCATAGTATCAAGTGATAATCAATTTTAGCACGTAGTAATAATTTTTCCTTACCAATTCTCACTGTCCAAGAGCGCTTCACTCCCCGGAAACGGAACCAGAATAGATTCTTGATGACCCACAAGTATAGGGGATCAATCGTAGTCCTTTTTATAAGTAAAAGTGTCGAACCCAATGAGGAGCAGAAGGAAATGATAAGTTCAGCAAGGTAATTTCTGCAAGCACTGAAATAGCGGTAACATGTTGTTTGATAGCAAGATAATTGTAACAAGTAACGAGTAGTAAAAGTAACAATAAGTGCAGCACGGTATCTCAATCCTTTTGTGGAAAAGGGCAGGTCAAAACGGTTTCTTATAATAGGCAAAGTATTCTTAAGGGCACACGGGAATTTCATCTAGTCACTTTCACCATGTTGGTTTGATTTGTGTTCGCTACTTTGATAATTTAATATGTGGGTGGACCGATGCTTAGGTGTTGTTCTTACTTTAACATGCCTCCTACTTATGATTAACCCCCTTGCAAGCATTCGTAACTATGAGAAAAGTACTAAGATAAAATCTAACCAGATAATTAAACATTTGGGTCCAAATCGGTCCCTTACAAGTAGCGCATAAACTAGGGTTTAAGATTTTCTCACTCTAGCAACCCATCATCTAATAACTACTAATGTATTCCCTTAGGCCCAAATATGGTGAAGTGTCATGTAGTCGACGTTCACATGACACCACTAAGGGAATCACAACATACATATCATCAAAACATCAAACACATATCAAGTTCACATGTTTACTTGCAACAAGATTTCTCCTGTGGCCTCAAGAACAAAAGTAACTACTCACGAGTGATAAACATGCTCAATATCAGAGGGGTATTAAATAGCATAATGGATCTGAACATATAATCTTCCACCAAATAAACCATATACTAATCAACTACAAGATGTAATTAACACTACTAGTCCCTCACAAGTACCAATCTAAGGTTCTGGTACAAAGATTGAACACAAGAGATGAACTAGGGTTTGAAAGGAGATGGTGTTGTTGAAGATGTTGATTTAGATTGGCCTTACAAAGACGTGAGGGTTGTTGGTAATGATGATGGCTTTGATTTCCCCCTTGAGGAGGAAAGTTGCCCCGACGAAATCGCTCTGTTGGAGTGTAAAAGTGCTCCTGCCCAAGTTCCGCCTCGAGACGGCGGTATTCCATCCCGAAAATCCTCTCCTCCTTTTTAGATCAGAATGAATTATGTACCAGAAGAGGGGCACCGGAGGTGGGTTGGGCTGAGCACAACCCACGAGGGCGCGCCCTGGAGTCTTGTGCTCACCAGGTGCCCCCCCCTTCCGATAATTATTTGCTCCAGTATTTCTTGAATAACCAAACAAAAACTCTGTGAATTTTCAGCTTATTTGGAGATGTGCAGAATATGTGGCTTGACATAGCTTTTACAAGTCCAAAATTCCATGTGTCGGCAATCTCCCTCTTTGTGTAAACCTTGCATATTATGAAAGAAAAGGCATTAGAATTACTCCATAAAGCATTATTATGCATAAAAACATTATAAATAACAGTAAGAAAACATGATGCAAAATGGACGTATCACACTGGGATATAGAAACTCACCAGGTTGGACCTACTACAACGCACCTCTCTCATCGAAGAAACATCAATCTAGTTGGCCAAACTATTTCAGTAGATCAGAGAGAACTACGAATCTATCATATTCATGCACATAAGAATCATATTATATATCAGAGGAGGCTCAAATATTTATCATGAATAATCTATAAATAAACCCACAATTCATTGGATCCCCACAAATGCACCGTAGAAAAGAGTTACATCATATGGATCAAAGTAAAGATGCGATGATCATTGTATTAAAGATCAAAGAGAAAGAGATTGCCATCTAGGTACTGCTATGGACCCATAGGTGAAAGGACATGTATGTCGCCTAGAGGGGGTGAATAGGCTCTTTAAAATAATTACAGTTTAGGCTTGAACAAATGTGGAATAAAACTAATGTTCAATATGTAAAGAACAAAACCTAAAACAACCAGGCTCACCTATGTGCACCAAAAACTTATGCTAAGCAAGATAAACAACTAAGTGATATATAAGAAGAAACAATATGGCTATCACAAAGTAAAGTGCATAAGTAAAGGGCTCGGGTAAGAGATAACCAAGGCACGCAGAGATGACGATGTATCCCAAAGTTCACACCCTTCTGGATGCTAATACCTATATGGACCGGTGTGGAGGCACAATGCTCCCCAAGAAGCCACTAGGGCCACCATAATCTTCCCACACCCTCGCACAATGCAAGATGATGTGATTCCACTAATGGACCCTTGAGGGTGGTCACCGAACCCGTACAAACAAGGTTGGGGCAATCTCCACAACTAATTTGGAGGGTCCCAACAACACCATGATGCTTCACCACAATGGATTGTGGCTCCGATGTGACCTCAAATGCTCGGGGCAATCTCCACAACCTAATTGGAGACCTCATCGCTTGCCCGGAGCTTTACACCACAATGATTGAGCTCCGAGGCACCACCAACCGTCTAGGGTGCCAAAGCACCCAAGAGGCACAAGCTCTAGGGTGCCCAAACACCCAAGAGTAGTAAGCTTCTCAAATTTCACTTCCACGTATCACCGTGGAGAACTCAAACTAAAGCAACTAATGCAATGGCAAGAACACACGAAGTGGTCAAGTCCCTAAAACTCAAATCCCTCCACAACAACAAAAGCTATGGAGAAATATGAGAGGAAGAACATGGAGCTCACAAAGAATTAAAATATCAAGATCCAAGGGGTTTCCCTCACATAGAGGAGAAAGTGATTGGTCGAAATGTGGATCTAGATCTCCTCTCTCTTTTCCCTCAAGAACTAGCAAGCATCATTGAAGGGACTGAGAGTTAGCAAGCTCGAAGAAGTCAACAATGGGGGGATACGAGGTAAAAGGATGGGGAACCATTGGGGAAGAAGACACCCTTAAATAGCTTCCCCCAAATCCAACCGATCTGTGCACAGGTCGTGCACAAGCGTACTACCGCTTGGCTGAGCGGTACTAACGCTAGCACGGAAGTACTATGCACCACAGGAAAATGGACACGGCCTGGCAGGCGGTAGTACTACCAGGGCGGTACTACCACTCCGCCCCCAGCAGTACTTCCGCTCAACATGGGCAACCGAGATCGATGATGCCAGAAGGAAAAACTAAGCGGAAGTGAGGAAGGACGGGAAGGCGGGAGTACCTCTGGCGCGGTACTACCGCTCCTCCCCAAGCGGTACTTCCACTCAAAGTGGGGAAACGCACTGATAATGCGAGACATAAACACTAAGAAGAAGTATGGATGGAAGGGGAGGGCGGCAGTACCGCCCGAGCGGAACTACCGCTCCGCTCCTAGCGGTACTTCCGTGTAACACAGAAGAAATGCCCTTCCACAGAAATGCCATAACTTTAGCGTATGAGCTCCGAATTGAGCAAACTCAAACTTGTTGAATAGGATATGACAAGTACTATCCAAACAACAATATAGAGATGTGAAACCTCTATGAATGAAGAACCCACAAGAAACTCCAACACCGAAAACATCATGGAAGATCCACATAAACTTTGTTTTGATGAACTCAAGCTTGCCATGAAGATGACCATTGGTACGTCTCCAACGTATCTATAATTTTTGATTGTTCCATGCTATTATATTATCAACTTGGGATGTCTTATATGCATTTATATGCCATTTTATATCATTTTTGGGATTAACCTATTAACTTAGTGCCTAGTGTCAGTTTCTGTTTTTCCGTGTTTTTGACCTTTTTCAGAAAAGAATATTGAATAGAGTCCAAACGGAATAAAACCTGTGGGATGATTTTTTTTTTCCATAACAGAAGATACGCAGAGGACTTGAGAACCAAGGCAAGAGGTCTCATGGGAGGTCACGAGCCCCCTAGGAGCGCCCTAGGGGGCGCGCCTAGCAGGTTCGTGGGCCCCCTGCCTCATCTGCCCTACCTCTTTCGCCTATAAATTCCCAAAAATCCCGAAACCAACAGAGAGAGCCATGAAATAATTTTCCGCCGCCGCAAGCTTCTGTCTCCGCTAGATCCCATCTAGGGACCGTTCTGGTGCCCTACCGGAGGGGGATTCGGACACGGAGGGCTTCTTCATCAACACCATTGCCTCTCCGATGATGCGTGAGTAGTTCACCACAGACCTTTGGGTCCATATCTAGTAGCTAGATGGCTTCTTCTCTCTCTTGGATCTTGAATACAAAGTTCTCCATGATCTTCATGGAGATCTATCCGGTGTAACTTTCTTTTGCGGTGTGTTCGTCAAGATCCGATGAATTGTGGATTTATGATCAGATTATCTATGAATATTATTTGAGTCTCCTCTGATTTCTTATATGCATGATTTCGTATCCTTGTAATTCTCTTCGAGTTATGGGTTTCATTTGGCCAACTTGATCTATAATTCTTGCAATGGGAGAAGTGCTTCGTTTTGGGTTCATACCGTGCGGTGTCCTCACCTAGTGATAGAAGGGGTAGCGAGGCACGCATCATGTTGTTGCCATCATGGGTAAAAAGATGGGGTTTATATCATATTGCATGAATTTATCCCTCTACATCATGTCATCTTGCTTAAGGCTTTACTCCGTTTGTTATGAACTTAATACACTAGATGCATGCTGGATAGCGGTCGATGAGTGGAGTAATAGTAGTAGATGCAGACAGTATCGGTCTACTTGTCTCGGACGTGATGCCTATATGTATGATCATTGCCTTAGATATCGTCATGGCTTTGCGTGATTCTATCAATTGCTCGATAGTAATTCGTTCACCCACCGTAATACTTGCTATCATGAGAGAAGCCTCTAGTGAACACTATGGCCCCGGGTCTATTTTACGCATTTTATATTCAGATCTACATACAAAAATACCAAAAATACCTTGCTGCACTTTTATCTATTTACATATCATCTCTGTTTGATCTCACCTTGCAAATAACCGTGAAGGGATTAACAACCCTTTATCGCGTTGGGTGCAAGTTTGTTTGTTTTTCCGCAGGTTCATTGGTGCCTCATCTTGATACTCCTACTGGATTGATACCTTGGTTCTCAAACTGAGGGAAATACTTATTTCTACTTTGCTGCATCACCCTTTCCTCTTCAAGGGAAAAACCAAGCAAGCTCGAGAAGTAGCAACCATAAGCTCAAGAACCCACACAGAGAAAAGCCAACCAAGAACCAAGAAATATGATGATGCCAAGAATGCAATGGTTTGAGCTCTCTGCGAACGATATGATCCAGCGACTCACTTGAGAGCCCCCCTTGATAGTATGGCAAACGATCCTATAACAAGGTCTCCCAACTAACACCATGAGACCGGTAAAATAGAAAACCTATCAAGGGCAAAACTTTGCCTTGCAGATAGTACAGTTGAGTTAGATGATGACGATGTTGTCCTCCTCGACATGGACCCACTTTCTTGATTGCGCTGGCTCAATGAAGATTAGTACATTGCTCCCCCATATTCGACTATGGGTGAGCCACTCTTCAGCACATCTTCACAATTCCATTGCCACCACAACGGATGGCGAGCTTCAAGCATGATCTCTTCGTGATGCTCCACTTGAACTTGCACACTGCAATCTTGATGATGATCACCACTTGATGTCATCCTCCATGGGTTGAATGAGATCTTCCTCTTAAAGCAAGCCCATGGAAACACACCTAGCCCATATAGAACTCTCACGAAGACCATGGGTTAGTACACAAAGCGTAATGGACAATGCTTACCCTACCATGGGATCACTTGATCCCTCTCGGTATATATTGTATGCTTTGTGTGTTGATCAACTTGACTCACTCTTTGACTTAGTATTGATCAACCTTGAGTCTTTATGACCAATGTTTGGATACAACCTTGAGTACCACCTTGGTCATCATATAAACTCTTTGAAACCAATAGATGGACTTCAAGAAGTGCCTAAGGACAAATCCTTCAAATATTACTGAAGGCAACCATTTGTCCATAGGGATTGTCATCAAATAGAAAAACCATGTATGGATAAATATGCTCTAACAGATGATCTATGGTGAAATACTCACACATCATCATGAGGGCAGCAAGGTTGATGAAGAAGCCCTCGGTGATCGATCCCCCCTCTGGCAGAGTGCCGAAACGGAACTCTAGATGGCCTTCCATTGGATCAGAGGCTTGTGGCAGCATAAAAAGTGTTTCAGGACCTACCTTGAAGGTTTAGGGTAAATAAGAATTTATAGTCCAGAGAACGGGGTCGGGAGAGCCATCAGGCGGCCACAGGCCATTAGGGCGCACCCCCCAGCTCGCACCCTTTTGGCTTGTGTGGGCCTCGTGCGCCCTACGGCCTTCTTCTGATGCTCCATGGTCTTGTTTTGGTCCAAGAAAAATTCTCAAAAAGTTTGAGGTCAATTGGGGTTCTTTTGGTACTAGAACCTGAAAAGTGGAAAACATGCACAAAACAACAACTCGCAATGGGTATTGGGTTAATAGGATATAGCTCAGAAATGATATGAATTGGTAGATGAATGCATAAAAAGTGTTCTAAAATCATAAAATAATAGCATGAAACAATAAAAAATTAATGATACGTTGGAGACGTATCAAGTATTCATAGCCAATATTCTACAACCTCCATATACATTTAGCAGCATTTTATATTATTTTTTGGGACTAACTTACTTACCCAATGCCTAGTGCGAGTTCCTGTTTTTGGGTGTTTTCCATTTCGTAGAAATTTCATATCAAAGGAAGTCCAAACACGATAAAAATTTACAGAGATTTTTTTGGAATATATGTGAATTTTGGGAAGAAGAATCAACACAACATGGTGCCCGAGGGAGGCACAAGCCAACAGGGCACGTCCAAGGGATTTGTCATGCCCTGATAGCGTGTACCACCCTCTTAAGTCACTTGGGGATTTTCTTCGCCACAAGAAAGTTTTTTTAGATAAAAATCCCCTCAAAATTTCAGCCTGATCGGTGTTACAGATCTCTGAATATTTCTGAAACGATGAAGGACCAAAAAGAGCAGCGAAAATAGGAGAGAAACAGAGAGAGAGATCTAATCTGGGAGGGGCTCTCGCCCCTCCGGCAACAATGGCGGCCAAGGACCATAGGGGAAAACCTCTCCCCTTATAGGGAGAGGCCATGGCGGTGGAATCCTAAGGGTGGAGACTCTCTCCCCATCTCTTTTGGTCGCACCAGAGTGCCGCCGGGAGAACCATCGTCGCGGTGATCGTCTTCATCAACATAAACGTCTCCATCACCTTCCCACATCTATCTATGTCAGTCCACTCTCCCTCATACCTCTGTAATCCCCTACTTGAACATGGTGTTTCATGGCACATATGATTAATCAATTATGTGTTGCCATCCTATGATGTTTGAGTAGATTTATGTTGTCCTTTGGGTTGATGCATGATCTTGATTGATTTGAATGTATGTTTTTATTTTGGTGCTATCCTATGGTGTCCTTCGTTCCACACACATGTGAGGGAACTCTTGTTGTATGGTTTTCAATATGTTCATGATTCGCTTGTAGTGGGTGGCTAGAGTGATAGAAGCTTACACCCGAGTAAGGGAGTTGTTTGCGCATGGGAGTAAAAGGGGACTTGATGTTTAATACTATCGTTGGTGTTGGGGATATTATCACGCCATAAGACCCACCCTGAGAGGTCGGGTCAAGGTGATGGCGGCTCAAGCATTTCCTGTTCAAGATGGGCCATGACTTATCGAGCAGAAAGAATAACATGAAGTCAGAAGAGCTGGTTGTAGCCCAAGACATAAGGATGGCGACTTGTGGCCCAAATAGGAGAAGGGGTCTCGAGAAGACTTCCTTGCGATGAAAGTAAGACGAGTTAGGGATATGTCCGGTCACGAATAACACGTGACCCGAACTCTTGTAAGCCTAAAGCCTCGACCTGTATATAAAGGCGAGTCTCTAGGGCTGATAGACTTGAGTTACCACCAATCAAGAGCAAGGTCAAGCGAATCCGCACCCTTGTAATCGATTTTCACATGAATATACATAGAGCAGGACGTAGGCTTTTACCTCGATCCAAGGGGCCGAACCTGGGTAAAATTGTCTGTTGCTCCCTGCTAACCCCTTTGAGTCGCCACATGGTTGTGATGCCCTCATTACTAAGTCCTCTAAAGCGGACATCTACCATGATAAAACCATGACAGTTGGCGCCCACCGTGCACTACTAGGGGAAAGCCTAGTAGTAGAGTGGTTTTTAGGGCTATTAGTAGCGCGGGGTACTGTGCTAATGATACGACACTACAGATAATGCTTACCAGTAGCGTGTCTTGACACGCACTGTTGCTATCCCTACTTAGTAGTAGCGCTTTTTGTATCAACGCTACTGCTATGTGTATAAATAGCGTGTTTTGACACGCGCTACTGTTACTTTAGCAGCGGCGTTTTCCTGTCGAGCGCTAAAGAGCGCTACTATTAAATTTTCTAATTTTTTGCTACGTATTTGCAATGTTTCTGTACAAGTTTCATACAGTATTCTAATCATATCATAAACATGCAACATGCTCATTATATCATACACATAATAGTCTCATCATATCATCCAACCCAAATCATGTCGTCACGTCATAATCACGATATAGATATACAAGTTACATGACATGTATCATCATACATAATGTAGTACTTCTTGAGACGTCGGTTCGTATCCCTCTCTCGCACTAGCGTGAACCTAAACTAACTACTGGCTGTCGCTCGAAAACCGGAAACCGATACACCTGGGCCTCACACTCCGGCCACTCATCGTATACTCCTGGCGTAGAACTCTTCGCCATCGATGATCTATGCACCTGCATGTTGATGATATGCAACATATATAGTTGAGCAACAGAAAGAGACAGACTTGGCAAAAATAGAAGCAACATATCATAAGCATACAAAGTTCATCGTACCCAAAATGCCCTAACTAGAGTGATCTTCGCTAGTTGAGGAGGACAGTTTAATTACATCACATATAAAGTTTCGTCGTGCATAACTCAAAGTTTCGTCATAGAGAAAGTATGGACTAAACGGACAAATTGTCATATATCGTCAATCACTCCAACATGTCGTGCCATCCATGCAAGTCACGGAGATAGTCCCCGAGCGCAGTTAAAGGCTTCAGGTCGAAACACTGAGCGGCTACGCGTGTTTGGATGTCTTCCCGCGACATTTTCCCTTCTTCATAGAACATCCCTGTTTTTTCGATGACCTCCTTCATGATGATTTGGGAAAGTTCTCGTTGGATGTGATAGAACTCATCTCGGAGTTGATGATCTCCCCTAGGTTCTTTGCCCATTGCAGAATATGGGCATCGTCGGATCTAGGTGACATGCGAAGGTTCTGTTGATCCCGTCTGAACTCCTGCATGTGGTGGAGGACATAGAGTCCGTCATTGATAGTACCACTCGGTTGCTGGATGCAGCAGAAGTCAATCTTATGGCTGAAGCAGGGCACGCGGTTCCTTGTCTTCATGTGCGAGATCTCTCCACCCCGTACGTCGTACGTAAAGATAGCACTGTCGAGAACAGACTTGATGTGGGTGTAATCCTTTTTCTTCATGTTCTTCGACGAGTCCAAATAAAGAGCATGGGAGACTCGGGGGTAAAGGATGATGAGGACGGCGCGCCCGTCGCTGTGCAAAATAAGTACACCTCAAATTAGCCTCCACGCGTGCAAATGAAATGATTGAAATCGAAGGAAGGATACCCGCGCGGATGACTTACATGGGATGATAAGGCACGAGAATCTTTCTCCTTGTCCTTATTGTCGACCATTAAATCGGCGATGTAGTTACTCGCGTATTCACGATGCTCTTTGCAGACTTCCAAGAAGCTCTCGTGCAGGAAGTACGGGTCAGCGACCCATATATAAGGTATCTGCTCAATCCTGATGATGTAGTTCATGTGTAAGGCAAAAAGGAGGACAAATGTAAAATCCAGCTCTTTCACGTGAAACATGTCGAAGATGTAGTCGAATTGAAGGAAGAACTTTTCCGTGGGGAATGTGTCGACGTACAACCTTTGGTGCGGCACATTAACCACATAAAGCAGGTATCCTGGGTTTTGCGAGGCGATCAGGCTTTTCTCTCTTCGCAGCACGTCGTCATGAAGCCTCCTGAGATCGCCGTATATGGCCTCTAACGCTGCCTTAGGAAGGATTGGTTCACCGGGGATATGGTATTTCGCTGCACCCATGACAGGTATACGGTCTCGAACCCGAGGCTGCGGAGGCGACTGGATCATAGAAGCATCTTTGTTGCCTTTCCTTGCTCTCTTCCTATGCTTCTTTGCTACTGGAAGGTCGTCTATAATACGTTCAACCTCCGGAGGCGGCAATTCACGCACCGACTCATGACACTCAAACCCTGAGATACCGTAGAGTGTCATCGTCATCCTCATTGATAGCATCGATATCATGCATTGCTTCTTTGGTGGTGGCGACGTCATCAGCGACTAATGGAGCCTCTTCCTCACTCCATCCTATATCACACGGCATGACATGCGATGCTAATTGGGTGGGTGGGGTGTTGATGTTCATACCTTGCTGAGGCTCGTGGTCGTGGGTGTGCTCCCGGCCGCCTCCAGACGAAGCAGACTCTTTAGCCATAGTAGGACCCACCTCTTGCAATCGCCACACCACCGTGGGCTCTCGTCGTCGTCTCCCCCTAGTAGCGGCGGAGCCAAATTCTCGTGGCCCGGTTTGACATTGGCCACGGAAACCTTGAAGACGTCAGGGGGGATCGGACGGAAGTGGTACAATTGTTCCTTCGGCTTCACTATCGTCGCTATGGTGTACAATATGGTGCATGGGGTAACGTCAGCCTGCAAAGACATGTCTGTGACGTGAGACATCTGAAAGGCAACGGAAACGAGAGATTACACATTTATTGCAGAGGGTCGGTGTGACAGGTACCGTAAGGTCGTCGAGCTCAGCCAAAGATGAAGCACCGTCGAGCACGTCCGAGACGGAGGACGGGCTGCCATGAGCAGGTGCGGGAGCCGGTGCAGGAGCTGGTGCAGGAGCAGGTGCGGGAGCCGGTGCGGGTGCTGGTGCAGGAGTAGGTGCGGGAGCGGGTGCAGGAGCAGGTGCGGGAGCGGGTGCAGGAGCAGGTGCTGGTGCAATGCTAGTCGAGCTGCTCCAGAAGAAGTTGGAAAGGGAAAGTCTGCTCCCTCTTTATTTGGATTTTGCCTACCCCAACTGACGATATCCGGAACCAAGACACCATATAAAGCTGCAATCTCCTATCTTGCGGAAGCTACCGCTGCTGCGACCGCAATCGCAACCTTCTTGTCGATGTTTTCTTCATTTAACCTTCGTATTTCCTTTCTCTCCTCTGTGTTCTCACGGTAGTACTTCTTCCATGTGGCGCCATCTCTGACGTCGTGCACGCGTCCATACGACGGCCGAGTGTCCATCGGGAGTTCTTTCAATATGTTCAAGGCCCGGTTGAAAGGTTGTCCCACTTGGGCCTCACCAATGCCTCCGACGGCAAGTCACTTTTGGCTGCAATCTTGTGCTGCTCTCTCTGCAAAAGGAACAAGGATTGTTCACAAATATGACTAAACGTGCAGTCGAATTGATCAGAAGCTAAAAATTACCAGCAGTCTCATGAACTCCCTCGTGACCGCGTCCGTTGTGAAAACCTTCGTCACTCGGTCCCAATGGTATCGGGCCCTAAGGACGTCACACTCCTGCAGGACGGTGAACTCCGCCATTGGGTCTGGGATGCCCAGACTTTCGTGTTCCGTGTCCTCCTTGGCCCATATGGACCTCTTCCCCGCGTAACCACGACTTCCGAGGTCGTGGCACCCCATGTTCCTCTCTTGAAGCCCCTTCATGTACTCCAACTTTTCTTTGGTAGCTTCGGCAATGCAAGCCGCCTTGAATATTTCAAACCGCTCTTCCGTAATTGTCGGATTATCCTTCACAATCTCGGAATAGGGTTCCTTTTTGTCGATGATCCTTGCTTTCACCCTTACTTTCCAGGCGGACAACGCGCCGCTAAACTTTCCCATGGCGTGTCTGTTTATCTTCTTCGTTGCCGGATCTTTATGTGGATTTTTATATTTGCTTTCATCCCAGCCCAGGAACAAGAACACATGGTGCAGTTTCATTAGGAGGGACTACTTCATATCTGGTATCTTCCATAGTTTCGCACCGTTGATGGTGGCGGTTTCCCGTAGATGTAGCCTATTTGATTGTGGAAGCACGCACGTGCTTTCGCACGCCCTTTTTGCTCAAAATTGTCGTCGTCCACCTCCGTGACCACCAATCTAGTAGTGATGAGTCGATTTGGGTGTCGTTTGCTCTTTGGTTTTGGTTCTATACCAGCTTCGCCAGTCTAGGTGCCGGAATCGGCACCGGTGTCAGTCTCAGCACCGGTCTCGGCACCTGTGTCAGTCTCGGCGCCGGTGTCAGTCTCAGCGACGGTCTCGGCGCCGGTGTCAATCTCAGCGCCGGTCTGGATGTTGGTCTCAGTCTCGGATGTGACAAGTGGGCCCTGCAACAACTGTTGCTCTTCGAGAAGGTTCAAATAGGCGTGTGCCACCGTGTAGACATTGCAATCACCCGAACCATGTCCTTCATCGTTGCTAGCCATGTTTCCTACGATTACATCTAGTCAATTAATTCTAGACCTAATAAAATGAATAATGACATAAAAGGCCAATGTTTTGAAGGAATGTTGATTCATTCCCGTTGCGGCAAATCCTGGGCACTCGATATTTCCTAGTTTGTATCACAAGTCATGCCGAAATTCACGGAAAATTTCGGCATGACCTTTGCTACAAACTGGACAAATAGAGCGCCTGAAATTTGTCGGAATAGAAATGAAACAACATTCCGGCAAAACATAGGCCACTCGGAATTATTCCATGCAAACAACAAAAGGCCACTTGGGCATAGTCGAACCACTTCAATGAAAAGATATAACATGACCACTTCAATGAAAAGATATAATCAACAATAATGGAATATGCAAAGGAACTCCATTTTCTCTAACCCTACTGACCTCATCAAATTTCCATAGTCCAAATAATTCAAATTTCATTTGAATGAAATTTGGACCAGATTCAGGTCCATGGTCCAAATATTTTTTGCTAGTTAACCTAGCTAGTTAACCTAGTTAGTTAACCTAGCTAGTTAACCTAGTTTACCTAGATAATTAACCTAATTAAACTAGTTAATCTAGCTAGTTCTCTATCAAAGCCCTAACTAAATTTTTGCACTAACCTAGATAATTAACCTAATTAAACTAGTTAACCTAGCTAGTTCTCTGTCAAAGCCCTAACTAAAATTTTGCACTAACCTAGATAATTAACCTAATTAAACTATTTAACCTAGCTAGTTCTCTTTAAAAGCCCTAACTAAATATTTGCACTAACCTAGATATTTAACCTAGTTAAACTAGTTAACCTAGCTAGCTAGTTCTCTGTCCAATGTTTGTGCTATGCATTAGAGAGAGAGAGGAGGGGTGGCGGCTTACAGAGGATGGCTTCAATGGTGGCGAGGAAGGCACGGGCGTATCCGGTGACGGCGAGGGAGGCAATGGTGGCGAGGGAGGCACGGGCGTCGAGGGTGGCTCCGATGGAGGCGAGGGCGGCTCCGGTGGCGTTGATGAGGCCGCACAGCTCGGGTGGCGTTGGAGGCGGCTCCGGTGGCGTCGACGGCGCAATGCTCTGGTGGCTCCAGGGGCGTCGACGTCGGCAGGAGGCGGCGGCGAAGTGGGGCGAAGGCGAAGTGGGGAGATGGCGGCGAAGTGGGGCGAGGGATTTGGGGAAGAAGTGGTGGCCGGGGGGAGACAAACCGCGCGGGGTTTAAGTCAAACGTAGCGGTAGCGCTCGTAGACAAACAACGCTATAGCTAAGTTAGATATAGCGCTTTTTGCACAACGCGCTACTGCTATAGCTATTTATTTTCCTTTTTCTTTTGTTTTTCCTTTTCCCTTTCTATAGCTGGGGTTAACAAAACGTGTTGCTGCTACATTATCTATAGCGCATGTTCTGAATAGACGCTACTGCTATGCCTTTCTCCTTTATTTTTATTTTTCTTTTATTTTTCTTTAAATTTTCTTTTTTCCTTTCTCCTTTTTCTATTTCTTTCATTTTAATTTACTTCTCTATTTGTTTTCCATTGTATTTTTTTCATTAGCAGTAGTGCTTTTCCAGGAAAAAGCGCTCATACAAGTAGCGCGGTTTTTTGAAGATCGCTACTGCTATTCGTAGCCTACCGGCTTAGTAGTGGGAATTTTAGTAGTAGCGCTTTCCTAAGAAAACGCACTACTGCTACACACGTATCTGTAGCGCGGTTCACATGCACGCGCTATGGGTAATTAGCAGTAGCGCTTTCTTTTAACAGGCGCTACTGGTAAGATTCTGTGTATAAGCTTTTCCCTAGTAGTGGTGGGGCTTACGCACGGTGGAGTTGAGTTCTCAAAGGGAGCCCTTCCAGGGTTCGGGAGCTTCGCACTCGGTCTCATGACTAAGAGCCGCCGCGGAAGGTACTACACCGACAACTCAAGTTGGGGTCACTAGGCCGGTTCAATCGAATCAGGTTACCGATCCCCTTCGGCAAGATTCACGTCTTCATCGACAAGATCGGAACATCAGTCCCTGAGCCAGACATTTACACCGACATCGTCGAGCTGGCTCGGCTCGCTCAACCCGTCAGGCCTCGGATCAAGCGGTGTCACGTCTTCATCGGCTTCACACACGGGGTTAGCCTCCCAGACGAGCCGGAAGCTCGTGGAGATACCCCTGTCAACTCTAACGGCGAGTCATCACTGGGAGATACTGATTCAATTTTCCCCCTCTATGAGGGAAGACTTGGGGGCTTTCCTGAGGCGGAAATCTCTGAAGGGCCACAGGAACCGCCACGCCAAGTTTCCATCTACATAGCGGGGGCTACAGCGACTCAAGATCAGCCAAACGTGGTGACTGCCAACGGGACCCGCGGGTCTGGAAAGACACCGGCCCAGGCCATGATAGATCTCATGATTGGGATGTCAAAACTCATGGCAGTCACCGTGACGGCTGACAACCAAGAGGAAGTCAATGCAAAACTGGCCAAACTTCCGGAGGAGATGGCACGAATACAACGTGAAATCGATGTTGAGAAGACCCGTATGGTAGATCAGCATGCTTGAATCGATGAGGAGGTAGAGCGCTTGACATTGGAAGCATGGCGACTTGAGCGTGAGCGAGTTGCATCCAATGCCGTCCATCAGAGGAGGCATTAGAGCCGTGTCCCGGCCAACCTTAACCCTACCCGTCTGTTTGGCAGCCCACGTACGCGTGGCATGGAGCATAACCCGCCTAGTCAGAATGATCCGCAGGTCGAGATCGTCCAGCAGCAAAGGCAAACCCCACTGATCCCGCAGGCGACGCAACACTTCCAAACACCCCAAGGTCACGTCTCCAACCCGGTGGACAACGTGTTGGATATGACCCGCCACTTGGAGTCTCCCTACTCGTGGGAACACCACGCTTGAGGTGGAAGCCAGGAACGCCATTGAGATGTTAAAAACGACGGTGGTCCAACAGGCGCAGTTTTCATATAGTCATGATCGACTGCACTCCACGCCACAGGCAAGCCGTACAAAGAGTTGCCCAGATGATCCCTCAACGACTTGCAGCAGAGGCCATCGACGCCAACCTCTAATCAATCCGCCCGAGATGCGAGCATCAAATGCTCAGGTGCTTGTCAATGCTGCACGAGCCGCCCGACAGGCAAAAGCAAAGGCGGCGGTAACATTGGCGGGCCATGGAGTTCCACAGTATGCCTAGTTGGCCCTTGGGTACACTGGACCGGGAGGAAGGAATGTAGGGGTCTCCTATTTATCATTTGCTCTGCGCAACGAGCGCATGCCCAGAGACTTCAAGGGCCCTCGTAAGGTGCCCAATTATACACCTGATCTTGAGCCGGGGCATGGTTTCAGAGCTATGAGATGGCTATGGACATGCTTGATGCCAGTGATGCGGTCTGCGCCAAATATTTCACCATGATGTTAGAAGGGCCGGCTCGCACATGGCTGAAGAAATTACCACCCAACTCTATCAACACTTGGGCGGAACTCAAGGAGCGTTTTGTTAAAAACTTTCGAGGGACTTGCAAGTGTCTGATGACTATTGTAGATCTTCAACATTATGTTCAGCGGGTGGATGAATCGGCTCATCACTGGACGATGCGGGTCGCGGAGATCATCCATTCTTCGGATGACATTACGGAGGCTTAGGCTATGCTGATCTTGGAGAAGAACTGTCATTTTCAGCCTGTGGTGTTGAAGCTCAACCACCTTAAGCAAAAGGTGCAAAATATGTGTGAGTTCATGGACACCCTCACGAGGTAAGCCGAGTCAGACGGCACGAAGGATGCCAGCTCTGATGATGAGAAGGCCAGTGAAATTAAAAGGGGAGATGGAGCTAAGGGTCACTTCCAGACTCACGGGCGCAACAATAACCATGGAGGCCAAGGAAAAAGTAGGCAGCAAGATGGCGTATCTGATTTTATTGCTAACGCCAGTGCCGGTTCCAGAAACCAGCGTCGTAACATTGGTCAGGATCGTAGTTTTAGAGGGAGGAAGCCGCGCAACTACGAAGAGCTGCTTAAGGGACCTTGCCGTAAGCATAGTACCGTGGGTGCCCTGTCGTTGTTTTGTCACGGCAGATGTCCTCGCGAGAGAACTTTTAGGTGTGAGGCCTCGCAACCATGTGGCGGCTTGAAGGGGTTGGTCGGAATCGAGAGACGCGGATTTACCAAGGTTCGGACCCTCCGATAGAGGTAAAAGCCTACGTCCTGCTTGTGTTTCATTGATGAAGACGATGATCTCGATTACAAGGATGCAGACTCAGCACCTCTAATCTCGTGGGTGTCTAATCTGTCTATCTCATGATTTGTCTTGTCTAGACCTAAGTTGTCCATCTCCTTCCTCTTGGGGCGCCTTACCCCTCCTTATATAGGTGGAAGGGGTAGGTTTACATGTAGAGTCCTACTAGTAGTAGGAATATGACTAGTCTCTCTTGAATCCTAATCCAAATCTTGTTTCCTTTGTGAGGGAGTCTCTCCTCTTCTTGGGCCTTCTCTTGTGAGCCGGCCCTCCTGACCTCTCTATGAGCCGCCTTATGTTAGGGTGTACGCTGGGCCTTGGGTCTTCGTCATTTATCTAAGTCGCCTGTGGGGACAAGTATGAGTCGCCTGCCAGGTCACTGCTGAGTCACCGGTGAGTCGCCAAGTCCTTGGCGGGTCATACTTCCAGTCGGGTTACAGTGCGGGGTATATCGCCGACATGCCTCGTCTTCTCACTCTTGGGAAAACTGTTTTGTAATGCAGGAATTCCATCTGCAATCATCCAGAGACCATCAAGGAGGTAACGAAGGTGCCCAGCAGGGTCAATTTGGCCCAGGAGGGTCACGAGGCGGCTCGTTCGGTGATTTTCGTAACCCGGGCTCTCAAGGGCGAGGCAGCTCACATAACAATGGTGGACAATCGTCTGGCCAAGGTAA
Organism: Hordeum vulgare subsp. vulgare; assembly: GCF_904849725.1. Lineage (NCBI taxonomy): Eukaryota > Viridiplantae > Streptophyta > Magnoliopsida > Poales > Poaceae > Hordeum > Hordeum vulgare. The sequence goes on from NC_058523.1 coordinate 326,707,453, forward strand.
TCGGCAGTATAATAACCAGAGCAATTTTCAGCAGCCAAACAACCAGGGCGGCTTTCAGAGCAATCCTAAGCACTTGAATGGTGGTCAATACCATGTATTCACCACTGGCATGTGTAAAAGGGATAAGAAAATAAAGTAGAGGGCAATCAATATGGCTGAGCTGGTGGTTCCCAGATACCTAAACTGGTCTGAACAGCCCCTCACGTGGAGTAGAGCTGATCACCCACCCCAGATCGATAACCCTCCTGACTTGGCGTTGGTGGTGGCGCATCAGGTTGGGGGATACACACTTTCTAAGGTCCTCATGGACGGAGGTAGCAGTATCAACATCCTGTACTATGACACATGCCTACGGATGAACTTTGCGAAGAAGGACTTGATGCCTTCAACAACGGTTTTTCATGACATTGTTCCGGGCAAGTCGGCATATCTTGTTGGGCGGATCAAGTTGAATGTGGCTTTTGGTGATGAGTCCAATTACAGGAGTGAGTCATTGATGTTTGAGGTGGTCAAATTAAGAGTCCTTATCATGCTTTGTTCAAGCGGCTGGCTTATGCCCGCTTCATGGATCAGCCTTGTTATGTGTAGCTTAAGCTTAAAATGCCTGGTCTGAAGGGCACCATCACAGTCAATGGGGATCGAAAGATAGCCCAAGAGTACGAAGAAGGAGACGCCACATATGCTGAGTCGGCGTGCGCCGCCAAAGAGTTGAAGTTCCACAGGGCCAATGTGGACCCAGCTGACATGAGCCTGCTCAAAAAGCCAACTGTTGATTCTGAGCCGCTCCTTAAGTTCAAGCCGGCAGATGATACCAAACAAGTTGATTTCATCCCTGGTGACTCTTCCAAGAAGTTTACTATTGGGACCGGCTTGGATCCCAAATAGGAAAGCGCGCTCAACGGATTCATCCATGAGAATCGAGACATCTTCGCATGGAAACCTTCTGACATGCCAGGAGTACCGAGAGAATTTGTTAAGCACCATCTCAATGTAGATCTCAAGATGAAGCCGGTTCGTCAGTACCTCTGTCGTTTTAATGAGGAGAGGCGTAAAGCAATTGGAGAAGAAGTCATCCGTCTCTTGGCCGCCGGGTTCATCATCAAGGTTATTCATCCTGAGTGATTGGCTAACCCGGTCTTAGTTCTCAAGAAGAACGGCACTTTTCGAATGTGCATTGATTTTACAAACCTCAACAAATCTTGTCCGAAGGATCCTTTTGCCCTTCCCCGTATCGATCAAATCATTGACTCTACGGCGGGTTGTGAGCGTTTGACCAGGAGAAAACGGCTTTTATCACTCCTTTTGGTGCTTTTTGCTATGTCACAATGCCTTTTGGCCTCAAGAGCACGGGGACGACTTATCAACGTTGCATTAAGAATTATTTACACAGTCAGATTGGATGTGACGTTCATGCTTGTGTCGATGACATCGTGGTGCAGTCACAGAAGAAGGAGACACTTCTAGGCGATCTCAAGGAGACTTTTGAAAGCCTCCGGGTGTATCACATGAAGCTTAACCCGACCAAGTGCGTGTTTGGGGTTCCTACGGGAAAATTACTCGGATTCCTGGTGTCCGAGTGTGGCATTGAAGCTAAGCCGGACAAGATCAAGGCGATAACTTCGCTTGGGAAGCAGGCTAAAATTAAATAGGTCCAACATATGGCGGGTCGTATTGCAGCACTGAGTCATTTCATAAGTTGCCTTGGTGAGAAGGCCATCCCTCTTTATAACTTGCTCAGAAAAACTAATCAGTTTGTTTGGACCGATGCGGCTAATGAGGCTTTCGAGGCCCTTAAGAAGCAACTTGTTGAGACGCCCGTGCTAGCAGCCCCGGTTGATAAAGAGCCAATGCTCTTGTACATTGCTGCTAACTCTAAAACGGTTAGTGTAGCAGTGGTTGTTGAACGCAAGGAAGAAGGCAAGGAATATCATATTCAGTGTCCAGTATATTTTGTTAGTGAAGTATTGACCATGTCCAAACATCGATATCCGCATTGGCAGAAGCTGGTCTTTGGGATTTTTATGGCAAGCCGGAAGTTGAAGCACTACTTCCTGGAGCACCCAATCACTGTGGTCACTTCTGCACCAATTGGGGACATTATACTGAACCGAGAAGCCATTGGGCGGATTGCTAAACGGGGAATAGAGCTTGGTCCTCATCATGTGAAGTATATGCCTCACACAACCATCATGTCTCAAGCTCTGGTGGACTTTATCAACGATTGGACTGAGTTTCAGATTCCGGAAGAGAGGCCTGATAACACATACTGGACTATTCATTTTGATGGTTCTAGGAAGTTGGAAGGCTCGGGTGTTGGAGTGGTGTTATCCTCCCCACGAGGCGACAAGTTTTGCTATGTTTTCCGACTCATGTTTCCTTGTACCAACAATGCGGCTGATTATGAGGCATTGGTCAGATGCTTAGGTGACTCGGATTTGGTGGCTCCGCAAGTATCCGGGACCTGGGATTCCAAAGACCCATTGATGGCGGCTTACAGGCATGCGGTAACTGAAGTGGCGGGACATTTCCATGGTTACCAGGTTGATCACATTCATCATCGACAGAACGAGGCGGCTGATGCTTTATTGCGACTTGGATCACAACGTAAGCCTGTTCCCCCCAATGTGTTCTTGGATATCTTACATAACCCTTCTGTGAAGTTGCTTTCTGAAGAAGACATAGCAGTTCCTGACCTAGAATCATAATTGGTGGCCGAGTGATTCCTGACTGGACTGTACCGTACATGGCTTATCTTGCCCGAGGCGAGTTGCCAACTGATGAATTTTTTGCTAGACAAATCGTGCGGCGGTGCAAGTCCATGGTTATACATAAAGGCGAGTTACACAAATGAAGTACCCGCGGGGTTTTCCAGCGATGTGTTGCGCCGAAAGAAGGGGGAGATATTCTCAATGAGATACATGAGGGCAACTGTGGACATCACGCCGGGTCACGATCTTTGGTCTCAAAAGCTTTTCTCCATGGTTTCTACTAGTTGACGGCTCATGCCGATGCAGAGGATATAGTGCGCCGATGTCATGGATGTCAGAAGTTTGGGCGCAAGTACATGTGCCGGCTCAGGAGTTGTGCATGATCCCAATTACATGGCATGTCGTAGTTTGGGGTCTTGATATGGTTGGCCCGTTTAAAATGTCTTCCGACGAAAAGACCCATGTGTTGGTGGCGGTTGATAAATTTCCCAAGTGGGTTGAAGCAGAGCCGATCAACAATTGTGAGGCAGAGACGGCAGTCAAGTTCCTCAAGAAGCTGATTTTCCGTTTTGGTTATCCCCACAACATCTATACTGATAATGGCACTAATTTTGCTAAGGGGGTAATGGAGTTTTGTCAATGATAGCACTTCCGTCTTGATGTGTCTGCAGTGGTTCATCCACAGTCCAATGGTCAAGCTGAGCGGGCTAACCAGGAAATCTTGTGTGGAGTCAAGCCCCGACTCATGGTTCCTTTGTAGCGCACTTCGGGTTGTTGGGTCGAAGAGATTCCTTCCGTACTTTGGAGCATCAGAAGAACACCAAGCAGATAAGCGATATAAGGCATGATTCTTCCTATGGGGCTAAGGCGGTTACACTCCTTTTTCCTCGTCTATGGGGCTAAGGCGGTTCTTCTAAGCGATATAAGGCATGATTCTCCCTAAGTCGCCGCATACGTAGAAATAGATAATGAGCAAGCACGTCAGGATTCTTTGGATGCTCTGGAGGAGGAGCGTGATTTAGCCGCATCACGATTGGCTATCTACCAACAAGACCTGCGTCGTTACCATAGTCGACGGGTCAAGAGTCGGGTCTTCTAGGAGGGCAACTTAGTGCTATGACTGATTCAAGATCACATGGCCATGCACAAGCTCTCGCCTCCATGGGAAGGACCTTTCATCGTCAGCAAAAACCTTCGTAATGGCTCTTATTACTTGATTGATATTTGCCCTGACAAGACAACCTCAGAGGAAGAGACAACCCGCCCGTAGAAAATTGTTCATCTGCGACCTTACTACACTTAGAGCCATTGGCTCCTTATCCATGTACATAGTTTAGTATTTGCGTACTCTCTATATCACATCAATAAAGCCGACACCCACAAAATTCGGGGTCTCTGCCGTTTCAGCCTATATGTTGAGCATGAGTCTTTATTGATTAAATAATCCGCCCAAGAGAATGAGTCGCCGCCAAGTAGTCCATATTCAAACATGGACGCTATTAGTATCAAAGAGAACGAGTCGCCCTATTGTGATCGTTCAAACATAGATACTAGTAAGCCAAAGAGGACCAAGTGCCATGATGCACGGTTCAAACACAGGAGCCAATGTATGATCATGAACGATAAAAAATGGCTTACTTGGGGGCTACTAGTCCCCAAGTTGTTTAGCACTAATAGCATTGTCTTCTGCAATCCTATGCCCATTTTTCCTTGATCATAGGTCACTTGGGGGCTTCTGACTCGTTGAATTCCGCCTTAATACCCTCTTGGCTAGCGAAAAATTAACGCATTACAATGGTTATACTGTACTCTATGTTTTGTGACTTGCCCCATAAGCCCCGTGTACTCTTGGCGAGTCAATCCAATCTTGGACCCTGAACTTCCAAAGTTAAAACATTGAGGTGCTTGCAATAGCCAGTATATGGAAAATAGACAAACCATGGGTTTATAGAACCTGCTTCATGGAAGCTTGACTTGAGCCTGATCCGCCAGTCTAAAAACATAAAGCTTTTTACAAAAACCTCTTAGGGTACAACTAGAGCCTCGCAAGCCTGTCTACCCGCCGTGACTCACTGAGCCGACTTATTTTTCACCTTATATGGTGTTATATTTTTAGGCAGAGATCCAACAGCTGTACTGACTCATCCAAATTGGGTGATTCTAAAAGTCTTTCCTTTTCAAAGAGGGGAAGACAACATACTTCCTAACCAGAGATAGCTCAAACATGCGACTTATATTACAAGATAACGCCAGGAAAGTTTTGGCATCCATACTCATGCAAATATATAACATCTTAAGTATAGTCAAAAGCAAATTAAATGGCTCATGAAGGCCAAAACGTTTTTCCATATTAACCCGGTGGAAAGTTTCCTCCGGGTTCAGTCGTTTTCTTCAGGTTAAAGTTTCGAGGGTCGCCTCGTCTAAGCCACCTCCGGGTCACCCTGTGCCAAGTTTTCGCGGTCTTGGATTTGGAAGTTGTCCACATCCCACGTGCAATTGATTAAAGCATGAAATTCAGCTTCCTCTGTCAAGATGGTTGATGGGTCAGCATTAGAGGCAAAAAGATGCTTACAGCGCTAAAGAATCAAATCCATTGGTGGAAAACTAGGAGGCGCCACATGTTTATGGTTATCATCATAGGCCGACTGATACTTGGACAGGTCAAGACTCTTGGCAAGTCGGCTTGCTGCAGGACGAACATCCCTTACGTACTGGGCGTAGTCTTGTTGCATAAATTCTGAGCCATCATCCTTATACTCAGGAAACCCGCCGGCTATTTCGTCCGGCTTGAGTTCTGGAGGATAGGCTAAAGACCGGCTCATAGCTTTGATCAGGCCTTTCCGTGTGGATGATTTCTTTATTTCCTCTATATGTTGGGGTATGGTTGAGAGCCGCATCAGCATGTCCCTGATGTATTTTACCGGGTCTTCGTCACTCCATACAGCCTTGATGGCGAGTAAGCCGCCAGCAGAGAGTTCTTCTCTCAGAGTATATAGCACTTTTAGCTTCAGCACACAGTCATCCTGAAGATTGGCGGATCGAGGGCCTGCAAGGAGGAAACGAAACGTAAGTCGTATGGCACCTTGTGTCCTTTAGAATGGTTACAATACGCACTATCTCAAAGACTTACCAAAGACATCACTGGTCATCTTGGAGATGTGTCGCTGCAGACCAGTCAATTCTTCTGTGACTTGTTTCAGCTGACCCTCAGTGTTTCCAACACATTTCAACAAGGCGGCTTTCTCAGATTCAGCTAACTCTTTGCATAGTATGTGCTGAGCCTTATTTTTTCAAGTTCTGCCAAAGCGACTAGGAGTTTTTCTTCAGCTGCAGCCCTGGCGTCTTGTTGACGTCCCCAACTTTTTTTCATGCCACTGAAGGATGAGTCCTCTTGACTTATAGTTTCCTACATAATCAAGCAGGGTGGATAAGTTACCTTGGTGCTACCTGGTCGGATTGATCATTTGACATCAAGTCTCAAGCAGATTGCAAGCAATACACTTGACACTTGGGCGCTAATGCACTAGCTCTTTCAAAATTATTAAACAAGACCCGACTCATCTTCAAGAAGATGACCCGGCCCTTGGGGGCTATTGGTTGAAGTTTTCAAGATTATTAAACAAGACTCGACTCATATTCAAGAAGATGACCCGGCTCTTGGGGGCTACAGGTTGAAGTTTTCAAGATTATTAAACAAGACCCGGCTCATCTTCAATAAGATGACCCATCCCTTGGGGGCTTCATGTTGAAGTTTTCAAGATTATTAAACAAGACCCGGCTCATGTTCAAGAAGATGACCCGACCCTTGGGGGCTACAGGTTGAAGTTTTCAAGATTGTTAAAAACAAGACCCGGCTCATCTTCAAGAAGATGACCTGACCCTTGGGGCTAGACAGGGATATATGGGGTAAATTATTACACAATACCATACCTCGTATCTTTTTTTCATCATATTTACCAGGCCAGCTTTGAGGTCCCGGCCATGGAGAGGCGGTTTAGATATCCTGCGTGCAACTCTTCAAAGTTCAGTTTCTCAATATTGGGAAGCTCAAGTTTAGCTTTCCCTTTGTCTATTTCGGTTGAGACATACTTGGCAGTATGCTTAGCCAACACATTAAGGACGGGTGTCGTGTGTGTCGGCGTTCTGGGAACGGGGGTACCCATACTCGCCTGTCTGCGCTCCAGGGAAGCCCACTCCATCTACCAAGCATCGACAAGCTCAACAAGGCCCTCGTGAGGGGCCAAGCCTCACGAGGAGGAACGACATCACGACCCGCAGGAGGCCTCCTCAGGACCCCGCTGAAGCGGCCGACATTCCGAGGCAAGGCCCAACCTGAGGAGTCAAAGGTGATGCCAGGAAAGGACAGGCGAGCAGCAGATGGCAGAGCGGGGCAGTTTCCCCTTTGGTGGAAAGTGGACACGGGCGTACAAGGTGTGACAGCCCGAGACCGACGCTCCAGAAGATTCCCCCATTTATTCCGTTTCCGTCGTGTGGCTATTTTATTTTGTTGGTTGCATCATCATTTAGTTTGCATCGTCGCATCATGCACGGCATCTTGCATCGTCTGTCGCGTGTGGTGGTTTGAGTGTGTGTGCTTCGATTGCTCACCGAGTCTTAGTGCGGTAGAAACTCCCCTCCTCTCTTCTCTTTTATTTGTTTTGGGGTTGTGTAAAAGTTTCCGTTTTAACCCCTTTTAAAAAATCATCTTCTTTTAAAACTCCTTTTATTAAATGTGGGGGCAACCCCTTGGGTTTCCTTCAATTCTCCTTTTGTCTATTTCCAAAATAGAAACTCATTTTTTATTTATAAAAGGAGTTTTATTTTATTCTTTAAATAAAAGGGTTTTATGTTATTCTTAAAAAGGGTTTTATTTTTACTTCTTTAAAAATTCCCAATCTATTTTTTTATATAGTTGGGGTTTAATTTTTTTTTCAAAGGAGCAAAGGCATTTTTTTATTTTAGATTTGTTAAAAGTTTTCTTTGTTTAAGATTTTCTGTTTTAAATATTAAAAAAATAATAAAAAAAATAGAGAGGAGGAGCCCAGTCAGGCCAAGGCCCCGCCGACCCAAGTCCCCTCCAACCCTAGCGTTCAGCCCGATCCCTCTCCCTCTGTTTCTCCTGCGTCGTCCTCCCGATCCTCTCCCTCTCGTTCTCCCCCATGCCGCTGCTTCCTCCCTATTCTCCCACCAGCCCGGAGCCGGTCCCCTCGCCGCGCGGCTTCGCTACCCGCCGCCGCCGGACGTTCCCCTGTGCTGCGGCCCCCCTCTGCTCGCCTTCGCCGTTCCGCGCGGCCGCTCCTTGCCCTCGGCCTTGCCTCACCCCGTCGTGGCGTTCCTCACGCGCCTCCCCGAGCTGCGCCGCCACGCCGGTGCGCCTCGCCGCCTCCCCGCGTCCCTCGACGTGTCGTGGCCTTCCTGCTCGCCGTGGTCGCCTGCAGCGCAAGCTCCCCGCGTGTTGCTCTACCTCGCTGGCCTCCCCGCGTGCTACTCCACCTCCCCACCTCCCCGCACGCCAAGCTCCGCCTCGGCGGCCTCCCGGCCGCCGCCCAGACCGCCTCCACGCGCCCCGCGCCCCGGACTTCGCTGCGTCGCCATGGTCGCCGTTCCACGCCGGCCGCCGTGCTCGCCATGGTCCTCCTCCTCTTCGCGAGCTTCTCCTACGTGCTACCCATGTCGAGCCCGAGGTGTGGCTGTCCCTGTGCCGGTTGCCTGATGCATGCTGCTTCCTTTTTTTGTGCAGGTTGCCGGTGCTAGTGGCTGTTGCTAGCATGCCGTTGTGTTGCCGCTCTGTTGCGTTTGCTCTTGCTGCTTCTTGCCGGCTGCTACTAGCCGTTGATGCTGTTGCCTATAGATGCTTCCTGCTGCTTGTTGGTTGCCGTTTGTTGTTTCTGCTCGTGCTGCTTGTGCCGTAGCCCTTGCGTGCTTGCTGCCGTGCTTGCTTGCGTTTAGTTGTTGTAGATGCTGTCGTCGCTGCCGTAGCTTGCTGTTAGATGCTAGTGCTAGTAGTTGTAGGTAGTTTGCTGCGCTTGCTAGTTGTTGTTGCTGCTGCTGTCGCGGGTTCCGTCGCCGAAGTTCGCAAGCACCATCCCCTCCTTCATGGAACTGACAAGATCACGTGTACAACTACATCCTCGATGACCCCCGGAACATGTTTAACTACCGATGTGAAGACTGTGCACCGACGCGAAGACCCGTGAACCGACGCCGAGCGAACGACTACCATCGACGAGACCATGTACAACTACTTCCACGACGACCACGACGATCTTTTTTCTTCTTCACCGAACCGATCCGGTCCGATACGCACGCGTCGAAGGTATACCGATGAGACGTGTCGTGTAACGAATGCATATGATGTATGAGTTGAATATATGTATGCACCGTATGTTGCCCGTTGTCTTCTTTCGACATGCCTCGACACATGGGAACCCGAGATACGGGATCACCCCATTCTTTGTTTAACGTTCCCGCACACGCTCCATATACGTTGGCACGATATCTCAACGAGTTATCGGGATAGGAACGTTGCCGTGGCATCGTTTCCGATTTGCCGCCATGGTTCCCTCTCGCTCGCCGTGGCGACATATGCTTCTTTCCCTTCTTGCCGTGATGTTGTAACTTGCATGTATAAAGTATTCATGGCATATGATCTTGTGTTGCATGTCTCTCGTGCCGTAGCTCTGCTCCCATTTCGCGATTTAACCGTGTAGGATGCCACGTAGAACCGTCGCTTCACCCTTGCCATGATAACAACAATTTAATATTGCCGTGTAAATACCCGGGAGTGAACTAAATAATCAATCGTGGAGTTTCGTCGATATGCAACCCGTTGCATATCGAGCTTCATTTAATGTGTAGTGTTTGCGTGAGGTGAATTGCCATGCCATCCCTTGCATCATTGAACTGATCATGCATCATATTAGGTTTGCATTATGTTGTGCATCTTGTGGTGAATTTCTGTGTTGATGTTTGTTTCCGGTTTGCTCCGTCTCGATAGAGTTCCACAAGCGTGTCGGAAAGTGAGGACCCATTCTACTACGTTGGTTCGTCGACTTCACAGAGCCGTTCTTCTTCCAAGCGGGATCTCAGGCAAGATGACCATTTCCCCAGATACCATTACTATCATTTCCATGCTAGTTTTACCGCTTCTATTGATTATGTCTCGTTGCCTACCACATGTTAAATATCAGCCTCTCAACAATGCCATGATAACCTTCAACCTGTTCGACCTAGCAAACCACTGATTGGCTAAGATACTGCTTGCTTAACCTGGTGTTAGCGTTGCTAGTTGCAGGTGCAGTTGCTTCCATGTGATAACATGGGTTCCTTGTCATCTCACCATATTGATGCTATTTAATTTAATGCACCTATATACTTGGTAAAAGGTGGAAGGCTCGGCCTTTCTAGCCTGGTGTTTTGTTCCAGCTTTGCCCCCTTAGTTTCGGCTACCGGTGTTATGTTCTATAAGCGAGCGCTCCTAACACGATCGGGGTTGTTATGGGGACCCCCTTGATAATTCGTTTTACATTAAAGCTGGTCTGGCAAGGCCCAACTTTGGTTCTACATTTGCCCAACATAATAACTTGATAATACTGAAATGCATAGGGAGTTAGCGCTACCCGAGGAGTAATTCTACATAATACAGGTAGGGCCAGTGCTGGTCCAAAACAGAGCACTATGCGGGGCCACCGCGAGGAAACTCGAGGTTTGGCACTCGTACACTTCGCTTATCAGTCGTGTCCTGAGAACGAGATACGCGGCTCCTATCGGGATCATCGACACGCCGAGCGGCCTTGCTGGATTAGTTTTACCTTTGACGAGATATCTTGTGCATCGGGATTCCGGTGATGCTTTGGGTAATCTCAGAGTTAAGGTTTTCCACTAGGGAATCCGACGAGATCGCGAGCTTCGTGATTGAGGATTTCTATGCGGCTTGTGGTAATTTGTGATGGACTAGTTGGAGCACCCCTGCAGGGCTAAATCTTTAGGAAAGCCGTGCCCGCGGTTATGTGGCAACGTGGAAACCTTGTTTAACACTGGTTCTAGATAACTTGAAGTTAACTTAATTAAAACTTGCCAACTGTGTGGGTAACCGTGACTGTCTCTTTCGTGAGTTCCTTCGCTGGTCGAGGACACGGTGGGGTTATGTCTAACGTAGGTAGGTGTTCAGGATCATTCGTTTGATCATCAGTAGTCACGTCCGTTATGCGTAGATCTTCCCCCTCTTATTATTTTTCTTGTACTCGTAAGTTAGCCACCAAATATATGCTTAGCCGTTGCTGCAACCTCACCACTTAACCATGCCTCACCTAATAGGCTTTGCTAGTCTTGATACCTTTGGAAATGAGATTGCTGAGTCCCCTGTGGCTCACAGTTTACTACAACACCAGTTGCAGGTACATGTAGAGGTTACTTGACGCGAGCGCGTTGATTGTTCATTTGGAGTTGCTTCTTCTTCTTCTTCTTCATCGATCTACGATGGGTTCCAGGCCGGCAGCCTGGGATAGCAAGGATGGACGTCGTTCTTCTTTTCTCGTTTGTTTTCGTCCGTAGTCGAACCCTGCTCTTACTCTTGATGATTATGTAATGTGCTGATGTGACTCTGATGTAGCTTGTGGCGAGTCTAAGCCAACTCTGTATATATATCTCTTCTTTTCAGTACATGTACTTGTAACGATATCGATTCTTGCGACAGGACGATATGCGCTACTATCCTTGACGAGGCCTTCATGCCAAATTGAGGATATGGTCGCATCTTGGGCGTGACAAGTTGGTATCAGAGCAGTACCGACCTAGGAGCCCCCTTGATTGATCGAACTTGGCCGAGTCGAGTCTAGTGAAAAACTGCTTTGAGTCTAGTTATATATCAGAGAGTAGGATTCTTTTTTCTCCTCTTCTTTGCTCTGGTGAGGAATCTTGACGTAATAATTTATTCTACTCCTCTTCTCACTCAAAATTTTTTTAGGATCACGCGGATATTTTTGAGATCTATATGATGCCGATGTGATGGAGTTTTGTCTTGGTGCCTCCTGTCTTCTTTAAGTTTCAAGGGAGTTGAGCTCCAGGGGATTCTTGAGCACATTGTTATCATTCAGATTTCTTAGTATCTCAGTACGAAGGATGTTCTTAATTGCTTCAATACTAGTAGTGGTGAGATAACCCCGATGTCCCCAGTACTGGTGCAGATTGTTCGGGAGTACTGCCATACTTTGTATCATTGTGATCACGAGGGTCTGTTGTAGATGAAGGTCCGAGATTCTCGTCGTGTGTTGACGGATGTGATACAGGTGACGGGTTAGTATAGGAGTTGTGTGATATTACTCCTTGTATCCGTGTACCATATTGCATGACCAGAAATTTCGGGAATTCATAGGTGGGAATTCAAGTAGTTGCTTATAGGACAATCTTCCAACAAATACATGATGTTAGGTTGGGGTTCGACATCTAGTGGATTCCTGTCCACGAAAATATCGGACGAAATCTTTCTCATGAGTTTGTTCTGGCTTGTTTCATAAGCCACACCCTTTGTTTTGTTGGAACATGGTAATTCAAGTTGCTTCGATGTCAAGTGGTGATTTCATATCTTTTCAAGAGGTGTTCTCATATTTTTATGAGGGTACTAATCCTTTTGCTTAATCAGATTGTCTTATCAATTCTTGTCAACTGGAGTGGTCATATCTATTCTTTTCCAACCGGTGTGTTTCTCTTCAAGTGGATTCAATCCTCTCCAATTTTTGCAAGATCATTCTCTCATTTTATTCCGGAGTTCATCTCATTTGTCCCAAGTTGTCTTTGTTTTCCCCGCCCTCCCACCCTTTTCTTCAGTGATTCAATTTTCATCCAAGTGTTTTCTTTTCATTGTGCTTCTGTTGTCTGTTCTTTTCTCTCTTACCCGGTGATTCTTTGTGAAGATTCTCAGGAAATTCGTGTCATATTTGTTCATTCTTGTCATCCTTACCGGTGAATTTAATTCAGTTGTCCGTGTTCATCATATCCTATTTATCCTTGTAATTCTTTCCTGTGTTGGAAATTTTTATCAGTCTATCTTCTTGTTGTCATTTCTCTCTATTCTATCTGGAGCGTTGAAGTTATCTCAGAATTCTGGTTCTCAATTCTTTAATTATTTCGGGGTTCTAACATCATCTAGTCTTCATTTGTACCAGTGCTATATCAATCTTTCCAGCAATCTTTTCGACGGTGGTTTCTTTTCAGTGGGCCCATAACCCACAGGTTTTTCCCAGGATCTTATTTGGCTCTTTTAATATTTTTCGGAGATCTTTAATCCTTTTCAACTATGACATAAGTATGAATTTCATCAGTCATATCCCTTCTCCAAAATCTATTCGAATTAATTCTCATATTTGGCTCAACATTTCATTCTTCTTTATTCCGGAGTGTCTCATTAGTTCTTGGTGGTGTTGTTCTCGTCATCATTCTCAGCTTGCAATTCGGAGGAGTGTTTCTCTCAAATCTTGGTTCATTCTTGTGGAGATTATCATTTCAGCTTGGTGCTATCATCTTCAATTGTTTCTATCATGAGTATCCCTTTCCTGCTATCCGGTGCATTTCTGAATTGTTTTCATTCTCGTTCCTCCGAAGGCCATCATTTTAGAAGATTCTTCGTTCTCAGCTTTCAGGTTCATCCTCAATTCTTCTTAATTGTTGTCTCTTCATTCGTCTCTCGGTTATTCAGGCGCCTTTTTCATGTTTTCTCTTAGGTGGCTCACGAGCTCTTCATTCTCATGTATCTCCATTAATTCTTGGTTTTCCCATTCAATTGTGAATTCTTACCGGTGCTTCCTTCAATTTTTGCCTCAAGTGGTGCTTATCTCTCTATCTCTTCTAGTTTCTTTCAAGAATAATAAGTTGTATGCTAGATCTGTTGCTTGTCATCAATTTAATTTGATGAGGGATGAGCATAACATAATTCTTATTCTTGTTCTTGCTTCTTCCAAGATATTTCAATTCTTCTTTCGGAGTGGCTCATGATGTCAATTCCTTTTTTTCAAGTGTTCTTAGCTTTTCTTTTCTGGAGTTCCAAGTTCTTTTAGGTATCTCTTTGTGAGGCTTCATCCAAATCTTGGCAAGGTCATAATCTTATTCTTTCTACCTTGATATCTTTGCATCATTCATTCGTATACGGAGGTCCTTCTTGGTGGTTCATCAAGGTTTCAATCTTTCTTAAGTGTTCTTCAAGATTCTTGTTGCAGTACCTCAACTATCCTTTCTCTTGCATTTATAGGTGCAATTGTTCTTTCTTTATCCTTGAGGTGGTGTTATAGCATTCTTGTTAGTGTAGGAGCCTCGAAGAGTTTTCCTTTCAAGTATGAGATAATTAAACCCACCAATTCTATGATCATGAAATATTTTCAACCCATGATTTCTTCATTGAGCTATCTTGGTTTGGATTTCACCTAAAGCTTTTCCTATGGATTGTTGCTATTATGGTGCTTGTCATAATCCAAGTTCTCAATGTATCCTCTTGGTGTAAGAAATTGTTCATATCTTGTTTCTCCCAATCAATCCTTGTTTCTGTTAGTGGTTGGTTGTCACATCAGTAGTTTGAAAGGTTTCCATAAGCCCACTACTATCTTGTTCTTTTCGTTGTTGTTTTTCCAACAACTCCGTCCAATTCTTCTTGCAAGGATGCCTGCCAAGTTCATTTGTGATGATAGTTGTCATTCTTTCTTCTTTCTCTTCTTCCGTATGAGTTAGTTCTTATTCTATTGTTCTGGAGGCATTGTGATATGGCTCTTTTGGGTCAGTCTTGTTGTTCTACCAAGATCATTGTGTTCCCTTGTTCTATTTACTTGTTTGTTATGAATATTGTCTAATACTACCATCTTATCAAATTTTTTGGCCCATTTTCCTACCGAAGTGCTGCCGAAATTTTCCATGAATTCTTACTTCTTTCTCATATCATTCCTCATCTCTTTGCAACCTTCTAGGATCGTTGATTTCACTCGTTTGTCAAGGAAGCGACTAAGTTTTTACCTCTTCTTCTTTCTCATCCTCTCCCCTTTCATTCTTGGATCTCGGGGCGAGATCCTCTTATAGTGTAGGAGAGTTGTGACAGCCCAAGACCGACGCTCCAGAAGATTCCCCCCTTTATTCCGTTTCCGTCGTGTGGCTATTTTATTTTGTTGGTTGCATCATCATTTAGTTTGCATCGTCGCATCATGCATGGCATCTTGCATCGTCTGTCGCGTGTGGTGGTTTGAGTGTGTGTGCTTCGATTGCTCACCGAGTCTTAGTGCGATAGAAACTCCCCTCCTCTCTTCTCTTTTATTTGTTTTGGGGCTGTGTAAAAGTTTACGTTTTAACCCCTTTTAAAAAATCATCTTCTTTTAAAACTCCTTTTATTAAATGTGGGGGCAACCCCTTGGGTTTCCTTCAGTTCTCCTTTTGTCTATTTCCAAAATAGAATCTCATTTTTTATTTATAAAAGGAGTTTTAGTTTATTCTTTAAATAAAAGGGTTTTATGTTATTCTTAAAAAGGGTTTTATTTTTACTTCTTTAAAAACACCCAATCTATTTTTTTATATAGTTGGGGTTTAATTTTTTTTTCAAAGGAGCAAAGGCATTTTTTTTATTTTAGATTTGTTAAAAGTTTCTTTGTTTAAGATTTTCTGTTTTAAATATTAAAAAAAATAAAAAAAACAAATAGAGAGGAGGAGCCGAGTCACGCCAAGGCCCGGCCGGCCCAAGTCCCCTCCAACCCTAGCGTTCAGCCCGATCCCTCTCCCTCTGTTTGTCCTGCGATGTCCTCCCGATCCTCTCCCTCTCGTTCTCCCCCATGCCGCTGCCTCCACCCTATTCTCCCACCACCCCGGAGCCGGTCCCCTTGCCGCGCCGCTTCGCTGCCCGCCGCCGCCGGACGTTCCCCTGTGCTGCGGCCCCCCTCTGCTCGCCTTCGCCGTTCCGCGCGGCCGCTCCTCGCCCTCGGCCTCGCCTCACCCCGTCGTGGCGTTCCTCGCGCGCCTCCCCGAGCTGCGCCGCCACGCCGGTGCGCCTCGCCGCCTCCCCGCGTCCCTCGACGTGCCGTGGCCTTCCTGCTCGCCGTGGACGCCTGCAGCGCAAGCTCCCCGCGTGCTGCTCTGCCTCGCCGGCCTCCCCATGTGCTGCTCCGCCTCGCCGCCTCCCCGCACGCCAAGCTCTGCCTCGCCGGCCTCCCGGCCGCCGTCAGACCGCCTCCACGCGCCCCGCACCCCGGACTTCGCTGCGTCGCCATGGGCGCCGTTCCACGCCGGTCGCCGTGCTCGCCATGGTCCTCCTCCTCTTCGCGAGCTTCTCCTACGTGCTACCCGCCATGTCAAGCCCGAGGTGTGGTTGTCTCTGTGCCGGTTGCCTGATACATGCTGCTTCCTTTTGTTGTGTAGGTTGCCGGCGCTAGTTGCTATTGCTAGCCTGCCGCTGTGCTGCCGCTCTGTTGCGTTTGCTCTTGCTGCTGCGTGCCGGCTGCTACTAGCCGTTGATGTTGTTGCCTGTATATGCTTCATGCTGCTTGTTGGTTGCCGTTTGCTGTTGCTGCTCGTGCTTCTTGTGTCGTAGCCCTTGCGTGCTTGCTGCCGTGCTTGCTTGCGTTTAGTTGTTGTAGATGCTGCCGTCGCTGCCGTAGCTTGCTGTTAGATGCTAGTGTAGTTGTTGTAGGTAGTTTGCTGCGCTTGCTAGTTGTTGTTGCTGCTGCTGTCGCGGGTTCCGTCGCCGAAGTTCGCAAGCACCATCCCCTCCTTCATGGAACCGACAAGATCACGTGTACAACTACATCCTCGATGGCCCCCGAAACATGTTTAACTACCGATGTGAAGACTGTGCACCGACGCCGAAGACCCGTGAACGGACGCCGAGCGAACGACTACCATCGACGAGACCATGTACAACTACTTCCACGACGACCATGACGATCTTTGTTCTTCTTCACTGAACCGATCCGCTCCGATACGCACGCGTCGAAGGTATACCGATGAGACGTGTCGTGTAACGAATGCATATGATGTATGAGCTGAATATATGTATGCACCGTATGTTGCCCGTTGTCTTCTTTCGTCATGCCTCGACACATGGGAACCCGAGATACGGGATCACCCCATTCTTTGTTTAACGTTCCCGCACACGCTTCATATACGTTGGCACGATATCTCGACGAGTTATCGGGATAGGAACGTTGCCGTGGCATCGTTTCCGATTTGCCGCCATGGTTCCCTCTCGCTCACCGTGACGACATATGCTTCTTTCCCTTCTTGCCGTGATGTTGTAACTTGCATGCATAAAGCATTCATGGCATATGATGTTGTGTTGCATGTCTGTCGTGCCGTAGCTCCGCTCTTGTTCCGCGAGTTAACCGTCTAGGATGCCACGTAGAACAGTCGCTTCACCCTTGCCATGATAACAACAATTTAATATTGCCGTGTAAATACCCGGGAGTGAACTAAATAATCAATCGTGGAGTTTCGTCGGTATGCAACCCGTTGCATATCGAGCTGCATTTAATGTGTAGTGTTTGCAAGAGGTGAATTGCCATGCCATCCCTTGCATCATTGAAGTGATCATGCATCATATTAGGTTTGCATCATGTTGTGCATCTTGTGGTGAATTTCTGTGTTATGTTTGTTTCCGGTTTGCTCCGTCTCGATAGAGTTCCACAAGCGTGTCGGAAAGTGAGGACCCGTTCGACTATGTTGGTTCGTCGACTTCACGGAGCAGTTCTTCTTCCAAGCGGGATCTCACGCAAGATGACCATTTTCCCAGATACCATTACTATCATTGCCATGCTAGTTTTACCGCTTCTGTCGATTATGTCTCGTTGCCTACCACATGTTAAATATCAGCCTCTCAACAATTCCATGATAAACTTCAACCTGTTCGACCTAGCAAACCACTGATTGGCTAAGATACTGCTTGCTTAACCTGGTGTTAGCGTTGCTAGTTGCAGGTGCAGTTGCTTCCATGTGATAACATGGGTTCCTTGTCATCTCACCATATTGATGCTATTTAATTTAATGCACCTATATACTTGGTAAAAGGTGGAAGGCTCGGCCTTTCTAGCCTGGTGTTTTGTTCCACCTTTGCCCCCTTAGTTTCGTCTACCGGTGTTATGTTCCATAAACGAGCGCTCCTAACACGATTGGGGTTGTTATGGGGACCCCCTTGATAATTCGTTTTAGATTAAAGCTGGTCTCGCAAGGCCCAACTTTGGTTCTACATTTGCCCAACATAATAACTTGATAATACTGAAATGCATAGGGAGTTAGCGCTACCCAAGGAGTAATTCTACATAATACAGGTACGTCCAGTGCTGATGGTGCTGGTCCAAAACAGAGCACTGTGCGGGGCCACCGCGAGGAAAATCAAGGTTTGGCACTCGTACACTTGGCTTATCCGTCGTGTCCTGAGAACGAGATACGTGGCTCCTATCGGGATCGTCGACACGTCGGGCGGCCTTGCTGGATTAGTTTTACCTTCGACGAGATATCTTGTGCATCGGGATTCCGGTGATGCTTGGGGTAATCTCAGAGTTGAGGTTTTCCACTAGGGAATCCGACGAGATCGCGAGCTTCGTGATTGAGGATTTCTCTGCGGCTTGTGGTAATTTGTGATGGACTAGTTGGAGCACCCCTGCAGGGTTAAATCTTTCGGAAAGTCGTGCCCGCGGTTATGTGGCAACGTGGATACCTTGTTTAACACTGGTTCTAGACAACTTGAAGTTAACTTAATTAAAACTTCCCAACTGTGTGCGTAACCGTGACTGCCTCTTTCGTGAGTTCCTTCTCCGGTCGAGGACACGGTGGGGTTATGTCTGACGTAGGTAGGTGTTCAGGATCATTCATTTGATCATCAGTAGTCACGTTCGTTATGCGTAGATCTTCCCCCTCTTATTATTTTTCTTGTACTCGTAAGTTAGCCACCAAATATATGCTTAGCCGCTGCTGCAACCTCACCACTTAACCATGCCTCACCTAATAGGCTTTGCTAGTCTTGATACCTTTGGAAATGAGATTGCTGAGTCCCATGTGGCTCACAGTTTACTACACCACCAGTTGCAGGTACAGGTAGAGGTTACTTGACGCGAGCGCGTTGATTGTTCATTTGGAGTTGCTTCTTCTTCTTCTTCTTCATCGATCTAGGATGGGTTCCAGGCCGGCAGCCTCGGATAGCAAGGATGGACGTCGTTCTTCTTTTCTCGTTTGTTTTCGTCCGTAGTCGGACCCTGCTCGTACTCTTGATGATTATGTAATGTACTGATGTGACTCTGATGTAGCTTGTGGCGAGTGTAAGCCAAATCTGTGTATATATCTGTTCTTTTCATTACATGTACTTCTAACGATATCCATTCTTGTGACACGACGAGATGCGCTTCTATCCCTGACGAGGCCTTCGTGCCAAATTGAGGATAGGGTCGCATCTTGGGCGTGACACATGTTGGGGAACGTCGCATGGGAAACAAAAATTTTCCTACGCGCACGAAGACCTATCATGGTGATGTCCATCTACGAGAGGGGATGAGTGATCTACGTACCCTTGTAGATCGTACAGCAGAATCGATTAGAGATCGCGGTTGATGTAGTGGAACGTCCTCACGTCCCTCGATCCGCCCCGCGAACAATCCCGCGATCAGTCCCACGATCTAGTACCGAACGGACGGCACCTCCGCGTTCAGCACACGTACAGCTCGACGATGATCTCGGCCTTCTTGATCCAGCAAGAGAGACGGAGAGGTAGAAGAGTTCTCCGGCAGCGTGACGGCGCTCCGGAGGTTGGTGATGATCTTGTCTCAGCAGGGCTCCGCCCGAGCTCCGCAGAAACACGATCTAGAGGGAAAACTATGGAGGTATGTGGTCGGGCAGCCGTGAGAAAGTCGTCTCAAATCTGCCCTAAAAGCCCCATATATATAGGAGGAGGGAGGGGGACCTTGCCTTGGGGTCCAAGGGATCCCCAAGGGGTCGGCCGAGCCAGGGGGGAGGACTCTCCCCCCCCAAACCGAGTCCTACTTGGTTTGGTGGGAGGGAGTCCTTCCCCCTTCCCACTTCCCCCTTTTTTTTTCTTCTTTCCATTGATTTTTCTATCTTGGCGCATAGGGGATTGGTGGGCTGTCCCACCAGCCCACTAAGGGCTGGTGTGACCCCCCCCCCAAATACCTGTGGGCTTCCCCGGAGTGGGTTGCCCCCCTCCGGTGAACTCCCGGAACCCATTCGTCATTCCCGGTACATTCCCGGTAACTCCGAAAACCTTCCGGTAATCAAATGAGGTCATCCTATATATCAATCTTCGTTTCTGGACTATTCCGGAAACCCTCGTGACGTCCGTGATCTCATCCGGGACTCCGAACAACATTTGGTAACCAACCCTATAACTCAAATATGCATAAAACAACGTCGAACCTTAAGTGTGCAGACCCTGCGGGTTCGAGAACTATGTAGTCATGACCCGAGAGACTCGTCGGTCAATATCCAACAGCAGGACCTGGATGCCCATATTGGATCCTACATATTCTACGAAGATCTTTATCGTTTGAACCTCAGTGCCAAGGATTCGTATAATCCCGTATGTCATTCCCTTTGTCCTTCGGTATGTTACTTGCCCGAGATTCGATCGTCAGTATCTGCATACCTATTTCAATCTCGTTTACCGGCAAGTCTCTTTACTCGTTCCGTAATACAAGATCCCGCAACTTACACTAAGTTACATTGCTTGCAAGGCTTGTGTGTGATGTTGTATTACCGAGTGGGCCCCGAGATACCTCTCCGTCACACGGAGTGACAAATCCCAGTCTTGATCCATACTAACTCAACTAACACCTTCGGAGATACCTGTAGAGCATCTTTATAGTCACCCAGTTATGTTGCGACGTTTGATACACACAAAGCATTCCTCCGGTGTCAGTGAGTTATATGATCTCATGGTCATAGGAATAAATACTTGACACGCAGAAAACAGTAGCAACAAAATGACACGATCAACATGCTATGTCTATTAGTTTGGGTCTTAGTCCATCACGTGATTCTCCTAATGACGTGATCCAGTTATCAAGCAACAACACCTTGTTCATAATCAGAAGACACTGATTATCATCGATCAACTGACTAGCCAACTAGAGGCATGCTAGGGACGGTGTTTTGTCTATGTATCCACACATGTAAATGAGTCTTCATTCAATACAATTATAGCATGGATAATAAACTATTATCTTGATACAGGAATTATAATAATAACTATACATTTATTATTGCCTCTAGGGCATAATTCCAATAGTCTCCCACTTGCACTAGAGTCAATAATCTAGCCCTCACATCACCATGTGAATTACATTGTAATAAATCTAACACCCATACAGTTCTGGTGTCGATCATGTTTTGGCCGTGGAAGAGGTTTAGCCAGCGGGTCTGCTACATTCAGATCCGTGTGCACTTTGCATATATTTACGTCCTCCTCCTCGACGTAGTCGCGGATGAGGTTGAAGCGTCGTTTGATGTGTCTGGTCTTCTTGTGAAACCTTGGTTCCTTTGCTAAGGCAATGGCACCAGTGTTGTCACAGAACAAGGTTATTGGATCCAGTGCACTTGGCACCACTCCAAGATCCGTCATGAACTGCTTCATCCAGACACCCTCCTTAGCCGCCTCCGAGGCAGCCATGTACTCCGCTTCACATGTAGAATCTGCTACGACGCTTTGCTTGGAACTGCACCAGCTTACTGCACCCCCATTAAGAATAAATACGTATCCGGTTTGCGACTTAGAGTCGTCCGGATCTGTGTCAAAGCTTGCATCGACGTAACCTTTTACGGCGAGCTCTTCGTCACCTCCATACACGAGAAACATCTCCTTAGTCCTTTTCAGGTACTTCAGGATATTCTTGACCGCCGTCCAGTGATCCACTCCTGGATTACTCTGGAACCTGCCTGCCATACTTATGGCCAGGCTAACATCCGGTCTAGTGCACAGCATCGCATACATGATAGAACCTATGGCTGAAGCATAGGGGACGGAGCGCATATGCTCTCTATCTTCATCAGTTGCTGGGCACTGAGTCTTACTCAATCTCGTACCTTGTAACACTGGCAAGAACCCTTTCTTGGATTGTTCCATTTTGAACCTCTTCAAAACTTTATCAAGGTATGTGCTTTGTGAAAGTCCTATCAGGCGTTTTGATCTATCCCTATAGATCTTAATGCCTAGAATGTAAGCAGCTTCTCCTAGGTCCTTCATAGAGAAACTTTTATTCAAGTAACCTTTTATGCTATCCAAAAGCTCTACGTTGTTTCCAATCAGTAATATGTCATCCACATATAATATTAGAAACGCCACAGAGCTCCCACTCACTTTCTTGTAAATACAAGATTCTCCAACCACTTGTATAAACCCAAATGCTTTGATCACCTCATCAAAGCGTTTGTTCCAACTCCGAGATGCTTGCACCAGTCCATAAATGGATCGCTGGAGCTTGCACACTTTGTCAGCATTTTTAGGATCGACAAAACCTTCGGGTTGCATCATATACAACTCTTCCTTAAGGAAACCGTTAAGGAACGCCGTTTTGACATCCATCTGCCAGATTTCATAATCGAAAAATGCAGCTATTGCTAACATGATTCTGACGGACTTAAGCATCGCTACAGGAGAGAAAGTCTCATCGTAGTCAATTCCTGGAACTTGTGAAAAACCCTTTGCCACAAGTCGAGCTTTATAAACGGTCACATTACCGTCAGCGTCCGTCTTCTTCTTAAAGATCCATTTGTTCTGAATAGCCTTGCGGCCCTCAGGCAGCATCTCCAAAGTCTATACTTTGTTCTCATACATGGATCCTATCTCGGATTTCATGGCTTCTAGCCATTTGTTGGAATCTGGGCCCACCATTGCTTCTTCATAATTTGCAGGTTCATTGTTGTCTAACAACATGATTGATAAGACGGGATTACCGTACCACTCTGGAGCAGCGCGTGATCTCGTCGACCTGCGTGGTTCAACAGAAACTTGAACTGGAGTTTCATGATCATCATCATTAACTTCCTCCTCAACCGGCGTCGCAATGACAGAGGTTTCCCCTTGCCCTGCGTCACCATCCAGAGGGATGAGAGGTTCGACAACCTCGTCAAGTTCTATCTTCCTCCCACTCAATTCTCTCAAGAGAAACTCCTTCTCGAGAAAAGTTCCGTTCTTAGCAACAAACACTTTGCCCTCGGATTTGAGATAGAAGGTGTACCCAACTGTCTCTTTTGGGTAACCTATGAAGACACACTTTTCCGCTTTGGGTTCCAGCTTTTCAGGCTGAAGCTTTTTGACATAAGCATCACATCCCCAAACTTTAAGAAACGACAACTTTGGCCTCTTTCCATACCATAGTTCGTATGGTGTCGTCTCAACGGATTTTGATGGTGCCCTATTTAAAGTGAATGCAGCTGTTTCTAATGCATAACCCCAAAATGATAACGGCAAATCAGTAAGAGACATCATAGATCGCACCATCTCTAACAAAGTACGATTACGACGTTCGGACACACCATTACGCTGTGGTGTTCCAGGCGGTGTTAACTGCGAAACAATTCCACATTGTCTTAAGTGAGTACCAAACTCGAAACTCAGATATTCACCCCCACGATCAGACCGTAGGAACTTGATCTTCTTGTTACGATGATTTTCCACTTCACTCTGAAATTGCTTGAACTTTTCAAATGTTTCAGACTTGTGCTTCATCAAGTAGACATAACCATATCTACTTAAATCGTCAGTGAAGGTGAGAAAATAACGATATCCGCCGCGTGCCTCCACGCTCATTGGACCACACACATCGGTATGTATGATTTCCAACAAGTCACTTGCACGCTCCATTGTTCCGGAGAACGGAGTCTTAGTCATCTTGCCCATGAGGCATGGTTCGCACGTGTCAAGTGAATCAAAGTCAAGTGACTCCAAAAGTCCATCAGCATGGAGTTTCTTCATGCGCTTTACACCAATATGACCCAAGCGGCAGTGCCACAAAATTATGGTGCTATCATTGTTTACTCTAACTCTTTTGGTCTCAATGTTATGTATATGCGTATCTCTATCAAGATTCAATATGAACAATCCTCTCACATTCGGTGCATGACCATAAAAGATGTTACTCATAGAAATAGAACAACCATTATTCTCAGACTTAAAAGAGTAACCGTCTCGCAATAAACAAGATCCAGATATAATGTTCATGCTCAACGCAGGCACTAAATAACAATGATTTAAGTTCATCACTAATCCCGATGGTAGTTGAAGTGACACTGTGCCGACGGCGATTGCATCAACCTTGGAACCGTTTCCTACGCGCATCGTCACTTCGTCTTTCGCCAGCCTTCGTCTATTCCGCAGTTCCTGCTTCGAGTTGCAAATGTGAGCAACAGAACCGGTATCGAATACCCAGGCACTACTACGAGAGCCGGTTAAGTACACATCAATAACATGTATATCAAATATACCTGATTTTTCTTTGCCCGCCTTCTTATCTGCCAGATACTTGGGGCAATTGCGCTTCCAGTGACCCATACCCTTGCAATAGAAGCACTCTATTTCAGGCTTAGGTCCAGCCTTGGGTTTCTTCGGCGGATTGGCAACAGGCTTGCCGCTCTTCTTCGAATTGCCCTTCTTGCCTTTGCCGTTTCTCTTGAAACTAGTGGTCTTGCTCACCATCAACACTTGATGCTCTTTACGGAGTTCAGACACTGCGACTTTCAGCATCGCAAACAACTCGCCGGGAGACTTGTTCATCCCTTGCATGTTGTAGTTCAACACAAAGCCTTTATAGCTTGGCGGCAGTGATTGGAGGATTCTGTCAGTGATAGCTTCTTGCGGGAGTTCAATCCCCAGTTCAGCTAGACGGTTTGAGTACCCAGACATTTTGAGCACATGTTCACTGACAGACGAGTTTTCCTCCATCTTGCAAGCATAGAATTTATCGGGGGTCTCATACCTCTCGATCCGGGCGTTCTTCTGAAAGATGAACTTCAACTCCTGGAACATCTCAAATGCTCCATGACGCTCAAAGCGACGTTGAAGTCCCGGTTCTAAGCCATACAAGACTGCACATTGAACTATTGAGTAGTCCTCCTTACGCGCTAACCAAGCGTTCTTAACATCCTGATCAGCCGTAGCGGGTGGTTCATCTCCTAGCGCAGCATTAAGGACATAATCCTTCTTTCCAGCTTGTAAGATTAGCTTAAGATTACGAGCCCAGTCTACAAAGTTGCTTCCATCATCTTTCAACTTAGCTTTCTCTAGGAACGTATTAAAATTGAGGATGACACTTGCGTGAGCCATGATCTACAATACAAATATATTCAAAGTGGACTTAGACTATGTTCAAGATAATTAGAGTTCAACTTAATCAAATTACATGCTAAACTCCCACTCAAAAGGTACATCTCTCTAGTCATTTGAGTGGTTCATGATCCACCTACACTATCCCAAGTCCGATCATCACGTGAGTCGGGAGTAGTTTCAGTGGTAAGCATCCCTATGCTAATCATATCATCTATATGATTCATGATCGACCTTTCGGTCTCATGTGTTCCGAGGCCATGTCTGCACATGCTAGGCTCGTCAAGCTTAACCCGAGTGTTCCGCGTGCGCAACTGTTTTGCACCCGTTGTATGTGAACGTTGAGTCTATCACACCCGATCATCACGTGGTGTCTCGAAACGACGAACTGTAGCAACGGTGCACAGTCGGGGAGAACACAATTTCGTCTTGAAATTTTAGTGAGAGATCACCTCATAATGCTACCGTCGTTCTAAGCAAAATAAGGTGCATAAAAGGATTAACATCACATGCAATTCATAAGTGACATGATATGGCCATCATCACGTGCTTCTTGATCTCCATCACCAAAGCACCGGCACGATCTTCTTGTCACCGGCGCCACACCATGATCTCCATCATCATGATCTCCATCAACGTGTCGCCATCGGGGCTGTCGTGCTACTTATGATATCACTACTAAAGCTACATCCTAGCAAAATAGTAAACGCATCTGCAAGCACATATGTTAGTATAAAGACAACCCTATGGCTCCTGTCGGTTGTCGTACCATCGACGTGCAAGTCGATATTTCTATTACAACATGATCATCTCATACATCAAATATATCACATCACATCATTGGCCATATCACATCACAATCATACCCTGCAAAAACAAGTTAGACGTCCTCTAATTTTGTTGTTGCGTGTTTTACGTGGTGACCAAGGGTATCTAGTAGGATCGCATCTTACTTACGCAAACACCACAACGGAGATATATGAGTTTCTATTTAACCTCATCCAAGGACCTCCTCGGTCAAATCCGATTCAACTAAAGTTGGAGAAACCGTCACTTGCCAGTCATCTTTGAGCAAAGGGGGTTACTCGTAACGATGAAACCAGTCTCTCGTAAGCGTACGAGTAATGTCGGTCCAAGCCGCTTCAATCCAACAATACCGCGGAATCAAGAAAAGACTAAGGAGGGCAGCAAAACGCACATCACCGCCCACAAAACCTTTTGTGTTCTACTCGAGAAGACATCTACGCATGAACCTAACTCATGATGCCACTGTTGGGGAACGTCGTATGGGAAACAATAATTTTCCTACGCGCACGAAGACCTATCATGGTGATGTCCATCTACGAGAGGGGATGAGTGATCTACGTACCCTTGTAGATCGTACAGCAGAAGCGATTAGAGATCGCGGTTGATGTAGTGGAACGTCCTCACGTCCCTCGATCCGCCCCGCGAACAATCCCGCGATCAGTCCCACGATCTAGTACCGAACGGACGGCACCTCCGCGTTCAGCACACGTACAGCTCGACGATGATCTCGGCCTTCTTGATCCAGCAAGAGAGACGGAGAGGTAGAAGAGTTCTCCGGCAGCGTGAGGCGCTCCGGAGGTTGGTGATGATCTAGTCTCAGCAGGGCTCCGCCCGAGCTCCGCAGAAACACGATCTAGAGGGAAAACTATGGAGGTATGTGGTCGGGCAGCCGTGAGAAAGTCGTCTCAAATCTACCCTAAAAGCCCCATATATATAGGAGGAGGGAGGGAGACCTTGCCTTGGGGTCCAAGGGATCCCCAAGGGGTCGGCCAAGCCAGGGGGGAGGACTCTCCCCCCCCAAACCGAGTCCTACTTGGTTTGGTGGGAGGGAGTCCTTCCCCCTTCCCACTTCCCCCCTTTTTTTTTTCTTCTTTCCTTTGATTTTTCTATCTTGGCGCATAGGGGATTGGTGGGCTGTCCCACCAGCCCACTAAGGGCTGGTGTGACCCCCCAAATACCTATGGGCTTCCCCGGAGTGGGTTGCCCCCCTCCGGTGAACTCCCGGAACCCATTCGTCATTCCCGGTACATTCCCGGTAACTCCGAAAACCTTCCGGTAATCAAATGAGGTCATCCTATATATCAATCTTCGTTTCCGGACTATTCCGGAAACCCTCGTGACGTCCGTGATCTCATCCGGGACTCCGAACAACATTCGGTAACCAACCCTATAACTCAAATACGCATAAAACAACGTCGAACCTTAAGTGTGC
Organism: Hordeum vulgare subsp. vulgare; assembly: GCF_904849725.1. NCBI lineage: Eukaryota > Viridiplantae > Streptophyta > Magnoliopsida > Poales > Poaceae > Hordeum > Hordeum vulgare. The sequence continues at coordinate 326,734,682 of NC_058523.1, forward strand.
AGACCCTGCAGGTTCGAGAACTATGTAGTCATGACCCGAGAGACTCCTCGGTCAATATCCAACAGCAGGACCTGGATGCCCATATTGGATCCTACATATTCTACGAAGATCTTTATCGTTTGAACCTCAGTGCCAAGGATTCGTATAATCCCGTATATCATTCCCTTTGTCCTTCGGTATGTTACTTGCCCGAGATTCGATCGTCAGTATCCGCATACCTATTTCAATCTCGTTTACCGGCAAGTCTCTTTACTCGTTCCGTAATACAAGATCCCGCAACTTACACTAAGTTACATTGCTTGCAAGGCTTGTGTGTGATGTTGTATTACCGAGTGGGCCCCGAGATACCTCTCCGTCACACGGAGTGACAAATCCCAGTCTTGATCCATACTAACTCAACTAACACCTTCGGAGATACCTGTAGAGCATCTTTATAGTCACCCAGTTACGTTGCGACGTTTGATACACACAAAGCATTCCTCCGGTGTCAGTGAGTTATATGATCTCATGGTCATAGGAATAAATACTTGACACGCAGAAAACAGTAGCAACAAAATGACACGATCAACATGCTATGTCTATTAGTTTGGGTCTTAGTCCATCACGTGATTCTCCTAATGACGTGATCTAGTTATCAAGCAACAACACCTTGTTCATAATCAGAAGACACTGATTATCATCGATCAACTGACTAGCCAACTAGAGGCATGCTAGGGACGGTGTTTTGTCTATGTATCCACACATGTAAATGAGTCTTCATTCAATACAATTATAGCATGGATAATAAACTATTATCTTGATACAGGAATTATAATAATAACTATACATTTATTATTGCCTCTAGGGCATAATTCGAACAACACAAGGGTCCAAAGTTTTCCCTTCTGGTGCAACAAAGCCGCCGCCACCCGCCAGTAGGGCAAACGTCATACTCGGGCCCGTCTCTGATGGCGCCGACAGTTACTTTGCAGGCAAAGACCACTTTTGACAGGGGAAGCATGTTCCCTTGTCTCCCGCCGAAACTTGTCGTTGTGGGATCCCTTCCCGCCTACGATAAGGGAAGAGGACCCGGGCCTCCACTATAAGTAGAGAGCGTAGGATACTTTGCAAGGGGATCGGATCATTGAGAGCCCATAGCAATACGCCTAGCCACTTGGCCTCCGGAGGCTCAAGAGCACTGTACTAGTTCATCCACCGACCTCCGTGAGAGGCATTCCACCAAAACCAGGAGTAGAGTTTTACGCCTCGTAGTGGCCCGAACCTAGGTAAGTTGTTGTGTTCTGTGCTCCCCTCGCCATCGTGTGAGTCCTTAGTCTTGCCCAACGAGTAACGAGCCGGGTAAATCGAATCTGTTGAGTGACCTCTGTGTGCGCCCCTAAGTTCGAATCCTTAGGGTTTTGCGGAGCCCGAAATCTGACAACGTTGACTTCAGGGGGCCTGACGGGTTGAGATTTTCTTTCTGACTCGGGTCCATGGTCGCATCGTCAGTTTTTGTTGGGTCAGCTTGAATGTCAGGGATATTATCTATAGCATTACTCTCCGGAGGTTCAGCATAAGTTTCGGCCGGTTCAACTAGAGTATCACGGATAGAGGCATCTGTTTCCTCCACTTCAGGTGTTTCATTATTTGGAATGGACCCTCTGGTTTTTCTTTTCTTCGCTTGAGCCCTAAAAATGAAAGGTTAAGGTATATATAATGACATGTGAAGTTTTGAAGAAAGCACTGATAAAACAAGTTGTAATGCACCATGGGAGATGGACAAGGGGAGGCAATTTTGAAGATGTTGAATCGCCAGATGAAGGAGGAGACACCTATTATAGTGGAAAAATATTGTGAGCTTAAGCAAATTGACAAACAAGGTACATTTGATAAAGAAAGAGAAGGTACCTCAATGCGGTGTTTACGACCAGATGTTTTCTTAGGCAGGCCCGCCATAAGATCACCTCAGGAGCTGCGCGTGTGGTGTTTTGGACTATATAAAGCCTTCTTCAAAAGGAAGTTAGGATCCAAATGAGCATCTGGATGATTCATAGGAACTTTCCTACAAGCCCTCCTTCGAGGTCTTTCCAAGGAAATATTTGAGTCAGAAGATATTGAAATTACCTCAGCATCTTCAGCGTCACTTTCAGTGTCTTCCCCCTAAGTATAAGTTGAGTGATTAGAACAACATGTGGCACAATAAGGGGACAGTCTAGACATTTACCTCAGATAGTTCTTCAATGTTCTGTGACTTGCCCACAACGGATGACTCGCCTGCACCTATTTTGGTTTTCTTCTTCTTCTTTGTGGCAGTCTTGACCTTTTAATAGGCGACTTTACTGGTCTACGTTTCTAGAAGGGCGCGCTTTTCTACAACAGGGGAAGCTAGTTCTACAAAGAACAAAGGGATTACCAAATAAGGCGGGTGATGGTTGTATATATTTACCTCCCGAGCCGGATTCAGGATGCAAAGTGGTTTCAAACCAATTTTGGAACATGCTTCTTTGGGCTCACCACATAATTTCTTCACAAGGCTATTAACTTCTTCAGAGTCAAGCATTACAATGCTGAAGCGTTGAGCATTGTTTAAGTCGCTGTTATAATGGCACATCAGTCCATCTCGGCGGCTTTAGGGGATATTGCGCCATTCCACCCAGCATCGCATTCAAAGCTCTCAGTTTTGCCGAGACAAAGGTCTGGGCAGCTTGTTCTTACGGGGTTAGTGCACCGGGGAGCTGGAAATCCATTAGAAGACACTCTTCTCTGAAACCAGGCAGAGGATTTTCTTGAGCCGGTGCGGTATTCTTGCAATGAAACCAAGTTTTTCCCTAGCTCGTAGGGTTACTGGGTAAGGTGACAGCGGGAAAACCGCACTCACGCAGCCTCTGGATCACGACTCCGCCGAGTTCTAAGCTAGGACCATCACCCGTTATGTCTGGCGGTTCAAGTAGAAGAACTCTATAAATAAGGGAACAGTGGGTTCTATCCTTAGGTATGCCTCACAGAAGACTTGAAACTGACATAAATTACTGATTGGGTTGGGACCTAGATCTTGGGGTGAAGGTTGTAGAAGTTGAGAGCGTCCCGAAAGAATTTCGAACCAGAGGGAAAGAAACCTCGTTCTAAATGATCAGTGAAAACCACAACCTCTCCTTCAACGGGTTGAGGTTGCACTTCTCCAGCGGCGGCTCTCCATCCGATCATCTCCTTAGAAGACACGGTCCCTACTAACACGCATCGCTGCAGGGCGTCATCACCAATTTCAGAGGGTATCCAGTCACATTTTGATGGTTTCGACATGTCGACAGGTCCATGAAGGAAACATGCTGCATAAGTATGACTGGCAGGTTATTCCAACAAACAAAAAATGTTTGGAGAAACAAGCAGTGAGGAAGTTCATAATATTTGAGTCACCTTAATGAAAAAGGCAGTTCACACAGATGGCGAGTTGCAAAATGTCTAACAAATCGGTGCGAGAGTGACAATGATTTACGATGGAACTGTGATATCAGATTCCACTAAGTACTGGACAAATAGTTCTCTACCAAAGTATATAGATAGAAGGATCTACCAATGGTGCAGAAAAAGGAATTTAATAGTCCTAGGCGACAGTAAAATGTGGGCCAGCAACAGCCAATGTTCATGGGGTTCTCACAAAATGTCCAAGAAGTTTATGCGAGATACAGATTTATATTCTTTCTGCGACCTATCGTTAGGGGAGATTTTCATCAACAAGTCAAATAGATTTGTAATGGTGATAGCTACAGAATGAACCCTATGAACTCTGTTAAACTATGGTGAGCTACCTAGGTAGATCTAGTACAAGAAATGAAGCCTTACCTGATGGCATTGACGGAGGTGGAAGAAACTTGCATTTCGGTGCAGAAGACGCGAGACTATGGAGCCCTTGTACCGGAGTTCTCGACGACACGAGACGCAGCGGCGGCGCGATGTGGACTTGAACCCGAGGTAGAAGACGAAGAAGAGGAGTAGGGTAAAAGTAAAAAGAGATATCCTTGTCGCTATTTAAAGGTCGGAGCAGAAATGGAAACGGCAAGCGCGGGAATCTAGGTGGCGCAACAAATTTTAGAGTTGATGGCGCCTCGATTGTCGGGCCAAACGGATAAGCCAAAGGAGTCATTTGAGTGACGTCATAAAGACACCTGGAACCTCGGGATAGCTGATATCATTAACAAATGGAGCAGAAAACCATAAGGATATTATAAGCCGACATTTCTTCCATTAAGAGACAAGTTGGGATTATGTGTGAGCCGCCCAGAGTGCGAGGAAGATTTTATTGACATGAACGAGTTCTTGTCAATCTGGGTCCTAATCTTGGGGATATTATCCCGCCCTGAGACTCGCCCTGAGAGGCCGGGTCAAGGTGATGGCGGCTCAAGCATTTCCTGTTCAAGATGGGCCATGACTTATCGAGCAGAAGGAATAAGGTGAAGTCAGAAGAGTCGGCTGTAGTCCAAGACATAAGGATGGCGACTTGTGGCACAAATAGGAGAAGGGGTCTCGAGAAGTTTTCCTTGCAATGAAAGTAAGGAGAGTTAGAGATATGTCCGATCACGAATAACACGTGACCCGGACTCTAGTAACCCTAGAGCGTCGACCTGTATATAAAGGCGAGTCTCTAGGGCTGATAGACTTAAGTTACCACCAATCGAGAGCTAGGTCACGCGAATCTGCACCCTTGTAATCGATTTTCACAGCAATATAAACAGAGCAGGACGTAGGCTTTTACCTCGATCCGAGGGGCCGAACCTGGGTAAAATCGTCTCTTGCTCCCTGTTAACCCCTTTGAGTCGCCACATGGTTGTGATGCCCTCGTCACTAAGTCCTCCCAGGAGGACATCTGCCATGACAAAACCATGATAGTTGGGTTTACCTTAATGATTTCTATTAGTTGTGGATACTTCCTAGAGATCCAATCATCAGTTCATATGATCCAAGTACGGAAAATATGTTAGCTCATGTCTCTCCCTCATACAAAATTGCAAGAATGATTATCGATCTTGTTATCAATTGCCTAGGATGATTCCGCACACCATACCATTATTATTCCACACTCACTATTTATAATATATTGTGATATATTCTAACTCTATTTAGTGCAGCAACTAGTTTCCATATATTAGTTCTCCAATATCATGCAAAGTTATCCTCTCTATACCCACAACGCGGTTTTATTTCTCGTTACTAGATAGAAGCGAACGTTCAGTGTACGTAGAGTCGTATCGGTGGCAGATAGGACTTGAGAGAATATTGATATTACCTTTAGCTATTTGTGGGTTCAACACTCCATACTTACCACTTCCATATTTGAAAATTGCTATGATGATTCTTTGCACTTGGGAATTATCACCCACCTGCTTGGTCTATGACGGTGTGATGCGTGTCGCGCGTCTCTCTTTGCGGGACTATACCCTTAAGTCATTGATAGATGGGCTTGATAAGTTGTAAGATAAATGTAATGACTCCATGTATCAATGTACTTTACGTCATTTGAACTACATCTATTGTACAAACTTTGTTAGCCAGCTGTTGGCTTCTCCCTCCTTGACCATTGGAGGAGGAGCGCCTCCTACTTCCGATCCAAGCAAGTAGACCAGGTACTTTGGATAGCAAGGCAATCTGGCTATGGGGCTCTAAAAACAAACTGATCAAGAGCTAGCTTATGTTATATTACGTTTAAGCATAAGAAACATCTTCCAAGAGAAATAGTTCCTCTTTCGGTTCCTTTTCTTAGGTGGTCTTTTTGCAGTCACGATGACCTGCCCGATCAAGACGGAATTTACACATTCTGAGTGAGCATGAAGCTCATTTCACTTCTATCATTGCCGACCAACTGTTTTCATAAGAATGCTAGCTTTCGGCTTCACCCGTGTGAGGTACCGGTCGTGGTGACCCGATAGAAATAATTGCAGAGGTGCTCTCTTTACCCCGTGGCCGAATAATCAGCAACGTAGGGAGTAAACACATGAGCCACACAACCTAGCTTGGCTAAAACTTAAGTCAAGTCGATGCATACGAAGGCATAAAACAATTAGATTGGAAGGAGGTGCTGATAGTGTATAACATATGTTTGGCTTTGAAAGAGCTTGAAGCACAGTATATGTCATACACGTAGTATTTGTCCGAAGGAATCTCCTTGGATTTATCGACCATAATAGATAAATGTGTATCTTCTTAGAGAAAAGGAAAAATGTCTAGCTATTAAATGCTAAAGATAAAAAATGGATCAAAAATATAGAGTGGGAGTGGTTGTGGTTAATCGTAAAATCATCAGATTAGGGCGATGTTCCAAGGGTTCAGCTCGAGCTTGTTATCAGCAGGATGTCACATACGATATGCGCCTCCAGTGAGCACTTGGTCGATTATGAATGGTCCGTCCCATTTCGAGTGGAGTTTATGCTTCTATTTTTGTGGATGAAACCTCATGACCAATTCACCTTTGTTGGATGCTTTTGTCCGGACTTCCCTACTATGGTAGCGCCGTGTCCGTTGTTGGTAAAAAGTGGAACGTGCCCTAGCCCCATCCCATTCCTCTTTGAGTGCATCAAGGTCATCCTACCGATCTATCTCGACCTCCCTTTCTTCACACATGCGCACTCCAGGTGCAGCGTGAATGAGGTCACATGGTAGGACGACCTCGGCTCCATACACCATGAAGAAAGGTGTGTAACGTGTGGAATGGTTAGGTGTAGTGCGTAAGCCCCATAGCACGGAGTCGGGCTCCTCTACCTAATCACATTCGGCCTCTTTTAAGGATCACACTAAGCATGGCTTGATACCACTTAAAACAACTCTGTTGGCATGTTCGCCTTCTCCATTGGTGTGGGGATGGTAAATGGAGGCATAGTCGAGTCGAATGCTCATCTTCGCACACCACGCCTTGAACTCCTTCATGGTGAAATTTATGCCATTGTCTGTAATTATACAGTGAGGGACACCATAACGGTGCACTATGCTAGAGATAAATTCTAGGACTTATAATGCCTCGACAGTTCTAACCAGCTTTGCCTCTTTCCATTTTGTGAATTTATCTATCATGACGAGTAAATTTTTATTTTTGTGCGATCCCCCTTTAAGAGGGTCAACATGTCAAGCCCCGAGACCATAAAAGGCCACATGATCGGGATAGTGCGAAGAGTCGTGGGGGGCATGAGACTTTGGTTGGCGAAAACCTCGCAGTCGTGTTTGAACCAAAGTTTTCAAATCCACTTTGGTGGTAGGATAATAAAAACCAACTGAAAAGCTTTACTGACTAGAGTTCGAGCTACGACATGATGTCCGCTCATGCCGGAGTATATTTGCACAAGGAGCGCACGTCCTTCCTCTTAGGCTATACACCATTGGATGACGCTTGTGGCGCTTCTTTTATAGAGCTCACCTTCATGGACCTAATAGGCCTTTGATCAGTGAATTATTCTCCGTGCTTTGGTTTGGTCTTGGATAACTCGTTATGGAGCAAATGTTGGAAATATGCCCTAGAGACAATAATAAAATAGTTATTATATTTCCTGTTTCAAGATAATCGTTTATTATCCATGCTATAACTGTATTGAATGGAAACATATATAAATGCATGTGTGGATATATAGACAAGACTGTGTCCCTAGTTAGTATCTAGTTGACTAGCCTCTTGATCAAAGATGGTTAAGGTTTCCAAACCATAGACAAGTGTTGTCACTTGATGACAGGATCACATCATTAGGGGAATGATGTGATGGACAAGACCCAAACTTTGAACGTAGCATATGATTGTGTCATTTTGTTGCTATTGTTTTCTGTATGTCAAGTATTCATGCCTATGACCATGAGATCATGTAACCCACTGACACCGGAGGAATGCCTTGTGTGTATAAAACATCGCAACGTTACTCGGTGACTATAAAGGTACTCTACAGGCATCTCCGAAGGTGTCCGTTGAGTTAGCATGGATCAAGACTGGGATTTGTCACTTCGTGTGACGGAGAGGTATCTCGGGGCCCACTCGGTAATACAACATCACATATAAGCCTTGCAAGCAATATGACTAAAGAGTTAGTCATGGGATCTTGTATTACGGAACGAGTAAAGAGACTTGCCGGTAATGAGATTGAAATAGGCATAGAGATACCGACGATCAAATCTCGGGAAAGTAACATACCGAAGGACAAAGGGAATGGTATACGGGGTTATATGAATCCTTGGCATAGAGGTTCAACCAATAAGATCTTCGTAGAATATATAGGATCCAATATGGACATCCAGGTCCCTCTATTGGATATTGACCGGGGAGTGTCTCAGGTCATGTCTGCATAGTTCTCGAACCCGTAGGATCTGCACACTTAAGGTTCGGTGACGTTTCAGTATAGTTGAGTTATAGGTGCTAGTGACCGAAGTTTTGTTTGGAGTCTCGGATGAGATCCCGGATGTCACGAGGGTTTTCGGAATGGTTTGGAAACGAAGATTGATATATAGGAAGTTGGTATTTGGATTTTGGAAGAATTTCGGGCATTGTCGGTAGTGTACCGAGAGTGACGGATGGGTACCGGGGGCCCACCAGGTGGACCCACCACTCCCCAAGAGGTCCACGTGGACTTGATGGTGGTGCAATAGCTCTTACAGGGCTTACTAGCCAACCAAATAAAGCCCATGAGGTAAAAGTGGGAAAAAACCAAAAGAGGTGGACAACTTGGGGAGGAGTCCTACTCCAAGTAGGATTGGAGGAGGACTCCTCTCTAGGTTCGGCCGAGCCCAAGGGGATTTCCCTTGGTGCTCAAGGCTAGCCCCTCCTTCCTCCTATATATACTAGAGGTTTTAGGGTTTTTGACACAATATCAGCCACGTGCAACCCTCTGTTCTAGTTTGTAGTTCTTCCTCTAGGTCGGATTTCTGCAGTGCTTAGGCGAAGCCCTACAAGAATAGATCACCACCACCACCACCGGCGCAGCGTCACCCTGCCGGAGAACTCATATACTTCCCCGTCTCTCTTGCTAGATCAAGAAGGCGGAGATTGTCATCGAGTTGTACGTGTGCTGAACGCGGAGGTGCCGTCCGTTCGGTACTAGATCCGGACGGGTTGTGGGACGACGGCGATTTGGATCGCGAAGACGTTCCACTACATCAACCGCGTTTATTAACGCTTCCCGCTTAGCGATCTACAAGGTTATGTAGATCTGATCTCCCTCTCGTAGATGATCATCACCATGATAGGTCTTCGTGTGCGTAGGAATTTTTTATTTCCCATGCAATGTTCCCCAACAGTGGCATCATGAGCTAGGTTCATGCGTAGATGAAATCTTGAGTAGAACACAAAAGTTTTTATGGGCGTTGATGTTCGATTTGCTGCCCTCCTTAGTCTTTTCTCGATTCGGCGGTATTGTTGGATTGAAGCGCCCGGACCAACCGTACTCGTACGCTTACGAGAGACCAGTTTCATCGACTAACATGCAACATGTTGCATAAAGATGACTGGCGGGTGTGTGTTTCTTCTACTTTAGTTGAATCGGATTTGACCGGGGCGGTCCTTGGAGAAGGTTAAATAGCAATTTGCATATCACCGTTGTGGCTTTGCGTAAGTAAGATACGGTCATACTAGATACCCATAGCAGCCACGTAAAACATGCAACAACAAATTAGAGGACGTCTAACTTGTTTTTGCAGGGTATGCATGTGATGTGATATGGCCAAAGGCATGATGTGATATATTGGATGTATGAGATGATCGTGTTGTAATAGTTAAATATCGACTTGCACGTCGATGCTACGGCAACCGGCAGGAGTCATTGGGTTGTCTTTAAACTAATGTTTGTGCTTGCACATGCGTTTACTATATTGCTAGGTAGCAGCTTTAGTAGTAATAGCGTAGATAGCACGAAAAACTTGATGGCGGCACAATGATGGAGATCATGATGATGGAGATCATGGTGTGGCGCTGGTGACGATGAAGATCATGCCGGTGCTTTGGTGATGGAGATCAAGAAGCACAAGATCATGGTCATATCATGTCACTTATGAATTGCATGTGATGTTAATCCTTTTATGCACCTTATTTTGCCTAGAACGACAGTAGCATTATAAGGTGGTCCCTCACTAAAATTTCAAGATAAAATTGTATTTTCCCCAACTGTGCACCACTGCGACAGTTCGTCATTTCGAGACACCACCTGATGATCGGGTGTGATAGACTCAATGTTCAGATACAACGGGTGCAAAACAGTTGCACACGCGGAACACTCGGGTTAAACTTGACAAGCCTAGCATGTACAGACATGGCCTTGGAACACAAGATACCGAAAGGTCGAGCATGAATCATATAGTAGATATGATCAACATGGAGAATTATATAGTAGATGTTCACCACTGAAACTATACTCAACTCACGTGATGATCGGACTTGAGTTAGTGAATTTGGATCATGCGACACTCGAATAACTAGAGGAGTCTCTATTTGAGTGGGAGCTTATTAGTAATATGATTAGCTAAACTCAATTGTCTTGAACATAGTCTAAGTAATCTTTGCAAAATTTTATGTTGTAGATCAATGGCTCGTGCAGTAGCAACCCTGAATTTTAATACATTCCTAGAGAAAGATAAACTGAAAGATGATGGTAGCAACTTAGTAGACCGGGCTCAAAATTTGAGGCTATCCTTCAAGATGGGCAAAATAATTATGTTCTTGATGCAGCTCTAGGAGATGAACCACCCGCTACGGCTGACTAAGATGTTTTGAACGCTTGGCAAGCTCGTAAGGATGACTACTCACTAGTTCAATGTGCAGTTTTGTATGGCTTCGAACCAGGACTTCAACGACGTTTTTAACATCATGGAGCATATGAGATGTTCCAGGAGTTGAAGTTTATCTTTGAGAAGGGTTCCCGGATCGAGAGGTATGAGACCTCCGATAAATTCTATGCTTGCAAAATGGAGGAGAATTCATTTGTCAGTGAACATGTGCTCAAAATGTCTGGGTACTCAAACCGTCTAGCTGAGCTGGGGATCACTCTCCCGCAAGAAGCTATCACTGAAAGAATTCTTCAATCACTACCACCTAGCTACAAGAGCTTCGTGTTGAACTATAGCATGCAAGGGATGAATAACTCACCCGGCGAGTTATTTGCGATGATGAAAGTCGCTGAGTCAGAAATCCAGAAAGAACATCAAGTGTTGATGGTCAATAAGACCACTAGTTTCAAGAAGAACGGCAAAGGCAAGAAGGGTAACTCCAAGAAGAGTGGCAAGACTGTTTCCCCTTTGATGAAGAAACCCAAGGCTGGGTCTAAGCCGGAAACTGAGTGTTATTATTCCAAAGGGACTGGTCACTGGAAGCGCAATTGCCCCAAGTATCCGGCCGATAAGAAGGCAGCCAACGCCAACAAGGTATATTTGGTATACATGTTATTGATGTGTACCTCACCAACTCTCGTAGTAGTACCTGGGTATTTGATACCGGTTCTGTTGCTCACGTTTGCAACTCCAAACAGGAACTACGGAATAAATGGAGGTTGGCGAAGGATGAAGTGACGATTCGCGTGGGAAATGGTTCCAAGGTTGATGCGATCGCCGTCGTCACGGTCTCACTTCAGTTACCATCGAGATTAGTTATGAACTTAAATAATTGTTATTTAGTGCCCGCATTGAGCATGAATATTATATCTGGATATTGTTTATTGCGAGACGGTTACTCATTTATTCTGAGAATAATGGTTGTTCTATTTATATGAGTAATATATTTTATGGTCATGCACCCAATGTGAGGGGTTTGTTCATATTGAATCTCGATTGTGACGACACTCATATCCATAACACTGAGACCAAAAGATGTAGAGTTAACAATGATAACACCACATTCTTGTGGCGCTGCCGCTTAGGTCATATTGGTGTTAAGCGCATGAAGAAACTCCATGCTGATGGACTTTTGGAGTCACTTGATTTTGAATAACTTGACACGTGCGAACCATGCCTCATGGGCAAGATGACTAAGACTCCGTTCTCTGGAACAATGGAGCATGCAACTCAGTTATTGGAGATTATACATATTGATGTGTGCGGACCAATGAGCATAGAGGTGCGCGGCGGATATCGTTATTTTCTTACCTTCAGTGACGATTTGAGTAAGTATGGCTATATCTACTTGATGAAGCACAAGTCTAAAATGTTTGAAAAGCTTAAGCAATTTCAGAGTGAAGTTGAAAATCATCATAGCAAGAAGATCAAGTTCCTATGATGTGATCTAGGAGGAGAGTATCTGAGTTACGAGTTTGGTGCTCACTTAAGAAAATGTTGAACTGTTTCACAGTTGACACCGCCTGGAACACCACACTGTAATGGTGTGTCCCAACGTTGTAATCGTACTTTGTTAGATATGGTGTGATCTATGATGTCTCTTCCCGACTTGCCATTATTTTGGGGCTATTCATTAGAGACAGCTGCATTCACTTTAAATAGGTCACCATCAAAATCCATTGAGACGACACCATATGAGCTATGGTATGGCAAGAAGCCAAAGTTGTCCTTTTTTAAAGTTTGGGGATGTGATGCTTATGTCAAAAAGCTTCAGCCTGAAAAGCTGGAACCCAAAGCGGAAAAGTGCATCTTCATAGGTTACCCAAAAGAGATAGTTGGGTATACCTTCTATCTCAGATCCGAGGGCAAAGTGTTTGTCGCTAAGAACGGAGCTTTTCTTGAGAAAGAGTTTCTCTCAAAAGAATTGAGTGGGAGGAAGATAGAACTTGATGAGGTTACAGAACCTCTGCTTCGACAAGATGGTGGCGCGGGGCAGAGAGAAATTTCTGTCGAGGCAACACCGGTTGAAGAGGAAGCTAATGATGATGATCATGAAGCTTCAGATGAAGTTACTGTTGGACCTCGCAGGTCGACAAGAGCACGTACTTCTCCCGAGTGGTACGGGAATCCTGTCTTATCTATCATGTTGTTAGACAACAATCAGCCTGCGAGTTATGGAGAAGCAATGGTGGGCACAGATTCCAACAAATGGTTAGAGGCCATGAAATCCGAGATAGGATCTATGTACGAAAACAAAGTGTGGACTTTGGAAGTATTACCTGAAGGTCGGAAGGCTATTCAGAACAAATGGATCTTTTAGAAGAAGACGGACGCAGGTGGTGATGTGACCGTTTATAAAGCTCGACTTGTGGCAAAGGGTTTTTCACAAGTTCAAGGAGTTGACTACGATGAGACATTCTCATCCGTAGCAATGCTTAAGTCCGTCCGAATCATGTTAGCAATAGCTGCATTTTCCAATTATGAAATCTTGCACAGGATGTCAAAACGGCGTTCCTTAACGGGTTTCTTAAGGAAGAGTTGTATATGATACAACCCGAGGGTTTTGTCGATCCAGAGAATGCTGACAAAGTATGCAAGCTCCAGCGATCCATTTTTGGACTGGTGCAAGCATCTCGGAGTTCGAATAAGCGCTTTGGTGAGGTGATTAGGGCGTTTTGGTTTATACAAGTTGTAGGAGAAGCTTGTATTTACAAGAAAGTAAGTGGGAGTTGTGTAGCGTTTCTTATATTATATGTGGATGACGTATTGCTGATTGGAAACAATGTGGAGTTTTTGGAGAGCGTAAAGGATTACTTGAAAAAAAGTTTTTCAATGAAAGACCTAGGACAAGCTGCTTACGTATTAGGCACTAAGATCTATAGAGATAGATCGAGGCGCCTAATAGGACTTTCACAAAGCACATACCTTGATAAAGTTTTGAAGAAGTTTAAAATGGAAAAATCCAAGAAGGGGTTCTTGCCTGTGTTACAAGGTATAAAGTTGAGTAAGACTCAGTGTCTAGTAACTGCAGAAGATAGAGAGAAGATGAGTGTTGTCCCCTATGCTACAGCCATAGGGTCTATCACGTATGCAATGTTGTGCACAAGACCGGACGTCAGCCTGGCCATAAGTATGCCAGGCAGGATTCAAAGTGATCCACGAGTGGAACACTGGGCGGTGGTCAAGAATATTCTGAAATACATGAAAAGGACTAAGGAAATGTTTCTCGTTTATGGGGGTGACGAAGAGCTCGTCGTAAAGGGTTACGTCGATGCAAGGTTTGACACTCACCCGGATGACTCTAAGTCACAAACCGGATACGTATATGTTCTTAATGGGGGTGTGGTAAGCTCGTGCAGTTCCAAGAAAAGCGTCGTAGCTGATTCTACATGTGAAGCGGAGTACATAGCAGCCTCGGAGGCGGCTAAGGAGGGTGTCTGGATGAAGCAGTTCATGACAGATCTTGGAGTTGTGCCACGCGCACTAAATCCAATAACTCTGTTCTGTGATAGCACTGGTGCCATTGCTCCAACCAAGGAACCAAGGTTTCACAAGAGGATCAGACACATCAAACGACGCTTCAACGTCATCCGCGGCTATGTCGAAGGAGAGGACATAAATATTTGCAAAGTGCACACGGATCTGAAAGTTGCAGATCCGCTGACTAAACCTCTACCATGAGTGAAGCATGAACAACACCAGAACTGTATGGGTGTTAGATTCATTACATTGTAAATCACGTGAAGATGTGAGACTAGATTATTGACTCTAGTGCAAGTGGGAGACTTTTGGAAATATGCCCTAGAGGCAATAATAAAATAGTTATTATTATATTTCCTGTTTCAAGATAATCGTTTATTATACTTGCTATAACTGTATTGAATGGAAACATAAATGCATGTGTGGATATATAGACAAGATTGTGTCCCTAGTGAGTCTCTAGTTGACTAGCCTGTTGATCAACGATGGTTAAGGTTTTCTAGCCATAGACAAGTGTTGTCACTTGATCACAGGATCACATCATTAGGGGAATGATGTGATGGACAAGACCCAAACTATGAATGTACCATATGATTGTGTCATTTTGTTGCTATTGTTTTCTGCATGTTAACTATTCATTCCTATGACCATGAAATCATGTAACCCACTGAGACCGAAGGAATGCCTTGTGTTTATCAAACGTCACAACGTTACTGGGTGACTATAAAGGTACTCTACAGGCATCTCTGAAGGTGTCCGTTGAGTTAGCATGGATCAAGAATGGGATTTGTCACTCCGTGTGACAGAGAGGTATCTCAGGGCCCACTCGGTAATAAAACATCACATATAAGCCTTGCAAGCAATGTGACTAAAGAGTTAGTCAAGGGATCTTGTATTACGGAATGAGTAAAGAGACTTGCTCGTAACGAGATTGAAATAGGTATAGAGATACCGACGATCAAATCTCAGGCAAGTAACATACCGAAGGACAAAGGAAATGGTATACGGGATTATATGAATCCTTGGCATAGAGGTTCAACCGATAAGATCTTCGTAGAATATGTAGGATCCAATATGGACATCCATGTCCCTCTATTGTTTATTGACCGGGGAGTGTCTCAGGTCATGTCTGCATAGTTCTCGAACTCGCAGGGTCTGCACACTTAAGGTTCGGTGACGTTTCGGTATAGTTGAGTTATAGGTGCTGGTGACTGAAGTTTTGTTCGGAGTCCCGGATGAGATCCCGGACGTCGAGAGGGTTTCCGGAATGGTCCACAAATGAATATTGATATATAGGAATTTGGTATTTGGATTCTGGAAGAATTTCGGGCATTGCGGGCAGTGTACCGGGAGTGACGAATGGGTACCGGGGGCCACCAGTTGGGCCCACCACTCCCCAAGAGGGCCACGTGGACTTGATGGTGGTGCAATAGCTCTTATGGGTTGACTAGTCAACCAAAGAAAGCCCATGATGTAAGAGTGGAAAAAAACCAGAAGAGGTCGACAACTTGGGGAGGAGTCCTACTCCAAGTAGGATTGGAGGAGGACTCCTCTCTAGGTTTGGCCGAGCCCAAGGCGGTTTCCCTTGGTGCTCAAGGCTAGCCCCTCCTTCCTCCTATATATACTAGAGGTGTTAGGGTTTTTGAGACACAATTTCAGCCACGTGCAACTCTCTCATCTAGTTTGTAGTTCTTCCTCTAGATCGGATTTCTGCGGTGCTTAGGTGAAGCCCTGCAGGAATAGATCACCACCACCACCGGCGTGCCGTCACGCTGCCGGAGAACTCATCTAGTTCCCCGTCTCTCTTGCTGTATCAAGAAGACGGAGATCGTCATCGAGCTGTACGTGTGCTGAACGTGGAGGTGTCGTCCATTGGTACTACATCGGGACGGATCGTGGGACGGTGGCGATTTGGATCGCAAAGACGTTCCACTATATCAACCGCTTAGCAATCTTTAAGGTTATGTAGATCCGATCTCCCTCTCATAGATGATCATCACCATGATACGTCTTCGTGTGCGTAGGAATTTTTTTGTTTCCCATGCAACGTTCCCCAACAGCAAGTACCCTAGGATGGGCTCGGTCAATGGCGTGATTACTGCCATAACTTCATGAGCCAAGGTTGTTTCTTTGACAACCGAGCCTCCCATTATTTCCTTGTCTTGTCTGTTGGGGGGTTGATCCTTTCGGGGTCTGGGGGAGCATGTACTATGTTCCCGTATTGCCAGACCATGGACGGCTTAAAACCCCGTTCCAAAAATGTGTTCTCTCGAATCGGATCGTGCACTGCGTCCATCCTTGAGAGGGTATCGGCTGCCTGATTGCTATCCCATAGGACATGGTGGAATTCAAGGCATTCCAAGAGGGCTTATATTGCAAGGACGGCGTTCAGGTTGCCATCATTTTTGTGTCCTTTGCATCAAACTTGCCATTTACTTGTGAGATAGCGAGGTTGGAGCCACCTCGGACTTCTAGTCGCTAGACTCCCATGGACACGACTATGTGTAGACTGTGTAGCAAAGCCTCATATTTGGTTGTCTTATTTGAATTGGTATACATGATTTGTAATACATATTGTATATTGTCTCTAGTGGGTGAGGTGAGAACTACCCCGACTCCTAATCCATCCATCATTTTGGAGCCGCCAAAGTACATTGTCCAATTTGAGTATGTATTGTACTCTCTAGGGAGTTTGTCCTGTGTCCATTCAGCCATGAAATCAGCCAACCCTTGATATTTAATAGCTCGGCATGGGAGAAACACGATTTTGAAAGGAAGGAGTTCGATTGCCCATTTGGCAATGTGCCGAGATGAATCTTTGTTGTTGATAATGTCGCCTAGGGGGACTTCGGATGACACGTTGATAGAACAATCCTGGAAGTAGTGTCGTAGCTTTTGAGATGCCATGAAGACTACATAGGTAATCTTATGGTAGTGAGGATATCTAATTTTGTGTGGGGTCAATACCTCAGAAACGCGGTATATTAGCTTTCTCACCTAGAACTTGTGACCTTCAGCATCGCGCTCGACTACGAGGATCGCCTAACGACTTGATTGGTGGCTAGGTGTATAATAACATGGATTCGCCTATTCCACGTGTTGCGAGTTGATATGTCTCGAATGTGTCAATAATTTTTTATTGTTCCATGTTGTTATATTATCATCCTAGGATACTTTTTGGGTCATAATTCACCAATTTCTATTATTTTTTAGCACTAACCTATTAACCCAATGCCCATTGCCAGTTGCTCTTTTCTGATTGTTTTTTCTTTTTTAGGTTTTCATGACCAAACGAAGTCCAATTGCCACATAGCTTTTTTACGATTTTTTCTGGGCCAAAAGAAGACATGGAAGCTTCGGGAGGAAACGTGAAGCAATACGAGAGGCCCACAAGCCAATAGGGTGGGGCCAGGGGGATGGCCGCGCCCTGATGGCTTGTGCCTCTCTAGTGGCCCCTCTTGCTCCATTTGGCCTATAAATTCACAAATATTCCAAAAACCCTAAATATCAAGGTCAAACACTTTTTAGGCTGTCGCAAGTCTTTGATCCATGACAATCCCATCTGGAGCTCCATTCCGGCACCCTGCCGGAGGGGCAGTCGATCACGGAGCGCCTCTTAATCAACCATATTGTCTTCATGATGATCTGAGAGTAGTTCACCACACACTGATGAGTCCATAATTAGTATCTAGATGGCTATCTCTCTCTCTCTCTTGGTCTTCAATACAATGATCGTCGCATCTTCGCTTTGATCTATCTGATGTAATTCTTTTGTATGGTGTGTTTGTTGCCATCTCATGAATTGTGGGTTTATATTCAGATTATTCATGAAAAATTTTGAATCTTCTCTGAAATTATTATGGTTCATATTTGCATGATCATCATAGCTTCGTAATTATCTCCGATCTATTGAAATGCTTTGGCGAAGTAGTTTGGTATTTCTTCAGTGAGAGGGAGTGACAGAAGGGGACAACTTCGTCCTTGTGTTGCTACCACTAAGGATAAAACAATGGGGTTTATACATATTGGTTCAGTTTACATTATCCACATCATGTCATCGTTCTCCAAGCATTACTCTTTTTTACTCAATAGTCTAGATGCATGCTGGATAGCGGTCGATGCGTTGAGTAATAGTAGTAGGTGCAGGCAGGAGTCGGTCTATTTTCTTATGGACATGATGCCTATATACACAAGATCACTGTCGTAATAATAGCATAACTATTCGTTGTTCTATGAATTGCCCAACCATAATATGTTTACCCAATATATGTTGCTTACATGAGAGATGTCACTAGTGAACACTATGGCCCCCGGGTCTATTCACTTATATATTCCGAAAATTTATAACTTCCTCGATTTTATTATTTGTCTTTTATTTTATTTTGCAAGTTACAACTATCTACAATTATCTACACACCTCACTCCCTTGCAAATAACGAGATCAAGGGGATTGACAACCCTCTTGCCTGCATTGGGTGCAAGTTGTTTGCTCTTTTGTGTGCAGTCAATGAACACGGTTGAGGATTGATATTCCTATTGGTTCAATAAACCTTGGTTTCTTAATCGAGGGAAATACTTACCCGCACTGCGTTGCGATTACTCGTTCCTCTTCACGGAAAACCCAACGTAGATCGCAAGTTTCTTGAGTATGGGGTTGGTGGCAAGAAACTTTTTAGTTTCTTCTAGAGCATCACCTGCCTCGTTGGTCCATTTTAAATTCTTTGTTTGCTTCAGGAGTTTATACAATGTTAGGGCCTTCTCTCCTAGTCGGGATATGAATTGACTAAGGGCGGCCACGCAGCCGACAAGTCTTTGAACATGCTTGAGTTATGTGGGTATTGCTAACGCAGTGAGGCTCAGATTTGGCTTGGTTAGCCTCAATTCCTTTATGGGAAATGATGAATCCAAGAAGTTTACCTGTTGGTACCCCAAAGGCACACTTATCCGGATTGAGATTGATGTGATATACTCGGGCACTAGTGATTATATCACCAAGATCTTTGACTAATTGCGAGACGTGCTTGATTTTGACAACCACGTTGTCTACGCAGGCCTCGACTGTTTTAGCGTGTTTCTCCAAACACGTCCGAAGTATGCAGTGATATGATGCACCGACATTTTTTAATCTGAACAACATTGTGCTAAAATAGAATGGCTCATAGGGCGTTATGAAGGTTCTTTCTTTTTGATCATATTCCAACATTTTGATTTGATAGTACCCCGAATATGCGTCCAAGAAGCACATGGAGCCGTGTCCTATTGTGGCATCGGTGATCTGTTCTATGTGCAGTAGAGGAAAGGGATCCTTGGGGTAGGCCTTGTTAACACAAGTCGAAAACAATACACCAATATTTGTCCTTCTTCGGTACCATGACCAGGTTGGCCAACCATTCGGGATGTTTTATATCTCGGATGAATTCAACCTCTAGTAGTTTGGTCATCTCTTCGCCCATTGCTTGTCGTTTAGGATCAGAGAATCGCCGATGTGCCTATTTGATGAGCTTAGAGCCTTTGATGATGTTCAAGCTATGTTCGGCCAGATTCCTTGGGATTCCTGACATATCTGAAGGGTGCTAGGTGAAATGTCCCAATTTTCCCGAAGGAAATTTGGTAGGGCTTCGTCAATCTCTGGATCTAGCTCGGCAACAATGAATGCCGTTTTATTTGGGTCCGTTGGGTGTAGTTGAAATTTGACAATCTCATCTTCTAGTTTAAATGAGGTCGATTTAGATCTCTTATCCAGAATTACACTGTCCTTATTGACCGTGGCCTAGAGGGTCATTAATTCTTCGTTTGCAAAGGCCTCGGACAGGGACTCCAGAGCGAGTGAGGTCGTTTTATTCTCAGCCCTGAGTGCCCTATCCGGGTTGCTGGTGATAGTTATCACCCCATTGGGGCGTGGCATTTTGAGCTTCATATATCAATAGTTGTTGGGACCCCGATCCTAGGTCATAAGAACCCAGCGTGTAACACATCACATCACTTTGTGGCCTCACGCACGGTAAACTCCACGGCTGCCACCTTACCTTGGCCGGGACCGTTTGCGTCTTTTGGCTCACGTATATGAATGCGTCGCTAGCGTTGAAACGACAAGAACCCGGGTCGACATGACTAGTTATAAACCCAAGCGGTACATCCGTACAGGGACAGGCATACATAACCCAGCAAAGCAGGTGTCGGTCATCAGCGTGTGTAGACGAGTCGTAGCAAGATACAAGGACTCCATTACACCGCATGACATTTCCCTGAGGGGACAGACACAGCAGCAAAGAAGGATACACGCCGGTCAATCAATGTGTCTAGAGCAGTAACAAGCTACCAAGGCTCGATATAAGCACAAAGAGGCATTTCCCTATAAAGAGTACTACTAAAGGCACACAACTAGGTGTCGAATCCCACACATATAATGCATTTCATAACATACACACAATATGCACGATATGTGTAGATACAACAAGGCATCACAACATAACTCTCTGACTCAAGCTTTTATTAAGGACTCATAAGAATCAACATAGTGTGATATTACAAACAGGGGTCTCGTGACCCAACACTCAAGTCATTCAAACAACAAGCGGAAGCAAAACATGTCTGGGTACAGACATCTACTAAAAGTGGCTGGAAGAGCCTGAAAAGCTACTACGACCCTACCAAAGGAGCCAGACCTCTATCTGGGATTCCCAAGCTATTCCGGTCAACATCGAACACATCGCGTAGAACCTTTTAATGAGTCTAAGTCTTCTCTGCAAAAACATAAATAAAGCAACCGTGAGTACAAGGGTACTCAGCAAGTCTTACATCATAACTATCTACATATGCATCATGTTTCAATAAAAGGATTGTGGGGTTTGAGTGCAGCAAGCCAGCTTTGACTCTTTGCTAACCTGTACAGTGACTACAAGTTCTTTCTTTGAGGTGGGATAGCGCACACGAGTCCACATATTCACCAATTCAATACACCACTATGGATCCACTCTCGTCTCCCTACGAGAAGGCCTTCCATAGCACTCACACTTATCTTGCATGTTTTAGAGTATCCATTTAAATTGTCTATGTACCACGTAGTGTTTCCAAGTAGTCCATATCCGAGGACGCGGCTATCCGAACAGATTAAATGACCCTACAGGGGTATACTTCTTCACACATGCTCTCACCACTTAGCACCATATGCACGTCATGCATCTCGGCAACCTTCAAGCGGAAGCACTGTGCCACTGTGTATCTACCGCACAGAAGCCTACCCCGTCGGGCAGAGCTAAACACGGCCACCAACACTTTTCCTACAAACACCAGAAACTAATTGCAACTCCTAGACAGGGATCTAGGCAATTAATAAGCCGAGCGGGGTCATATTTCAGGGCCCAATGCATGGTAGTATCTTGTCTTGGATAACATACACAGAACTCAGTTCTTAAGGACGGTCCTAATGAGACAACCCACCATGTACTCCTACATGGCCTCTCATCGCTACCTTTACCAAATCGAATTCACACTTTTACTCTCACACTGTAGAACATGATCACAACCATTCCGATTCATCATCCAGATGGATCAGACCCGACACGACTCTAAGCATAGCAGGCATTGTAAACAAGCATGGATGAGTAAGCACAACAAGGCTCAAGCAGTTGCTACTCACGCTAAGTGGTTTCAACTATTTACTGTGACAAAATCATGTCATGCAGAGGAATGGGTTCATCTACCGATAACATGTACAGTTGAATCATGTTTGTCCTAATGCAGTAAAAAAAAGCAGGAGTGAGAGAGTGGGTTTATTTCAATATGCTTAAGGGGGTTTGCTTGCCTGGCACGTCTGAAGATAGCAATGAGTCTTCATCAATGTCAACGATCACATCGTCGGAACCATCGTCTACAGAGAGGGAACAGTACCGGTAAACAGGAAAGAACGATAGTTACTTCACATAAATGCAACACTATGATGCATGATCAAGAAATGGAGATGAAATGTGACATGGCCAAAATAGCTACCATTTCTTAGGTTGAAGCTGGATTTGAATCAGGATTCAAACATCACTTCAACAAGGTATTTTCCAGATACCCTTTTAATTGATTCGACCTGATGCTCAGGTATAACTTGTTTTTAACATGCATGAAGATGGCAATTTGAGGTACTGGTTTTGCTAGCTCAATGTTTGATCATAGTAATTGAAGTGGAATTCAAATAGGAATCAAATTCCAACTCGAAACTATTTATTAAATTTACCCTATTCATCATTTTGCCTATTTGGTGATGTTAACTTTTTCAAACATGCATGAAAATGCCATATTCAGATTCTTTGGATTTTTCTGATCATTTTTCTTATATATATTATTTTCATTGGACTTACAGATTATTTTATATGATTTTTAGAAGTTTTAGGCATTTTTTGGAATTAAATTAAATCAGAAAAGCTATTACTGTGTCAGGCTGATGTCATCCATGTGTCAGCAGGTCAACCAGTCGTTCTAGGTCAAACTTGACCACTGGGGCCCACTGGTCAGTGACCCAGAGGCTAAACCCGCGCTGACCAGCCCCTAATTGGGGTTTGACCAGGCGTGGCTGAGTGGGGATTAATTACGCGCTAAGGGTTGGCCACGTCGACGCCCACCGGAGGGTGGTCGCCGGCAACCAAGCCCGCGGCGGAGGGCTCACCGGAGTTGGCCGGAATTGCGCTATAGAGGTCCAAATCGAGCGTGGTTGGGTTCTACAGGAAGCTAGCAGAGCGCCGCATCCGTTTCGACCAAGCCACGGGCCAGGAGGTGGTCGGAGCGAGGCCGGCGACGACCTCGGGCGGTGGCCGGAGTCGGCCATTGTCGGGATCGAGGCTATGGGGCACGGAAGAGAGTGGGGTGAGAGGGGAAAGGAGCAGGGGCTCACTGCATCTCCGTTTTTGGCATCGGGCAGACCAGAGAGGAACCCTGGCCGGCGAATCGAGGTGGGGAGCTCCGGCGACCGGAGAAGGAAGAAGGTGGCGATGGCGACGCTGCAGTGGCTCGGGTGCTCGGGGAGGTTGACGGTGAGGAGCTTCTCGACGAGGCGGAGCTAATGAGCCGGTCAGAAAGGCAAGGGGTGGCCGGAGACGAGCTCGAGGCGAGCTTGGAGATCTCGGCAATGGCGGCAACGAGGGAAAGCAGAGAGAGAATAGGGAACTAGAGAGAGAAGAGAAGGATGAGCTCGAGGGGGTCTGGGGCATGCCCGGGCGAGGAAATGAAGACGGGGACGAGCATGAGGTGGCAAGCAGGAGGTGGAGCCGGCGCACGCGCTGGTGTCGCGCAGTTGCTCGGGGAAGACGACGAGCAGGGGAGGCCCTGGTGGGCTGGGCGTGCAGGGGGCGACAGGTAAGCGTTTCCCTTTTTTTCTCTTCTTTCTGTTTTGGTATTTCTAACACTTGTTTTATTTGTTTTGGCTCCAACTAATTCAAAGAAAATAGCTAAACAACTCTGGGGTGTTTTTTTGGAATATTTCCAACCCCATGTGAAGTTTTCAACATTTTGTAAAACTAGAAGTATTTGAAATCAGTTAATTAACTGATTTTAGTGGCTTTTAAGTTTAAAATAAAATGCCAAAAATATTTTGAAAAAGAAAACCAATCATGAATTGTGTTTTCCAAGATTTATCAAAAATGATGGACTATTATGGAGGCCATTTTGGGTTTATTGATTTGTCACAACTTTGGATTGATTTTGAATATAGACTATGTTGGAGTTTTGCTTTGATTTCACTTCTTTCTTGGGTTCAATTCCTTTTCTTAGAATGCAAAGAAAGAAAACATGAGCTCAAACTTGCTAAGCTCTACTAGGGATTTCAGGGATGTGACAACTCACCCCCACTAAACAAGAATCTCGTCCCGAGATTCAAGCGTAGTCGGGAAGAGGAAGAGGGCACACTAAACTTTCACAATCTTCATGATCCATTTGCTCCTCTCGAGGATATTGAGTCATTGCATCATGTTGATCTTGACATCTTTGTCTTTGAGGTCGTCATTTAGCTCGACGACAAAAGAACAAGGAGACTCTACAAGATTCGATCTCCTCAAAGATCAAGCCACTCAAGATCAACTCATAGAATGAGACATAGGAACGTCCCTTGAGCTGAGACACAACACGAAAACACGGATGAGAAAATGAGACATATCACAGAGGTTCAATTGGTAGGCAACAAATCCGCGCTTAAGACAGATGATGACGAGGTATCAATTTAGTGAGGATTAAGTAACCCTTCATACGATAACGGGGCACCTTAGGAGGGTGACTTGCAGACTTATTCCCTTAAGTGGCAAAAAGAATTACTTTTGATCCTAAGATCATTGAAACTCTTCATACCAGGGTAAGGAAATTCACAAATGATTGTTGGAGGAATTTGAAAGAATGGTATACTCAGTTGGAAAGAAACTAGAGTTATAGAACAACTCGGCGAATGGAAGGCACATTCCAAGTATTACCGAGGATATAACCTAGTGTCTGAGCGTGCTCTCAAGAACTTGAGCATTTCCATATTCATCAAAGTTTACAAACATTCGTGCCAAGGATCCTGGTGACACAACATACTACCATGATGAACAGTGATGGAGGATGCAGATACCAAGGAAGAGAACACTTCCTCAGATTTCACCTTATCTGTGCCAAGGGAACGAAATCTGGTTGATCGGCCGAGAGACATCTAGCACTCCGCTTCTAATGTTCTCCTTGATGTACTAGCACAACCAAATTATAGGTCATGCTTTATATCTAGCACATCAAATATAGGCCGGACTTCGGGCTCAAAGGGGATCCATGAGGAACAACTTATAAAATAGGTCATACAAAAACCTCACGGAAGATGGCTAAGATTGCGGACACAAGATATAATATCAAATCTTCCGGCTAGGTGTGTTAGCCACAACATCACTTTACCGGGTTACATAGAGACCAATATTATAATTCTTGGGGAAAGTTCCAACCATTTTAACTGCCTGAGATTTAGCTCTGGTTGGTGACACGATGCTTCAGACTCAGCATGTCCGAAAAGGAAGTTTGCAACACAAATCGACGAGACAACGTTGCGTGATTCTCAGGAAATGAAGCCAACTCCAAAACATGAGCTGGGTTGCAAGACACATGTGAACACACTGCCCAAGACAATGATGACCACATGAGAAGTCTTACAACAAAACACTACCGAGTTCTGGATGGAAACCATTATTGCGGATAATGAAGCCATGTGCAAGTCCGTCTGGTACCTTCAGGAATGGCACTTAACTTCTTTTCCTTGAACAAATCAATCAATGGCTTGGTGTGCTAGGAGATACATATGGAGTGAAGATGATCAGTCTATCAAACCATAGAATACTTCGCACGTGCATGATTGACTTGGGATGATTCCGAACAAACAAATTAACTTTTCTCGAATTCATGGCGGCAACTTGCATCAGATGCACATGAATTAGAGGAAGTCACTTCTTACACCTAACATATACCTCGTGCTCGAGACACGAAGACAATGTCTACAAAGTTTCCAGCACTAGCTTAATGTCCAACATAGATCATGGAACAAATGAGAATGTTGCCGATGGGCTCAACAACAATTCATCAAGATACCCATATAAATGGATTTCCACAACTATGTGAGCAAGATAATAGCATTGGTCAGATCCAAGAATACAATAGTGTAGGCTCAAGGAAATCCATGAGTAAGTCACCGTTACTACAATCTTTGGTTCTGAGTTTGATATGACAATAGCCCATACTCAAATCAAAATTGAACAAGATAATATATGCAACAATTGATCACTCGAACCAACCGATGAAAATATCATCTTTCTTCAGACTCACACAACAGGAAAAATATCCTTTTAAAATGAGCTAAGTTTAGGCGAAGCTTTTATCTTCCAACTCCCCAAGTTGTTGTTTAGCTTAACCAACTAGCTCGGGGTATCCAACACGGATTCTTGGAGAAGATGGCTTATAGAGAAACCAACTTGATCACGAGCTCTATCATAACAGTCAGGAAACAACCTGGTAATACTTCCGAGAAGATATTCGGAAAATCACGAACCACCGATATGTTATTAAGCTCGGGAACAATCTTGCTTTTTAGGGCAAGATGATGTGATCAATAGAACGAGGGATTGACAAAATCCTATCTCATTGATCAAAAAGTGCACCATGAAACATGGACTAGGTAGCATGGTCAATCTTAGGATGACGATTCAATCTTCATCACCATAAGAGTGAATTTATTGTCCATTAACTACTAAACAATGGCATTGCTAGGAGTATTCATTTCACACATCATGGTTCACTTGTCGATATTTCGGTTTCAACCAACACGAAAACCGAGGAATGAACACTGATAGCTAAAAGTATCTCTACATCAAGAGCTCATAAGAGATGGTGCAATTCGCACGACATTCTAGACAACAAGAGGGTAATACTCCCAGATAGAACAGGACAAAAGTTGGTTAGCATTTCGATCTGCGGAATACAACTACTTTGACCCAATCCAAGAAACGAATGAGGTCCTGGAGTTTGCTTCTCCCAGTCATTCGAGAATATAACAATTTGACAAACCACAGGTGTGGGGACCCCGACTGGTAAGTCGAGATCGCCGTGCCCAGTGATCCCAAGGATCAATGCTCACTGAACACAGATACTGAATAATAGAGTCTTACATCCATACATACCGTTCGATACAATAAATGACCACTTCGGTCGAGTCTTACATACATAGGGCCTTAAAGGCCAAAGCACCAAACTAGACCAATAGCGGAATTATTGGTTGAAAGGGTGAACCCATGCCATGAGCCCTAACCTACAAGCATTCTGACTGGGAAGCATCCTAGCTCGCAAGAACGTCACCTAGTTAATCTTCACCATATCCTGTCTTTCACACCTGGTCAATGAAATAACCAGTGGCAAGCCAATGAGTACTTTGAATGTACTCGCAAACAACCCATGATACGAACAATGAAAGTGAAGGATAACAACATCATGCATCTTTAGTGTAACTCATCTGGGTGGAATGATCAGGTATATGCAACAAGTTAAAGAACTACTCTTGAAGAACAGGTTACAGATATCGACATATCTGACAAGGGTTGAACACACCGGGTTCACCCTATTTGCCAAGTCACCGAACTTGGTCTTCTCAATTCCTCAAGTAACTCCGGTTATTAACACCATTCACCAGACTCTCACACACACACACTTGGTTTATGCGGAAACGCTGGACGTAGTTTAAGCAGCACCACCCAACTGTCCTTGACCATGGACACGGCTATTCGAATAGTTTGACACTCTTCAGAGGTAGTACGCTAGACCCACGAGAAACGGGAAACTTCCGTGTCATCCACGACTCGCGGTATATCACATATACCCGAGGTAAGTACCCGATCATCATCTTTCCCCTGACGATACTAGACAAAGAGGTCCACTCGATTGGTACCCAGCCCACATGTTGTACGTCTTACGAGCACCGACTCTGGACAGTATCAACCATGCGGGGACCAACGGTGTGCCTGGAACTCATAATGATGGCATAGTCGTCCTACCTGGCACGACCCCATCACGAGAGTGACACCGATCACTCCCGCCACTAGTAATGTGGCTCTTTGCTAGTACCGACCAGAGTAATCAACCAAACCCCATCACATAAAGGGGTATCGTGGTCATACTGGTAAGGTTGGGACGGTCAACACATCATAAATCTAATCCCATTTCCGAAACCATACGCACACAAAAACACCGGTGCATCACTTCACCAAAAGTGATCACCAACTCATCATCACCCTCGGGCATTAGTGGCACCCGACGGGTTTTTCATAAACTCTTTATTTAACTCATCATCATGCTCATGATAACATGCTCTATCTTTACTTGTCAACATGGTATAACATGACCCTCAAGGGGTAGGGTCAAGCTCAATGCAATGATCTTACTCTACTAGTCAACATGACAGTAGCATGATCCTTATAAGTGGTAGGGTCAAGCTCATCATGCTTGTGCTCCGAGGAGCCATATGAATAACATTACTATCATGCAAGTGCTTCGAAGAATCCTTCGGTACCATCACCACAATGATGAACCGGCATCGTGATCACATGCAACGGGAGAATACCAACTATACTAGCATGCAACAATGTTTGTGCTCAAGTCATGGTCAAAGGGCTGCTTGCCTTGCTCACGTAAGCCCTCGGGGTCTTCTAGGTCTTCAGATCCATCCCCGAATACTCCGTGTATCGTCAACTAACGTCGGAAACAACTATAGTAAGCCATATAGCAAGCAGAATAAAAGTGTTCTATAAATAGAAGTTTTATTTTTCTTGGACCTCTCTGGTCATAAGAAAAATACCTAAAGCTTCTCACAGGAGATTTGAATCATCAAGGATTTTTGAATAGGTGAAAGGAGCAATAGGTGGCCATTGAATAAGCCAACAGAAATCATTTTGTTAAAAATAAGTGGAGGCACCCATTTAATAGAGAATGATTTTAGAAATATTTAGGAAGTGGTTTCACTGGATTTGGAGATGGTATGAATATTCTAGAGATTTTACAATGAGGAATAAATAGCAATAGGAGCTATTTATTTATTGCAATAGAAGTAAGTCACACAAAAATGTTGACCAGGGTTCTAAATATGGAGAATGATTTTAGAAGGCTCTGGGAGTTTGAATCACTCCATTTGGAGTTGAAATGAAGCCTATGGGATTTTTGAAAGGTGGTGTTTAAAATGTCTAAATGGGCATTTAGATATTATTATCACAAGAAAGTATTTTGGAAAAAGTTGCAATGCCCAGATCTGGATAGAACAGGGTTTTAGAAACCTGCAGAATTTTGAATCAATAAATTTGGAGTTAGTATGAATTTTGGTTGGAATTTATAAGTTGAAGCAAATATGAAAAAGGGAAAAGCTTAGCTTTGGGGGGGCTATCCTGCGCACTGGCGCTTGGTAGGCCTCCAGGTCGGCCCAGCTGCGCTAGCTGGCCAGCTAAGTGGCCACGTCGATGGCGTAGTGCAGGAAAGGCGCCTTCAGCCTTGAGGAAGCGGAGTCCAGGGGGTGTGCTTCCACTTAAAGGAGCGGGCCCAACTGGTGAGCAGCTGACGAGGGGGCCCCACTCGCCAGCTCCTTCTCCTACCTCCTGTTCGCATAGGGAGGAGATGCAGGAGCCCGAAGGCTCACTGGCTCCCAGTTCTCTGGCCATCCCCGGCGAGGCCTAGCTCGCTAGCAGGCTCGGGCGGCCGAGCCGCGCCCGCCTAGTGCCCACGTGCTAGCGGGGAGGGGCAGTAGAGACGCCGACAGGGTGGCCCCGAGGGGAGGCCGACGACGCCGTTGCCCTTGGCACCTGCAGCGAGGAGGAGGGCCCGGAGGGGCTCGAGGGAAGAGGGGTGCGGCGTCCTGGGAACCACCAGCAGGGAAGGGAGGCGAAGGGAGGCCCTGCGCATGTCATCCCGAAGAGGCCGAAGCTCTACCCCTTCGGCCATGGCTAGGCAGGAGGAGGGGGAGGCTTGGGGAGAGAGCAGGGAGGAGGAGAGGGGTTCTAGGGAGAGAGGAGGACGGTTTGAGAGGCTCAGGCGCTCGAGGAACGCTCTAAGTGGGGGAAGGGGAGCCGAGAGAGCTCGAGAGCTCTCTGGAGCTCTCGGTGCATGGTCGCCACGCATGCCTGAGGGGTCTTGGAGGCTAGCTGATGGTGGGGAGCGGTTTGAACGGTCAAGGGGAGCCTCTGAGACACACTGGGGCATACTGCAGCTGCGGGACACGAGCTAGGGAACAAGGAAATGGTGCAGAGCACCATTAGTGCAGGCTGACAGCGTGGTCACCATGGCCACACATGTCCAGGGTGTCCATTCGACCTGAAAAAGATGTCTCCCGTGTAAGGCATGCTTCCCAGAGGTGACTGGAGGAGTTTGGAGCCAAGTGAAGAAGGTTTGAATGGGGTTTGACTGTTGTGAACATTTCAGCAGGAAACTAGGGGCTGATGCAAATGGTTTTCACAGGCAGAGAGGGGAGGTGAAACCATGTCCTGGAGCATCTGTTATGGAAGGACTACACGCTTGCAAACATTCAGCTCAAGAAAGGAAGTGTAGCTAGCACTTGTTGTACAAAGCTACATTTCAGCCAAAAATGAACTTGAGGAGGTGCCGCTCATTTTTCCCACGTGAGCATGCCATATCTTGGTTCTAAATGAAGCCTTGTCATATATTAGATGCTCTGAAAGAGTTGTGGGTGATAGCTTAAGCAGAAGAATGGGAAGAAGGGTAAAACAGTGCTGCCAAGGGTGAAAATGAGAGAAAGTTACAAAGGGACCTTCTCCAATAATTGACCAATGTCCATGGAAAACTTACTGTAGGTAAAATATGACTATATGAGGCTGTGGTAGAAATTTGAGCTCAAGGGTAAAAGTGGAAGGGGCAAAAGAAGCCAAATTAGTGAGTGCACACAAGGTGTTTGATCTGTGGTTAGGCTACCATATGGATTCCAATGGATATGAAACTTAGCAGGACTTTATAATAGATGAAAATATGCTTGCACACCAAATTTGGGATTTGCTGGAGGAGTTTTCCAATGTAGACTTGAAAAACCCTAGAAATGGGCAGAAATAGGTTTCTGCTTAGAACCCTATTCAAATGAATTCTCAAAAATCCAATATTTGGTGTAGGGGCATTATTTGAGCATTAAGGCATGCACAAAAAGTTTGAGGTCAATTGGACAAACTTTATAATGTAAAGTTTGTCAAAGTCAAAAATCAACATAGAGGGTTTTGAGGGTCTTAGGACAAGTTCCTCTAGTCTCCTTGGTGTACCACTTGGTGTGGATGCCTCATTGGAGTACTGGAACATGTCCACCAAATTTGAGCACAATTGGAGACACTTGACAATGTAGAGTTGCTCAAATTTGATTCTGGACAGATAGGGTTTTAGAGTGATTAGGGGAGTCAAATCAACTTGGATTGAAATGAAACTTGGCAAGATCATCAAGAATATCATAGATGACATGCTAGAATTTTACTGGAATTTATTGAGAATATTTCTTATAGAAATATTCCAAAAGCTTGAAATAGGCAGGAATGGTTTTGGAGGGGTTTGCCCAATATTTTGAACATGACCATGTGTTGAAACTCATAAATATGGAATAAATATATCCACTAAGTTTCCCTAAATTTTCTTAAATATTTTGAAGGCAATAAAAATAACTTTCCTTCATAGGAGACCATTTCTGGCCTCACAGAAAGGCTTTTAAATAAAATAATAAAATAACTTTTAAAATAATAATATGGTGGTTTTTGGAATTCATTTTGACAATGGTTATAAATAAAACAATTGGTGCAAAAGAAACTCCCTAATTTGAGGACTTGTAGTACAAACCTCATCTCAGGGGTTTGAAAGTTTAATTCAAAGAAAAGCTTTTTGGTGAAAATGATATTTGGTAAAAATAGATATTTGTCCTAAACACATGGTATGATCATTAGGCAGGAGATCATGGAGTAAGGAGGTGATTAGGAGAGTGACAGGATCTATTAGGTATCAAACACAATCATGCAAACAAGCAAGGCAAACAATAGTCACTCCAAGCATCACAAGTATTCACAAAAATTTTAATTGGTCCTAAATTATGAAATAAGTTAATTAGTCAGGGAAGCCAAAAACAGGGGTGTGACAACAGGAATAAAAGACATTGATGACACGAATGCACAATTACTCTTGACTATCCTCTCCATAATGAAGGTCAAAATACAACTAGATAGGGCCAACTCAATAGCACATGATTTCTTGAGTTATGGATGCATGGATTAGAATGTCGAATGAGTTCAACATAATTCTTCCAGATAACCCATGCAGAAGGGCGGGGTAGGCAGAATCACAATATGGAGTAGAGAACTCATCACGAGCACTCTTCTTATGATCTTTAATTCACGGAGAACTTTTGCCAAATATGATTCATGGTGTTGGAAGAATGATATACTATGAACCTTGGGAGCTACAACAAGGTTACTAATCATTCTAAAGGAACTAGCAACACTATCAACAGAGATGAGCAGAATGATCCTTGGATTCAAAGACCCAGAAATAGAATAACTAAAAACAAATAACATTACAGATGTTTCCGAAAATGATGGCCAGAACTATCACACTCGAAGACATAGCACACATCTAGACTATTGGGTAGTTTTCGGAGTAACATGTTTTCCTAATACTTCAACAGAACGTCGAGGTAATAGAGTACCTCAACACAGTGATTAGTGTGCTTTGTCTGGCCAAAAGACATTAGAAATAATAGGAAGGAAGTTGCAATTGCAATAGATTATTTAGGAACTTTGGAAAACTCGGACAACATAATGGCTGTGCGGGCATGAAATATAAGACAACCTGCAAGAAAACTAACAACATAACAATTGAATTCTTATGGAGACACTGATCCAGGAAGACAACAACTTTTCTATAAGTCTCCAACATAGTAACCCGTCATCCTAATGAATAGATGAGAAAGCCTAATTATTAAACCCCGTAGAATAAAGAAGAGGATGACTCGGAATAAGAATGACACAAGGAAAGGAGTAAAAGATCCTTACGTTACCTTCCACAAACAATTCCCTTATATAAATAAAGAGTTGCTAGACTCAACATCGACCAGTTTGGCTTGGTTATCCTACAGGCAGTCAAGCTCTGATACCAAAGCTTTCGGGACCCCGATCCTAGGTCATAAGAACCCAGCCTGTAACACATCACATCACTTTGCGGCCTCACGCACGGTAAACTCCACGGCTTCCACCTTACCTTGGCCGGGACCGTTTGCGTCTTTTGGCTCACATATATGAATGTGTCGCTAGCGTTCAAACGACAAGAACCCGGGTCGACATGACTAGTTATAAACCCAAGCGGTACATCCGTACAGGGACATGCATACATAACCCAGCAAAGCAGGTGTCGGTCATCAGCGTGTGTAGACGAGTCGTAGCAAGCTACGAGGACTCCATTACACCGCGTGATATTTCCACGAGGGGACAGACACAGCAGCAAAGAAGGATACACACCGGTCAATCAATGTGTCTAGAGAAGTAGCAAGCTACCAAGGCTCGATAGAAGCACAAAGAGGCATTTCCCTGTAAAGAGTACTACTAAAGGCACACAACTAGGTGTCTAATCCCACACATATAATGCATTTCATAACATACACACAATATGCACGATATGTGTACATACAACATGGCATCACAACATAACTCTATGACTCAAGCTTTTATTAAGGACTCATAAGAATCAACATAGTGTGATATTACAAACAGGGGTCTCGTGACCCAACACTCAAGTCATTCAAACAACAAGAGGAAGCAAAACATGTCCGGGTACAGACATCTACTAAAAGTGACTGGAAGAGCGTGAAAAGCTACTACGACCCTACCAAAGGAGCCAGACCTCTGTCTGGGATTCCCAAGCTATTCCGGTCAATATCGAACACATCGCGTAGAACCTTTTAATGAGTCTATGTCTTCTCTGCAAAAACATAAATAAACAACCGTGAGTACAAGGGTACTCAGCAAGTCTTACATCAGAACTATCTACATATGCATCATGTTTCAATGAAAGGATTGTGGGGTTTGATTGCAGCAAGCCAGCTTTGACTCTTGGCTAACCTGTACAACGACTACAAGTTCTTTCTTTGAGGTGGGATAGCGCACACGAGTCCACATATTCACCAATTCAATACACCACTATGGATCCACTATCGTCTCCCTACGAGAAGGCCTTCCATAGAACTCACACTTATCTTGCATGTTTTAGAGTATCCATTTAAATTGTCTATGTACCACGTAGTGTTTCCAAGTAGTCCATATCTGAGGACGCGGTAATTCGAACAGATTAAATCATCCTGCAGGGGTATACTTCTTCACACATGCTCTCACCACTTAGCACCATATGCACATCATGCATCTTGGCAACCTTCAAGCGGAAGCACTCGCGTGGGTGTCGGCCACGATCGTTAACCACACAAGACCATAGTCCAGGTTTATCGCCTATTTGAGACTGAACCCGCAAGGAAGTCCGGCCGAGGTTTCCTATACGGCCCCAAACGATGTGCACAGGGTTCCCAAGCCCACCATCCGGGTGCCACTTGGTACACCGTGCCACTGTGTATCTACCGTAGAGAAGCCTACCCCGTCGGGCAGAGCTAAACACGGCCGCCAACACTTTTACTACAAACACCAGAAACTAATTACAACTCCTGGACAGGGATCTAGGCAATTAATAAGCCGAGCGGGGTCATATTTCAGGGCCCAATGCATGGTAGTATCTTGTCTTGGATAACATACACATAACTCAGTTCTTAAGGACGGTCCCAATGAGACAACCCACCATGTACTCCTACATGGCCTCTCATCGCTACCTTTACCAAATCGAATTCACACTTTTACTCTCACACTGTAGAACATGATCACAACCATTCCAATTCATCATCCATATGGATCAGACCTGACATGACTCTAAGCATAGCAGGCATTGTAAACAAGCATGGATGAGTAAGCACAACAAGGCTCAAGGAGTTGCTACTCATGCTAAGTGGTTTCAACTATTTACTGTGACAAAATCAGGTCATGCAGAGGAATGGGTTCATCTACCGATAACATGTACAGTTGAATCGTGTTTGTCCTAATGCGGTAAAAAAAGAAGGAGCGAGAGAGTGGGTTTATTTCAATATGCTCAAGGGCGTTTGCTTGCCTGGCACGTCTGAAGATAGCAATGAGTCTTCATCAATGGAAACGATCACATTGTCGGAACCATCGTCTACCGAGAGGGAACAGTACTGGTAAACAGGAAAGAACGATAGTTACTTCACATAGATGCAACACTATGATGCATGATCAAGAAATGGAGATGAAATGTGACAGGGCCAAAATAGCTACCATTTCTTAGCTAGAAAAATCAGAATTCAAACATCACTTCAACAAGGTATTTTCCAGATACCCTTTTAATTGATTCGACCTGATGCTCAGGTATAACTTGTTTTAACATGCATGAAGATGGCAATTTGAGGTACTGGTTTTGCTAGCTCAATGTTTGATCATAGTAATTGAAGTGGAATTCAAATAAGAATCAAATTCCAACTCCAAACTATTTATTAAATTTACCCCATCATTTTGCCTATTTGGTTATGTTAACTTTTTCAAACATGCATGAAAATGCCATATTCAGATTCTTTGGATTTTTTTGATCATTTTTCATATATAAATTATTTTCATTGGACTTACAGATTATTTTATATGATTTTTAGAAGTTTTAGGCATTTTCTGGAATTAAATTAAATCAGAAAAGCTATTACTGCGTCAGGCTGATGTCATCCCTACGTCAGCAGGTCAACCAGCCGGTCCAGGTCAAACCTGACCAGTGGGGCCCACTGGTCAGTGACCCAGAGGCTAAAGCCGCGCTGACCAGCCCCTAATTGGGGTTAGACCAGGCATGGCGCCCTCTGGCAGTGACTGAGCGGGGATTAATTACGCGCTAAGGGTTGGCCACGTCGACGCCCACCGGAGGGTGGTCGCCGGCAACCAAGCCCGCGGCGGAGGGCTCACCGGAGTTGGTCGGAATTGCGCTACAGAGGTCCAAATCGAGCGCGGTTGGGTTCTACAGGAAGCTGGCAGAGCGCCGCATCCGTTTCGACCAAGCCACGGGCCAGGAGGTGGCCGGAGCGAGGCCGGCGACGACCTCGGGCGGTGGCCGGATTCGGCCATGGTGGGGATCGAGGCTACGGGGCACGGAAGAGCGTGGGGTGAGAGGGGAAAGGAGCAGGGGCTCACTGCATCTCCGTTTTTGGCATCGGGCAGACCGGAGAGGAACCCTGGCCGGCGAATCGAGGTGGGGAGCTCCGGCGACCGGAGAAGGAAGAAGGTGGCGATGGCGACGCTGTAGTGGCTCGGGTGCTCGGAGAGGTTGACGGTGAGGAGCTTCTCGACGAGGCGGAGCTAATGAGCCGGTCAGGAAGGCGAGGGGTGGCCGGAGACGAGCTGGAGGCGAGCTTGGAGATCTCGGCAATGGCGGCAACGAGGGAAAGCAGAGAGAGAAGAGGGAACTGGAGAGAGAAGAGAAGGATGAGCTCGAGGGGGTCTGGGGCATCCCCGGGCGAGGAGATGAGGACGGGGACGAGCAGGAGGTGGCAAGCAGGAGGTGGAGCCGGCGCACGCGCTGCTGCCACGCAGCTGTTCGGGGAAGGCGACGAGCAGGGGGAGGCCCTGGTGGGCTGGGCCTGGAGGGGGCGGCAGGTAAGCGTTTCCCTTTTTTCTCTTCTTTCGGTTTTGTTATTTCTAACACTTGTTTTATTTGTTTTGGCTCCAACTAATTCAAAGAAAATAGCTAAACAACTCTGGGGTGTTTTTTTGGAACATTTCCAACCCCATGTGAAGTTTTCAACATTTTGTAAAACTAGGAAGTATTTGAAATCAGTTAATTAACTGATTTCAGTGGCTTTTAAGTTTAAAATAAAATGCCAAAAATATTTTGATAAAGAGAACCAAGCCGGAATTGTGTTTTCCAAGATTTATCAAAAATGATGGACTTTTATGGAGGCCA
The DNA here is from genome assembly GCF_904849725.1 of Hordeum vulgare subsp. vulgare. Classification (NCBI taxonomy): domain Eukaryota; kingdom Viridiplantae; phylum Streptophyta; class Magnoliopsida; order Poales; family Poaceae; genus Hordeum; species Hordeum vulgare. The sequence goes on from NC_058523.1 coordinate 326,771,456, forward strand.
TTTTGGGTTTATTGATTTGTCACAACTTTGGATTGATTTTGAATATAGACTATGTTGGAGTTTTGCTTTGATTTCACTTCTTTCTTGGGTTCAATTCATTTTCTTAGAATGCAAAGAAAGAAAACATGAGCTCAAACTTGCTAAGCTCTACTAGGGATTTCAGGGATGTGACAATAGTGGGGTATGTCATGAAATTTTGTGAATGCTTCTCGCCCTACATGGGCATGGTAGACAATTTGGAAGGGTACGATGTGGAAGTTCAACTCCTTGGAGCGATAGTTCTCAGGAGCACCGAAGACCACATTGAGAGTGATTTCTCCCTTGCATCGTGCTTCTCTGCCACGAATTATTCCTTTGAACATTATGGAGCTATGCTTAATGTGAGTTGTATCAAGCTGCATTTTTTTAGCTTGCCCTCATAGATGATGTTTAAGTTGCTACTGCCAACCATTAGCACTTTTTGCGGCTAGCAGTCGCCCACCACCGAGGCTAAGACCAGGGTGGCTAGGTGATACGTCTCCAACGTATCTATAATTTTTGATGGTTCCATGCTATTATCTTGTCAAACTTTGGATGTTTTGTATGCATTTTATATGTTTTTGGGGACTAACTTATTAACTCAGTGCCAAGTGCCAGTTCCTGTTTTTTCCGTGTTTTTGACCTTTTTCAGAGAGAATATCAAACGGAGTTCGAAGGGAATAAAACCTCCGAAAATATATATTTTTCGGAACAGAAGATACGCAGGAAGCTTGAGAACCAAGGCAGAGGGCACCAGGGGAGGCCACAAGCCCCCTAGCCGCGGCCTAAGGGCGTGCCTAGCAGGCTTGTGGGCCCCCTATGGCTCCTCTGCCCTACTTCTTCCGCATATAAATCCCCAAAAAATATGAAACCACAGGAGAGAGCCACGAAAATACTTTTCCGCCGCCGCAAGCTTCTGTCTCCGCAAGATCCCATCTGGGGCACGTTCTGATGCCCTGTCGGAGGGGGATTCCAACACGGAGGGCTTCTTCATCAACACCATTGCCTCTCCGATGATGCGTGAGTAGTTCACCATAGACCTTCGGGTCCATAGCTAGTAGTTAGATGGCTTCTTCTCTCTCTTGGATCTTCAATACAAAGTTCTCCATGATCTTCATGGAGATCTATCCAATGTAATCTTCTTTTGCGGTGTGTTTGTCGAGATCCGATGAATTGTGGATTTATGATCAGATTATCGATGAATCTTATTTGAGTTTCTTCTGATCTCTTATATGCATGATCTCATATCCTTGTAATTCTCTTCGAGTTGTGGGTTTTGTTTGGCCAACTTGATCTATGATTCTTGCAATGGGATAAGTTCTTGGTTTTGGGTTCATACCGTGTGGTGACCTCACCAAGTGACAGAAGGGGTAGCGAGGCACACATCGTGTTGTTGCCATCAAGGGTAAAAAGATGGGGTTTATATCTATTGCCTGAATTTATCCCTCTACATCATGTCATCTTTCTTAAGGCGTTACTCTGTTTGTCATGAACTCAATACACTAGATGCATGCTGGATAGCGGTCTATGTGTGGAGTAATAGTAGTAGATGCAGAAAGTATCGGTCTACTTGTCTCGGACGTGATGCCTATATGTATGATCATTGCCTTGGATATCGTCATGACTTTGCGCGATTCTATTAATTGCTCGACAGTAATTTGTTCACCCACCGTAATATTTGCTATCATGAGAGAAGCCTCTAGTAAACACTATGGCCCCAGGTCTACTTCACATCATATTTTCAGCTCCACACTTTCATTTTTTTGCACTTTCCACCTTCAGATCTCACCTTGCAATCAATCGTGAAGGGATTGACAACCCCTTTGTAGCGTTGGGTGCAAGTTTGCTGATTTTGCGCAGGTACTTTGGAGAATTGGCTTGATACTCCTACTGGATTGATACCTTGGTTCTCAAACTGAGGGAAATACTTGCTGCTACTGTGCTGCATCACCCTTTCCTCTTCAAGGGAAAAACCAACGCAAGCTCAAGAGGTAGCAAGAAGAATTTCTGGCGCCGTTGCCGGGGAGGAGGATCAAGTCAAGAATAGTCTCCCGTCAACGTGCCAATTTCTAGCACCGTTGCCGGGGAGCATCAAGTCAAGAATAGTCTTCCTCCAACGTGTCAATTTCTGGCACCCGAGACTATTCTAAGTGAAGCTTATCCAAGTTACCGTCGCAAACTCATCTCTTGCATTTGCCTTTTGCCTCTCGTTTTCCTCTCCCCCACTTGTGAAAAAAAATTACAAAAATATTTGCCTTTTTCGTTTGCCTTTCCTTTGCTTGTGTCCTATGTGCCTTCAATATGCTTGCATCTTCGCTTGCTGAAAATCTATTGATATGGATCCTCATCCACTTGCTAATCTCTTTAAGAGATCCAATTATGTTGAACCAATTGCTAGTGAGTTGAGTGCACTTGACTATCTTTATGAAGTTTTGCTTGAGATGCGTGAATCTGAAAATTGTGATGAAGAAATTTATGAAGTGATTCACGAGGGCTCCTTGAATGAAAAGCATGATTGCAATGGTTTCACTATGAATTCTATTAATGTCAATCATGCTAAAAATATGCAAAACCCTAAGCTTGGGGATGCTAGTTTTGCTATGTCCACTACTTGTTGCAATGATCATGATTGGGGTAATGATTTTTCTTATGATCTTGAAAATTTGTTTAAGCCTCATGATGAATATGATATTTGCAATAATATTGAAAGTGGGTTTGGAGAAGTCATGACTTTAGTTGATGATAATCCCACTATTTTTGAAGAGCGTCAACTTTGCATGCATGTGGATCATGAAAAGAATATCCTATGTGATAGCTATATTGTTGAATTTGAATATGATCCCACATGTAATTGTTATGAGAGAGGAAAATATTGTGGTAGAAACTTTCATATCACTAAATCACCTCTCGTTATGTTGAGATTGCTATTGTCTCTTTCTTCTTCCTTGCATATGGTAACTATTGGTTATCTTGACAATTTGTTTTCCTATAAAATGCCTATGCATAGGAATTATATTAGACTTAGACATGTTTGTCACTTGTTTCATGATGGTTTCTTCGTGTCCGATTGCTATCTTTTATGTGAGCATCATTGAAATCGTTATGCCTAGCTAAGGGCGTTAAATAATAGCGCTTGTTGGGAGGCAACCCAATGAATTTATCTTTTCTTTTTGCTTTCTGTTTTGTTGCGTCCACACCATTATAATTCTGTTATGATTGTGTTTTTTCTGTTTCTTTTTGTGTTTGAGCCAAGTAAAACCTTTATGACTAGTTTCGGTGATGGTTGTTTGATCATGCTGGAAAAAGACAGAAACTTTTCGCTCATGGAATTATTTTTCATTTTTATCCACAAAGAGCTTTTGAGTTGATTCTTTTTGCTGCTAGTTGATATGCTAATTGCCCAAATTGTCGTAATTTCAGAACTTGTGAGATACTAGAAGTATACGAAGTATAAAGATTGCTACAGACTGGTCCGTTTTTGACAGATTCTGTTTTTGTTGTGTTGATCGCTTATTTTGATGAAACTACGAATAGTATCGGGGGGTACTAGCAATGGAAAAGTGATAATACAGTAGTCTAACACCAATATAAATATAAATCAAGTTTTCTACAGTACCTAAAGAGGTGGTAGTTTGTTTTCTTATGCTAATGATATCACGAGTTTCTGTTTATGTTTTGTGTTGTGAACTTTTCAAGTTTTGGATGATGTTCCCATGGACAATGGGATAAAGAGTGGAAAGAGCTCAAGCTTGAGGATTCCCAAGGCATCCCAGCCAAATTCAAGGACACCAAAAATCCTAATCTTGGGTATGCCCCGGGAAGGCATCCCCTCTTTCGTCTTCAATCCATCGGTAACATTACTTGGAGCTATATTTTTATTCACCACATGATATGTGTTTTGCTTGGAGCGTCGTGTATTATAGGAGTCTTTTCTTTTTGTTGTGTTACAATCATCCTTGCTGCACACCTTTTGAGAGAGACATGCACTCATCGTGATTTTGCTAGAATACTCATTGAGCTTCGCTTATATCTTTTGAGTTAGGCAATTTAGCTCACATGTACTTCACTTATATCTTTTGAGCTAGATAAATTTGCTCTAAGTGATTCACTTAGATCTTTATAGAGCATGGCAATGTCATATTTTGGAGAAATAAGAACTCTCGATCTTCACTTATATATTTTTGAGAGTGCTCTCTCTGAGTAACTTTGTAGTTGGCTTGTGCTATGAAAGTAGTCCCAAAGATGATAGGCATCCAAAGAGGATACAGTAAAACTTCCATATTCATGTGCATTTATTAGTAAAGAGAAGTTTGATTCCTCTCAATTAGTTTTGAGACATGAATTTGGTAATATTAAGAGTCATGTTAGTAGGGTGTTGTGAATCTATAAATACTTGTGTTGAAGTTAGTTATTCCCGTAACATGCACGTATGGTGAACCGCTACGTTAGGAAGTCGGAGCATAATTGATTTATTGATTGTCATCCTTTGTGTTGCGGTCGGGATCGCGTGATGGTTAACACCTACTAACCATTCCCCTAGGAGTATGCGTTTAGCACTTTGTTTCAATTACTAATAAAAACTTTCTCAATAAGTATGTGGGTTCTTCATGACTAATGTGAGTCCATGGTATAGATGCACTTTCACCTTCCACCATTGCTAGCCTCTCTAGTGCCACGCAACTTTCGCCGGTACACAAAACCACCATATACCTTCATCAAAATAGCCACCATACCTACCTATCATGGCCTTTTCATAGCCATTACAAGATATATTGCCATGCCACTCCCACCGTTCCGTCTCATGACTTGTGTCGTCACTTACACATTGCCATTGCATGATCGTAAGATAGCTAGCGAGTCATACGCTAAGCTAGATTGTTGCACATCCAGGTACACTACCGAACGCATTTCCTATAGAGTCATCATTGTTCTAAGCATTGAGCTGTGAGTAAATAAAAGTGTGATGATCATCATTATTAGAGCATTGTCCCATGTGAGGAAATTAAAAAAGAGGCCAAAGTTGCCCACAAAAAAAATATGGAAAGAGGACAAAGTGCCCAAACAAAAAAAATGAAAAAATGAGAGAAAAAGAGAGTAGGGACAATGCTACTATCTTTTTCCACACTTGTGCTTCATAATAGCACCATGTTCTTCATGATTGAGAGTCTCTTGTTTTATCACTACCATATGCTAGTGGGAATCTTCATTATATAACTTGGCTTGTATATTCCAATGATGGGCTTCCTCAGAATTGCCCTAGGTCTTCGTGAGCAAGCAAGTTGGATGCACACCCACTAGTTCTCCTTTTGAGCTTTTACACACTTATAGCTCTAAGTGCATCCGTTGCATTGTAATCCCTACTCTTTCACATTGATATCTATTGATGGGCATCTCCATAGCCCTTTGATACGCCGAGTCAATGCGAGCATCTCCTCCTTTTTGCCTCACAACCTTCACCACACTCTATTCCACCTATAAGTGATATATCCATGGCTCACGCTCATGTATTGCGTGAGAGTTGAAAAAGGTTTCAGAAAGTAAGAGTGAGAAAACAATTACTTGGCCAATACCAGGGGTTGTGCATGATTTAAATTTGTTGTGTGGAGATGATGGAGCATAGCCAGACTATATGATTTTGTAGGGATAACTTTCTTTGGCCTTGTTATTTCGAAAGTTCATGATTACCTTGCTAGTTTGCTTGAAGTATTATTGTTTTCATGTCAATAGCAAGCTATTGTTTTGAATCTTACGGATCTGAACATTCATGTCACATGAAAGAAGTTACAAAGGACAAATGTGCTAGGTAGCATTCCACATCAAAAATTCAATCGTTATCACTTCCCTACTCGAGGACGAGCAGTAGTTAAGCTTGGGGATGCTTGATACGTCTCCAACGTATCTATAGTTTTTGATAGTTACATGCTATTATCTTGTCAAACTTTGGATTTTTGTATGCATTTTATATCTTTTTTGGGACTAACTTATTAACTCAGTGCCAAGTGCCAGTTCCTATTTTTTCCATGTTTTTGACCTTTTTCAGAGGAGAATATCAAACGGAGTCCAAACGGAATAAAACCTCCGAAAAGATTTTTTTTTTTGGAACAGAAGATACGCAGGAAGCTTGAGAACCAAGGCAGAGGGCACCAGGGGAGGCCACAAGCCCCCTAGCCGTGACCTGGGGGGCGCGCCTAGCAGGCTTGTGGGCCCCCTATGGCTCCTCTGCCCTACTTCTTCCGCCTATAAATCCCCAAAAAATCTGAAACCACGGGAGAGAGCCACGAAAATACTTTTCCGCCGCCGCAAGCTTCTGTCTCCGCAAGATCCCATCTGGGGCACGTTCTGGTGCCCTGCCAGAGGGGGATTCGGACACGGAGGGCTTCTTCATCAACACCATTGCCTCTCCGATGATGCGTTAGTAGTTCACCATAGACCTCTGGGTCGATAGCTAGTAGCTAGATGGCTTCTTCTCTCTCTTGGATCTTCAATACAAAGTTCTCCATGATCTTCATGGAGATCTATCCGATGTAATCTTCTTTTGCGGTGTGTTTGTCGAGATCCGATGAATTGTGGATTTATGATCAGATTATCTATGAATCATATTTGAGTTTCTTCTGATCTCTTATATGCATGATCTCATATCCTTGTAATTCTCTTCGAGTTGTGGGTTTTGTTTGGCCAACTTGATCTACGATTCTTGCAATGGGAGAAGTGCTTGGTTTTGGGTTCATACCGTGCGGTGACCTCACCCAGTGACAAAAGGGGTAGCGAGGCATGCATCGTGTTGTTGCCATCGAGGGTAAAAATATGGGGTTTATATATATTGCATGAATTTATCCCTCTACATCATGTCATCTTGCTTAAGGAGTTACTCTGTTTTTCATGAACTCAATACACTAGATGCTTGCTGGATAGCGGTCGATGTGTGGAGTAATAGTAGTAGATGCAGAAAGTATCGGTCTACTTGTCTCGGACGTGATGCCTATATGTATGATCATTACCTTAGATATCGTCATGACTTTGCGCGGTTCTATCAATTGCTCGACAGTAATTCATTCAACCACTGTAATATTTGCTATCATGAGAGAAGCCTGTGGTGAACACTATGGCCCCCGGGTCTACTTCACACCATATTTTCAGTTGCACACTTTTATTTTGTTGCACTTTCCGCCTTCAGATCTCACCTTGCAATCAATCCTGAAGGGATTGACAACCCCTTTGTAGCATTGGGTGGAAGTTTGTTTTTTTTGCGCAGGTACTTTGGAGACTTGGCTTGATACTCCTGCTAGATTGATACCTTGGTTCACAAACTGAGGGAAATACTTACTGCTACTGTGCTGCATCACCCTTTCCTCTTCAAGGGAAAAACCAATGCAAGCTCAAGAGGTAGCACTAGGCATCAGCTTAGGTCAAGTTGGCTGATCATTTCGCTCGAATGTGTTTGGCGTGTCCAACCACGCGACCAGTGGTGTGCTTATCTCGGCGTGGCTGAGCTCCTGAAGGGCCAACTTTCTCTAATTTCCTGATATGTACATTTGTAGATCATCAGGACATCGGCTTCGTCCGAGGAAATTGTCGAGTGACTAATGGTGCACCTATCCGTAAGGAGGGCCTCGCCACCCTTCGCCAATTGTTTCATGATATGTCTCCAACATATCTATAATTTTTGATTGTTCCATGTTGATATATTATCATTCGACAATACTTTTGGGGTATTTATTTACCAATTTATATCATTTTTGAAGACTAACCTGTTGACCCAGTGCCCAATTCGAGTTGCTGCATTCTACATGTTTTTCACTTTTCAGGTTTCCCATACCAAACGAAGTCCAATTAACATGAAATTGTTTGGTGATTTTGTATCGACCAAAAGTAGACCAACGAGCATTGGAAGAAGGCTGGATGCCACCCGTGGGCCCCACAAGCCAACATGGCATGGCCTAGGGGGCGCGCCCTGATGGCTTGTGGGCCCCTTGAGTTCCTCCCGACTCTGTTCTCTTGCTTATATATTCTCTTATACCCTAAAAATATTAGAAGGAGTCCTGAAACACTTTTTCTGCCGCCGCAAGTCTCTGTTCTGATGGGAGGCCATCTCGATCTTCATTCTGGCACCCTACTGGAGGGTAGATCGATCATGGAGGACCTCTTCATCAACCTTGCTGCCCTCACGATGATTTGTGAGTACTTCAACATAGACCTATGGGTCCATGGCCAGTACCTAGATGGCAATTTCTCTCTCTTGATCTTCGATACATTGATCATCACATCTTTGCTTTGTTCTACATGATGTAATTCCTTTTGTGCGGTGCATTTGTTGGGATCCTACGAGTTATGGGTTTATGTTTAGATTATTCATTATAAATATTTGAGTGTCCTCTGAATAGTTATATAATTCTTATCTTCATGATTATGGTATCTTCGCAATTCTCTCCGATCTATTGAAATAGTTTGGCCAACTAGATTGATATTTCTTCGATGAGAGAAGTGTGTTTTAGTAGGTTCAACCTGGCGAATTTCTACGTCCCAGTGACAGAAGGAGACAACATGCGTCATTGTGTTGCTCCTACTAAGGATAAAACGATTGGCTTTATTTATATTGCTTGAGTTTACTTTGTCTACATCATGTCATTATTCTACATGCATTACTCTGTTTTACTTAATACTCTAGATGCATGCTGGATAGAGGTCGATGAGTGGAGTAAAAGTAATAGGTGCACGTAGGAGTCGGCCTATTTTGTTTATGGACGTGATGTCTATATACACATGATCATTGCCGTAAATATCGCATAACTATCCGCTTTTTTGTCAGTTACCCAACAGTAATTTGTTTACCCACCGTATGCTATTTTTCATGAGAGATGCCATTAGGGAAAACTATGGGCCCGGGTCTATTCACAACATATATAAAAAACCTTCAATACCTTGCTGCAATTTACTTGTTTTTATTTTATCTTCCTATCTAAAATTATCTACACACGTCACTCGCTTGCAAGTAACAAGAACAAGAGGAGTGACAACCCTCTTGCCCGCGTTGGGTGCAAGTTGTTTATTTTTTGATGTGCAACCACTGAAGATAGTTGTTGTTGATATTCCTATTGGTTCGATAAACCTTGGATTCACAACTAAGGTAAATACTTACCCAGATTGTGCTGCGATAACCCGTTCCTATTCACGGAAAACGCAACGCAAATCACAAGAATGAGGAAGGATTTCTAGCGCCGTTGCCGAGGAATATCATCACCAACTGCCAAGCAACTCCATAAAATTTTCATTCACTTGTTCCCCTTTTTATTTGCTAGTATATTTAGTTTGTCTCATAAAAAAATAAAAATACAAAATATTTACCTTTGCTTGTTTAGCTTGTCACTAGATTGCCTCTTCGCTCTCTAGTTTGCTTGTCTTGCTTGTCACTTTGCTTGCTGGGTCACCATGTCTCAAGATACTACTAAGTTGTGTGACTTCTAAAATACTAATAACAATGATTTTACTATTACTACTATACAACCCGCCACTTGTGCGGATGCTTTTGATATTAAAGCTGCATTAGTGAATCCTGTCATGAAAGAGCAATTTTCGGGAAGTCCTAATGAGGATCCCGCTACACATCTCAATACCTTTGTTGAACTTTGTGATATGAAAAATAAAAAGGATATGGATAATGATATTTTGAAATTAAAATTGTTTCCTTTTTCACTAAGATACAATGCTAAAGCTTGGTTTTCATATTTACCACGTAATAGTACTGGAACATGGGATAAGTGTAAAATGTTTTCATATTTACCACGTAATAATGAATTTTAAGTAGCATAATCAAGAACATGTTGCACAAGCATGGGAGAGAATGAAATTGATGATAAGAAACTGCCCCACTCATGGTTTAAACTTGTGAGTGATTATCCAAAATTACTATGTTGGACTAAACTTTGTGTCAAGAAATCTTGTAGATTCAGCTCTATGTGGTACCTTTATGGATGTGACCTAAGGATAGGCCACAGAACTTCTGGACAACATCAAGACCAATTATTCGCAATGGCATACTGAGAGAGCTCCAACTCGTAAGAAGGTAAGTTATGTTGAGGAAATCGCTACTTTGACTGCAAAAGTGGATGCTCTTACGAATTTGGTTGCTAATAAAAATACTCATGTTGATCCCAATGATATGCCCTTGTCTACCTTAATTGTGAAAAATAATGATGTTATTGATGTGAACTTTGTCCCGTGAAATAATTTCAACAACAATGCTTATAGGGGTAATTTCAATGCTAGGCCATATCCCGGTAATGTTCCTAATGGCCATGGCAATTATTATGGTAATTCTTATGGAAATTATTCAACAAATTCTAATAGCATACCCTCTGATTTTGAGAACACAATTAAGGAATTCATTAATTCTCAAAAAGTTTTTAATATGGTAGAAGAAAAACTGCATGTTGTTGATACTTTGGCTAAAAACTTGGATAGAATTGCTCTTGATGTAGAAATTCTTAAAAAATATTTTCCTCCTAAGCATAATTTTAATGAGACTGATAAATCTATCAAATTTTCTATTAATTAAAGTAAGGAGAGGACCGCTAAGTTGAAAGCGAAGCGGGAATTCCTAGAAAAGGGTTTTCCTCCCGGTTTTTACCGGAATCGTGATGAAGATCTTAAAATGATTGGTACTTCTCCTATTGAATTTTTGTTCACTTCTCTGGATATTAATGATAAAGGGACTCGATATGAGTCAACTCTAGTAAAGGAGACTCAACTCTAGTAAAGGAGCGTCTGTTTGCTTGGAGGGTGATGATTTTAATGCCAAAACTAAAAAAGTGGGTTTGGAGAGGTCAAAACTTTAACTAGTGACGTGCCCACTATTTTGGCTTACAAGCACTTTAATTATGATAATTGCTATTTGGTAGAATGTATTTCTTTGCTGCAATACATTGTTATCTCACCCAATGCTTATGAAAAAAACAAAGCTTTTATTCAACATATAGTGGAAGCTATGGTAAAAGTTATGATGAGAAACTTGAGCTTGAAGCTTCTATTCCTAAAAAGTTGCATGATGAGTGGGAACCTACTATCAAAATTAAGATAAATAAATATGAATGCAATGCTTTGTGAGACAGAAGAATGTTCCCTAAACTTGCATCTTGCGGATTCTACCATTAAGAAACCCTTGGGTAGAATAAATGATGTGCTCATAATTGCAAATAAAAATTTATGTGTGTGTGTATTTCATTGTGCTTGATATTTATTGCAACCCTACTTGTCCAATTATACTTGGAAGACCCTTCCTACAAACTATAGGTGCAATCATTGACATGGAAGAGGGAAACATAAGGTTCCAATTTCCATTAAATAAAGGAATGGAATACTTCCCTAGAAAGATAATTAGACAACCTTATGAATCAATCACGAGAGCCGCTTATGGGTGGAGTGTCAAAGACGACAACACTTGAAACTATGCAATATGCCTAGCTAGGGGCGTAAAACAATAGCGATTGTTGGGAGGCAACCCAATAGTTATATTTTTTTGTCTCTTACTTTCTATTTGTTCGTGATAATATGATTACTGCCTCTCTAATGGTTGTGCTTTTGTGTTTTCATTAGTCTTTGTGTCAAGTCAAGCCTTTGGGATGATTTGTATGATGAGTAGAATTGATATGGTGCAAAAATAGAAACTTTGACATGCAATGCAAAATTTCTTTGATTTTACTAGAACATATTTTTAAGCTGGGTTTTTTACACAATATTTCAATACAACTTACTCAGGTCGTCCTAACTTTCCAGAATGTTTGGAGTTACAGAAGAAAATGTTCATTATAGATTCTACACATTGTTCTATTTCAGTCAGATTCCGTTTTTGCTTGCATAGTTTGTTTGTTTTGATGATGCTATGGATTGTATCGGGGGGTATAAGACATGGAGGAGTTACAATACAGTACACTATGCTAAAATAAAATAATAATCAACTTACAACAGCACCTCAAATTATTTGATATGTTGCTTATACTAACGGATCTCATGAAGTTTTGTTAAGTTCTGTGTGAATGAAGTTTTTTAGTTTTGGGTATTATCCCAAGGGACAAAGGATTGAGGAGAAGCAAAAGACTAAGCTTGGGGATGACCAAGTCAACCCAACGTAATATTCTAGGAAGACTCGAGCGTCTAACCTTGGGATGCCCCGGAAGGCATCCCCTCTTTTCGTCTCAATCCATCGGTATGTCACTTGGAGCTACATTTTTATTCATCACATGATATGAGTTTTGCTCAGAGCGTCGTTTGCTTTTGTTTTCTTTTACTTTCAGTTTGCCAAAATCATCATTTGCTGGACACACCTATTTGAAAGAGACACCACATCATCATAATTTGTTAGAATACTCTATGTGCTCCACTTATATCTTTTGAGCTTAGTAGTTGCTCTAGTACTTCACTTATCTCTTTTTGAGCATGGTGGCATGTAGATTTTATAGAAATATGATGCTCTCGTTCTTCACTTATATTTGGTTGATAGTTAAATAAATAGTGATGGTAATTTGCATGGATCATAGGACTAGATAAAAAATAATGGGTATTCAATGAGTGATAATTAAAACAATCATGTAGCACATATAGAGAAACTATGGGTAAATGATATTAATGTGTTGATATGAAAAGGGTGTGTGTGCATTATTATTAATTCAGGGAGGTGTCAATATTAATATTTGTTAAACTTCTAGTTCATTTGAAAAAATAAAAGGGCATGGTGATGATGTGTGAGCATTTCTATTCCTCATTGAAATCCTAGTGTTGTTTTGAGTCAGAGTCATGCGATGGTTAATTCCTACCAACCCTCTCCCTCGGGGCATGCGAGTAGTACTTTTGATTTGTGATAAAACTAATAAAAATTTGCAATAAGTACATGAGTTCTTCATGAATAATGTGACACCATGGACATACACAATCTCACCTCCTCATATTTGCTAGCCTCATCGGTACTGTGCATCGCCTGTTCTCACCTTAAGGATCGGTGCAACTTTCGCCAGTGCATACAAACCTCGTGACATGACACGCTCTATTGCACATAAGCCTTTTTATATCCTCCTCAAAACAGCCACCGTACCTACCTATCATGGCATTTCCATAGCCATTCCGAGATATATTGCCATGCAAATGCCATCGTCACTTCACATGACTAGTTCGTTCATCACCATAATACTTTGCATGATCATATAGAGCTGACATAGTATTTTTGGCAAAGCCACCGTTCACCATTTTTTTATACATGTCATGCTAGATCTTTGCACATCCTAGTACACAGCCAGAGGAATTCATGCATAGTCATATTGTCCTATGAGTTTTTGTATTGAGTTGTAAGTAAATAAAAGTGTGATGATCATCATTATTAGGGTATTGTACTAGTGAGGAAATAAAAATGGGGGAGGACAAATGAGCTCACCATATATGAAAAATGATGAACAGAGAAAAAATTAATGGTAGAAAAAGAAAAAAGGCAGTTTGCTACTATCCTTTACCATACTTATGCCTGAAAGTGACACCTTGCTCTTCATATAGAGAGTCTCATGTTATATCATTCATATGCGAGTGGGAATTACTTTTTCATAAAATTGGCTTGTATATTCCGATGACGGGCTTCCTCGAATGTCCGAGATCTTCATGAGTAAAGAAGTTGGATGCACACCCCACTTAGCTTCAATGGAGCTTTCATATACTTATAGTGTTGGGGAACGTTGCATGGGAAACAAAATTTTCCTACGCACACGCAATACCTATCCATGGTGATGATCATCTACGAGAGGGGAGAGTGAATCTACATACCCTTGTAGATCGCTAAGCGGAAGCATATATAACACGGTTGATGTAGTGGAACATCTTCGCGATCCAAATCGCAGCCCGTCCCGCAATCTCATCACAATCCGTCTCGCGATCCCATCACGATCCATCCTGATCTAGTTCCGAACGAACGACACCTCCACGTTCAGCACACCTACAGCTCGATGACGATCACCACCTTCTTGATCCAGCAAGAAGGGGTAAGAGATTGATGAGTTCTCCAGCACAACGGCGTGGTGGTGGTGGTGGTGAACTAATCCAACACGACTTTTCCTAAGCACCGCCAAAATAGACTAGAGGAGAAAAAGATCTAGAGGGAGAGAAAGGCAGCAACGGCTGATTTCCATGTGTCAGAAAAACCTCAATACCTCTAGTATATATATGAGGAGGGAGGGAGGAGGTTGCACCCTAGGACTTGCCCCCTTGGGATGGCCGAAGTGCGGAAGAGAGGAGTAGTCCTCCTCCAATCCCAGTAGGATTAGGATTCCTTCCTTCCCATTGGCAAACTCTTTCCACCTTTGGCCTTTTTGCCTTATTCCTCCACTCCAGTCGCATGGGCCCTTAGGGGAGGCTTCGGCCAGCCCACTAGGGGCTGGTGTACCTCCTCTGACAGCCCATGAAGCCTTTGGGTCGTCACACCACTCCCGGTGGTCCCCCGGTACCCTCCCAGCACTCCCGATACACTACCGATGAGCCCAAAAAATTTCCGGTGACCAAAATAGGACTTCGTATATATCAATCTTTACCTCCGGACCATTACGGAGCTCCTCGTGATGTCCAAGATCTCATCTGGGACTCCGGACAACCTTTGGTCACCAACACCTATAACTCAACTATACCAAAACGTCATCGAACCTTAAGTGTGCAGACCCTGCGGGTTTGAGAACTATGTAGACATGACCTGAGACATTCTCCAGTCAATAACCAATAGTGGGACCTGGATGCCCATATTACCTCCTACATACTCTATGAAGATCTTTATCGGATGAACCTCTATGTCAAGGATTCAGTTAAACTCATATGTTGTTCCCTTTGTCCTTCGGTTGTTACTTCCCCGAGATTCGATCATTGGTATCTCTATACCTAGTTCAATCTCGTTACCGACAAGTCTCTTTACTCGTTCCGTAATAAAATATCCTGTGACTAACTCCTTAGTCACATTTCTTGCAAGGCTTGTTGTGATGTTGTATTATCGAGTGGGCCCCGAGATACCTCTCCGTCACACGGAGTGACAAATCCCAGTCTTGATCCATGCCAACCCAATAGACACCTTCGGAGGTACCTGTAGAGCACCTTTATAGTCACCCAGTTACGTTATGACGTTTGATACACATAAGTTATTCCTCAAGTGTCTGGGAGTTGCATGATTTCATGGTCATAGGAACACATACATTGACATGCAGAAAACAGTAGCATTAAACTGACACGATCATATGCTACGTTCATAGTTTGGGTCTTGTCCATCACATCATTCTCCTAATGATATGATCACGTTATCAAGTGAAAACACTTCTCTATGGCTAGGAAACCTTAACCATCTTTGATCAACGAGCTAGTCAACTAGAGGCTTACTAGGGACAGTGTTTTGTCTATGCATCCACACATGTATTTGAGTTTCCAATCAATACAATTATAGTATGGATAATAAACGATTATCATGAATAAGGAAATATAATAATAACCAATATATTATTGCCTCTAGGGTATATTTCCACCTTTATTTAGCTAGTCTCCCTTTATTCTGTAGCTTTTATTTCGAGTTACTAACACCTAGCAACTGGACCGTTATCTAATACCCTGGTGCTACTAGGAGCACTAGTAAAGTATCATGTATATCCTATATACTTTTGTCGACTTTGCCAACCTTCTCATCTACCAAGTATCTAGGGTAGTTCCTCTTTAGTGACGGTTCCCCTCATTACAGAAGCACTTAGTCTCGGGTTTGGGTTCTACCTTGGGTTTCTTCAGTAGAGCAGCAACTGGTTGGACATTTCATGAAGTATCCCTTCTTGCCCTTGCCCTTCTTGAAACTAGTGGTTTTACTAACCATCAACAATTGATGCTCCTTTGTGATTTATACTTTTGCGGGGTCAAACATCGCGAATAGCTCAAGGATCATCATATCTATCCCTGGTATGTTATAGTTCATCACGAAGCTCTAGTAGCTTGGTGACGGTGACTTTGGAGAACCATCACTATCTCATCTGGAAGATTAACTCCCACTTGATTCAAGCGATTGTAGCACTCAGACAATATGAGCACATGCTTAACGATTGAGCTTTTCTCCCTTACTTTGTAGACAAAGAATCTTGTCGGAGGTCTCATACCTCTCAACAACGGCACAAGCCTGAAATCCCAATTTCATCCCTTGGAACATCTCGTATGTCCCGCGACATTTGAAACGTCTTCAGCGCCTCAATTCTAAGCCGTTTAAGCATTATGCACTGAACTATCATGTAGTCATCAAAAATGTGTATGTCAGATGTTCGCAACATCTACACAGGACGCTTGGGGTTTAGCACACCGAACGGTGCATTAAAGACATAAGCCTTTTGTGCAGCAATGAGGACAATCCTCAGTTTATGGACCTAGTCTGCATAATAGCTACTATCATCTTTCAACTAAATTTTCTCTAGGAACATATTAAAACACTAGAGCTACATCGCAAGCTACAACATAGTTTGCAAAGACCTTTTGACTATGTTCATGATAATGAGTTCAATTAATCATATTACTTAAGAACTCCACTCAAATAGACATCCCTCTAGTCATTCGAGTGGCGCATGATCCAAATACACTAACTCAATGGTGAACATCTCCATGTTGATCATATGAACTATATGATTCATGCTCGACCTTTCAGTCTCTTGTGTTCCAAGGCCATGTCTGTACATGCTAGGCTCATCAAGTTTAACCCGAGTGTTCCGCGTGTGCAACTATTTTGCACCGGTTGTATGTGAACGTTGAGCCTATCACACCCGATCATCACGTGGTGTCTCAAAACAACGAACTGTCAAAACGACGAGCTGTTGCAACGGTGCACAGGCGGAGAGAACACAATTTTATCTTGCAATTTTAGCGAGGGATCACCTTATAATACTACTGTTGTCCTAAGAAAAAAAGGTGCATAAAAGGATTAACATCACATGCAAATCATAAGTGACATGATATGGCCACGAACTTGTGCTTCTTTATCTCCATTATCAAAGCACCGGCATGATCTCCATCGTCACCGGCGCCACACCATGATCTCCATCATCATGATCTCCATCATTGTGCTTCCATCAAGGTTGTCACACTAACTATGTTGTTACTACTAAAGCTACTAATAGCGATAAAGCAAAGCATCTCCAAGCACGAAAATAATTAAAGACAACCCTATTGCTCATGTCGGTTGCCGTAGCATCGACGTGCAAGTCGGTGTTTAACTATTACAACATGATCATCTCATACATCCAATATATCATATCATGTATTTGTCCATATCACATCACATGCATACCCTGCAAAATCAAGTTAGACGTCCTCTAATTTGTTGTTGCATGTTTTACGTGGCTGGTATGGGTATCTAGTATGATCGCATCTTACTTACACAAAACCACAACGGTGATATGCAAGTTGCTATTTAACCTTCTCCAAGGACCACCTCAGTCAAATCTGATTCAACTAAAATTGAAGAAACATGCACCCGCCAGTCATCTTTATGCAACAAGTTGCATGTTAGTCGATGAAACCGGTCTCTCATAAGCGTATGAGTAATGTTGGTCCGGGCCGCTTCAATCCAACAATACCGCTGAATATGGAAAAGACTAAGGAGGGCAGCAAATTGAACATACACGCCCACAAACTCTTTTGTGTTCTACTCTAGATATCATCTACGCATGAACCTATCTCATGATGCCACTATTGGGGAACGTTGCATGGGAAACAAAAAAATTCCTACGCACATGCAATACCTATCCATGGTGATTATCACCTACGAGAGGGGAGAGTGAATCTGCATACCCTTGTAGATCGCTAAGCGGAAGAGTATATAATGCAGTTGATGTAGTGGAACACCTTTACGATCCAAGTCGCATCCCGTCCCGCGATCTCATCACGATCCGTCCCGTGATCCCATCATGATCCATCCCGATCTAGTGTCAAACGGACGGCACCTCCGCGTTCAGCACAGGTACAGCACGATGACGATCACCGCCTTCTTGGTCCAGCAAGAGAGGCGGAGATATAGATGAGTCCTCCAGCACAGCGGCGTGGTGGTGGGGGTGGTGACCTAATTCAGCAGGGCTTCGCCTAAACACCGCCGAATTAGACTAGAGAGAGGCAGCTGATACGTCTCCAACGTATCTATAATTTTTGATGGTTTCATGCTATTATCTTGTCAAACTTAGGATGTTTTGCATGCCTTTTATTTATTTTTTGGGACTAACTTATTAATTCAGTGCCAAGTGCCAGTTCTTGTTTTTTCCATGTTTTTGACCCCTTTCAGAGGAGATTTTGAAACGGAGTCCAAACGGAAGAAAATCCCTGAAAAGATTTTTTCTGGAATGGAAGAAGATCGGGGGACATGGGAGCCAAGCCAGAAGAGCCCCAGGGGACCCACGAGCCCCCACCCTGCGGCCAGGGGACCCGCGCCATGTAGGCTTGTGGGCCCCCTAGAGGTCCCCTGACCTAGATCTTGTGCCTATATATTCCCAAATATTCCCAAAAAATCAGGGGAGCTTCGTAATCACTTTTCCGCCACCGCAAGCTTCTGTCTCCGCGAGATCCCATCTGGGGCACGTCCCGGTGCCCTGCCGGAGGGGGGATTCGGACACGAAAGGCTTCTCCATCAACACCATGACCTCTCCGATGATGCGTGATTAGTTCACCATAGACCTACGGGTCCATAGCTAGTAACTAGATGGCTTCTTCTCTCTCTTGGATCTTCAATACGAAGTTCTACACGATCTTCATGAAGATCTATCCGATGTAATCTTCTTTGCCGTGTGTTTGTCGAGATTCGATGAATTGTGGATTTATGATCAGATTATCTATGAATCTTATTTGAGTTTCTTCTGATCTCTCTTATGCATGATTTCATATCCTTGTAATTCTCTTCGAGTTGTGGGTTTTGTATGGACAACTAGATCTATGATTCTCGCAATGGGAGAAGTGCTTGGTTTTGGGTTCATACCGTGCGGTAACCTCACCCAGTGAAAGAAGGGGTAGCGATTCACGCATCATGTTGTTGCCATCAAGGGTAAAAAGATTGGGTTTTCATCATTGGTTTGAGATTATCCCTCTACATCATGTCATCTTGCTTAAAGCGTTACTATGTTTGTCATGAACTCAATACACTAGATGCATGATGGATAGCGGTCGATGTGTGGAGTAATAGTAGTAGATGCAGAAAGTATCGGTCTACTTGTCTCGGACGTGATCCCTATACGTATGACCATTGCCTTAGATATCGTCATGACTTTGCGCGGTTCTATCAATTGCTCGACAGTAATTTGTTCACCCACTGTATTACTTGCTATTTTGAGAGAAGCCTCTAGTGAACACAATGGCCCCCAGGGTCTACTCCACACCATATTTTCAGCCCTACACTTTTTACTTCATTGCACTTTCCGCCTTCAGATCTCACTTTGCAAACAATCTTGAAGGGATTGACAACCCCTTTGAAGTGTTGGGTGCAAGCTTGTTTGTGTTTGCGCAAGTACTCTGGACTTGACGAGACCCTCCTTCTGGATCGATACCTTGGTTCTCAAACTGAGGGAAATACTTATTGCTCCTGTGCTGCATCACCCTTTCCTCTTCAAGGGAAAAACCAACGCAATCCCAATTTCCGTCAACGTGTCAATTTCTGGCGCTGTTGTTTGAGAAGTAGCAGAAGGATTTCTGGCGCCGTTGCCGGGGAGGAAGATCAATTCAAGAACTCATCCAAGTAAGTGTCACAAACTCATCTCTTGCATTTACTTTGTTTGCCAGTTGCCTCTCGTTTTCCTCTCCCCCACTTCATCAATCTGCCTTTTTCGTTCGCCGTTTCGTTCGCCCTTTTTCTCGCGTGCTTTTTGTTTTCGTGTGTGCTTGCTTGCTTGCTGAAGTCACCATGAACGAAAACACCAAACTTTGTGACTTCTCGAATACTAATAATAATTTTATTAGTACTCCGATTGCTCCCGCCACTAGTGCGGGGTCATACAAAATCAATGCCGCTTTGCTGAATCTTGTTATGAAAGAGCAATTCTCTGGCCTTCCTAGTGAAGATGCCGCATCCCATCTCAATACCTTCATTGAGCTTTGCGATATGCAAAAGAAAAAATATGTGGATAATGACGTGATTAAATTGAAGCTTTTTTCCTTTCTCGTTGCGAGATCGCGCAAAAACTTGGTTTTCTTCTTTGCCCAAAAATAGTATCGATTCTTGGGATAAGTGCAAAGATGCTTATATATCCAAGTATTTTCCGTCGGCTAAGATCATCTCTCTCTGTAATGATATCATGAATTTCAAGCAACATGATCATGAGCATGTTGCACAAGCTTGGGAGAGAATGAAATTAATGATTAGAAATTGTCCCGCTCATGGCTTGAGCCTTTGGATGATTATTCAAATCTTTTACGCTGGCTTGAATTTCGCTTTTAGAAATATCTTGGACTCTGCCTTAGGTGGAAAGTTCATGGAAATCACGTTAGGAGAAGCCACAAAGCTCTTAGACAACATCGCGACAAACTACTCTCAATGGCACCTGCTAGTAAGAAGGTACACGCTATAGAAGAAATTAAATCGTTGAGTGCTAAGATGGATGAGATAATGAATTTGGTTGCTAGTAGAAGTGCTCCTTTGTATCCTAATGATATGCCTTTCTCTTCTTTGATTGAGAGTAGCAACACTAGCTTGGACGTTAATTTTGTTGGTAGGAATAACTTTGGCAACAACAATGCTTTTAGATGAAACTATGTTCCTAGGCCTTTTCCTAGTAACTCCTCTAATAATTTTGGCAACTCCTACAACAATACTCATGGAAATTACAATATATTACCCTCTGATCTAGAGAGTAATATCAAAGAGTTCATCAACTCTCAAAAGATTTTCAATGCGTCCGTAGAGGAAAAACTACTCAAAATTGACGATTTGGCTAAGAGCGTTGATAGGATTTCTTGTGACGTTGATGCTTTGAAAGTTAGATGTGCTCCTCCCAAAATCAACATGGATGAAACTTTGAAAGCTATGCGTGTTTCCATGATTGAGAGCCAAGAAAGAAACGCCCAAATTCGTGCTAGACATGAATGGCTTAAAAAGGCGTGTTCTCGTGATGAGAATCACGAAGATCTTAAAGTGCTTGGTGTGACTCCCATTGAATCTTTTTTTCTTGTGTCAAACGTAATGATTATGGGGCTGGATATGAATCCACTTTGGTTGAAAAGTGCCCCAATGATTCGGAGTCCATCTATCTTGATGCTAAAAGCATTAAAAGTGGAGTAGAAGACGTTAAAACTTTGAGTAGTAATGAAATTACTACCGTGGATTTAAAGGAATTCAATTATGATAGTTGCTGCTTGATTGAATGCATTTCTTTGATGCAATCCATGTTGAACTCTCCACACGCTTATAGCCAAAACAAAGCCTTTACCGATCATATCGTCGAAGCTATGATAAAAGCTCTTGAAGAGAAACTTGAATTGGAAGTCTCTATCCCTAGAAAGCTTCATGATGAGTGGGAACCTACCATCAAAATCAAAATCAAAAACTATGAGTGCAATGCTTTGTGTGATTTGGGTGCTAGTGTTTCTGCGATTCCAAAGTCTTTATGTGATGTTCTCGGTTTTAATGAGATTGAAGACTGTTCTCTTAATTTGCATCTAGCTGATTCTACTGTCAAGAAACCCATGGGAAGGATCAATGATGTTCTTATTATTGCAAATTGGAACTATGTACCTGTGGATTTCATTGTGCTTGACATTGATTGCAATCCTACATGCCCTATTATTCTTGGTAGACCTTTCCTAAGGACTATTGGTGTTATCATCGATATGAAGGAAGCGAATATTAGATTTCAATTTCCTTTAAGGAAGGGTATGGAACACTTTCCTAGAAAGAAAATAAGATTGCCTTATGAATCCATGATGAGGGCCACTTATGGTTTGAGCACCGAAGACGACGATACGTGATTCTATCGCTTCTATGCCTAGCTAAGGGCGTTAAACAATAGCGCTTGTTGGGAGGCAACCCAATGAATTTATATTTTTCTTTCTGTTTTGCTGCGTCCACACTTTCATAATTCTGTTGTGATTGTGTTTTTTGTGTTTCTTTTTGTGTTTGAGCCAAGCAAAACATTTATGACTAGTCTTGGTAATGGTTGTTTGATCCTACTGGAAAAAGACAGAAACTTTTCGCTCACGAGATGATTTTTCATTTTTATTCAGAAAGAGCTTTTGAGTTGATTCTTTTTGCTGCTGATTTATATGCTTTTGCCCCATACCGTAGTAAGTTTCCAGATTTTTTGAGGTACCACAAGTATACAGATTGCTACAGACTGGTCTGTTTTTGACAGATTCTGTTTTTGTTGCGTTGGTTGCTTGTTTTGATGAAACTATGGTTAGTATTGGGGGGTACTAGCCATGGAAAAGTGAGAATACAGTATCCCATCATCAATATAGATAGGATTCAAGTTTTCTATAGTACCAAAAGAAGTGGTAGTTTGTTTTCTTGTACTAATGTTATCACAAGTTTCTGTTTAAGTTTTGTGTTGTGAAGTTTTCAAGTTTTGGGTGATGTTCTCATGGACAAAGATATAAGGAGTGGAAATATCTCAAGCTTGGGCATGCCCAAGGCACCCCAAGCCAAATTCAAGGACACAAAAAAGCCTAAGCTTGGGGATGCCCCAGGAAGGCATCCCCTCTTTCGTCTTCAATCCATCGGTAACATTACTTGGAGCTATATTTTTATTCACCACATGATATGTGTTTTTCTTGGAGCGTCTTGTACCATAGGAGTCTTTTCTTTTTATTTGGTCACAATCATCCTTGCTGCACACCTTTTTGAGAGAGAGAGACATGCACTCATCGTGATTTTGCTAGAATGCTCATAGTGCTTCACTTATATCTTTTGAGCTAGATACTTTTGCTCTAGTGCTTCACTTATATCTTTTGAGCTAGATACTTTTGCTCTTGTGCTTCACTTATATCTTTAGAGCACGGCAGTGCATGAGTTGGTAGTTGGCTTATGCTATGAAAGTAGTCCCATGCAAAGTTGTCAGAATCGCGATTCTGAATCGGATCGGAGCTCCGTTGCTAGGATCGTGAATCGTAGAATCTTAACTATCAGGATCGTAGAAACTTAGATTCTATGAGCAAAATCGTAGAATCAGAGGGTCTATTTTGGATCGTAAGATCTTAAGATTCTAAGACTTAAGTCACGATTCTGACAACTTTCCCATGTTCTAGGTACCCAAAGAGGATGCAAAAACCTCCATCTTCATGTGCATTGAGTAGAAAGAAAAGTTTCGATTCCTCTCAATTAGTTTTGAGACATGGATTCGGGAATATTAAAAGCTATGTTAGTAGGGTGTTGTGAATCTAGAAATACTTGTGTTGAAGTTAGTGATTCCCGTAGCATGCACGTATGGTGAACCGCTATGTTAGGAAGTCGGAGCATAATTGATCTATTGATTGTCATCCTTTGTGTTGAGGTCGGGATCGCGCGATGGTTTACACCTACCAACCCTTCCCCTCGGAGTATGCGTTTAGCACTTTGTTTCGGTTACTAATAAAAACTTTTGCAACAAGTATGTGAGTTCTTTATGACTAATGTTGAGTCCATGGTATAGCTGCACTTTCACCTTCCACCATTGCTAGCCTCTCTAGCGCCGCGCAATTCTCGCAGGTGCACAAACCCACCAAATTCCTTCCTCAAAACAGCCACCATACCTACCTACTATGGCATTTTCATAGCCATTCCGAGATATATTGCCATGCAACTAACACCGTTCCGTATCATGACTTGTGCCATCACTCTCATATTGCCGTTGCATGATCATACTAGATCGTTGCACATCCCGGTACACTGCTGGAGGCATTTCCTATGGAGTCATCATCATTGTGATCTTTGAGCTGTGAGTAAATAAAAGTGTGATGATCATCATTATTAGAGCATTGTCCCATGTGAGGAAATAGAAAAAGGCCAAAGAGCCCAAAAAAACGAGGCCTAAGAGCCCAAATAAAAAAAGGAGAGAAAAAGCGAGAAGGGACAATGCTACTATCTTTTTCCACACTTGTGCTTCATGTTAGCACCATGTTCTTCACGATTGAGAGCTTCTTCATGATTCTGAATCTTCGTTTTATAACTTGGCTTGTATATTCCAATGATGGGATTCCTCAAAATTGCCCTAGGTCTTCGTGAGCAAGCAAATTGGATGCACACCCACTAGTTTTCCTTTTGAGCTTTCATATATCTATAGCTCTAGTGCATCTCTTGTATGGAAATCCCTACTCATTCACATTGATATCTACTAATGGGCATCTCCATAGCCTATTGATACACCGAGTCAATGTGATCATCTCCTCCTTTTCTGTCTCACAACCACTACCACACTCTATTCCACCTATAGTGCTATATCCATGGCTCACGCTCATGTATTGCGTGATAGTTATAAAAAGTTTGAGAAAGTAAGAGTGCAAAAACAATTACTTGGCCAATACCGGGGTTGTGCATGATTTGCATTAGTTGTGTGAGGATGATGGAGCATAGCCAGACTATATGATTTTGTAGGGATAACTTTCTTTGGCCTTGTTATTTTGAAAGTTCATGATTACTTTGCTAGTTTGCTTGAGATATTACTATTTTCATGTCAATAGCAAACTATTGTTTTTAATCGTACGGATTTGAACATTCATACCACATGAAAGAAGTTGCAAAGGACAACTATGCTAAGTAGCATTCCACATCAAAAATTCATTCTTTATCACTTCCCTACTCGAGGACGAGCAGGAGTTAAGCTTGGGTATGCTTGATACGTCTCCAACGTATCTATAATTTTTGATGGTTTCATGCTATTATCTTGTCAAACTTAGAGCATGCCTTTTATTTATTTTCTGGGACTAACTTATTAATTCAGTGCCAAGTGCCAGTTCCTGTTTTTCCATGTTTTTGACCCCTTTCAGAGGAGATTTTGAAACGGAGTCCAAACGGAAGAAAATCCCCGAAAAGATTTTTTCTGGAACAGAAGAAGATCGGGGGACTTGGGAGCCAAGCCAGAAGAGCCCCAAGGGCCCCACAAGCCCCCACCCCGTGGCCAGGGGGCCATGCCATGCAGGCTTATGGGCCCCCTGGAGGTCCCCTGACCTAGATCTTGAGCCTATATATTCCCAAATATTCCCAAAAAAATCAGGGGAGCTTCGTAATCACTCTTCCGCCGCCGCAAGCTTCTGTCTCCGCAAGATCCCATCTGGGGCACGTCCTGCTGCCCTGCCGAAGGGGGGATTCGGACACGGAAGGCTTCTCCATCAACACCATGACCTCTCCGATGATGTGTGAGTAGTTCACCATAGACCTACGGGTCCATAGCTAGTAACTAGATGGCTTCTTCTCTCTCTTGGATCTTCAATACAAAGTTCTCCATGATATTCATGGAGATCTATCCGATGTAATCTTCATTTGCGGTGTGTTTGTCGAGATCCGATGAATTGTGGATTTATGATAAGATTATCTATGAATCTTATTTGAGTTTCTTCAGATCTCTCTTATGCATGATTTCATATCCTTGTAATTCTCTTCGAGTTGTGGGTTTTGTGTGGCCAACTAGATCTATGATTCTTGCAATCGGAGAAGTGTTTGGTTTTGGGTTCATACCATGCAGTGACCTCACCCATTGACAGAATGGGTAGCGAGGCACGCATCGTGTTGTTGCCATGAAGGGTAAAAAGATGGGGTTTTCATCATTGGTTTGAGATTATCCCTCTACATCATGTCACCTTGCTTAAAGCGTTACTCTGTTCGTCATGAACTCAATACACTAGATGCATGCTGGATAGCGGTCGATGTGTGGAGTAATAGTAGTAGATGCAGAAAGTATCGGTCTACTTGTCTCGGACGTGATGTCTATAGGTATGATCATTGCCTTAGATATCGTCATGACTTTGTGCGGTTCTATCAATTGCTCGACAATAATTTGTTCACCCACCGTAATAGTTGCTATTTTGAGAGAAGCCTTTAGTGAACACTATGGCCCCCAGGGTCTACTCCACACCATATTTTCAGCCCTACACTTTTTACTTCGTTGCACTTTCCGCCTTCAGATCTCACTTTGCAAACAATCTTGAAGGGATTGACAACCCCTTTGAAGCGTTGGGTGGAACCTTGTTTGTGTTTGCCCAGGTACTCTGGACTTGATGAGACCCCCCTTCTGGATCGATACCTTGGTTCTCAAACTGAGGGAAATACTTACTGCTCGTGTGCTGCATCACCCTATCCTCTTCAAGGGAAAAACCAACGCAAGCCCAATCTCCTTCAACGTGTCAATTCCTGGCGTTGTTGTTTGAGAAGTAGCAGCAGCCGTGGCTGATTTCTGTGTGTCAAAAAAACCCTCAATACCTCTAGTATATATAGAAGGAGGGAGAGAGGAGGTTGCACCCTCGGGTTTGACCCTTTGGGTCGGCCAAAGTGGGGAGGAGAGGAGGATTCCTCCTCCAATCCTAGTAGGATTAGGATTCTTTCCTTCCCACTTCGAAACACTTTCCACCTTTGGCCTTTTTGCCTTATTCCTCCACTCTGGCCACATGGGCCCTTAGGGGAGGCTTCGGCCAGCCCTTGAAGCTTTTGGGTCGTCACACCCCTCCCGGTGGACCCCGGTACCCTCCCGGCTCTCCCATTACACTACTGATGAGCTGGAAAAAAATTCGGTGACCAAAGCAAGACTTCCTATATATCAATCTTTACCTCAGACCATTTCAGGGCTCCTCGTGATGTCCATGATCTCATCCGCGACTCCGAAAAACCTTCGGTCACCAACACCTATAACTCAACTATACCGAAACGTCACTGAACCATAAGTTTGCACACCCTCGAGGTTCGAGAACTAAGTAGACATGACCTGAGACATTCTCCGGTCAATAACCAATAGTGGGACCTGGATGCCCATATTGGCTCCTACATATTCTATGAAGATCTTTATCGGTTGAACCTCTATGTCAAGGATTCAGTTAATCCCATAAGTTGTTCCCTTTGTCCTTCAGTATGTTACTTGCCCGAGATTCGATCGTCGGTATCTCTATACCTAGTTCAATCTCGTTACCGGCAAGTCTCTTTACTCGTTCTGTAATACAAGATCCATTGACTAACTCCTTAGTCACATTGCTTGCAAGGCTTGTTGTGATGTTGTATTACCGAGTGGGCCCCGAGATAACTCTCTGTCACACGGAGTGACAAATCCCAGTCTTGATCCATGCCAACCCAACACACAGCTTCGGAGATACCTATAGATCACCTTTATAGTCACCCAGTTACGTTGTGATGTTTGATACTCACAAGGTATTCCTCCGGTGTCCGGGAGTTGCATGATCTCATGGTCATAGGAACAGATACATTGACATGCAAAAAAAGTAGCAATAAACTGACACGATCATATGCTATGTTCATAGTTTGGGTCTTGTCCATCACATCATTCTCCTAATGATGTAATCCCGTTATCAAGTGACAACACTTGTCTATGTCTAGGAAACCTCAACCATCTTTGATTAACAAGCTAGTCAACTAGAGGCTTATTAGGGACAGTGTTTTGTCTATGTATCGACACATGTATTTGAGTTTCCAATCAATACAATTATAGCATGGATAATAAATGATTATCATGAATAAGGAAATATAATAATAACCAATTTATTATTGCCTCTAGGGCTTATTTCCAACATATAGCTCTAGTGAATCATTTGCATGGCAAACCCTACTCCCTGCATCAATATCTATCGTATATCATATCAATAGCCCGTTGGTACATCTAGTTGATGTGAAACTATCTTCTCCCTTTGAAACCTATTACCTTATTCATGCTATGTCCAATCAATGGTTCACGCTCATGTATTCCGTGAAGAATAAAAAGTTGATGCATATTGAAAACATACGATCCAATTGCCTCACTTGGACACCGTGGTGCTTGACATTTTTATTGATGTGGTGAAGATGGAGCCATGCCTTGCTAATATAATAAGATGAATGGGGTAAAACAATCTTCAAGGATCGTATACTTTGAAAGATTTATGATTTTGCTGCTTATACCTATAAGTATTGTTGTGTTCATATTTTTCAATTCATCATTTCTCAATTATCATACATGCATAAGGTTACATCATGGATAGCATGTCATATCAAAAATCTGTTTTTTTTCATTTCCCTACTCAGGAAGAGCACGAATTAGCTTTGGGATGCTTGATACGTCTCAAGTGTGTCTATAACTTTTTATTGTTCCATGCTGATATATTATCATTCTAGAATACTTTAGGGGTATTTTTTACCAATTTATATTATTCTAAGCACTAACCTATTGACCCACTTCCTAGTGTGAGTTATTGTTTTGTGCATGTTTTTCACTTTTCAGGTTTTCCATACCTAACGAAGTCCAATTGACCTGAAACTTTTTGGTGATATTTTACAGACCAAAAGAAGGCCAACAAACATTGGAAGAAGGTCATAGGACACCCGAGGGCCCCACTAGCCAACACGGCGCAACCTGGTGGCGGTTCCGTGATGGCTTGTGGGCCCCTCGAGGCCCTCCTGACTCCGTTCTCTCGCTTATAAATTCTCTTATACCCTAAAACATCAGAGGAGTCCCGAATCTCTTTTTACGCCGCGACAAGTCTGTGTTCTGATGGAAGGCCATCTCGAGATCTGTTCCGGCAGGGATTGATCAAGGAGGGCATCTTCATAAACCTTGCCGCCCTCATGATGATGTGTGAGTAGTTCACCAAAGACCTATGGGTCCATTGCCAGTACCTAGATGGCAATTTCTCTGTCTTGACCTTCAATACAATGATCATTACATCTTCACTTTGATCCACATGATGTAATTCCTTTTGTGCGGTGCATTTATTGGGATCCGATGAATTGTGGGTTTATGTTCAGATTTTCCATGATAAATATTTGAGTCTCCCCTGAATACTTATATGATTCTTATGTGCATGATTATGATATCTTCATAATTCTCTTCGATCTATCAAAATAGTTTGGCCAACTAGATTGATATTTCTTTAGTGAGAGAGGTGCGTTGTAGTAGGTTCAACCCAACGAATTTCTATATCCCAGTGATAGAAGGGGACAAGTTGCATCTTTTTGTTTCTCCCACTAAGGATAAAATGATGGGATTTATTCATATCGCTTGAGTTTACTTTGTCTACATCATGTCATTGTTCTCCATGCATTACTCTGTTTTACTTAATACTCTAGATGCATGTTGGATAACGGTTGATGAGTGGAGTAATAGTAATAGGTGCAGGAAAGAGTCAGCCTGTTTGTTTATGGACGTGATGGCTATATGCACATGACCATTTCCGTGAATATCGCATAACTATCTGCTTTTCTGTCAACTGCCTGTAATGCCCGAGTTGTAACCTTGCCATATTTGGAAACCTTTCATGTTTGGATCCATGTGGTCATGCTATATGAGGGTGTCATTTCATGTGGTCATTTCTTGTCTTCACTTTTGCATCATACCATTCTTTGCATTCTTGTCTTTTCCTTTGTGTTGATTGTTGTGGTTGATCCATGATGAGTGCAAGTGATATGTGGTGTGATGATGTGGTGATTGCCAACTTGGATTCAAACTTGGGTGTTTTCAAACTAGTATTAAAATGAAACCTTCTCCCTATTTTGTGAGCTCATGTTTGATTTGTTTTATTCCTGGTTTAAAAATGTAGATCATTTAGTGCCTTTTCTTGTGGATGTGGAGATGTGACTTGGGGCTTGCAAAAACCTTGGCATCATTGGTTTTATCTACAAAACAGATTAAATTAATCTTGTTTTGTAATTATTTTATTTGCTCCAAAAATCAACTTTGTATTTTATTTAATTGGGTCATAATTTCCTTATGACCAGGGTTATTTTATTTTTATTTTTGGGACCCCACAATGCCTAGGTGAATTCTCTGTTATCTGGCGCCAGCAGATGGGCCTCCTCCTGTCTCCTGGCCCATTCTCTCCTCTCCTTGCGCGAGCCAGGCCCAAGCGGCGTCCCTCTTCTTCCTCCTCGCTGTCGTCACTGTGTACGACTGCAACACAGCCACAGATCCTCCCCCCTCTAGATCTTGCGGCTCCAAGCACGCGGCCCGAGGCCATTTAAGCAGCCAGAACCCTCCCCCCACCCCTAGGGCATCCGTTTTCCCCCTCCTCTCATCTCTGGCGTCGTCGGGGGCGTTCCCGAGCAGAGAATCCGCCATGGCCGGCCCCTCGTAAGCTCGCCGCCGACAGATCATCGCCCCTTCTTCTTCCCCGTCTGGTCCAGGAGCACGCAGCGGCTGCGGGAGATCCATCCCCGACGAGATCGGGCGAAGAGAACCACTACATCGACGGTGCGACGTCGGCCTTCTTCCTCCTCTCCGACGAGTTCCTTCGGCAGCAACCTCTTCGTCACCTTCTTCCTCTCCGACGAGGCCTTCCTCCTCGACACCATAGGTGAGCATGGCTCGCTCCCCTCTGCCTCCTCCTTCCCTCTGCAGCGCCCGGAGCTCGTCGCCGGCGTTGACTGGTCGCGTGGGCAGCAGCAACACCTGCCGTAGCTAGGAGATCGTGGAGCCGCCGTAGCAGTGCACCTCTCGGTGAGCTTAGGGCGGGAATGGAACCCTCGTGGTTCCCTCTTCTTCCCCGTAGCGGGTAGTCGTTGTCTGGTCGCGTAGTGTCGTCGTAGCAATGCCGATGAGGTTCCCCTGTTCCAGCCACCGCAGCCCTGTGGCAGTAGAAGAGGGGGTGCTCAAGAGAGTTACTTCCCCTTCCATATTAAGTGTCGTTCGTGTAGCGTAGTGGTAGGGGGTGGTTTTGTTGATGGTGTGGTCGTGGGTTCAAATCCCGAAGAGGCCTCTTTTATTTTCCTGTTTTCGCGTAGTAGTAGCTCGACAAGGAAGCTTAGCCTGTATAATTCCCCCTCTCTGTCGAACGCAAGGCAGTAGCCCAATGGTGAGTGGGTATGTGTGTGTAGCAGGGGACCTGGGTTCGATCCCAGTGAACTCCCCTTTTATTTTGCTCCTTTTTTTCTGGCCTATTTCTTTTCTTGGGAAGCAAGCTAGATGCTTTCTTTTAGATAGAGCTTTGGGGTGTATTTATTTTACTGCCTAGGTTAGTATGCTTGTGTGTGTGTATGCATTTGGGTCTATATGTGCATGTGAGTGTATGCATTTGTGTGTGGATATGCATGTGTGTATGTGTGTGTGTGTGTGCACATGAGTAGATGTGCACATATGTGGGTGTGAGTGTGCATATGGTGGCACATGCATATGTGCAAGAGGGCAGCCCCTCTTGATGCACCTCTTGATGGTGTGTGTGTGTGAGCACACATGTTTGTGTGTAGGTGTAGGTGTAGGTGTCAAGCTTGTGTGTG
The DNA here is from genome assembly GCF_904849725.1 of Hordeum vulgare subsp. vulgare. Lineage (NCBI taxonomy): Eukaryota > Viridiplantae > Streptophyta > Magnoliopsida > Poales > Poaceae > Hordeum > Hordeum vulgare. Next base: position 326,802,846 of record NC_058523.1, read on the forward strand.
TGGGGGCATGAGTGCACATATGCACTTGTGCATGAGGGCTAACCCCTCATGCTTGCCACTATGGTATGATGTGGTGATAGATGGGCTTGTGTGTGTGCATGTGTAGGTGTTGCTACATATGCTTTCTACAGATGTGATAATGTCTTATATAAGCTTATAGGATTCTATGTTGCTTTTCGAGCTAGCTCGGTGCCTACTTGTTACATGCACGTACCCATGTATTATATATGCTTTTGGGGTAGAATCATCCCAGGAATCCACTGGTGGAATCATATTTCACTTTAGAGCAACTACATAAACTGTCATTTTTCTGTCTTGATGCCATGTTTAGAGCTTAGTATCATGTGGTGCTTTGACCCTATGAGGATGAATCCTTGATGTGGCAGTAGTGGGTGAACCCCTCTACAGCATGGGGTCTTTTTTTGTTCATAGGATCTTGTATGTACTTGTTGTGCCTTGTCAAAGTTGACACTTGGCTGAAATTGACAGCTTTGTGAAAATGTGTGATTTTCACTAATTCTGAGAATCTGTTGTTATTTTGTTCCCTTGTTGATTTGGTTGCACAAGCTCATGTGTTGGGAATCAGCCCATGCAACAAACTAAGGTTTGTGAGATTTTGTGTTTGTCTAGCTCTCTGTTAACTTTCATGCTCTTTCACTTCCTATAGATATCATTTTGGAGGCGGCCAAAATGCTTCAGAGCATCAGCAGCTGGTGAAAATCTGAGATTTTCACTAAGTCCCAGAATATGTAATGTTTTGTCCATTTTGGTGCCTGTAGATATGCTCGTGTGTGACTCCTATGTATAAACTTCTTGCACAGGCTTGTAGATATTTTGAATGGCTTTTGCCACATATCTTGTTTGGCTCATTTGGGTGGCTGTAGGTACTTTGAATGTTGTAAACAAACTGTTATGATGTTGTTAAAAAACAGATTGCATGTTTCAGTTGTTTTGAAGCTTGTGTGGGAATTGTTGATGGTATGGTGTGATTCCATGCACCACCCCACTTGTATTTGATTGTTTGATCATGTGGCAACCTGGTAACACCAGGCGAGTGCCATTGGAGTGTGCTTGTGGTGGATTTGAACCGTAGGACTCCATATCTTGTTTTGTACTTTCCGGTTGATCCGTAGCCCCATTCTCTATGTTCTTTATATGTTTTTGCTTCGTTTTCTCGTGATTCACATGTTCATGCCATCCTCATGCATGTCAGAATATCTTAGTATGAAGTTCTTTCCAAAAGTTTATCAACTCATCTCATGCATCATATTGGTTGTTGCATCATGTTGTGTTGGTGTTCATTGGCTGTTATTTTATCTTGGGTGGCATCTGGATCAAAGAGCGAGTATGTGGATTCTGGAGAGTATGTGCAGGAAGATCAAGAGTTGTTCCAAGCTAAAGACATCACACGCAAGATGACCGTGACCTTGATACCATATCTAGCTTTGTTATGCTTAGAATCACGTTTCCTTCGATATATGCTCGCTGCCTACCACTTTATATATTGCCTCCTGTCATTGCCATGAAACCCAAACACCTTCCCCTCCTAGCTAATGTTGTTTGGCTAAGTAGGCTTGCTCAACCTCTAATGAATAGCTTTGCTAGTTGCAGGTGCCAGCTGTCTCATGTGATAACATGAGTATTTTGATATCATTATGATTAAACTGTTATTTAATTAATGCACCTATATACTTGGTAAATGACGGAAGGCCTAGCCTTTTGCCACGTGATTTGTTCCGTTGTTGTCGCCTTAGTTTCGGCTACCGGTGTTTGTTTCCATAACTGATCGCTCCTAACATGTTCGGGGTTGTTATGGGGACCCCCTTGATAAATCGTGTAGTGTTAAGGCTTGTCCGGTAGGACCCAACATTGGTTTTAAATTTGCTAATCACCTAATAATAATTTGCATAGGGAATAGCTACCCCGAGGATTTAATCAACAACCCGGGCCAGTGCTCCTCATGAGTGCTGGTCCAAACTAGAGCACCATGCGGGGCCAACTCGGGTGATTTCTATCAGGCCACTGTACGCTTCGCTTATCCGGTGTGTCTTGAGACTGAGATACGCGGCTCTTATCGGGGTCGTCGACACGTTGGGAGGTCCTGCTAGATTTGTCTTACCTTAGCGATATATCTTGCATATAGGAATCCTGGTGAAACTTTGGGTCTCCTCAAATTTGAGGTTTTCCTCTAAGGAATCCGACGAGATCACGAGATTCGTGGTAGAGGATTACTTTGCGGCCCGTGGCAGTTTCTGATGGACTAGTTGGACCACCCCTGCAGGGTTTAATATTTCGGAAAGTCGTGCCCGCGGTTATGTGGCAAACATGGATAATTTGTTAACATCCGGTTCTAGATAACTTGAATTAACTCTAATAAAACTGCCAACTGTGTGTGTAACCGTGACTGTCTCCTTCGAAGACCTCTCTTCGATCGGGAACATGGTGGGGTTATGTTTGACGTAAGTAGGTGTTCAGGATCACTTAGTGATCATCTAGTCTTCGACCGCTCGCGTAGACCACCATATCAAATACTCTGATCATCGTAAGTTAGCCACCATACATGCTTAGGTTGATGCAAACCTATACACTAAACCTTCCTCACCTAATAACTTGACTAGATTCGATACCAAGGTCATCCGATTGCTGAGTCCCCGTGGCTCACAGTTTACTACAACAGACCCAACAGGTACAGGTACGCCAGACGCAGGAGATCCTGATGGCACCCAGCTGGCGTGGCAGTACGATGAGGAGTCCGACCGACTGTACGTGAACTATCTGGAGGACTGAGGCTGTGGTCATGATCGTGGGCCAGCATGGGGTATATCATAGTCTTTTCCTTGTTTCATGTTGTCCGTAGCGGGACTAACTTGTTCTGAATAATTGTGTGGATGTAAACCTTATGTTATACTATGTGAGATGGCAAGTGTATGCCCTACTTGTCATTCTTCAGATATGAAATGTTATGATTATCTCGCTTGCGAAACATTTAGATGCGCCTCTTTCCCTTTTGGGGCATCGCCCCCAAAATAGGAAAGGGCCGCATCTTAGTCGTTACACTGCCCAACATTAATTTGTTTATCCACCCTATGCTAATTTTCCTGAGAGATGCCATTAAGTTAAACTATGGCCCCCGGGACTATTCACAACTTATATATAAAACCTTCAATACCCTGTTGTCATTTAATTGTTTTTATTTTATCTTGCAATCTACAATTATGTACACACCTCACTCGCTTGTAAATTACAAGAACAAGAGGATGGACAACCCTCTTGTCCGAGTTGGGTTTAAGTTGTTTGCTCTTTTGTGTGCAGTCGCTGAAGACGGTTGTGGTTGATATTCCTATTGGTTCGATAAACCTTGGTTTCATAACGGAAGGAAATACTTACCCACATTGTGCTATGTAACCCATTCCTCTTCACGGAAAACACAACGCAGATCACAAGTATCATTTCACAACCCAATAGGCTCTAAGGTTTTGTGTTGGATTTGTGTTGAGGAAAACAGAGTGTATATGACATGGTTTGTCCAACAGTCTGTCTAGGGCGGTCTGGGATCCTGTCTTTTTTTTGTGGTGGTTCCACTAGCACGGGGTGTCTTGATGGCGCTCCTCGTCATGCGGGGTTGGAGGTTTTGCTGTCTACTGACCGGATGGGTTTAGAATTTTCTACTTCAGCCAACCAGGCATCTTCAATGACATATAATTTTAATACCAGCTCGGAGATCTTGGAGGAAGTTTCAACTCGATGTCAAGCGAGGGTATTTAACACACCCTCATCGTCATAATTGCGCCAAAAGGTGGCAAGTACCTCGGCGTCCGGGCAGTCGGTTATTCGTTTCTTGAGGGACAAGAATCTTGACCAAAATTGTCGTATTGTCTCCCGGGCTCACCCTTTTATATGTATTGGGTCCCAGAAGTCAGGAGGCCTAGAATTACTTGGTCAATACTCGACGTGGGGTTGGGGGTGGGTGGGACCAATAATTTCAATCCGCTTGGTGTGTGTGGGGGGTACTCCAACATGCTCCCGCGTTCCTTGTGGAAAGGGCGCACCGAGAGGGAGGCATCTGGGTTTAGCTTAACATCAGAAATGTCTACCTTTTCCTGCAATCAACCTCGTACTCGTCCCTTGAATGGGAGATCGGATCCAATGTTTCCTTAAGTTGGATTCCATCGGCCGAGCTAGTTAGAGGAGCGTAAAGCTCGAGACGGAGTACTAGATTGCAACGTGTCACCTCGAAAGGGGAGCATGATACGTCTCCAATGTATCTTTTTTTCATTGTGCCACGCTATTATATTATCAATGTTGGATACTTTATATGCAACTATATGCTATTTTATATCATTTGGGAACTAACCTATTAACCAATGTCGAGTGCCAGTTGTTGCTTCCTCCTTGTCTTTGGTTTTCCAGGAAATTAGTACCAAACGAAGTCCAAACGCTATGAAACTTTTTGACATTTTTTGTGGACAAAGAGATCCTAGAAGCTTTGGAAGAAGACCACATGACAGATGAGGATACAGAAACGCAACAGGGCACACCCTGATGCCTTGTGGACCTCTCGTGGCTCCGTCTAACCTAATTTCACCTCCATAAATTATCTAAAATCAAAAAACCAACATAGAACCACCCCAAACACTTCTTTCGCTTTCGCAAGCTTCTGTTCTAACACGAGGCCGTCTTGAGACCTTTTCTAATGCCCTGCCAGAGGGGGATCGATCACGGAGGTCATCTACATTAACCTTATTGCCTCCATGATGATGTGAGAGTAGTACACCACACACATACAGGTCCATAGCTAGTACCTAGATGGCTTCTTCTCTCCCTTTGATCTTCTCTACAAAGTTCACCACGATTCCTGTGGTGATCTATCCGATGTAATCCTATTTTGTGGTGTGTTTGCTGGGATATGATGAATTGTGGGTTTATGATCAGATTATTCATGAATATATATTGAGTCTTCTCTGAATTCTTTTATGCATGATTATTATAGCTTCATAGTTATCTCCTATCTATCGGTTTGGTTTGGGCAACTAGATTGATTTATCTTCAGTAGGGGTGTGTGTTGTGATGGGTCCAATCTTGTGGTGGTCAACCCTAGTGACAGAAAGAGATACGACACGTATTTGTATTTTTTCCATTAAGGATAAAACGATGGGGTCTGAACATATTGCTTGGCTTACTTTGTCTACATCATGTCATCTTTCTCCAAGCATTACTCTGTTTCATACTTAATACTATAGATGCATGCTAGATCCTAGTCGATGAGTGGAGTAATAGTAGTATATGGATGCAGGAGTTGGTCTACTTGTTTGCGGCTATGATACCTATATACATGATCATTGTTGCGAATAACATGTCATAACTATGCACTATTATGTCAAGTGTCAATTTCCCAATAGTAAATTGTTTGCTCATCGTATGCTATGTTGAGGATAGAAGCCTCTAGCAAAAACTATGGACCCCGGGTGTACTTAAATATATTTACTAAAACTTGATTTACCTTGATGCAATTTATTTACTTTTATATTTATCATATCTATATATTAGTATTTAATCCTTGTAAGTAACGAGTTCAAGGGGCTTGACAACCCTCTTGCCCGTGTTGGGTGCAAGTATTTTGTTCTGTGTGTAGGTGCTGTAGAAGGGGGTTTCAGTGATTCCCCTATTGGTTCGATAACCTTGGTTATCACTGAGGTAAGTACTTATCTCTATTTTGCTGCATCTCCCCTCCTATTTGGGGAAAAATCCAACGCAGTTTGCAAGCAGCAGAGCGCGATGTGGGATCTGTTGATCCCTTAGATGAGACGTTAGTGAGAATCGTTGCCACAACGAGGGTACCGAGGGGACTCAGATCGCCAATTGGCGAAGCCATCATCCCAAGGCAATCACACAATGACCTCTCAATGAAAGCACCAATGTCGGTGTCAAAACTGGGAGACCTAGGGTATATTGGAAATATGTCGTAGAGGCAATAATAAAATAGTTATTACTATATTTCCTTGTTCAAGACAATCGTTTATTATCCATGCTAGAATTATATTGAATGGAAACTCAGATACATGTGTGGATACATAGAAAACACACTGTCCCTAGTAAGCCTCTAGTTGACTAGCTCGTTGATCAAAGATGGTTAAGGTTTCCTAGCCATATACAAGTGTTTTCACTTGATAACGGGATCACATCATTAGGAGAATGATGTGAAGGACAAGACCCAAACTATGAACGTAGCATGTGATCGTGTCATTTTATTGCTATTGTTTTCTGCATGTCAAGTATATGTTCCTATGACCATGAGATCGTGTAACCCACTCACATCGGAAGAATATATCGTGTGTATCAAATGCCGCAATGTAACTGAGTGACTATAAATGTGCTCTCCATGTATCTCCGAAGGTGCCCGTTGAGTTAGCATGGATCAAGACTGGGATTTATCACTCCATATGACAGAGAGGTATCTCGGGGCCCACTCGGTAATACAACATCACAATAAGCCTTGCAAGCAATGTGACTAAAGAGTTAGCCACGGGATTTTGTATTGCGGAATGAGTAAAGAGACTTGTCGGTAACGAGATTCAAATAGGTACAGAGATACCGACGATCGAATCTTGGGCAAGTAACATACCGAAGGACAAAGGGAATGTTATACAGGATTAACTGAATCCTTGACATGGAGGTTCAATCGATTAAGATCTTTGTAGAATATGTAGGATCCAATATGGACATCCAGGTCCCGCTATTGGATATTGACCGGAGAGTGTCTTGGTCATGTCTACATAGTTCTCGAAACCACAAAGTCTACACACTTAAGGTTTGGTGACGTTTTGGTATAGTTGAATTATTGATGTTGGTAACCGAATGTTGTTCGAAGGTCCCGATGAGATCCCGGACGTCAAAAGGAGTTCCGGAATGGTCCAGAGATGAAGATCTATATATAGGAAGTATCCATTTGGCTTCCGGAAGGATTTTGGGCATTACCCGTAAAGTACTGGGAGTGACGAATGGGTTCCGGGGTTCCACTCGGAGGGGCCACCCACTTGGAGGGGGGCCAAACATGCCCAAGGGTGGCACACCAGCCCCTGGTGGGTTGGGCGGCCAACCTAAGTGGGCCTATTTGGCTGAAGTGGAGAAACAGAGAGAGGTGGGCCAAACCGACTAGGAGGAGGAGTTCTCCTCCACCAAACTGACTTGGAGGAGGACCCCTCCCTCCTCCTTGCGCTGGTCGAACCCTAGGGAAAGTCCCTAGGGCGCCACCCCTCCCTCCCCTTCTATATGTAGTGGAGGGTAGACATGCTTTTTGCACCACAAGCCACCGCGCAGCCCTCTCTCCCTCCACCATTTTGTGACACCCCGTAGTTATTTTGGTACGGCACATCGAAGCCCTGCTGGAGTAGTTGCACCATCATTACCGTCACGTCGTCGTGCTGCTGGAGAATTCAGCTACCTCTTTGTCTCTCTTGTTGGATCAAGAAGGCAGAGATCGTCATCGAGTTGTACGTGTGCTGAATGCGGAGGTGTGTCCGTTCGGCGCTAGATCGTGATTGGACCGCGGGACGGCTTGCGATTTGGATCGTGAAGACGTTCAACTACATTAACCGCGTTTCCTAGCACTTCCCACTTAGCAATCTTCAATGGTACGTGGATCCGATCTCTCCTCTCGTAGATGGTCATCATCATGGATAGATCTTATGTGTGCATAGGAAATTTTTTATTTCCATGCAACATTCCCCAAAGTGGTATCAGAGCCGGGTCTATGTGTAGATGACATCTCGAGTAGAACACAAAGGAGTTTGTGGGCATTGATATTCACATTGCTTCCCTACTTAGTCTTTTCTTGATTCGACGGTGTTGTTGGATGAAGCGGTCCGGACCAACATTACTCGTACGCTTACGACAGACCGGTTCCATTGACTAACATGCAACTTGTTGCATCAAGAAGGTTGGCGGGTGTCTGTTTCTCCTACTTTGGTTGAATCGGATTTGACAGAGTCAGTCCTTGGATAAATAGCAACTTTAATATCACTATTGTGGTTTTGTGTAAGTAAGATGTGATCATGCTAGATACCCATAGCAGCCACGTAATACATGCAACAAGAAATTAGAGGACGTCTAACTTGTTTTTCGCGGTATGATGTGATATGATATGGACAAATACATGATATGATATATTTGATGTATGATATGTTCATGTTGTAATAGTTAAATATCGACTTGTATCTCGATGCTACGATAACCGGAAGGAGCCATAGGGTCGTCTTTAATTATTTTGCGCTTGGTGATGCTTTGCTTTATCTCTAGTTCAGTGGCTTTAGTAGCAATAGCATAGTTAGTGCGACAACCTCGATGGCAGCACAATGATGGAGATCATGGTGTGGCATCGGTGATGATGGAGATCATGCCGGTGCTTTCAAGATGGAGATCAAAAGCACAAGTTCATGGCCATATCATGTCACTTATGGTTTGCATGCGATGTTAATCCTTTTATGCACCTTATTTTGCTTAGGACGACGATAGCATTATAAGGTGATGCCTCACTAAAATTTCAAGATAAAATTATGTACTCCCCGAGTGTGCACCGTTGTGAGAATTCGTCGTTTCGAGACACCACGTGATGATCGGGTGTGATAGGCTCTACGTTCACATACAACGGGTGCAAAACAGTTGCACACGCGGAACACTCAGGTTAAACTGGACGAGCCTAGGATGTACAGACATGGCCTTGGAACACAAGAGACCGAAAGGTCAAACATGAGTCATATAGTAGATATGATCAACATAGAGATGTTCACCATTGAAGCTAACTCAACTCACGTGATGATCGGACTTGAGTTAGTGAATTTGGATCATGTGTCACTCGAGACTATAGGGATGTTAATTTGAGTGGGAGTTTATTAGTAATATGATTAACTAAACTCAATTATCTTGAACATAGTCTAAGTAATCTTTGCAAATTTATGTTGTAGATCAATGGCTCGTGCAGTAGCACCCTTGAATTTTAATGCGTTCCTAGAGAAAGCTAAGCTAAAAGATGATGGAAGCAACTTTGTTGATTGGGCCCGTAATCTGAGGCTTATCCTCATGGTTTCCCGAAAGCAATATGTCCTTGATGCGCCGCTAGGTGAAGCACCACCCCAACCAGTGAACCCGGACGTTATGAACGCCTGGCAGACGCGTCGGGATGACTACTCATTAGTTCAATGTGCAGTTTTGCATGGCTTAGAACTGGGACTTCAAAGATGTTTTGAACGTCATGAAGCATATGAGATGTTTCAGGAGTTGAAGTTTATCTTTCAGAAGAATGCCCGGATCGATAGGTATGAAACCTGTTCTATGCCTGCAAAATGGAGGAGAACGGGTCTGTTAGTGAACATATGCTCAAAATGTCTGGGTACTCCAACCGTCTGGCCGAGCTAGGAATTGCTCTCCTACTAGAGGCTGTCATCGACAGTGTTCTTCAATCACTGCCACCTAGCTATAAAAGCTTTGTGTTGAACTACAACGTGCAAGGGATGAATAAATCACTCGCCGAGCTGTTTGCGATGCTGAAAGTCGCTGAGTCGGAAATCCAGAAAAACATCAAGTGTTGATGGTCAATAAGACCACGAGTTTCAAGAAAAACGACAAGGGCAAGAAGGGTAACTCCAAGAAGAGTGGCAAAGCAGTTTCCCCTCTAATGAAGAAACCCAAGGTTGGACCCAAGACATAAAATGAGTGTTATCATTGCAACGGGACTGGTCACTCGAAGCGGAACTGCCCCAAGTATCTGGCCGATAAGAAGGCGGCCAATGCCAAACAAGGTATATTTGATATACATGTTATTGATGTGCGCCTCACTAACTCTCGTTGTAGTGCCTGGGTATTTGATACCGGTTTGGTTGCTCACATTTGCAACTCAAAGCGGGAACTACGGAATAGACGAAGGTTGGCGAAGGACGAAGTGACGATGTGCGTGGGAAATGGTTCCAAGGTTGATGTGATCGCCGTCGTCATGCTCTCACTTCAATTACCATCAGGATTAGTTATGAACCTAAATAATTGTTATTAAATGCTTGCGTTAAGCATGAACATTATATCTGGATCTTGTTTATTGTGAGACGGTTACTCATTTAAGTCAGAGAATAATGGTGGTTCTATTTATATGAGCAATATCTTTTATGTTCATTGAGACGTCTCCAACATATCTATAATTTATGGAGTATTCATGCCATGTTCACAATAATTCTATATGATTTTGGTATGATTTTATTAGAACTAACCCGGACTAACGTTGTTTTCACCAGAACTACCATGGTGTCATTTTTTGTGCAGAAATAAAAGTTCTCGGAATGGGCTGAAAATTTACGGTATTTCTTTATGGAACAAAAGAGACCCCCGAAGCACCAGAGATGGGCTAGGAAGTGGATGAGTAAGCCACAAGCCTGCTGGGCGCGGCCACCCCCCTAGGTCGCGCCCGTGTGGCTTGTGACCTCCTCTGGAACCTTCCTGATGTGAGACCGACGCCAAAAAATCCTATAAATACTAAAAAAATAGAAAGAAACCTAGATCGGGAGTTCCGCTGCCACAAGCCCCTAGATCCATGAAAAACCAATCAGGAGCCTGTTCCAGCACCCTGTCGGAGGGGGAAACCATCACTGGAGGCCATCTTAATCATCCCGGCGGTCTCCATGACGAGGAGGGAGTAGTTCACCCTTGGGGCTGAGGGTATGTACCAGAAGCTATGTGTTTGATCTCTCTCTCTCGTGTTCTTGGGATGGCACAATCTTGATGTATCGCGAGCTTTATTAATATAGATGAATCATATAGAGTTTTCCCCTCTCTATCTTCTTGTGATGAATTGAATTTTCCCTTTGAAGTTTGCTTATCGGATTGATTCTTTAAGGATTTTAGAACACTTGATGTATGTCTTGTGATGGGATATGTGTGGTGACAATGGGATGTTCTATTGATCTACTTGATGTATGTTTTGGTGATCAACCTGCGGGTTCCATGACCTTGGGAATCTATGCATAGGGGTTGGCACATATTTTCGTCTTGACTTTCCGGTAGAAACTTTAGGGCACACTTTGAAGTTCTTTGTGTTGGATTGAACATGATGAATCTGAAATTATGTGATGCATATCATATAATCTTGCCCATGGGTACTTGTGGTGACATTGGAGTATCTAGGTGACGTTAGGGTTTTGGTTGATGTCTATACTAAGGTGTTTTTTTAGTACGAACTCTAGGGCTGTTCGTGACACTTATAGGGATAGCTCGTAAGATTGATCAGAAAAGATAACTTTGAGGTGGTTTCGTACCCTACAATAATTTCTTCGTTTGTTCTCCACTATTTGTGACTTTGGAGTGAACTCTTTGTCGCACGTGAGGGATTTATATATGATTCAACTATGTTAGTATTGTTGAGAGAACTTGCACTAGTGAAAGTATGGACCCTAGGCCTTGTTTCCAAGCATTTATACAACGTTTTGCTCATTGTTTACTATTTGTTACCTTGCTGTTTTATATTTTCATATTACAAAAACCTATATCTACCATCCATATTACACTTGTATCACCATCTCTTCGCCGAACTAGTGCACCTATACAATTTACCATTGTATTGGGTGCGTTGGGGACACAAGAGGCTCTTTGTTATTTGATTGCAAGGTTGCTTGAGAGAGACATCCTACGCCTCCCACAGATTTATAAACCTTAGGTCATCCACTTGAGGGAAACTTGCTATTGTCCTACAAAACTCTGCGCTTGAAGGCCCAACGTGAGTCTACGAGAAGAAGGTTGTGTAGTAGACATCGAGCTCTTTTCTGGCGTCGTTGCCGGGGAGGTTAGGTAAGTGGCACTCACATCCCGTCAATGAAGCTCTTTTCCGGCGCCGTTGCTCAGGAGGTGAGTTCTTGAAGGTATATATTTAGATCTTGCAATTAAATCTTTTAGTTTCTTATTTTTCACTAGTTTGGTTTTATAAAAGAAAACTACAAAAAAATGGAATTGAGGTTGCCTCATATGATTCGTCCTTTCAATGTCTTCCGTGAAAATGATGGAAAGGAAAACTGTGCTCAAGTGTTAGAAGAAGAAGTTATTAAAATGTTTGGCACTAAATCATTGAGTGATGAGCATGATTTCAATGTTGTTAGTATGAATTCTTTGAATATCCATAGTACTAATGATGATTGCACTAGTCATGATAAAAAGATTTCTTATAAGCATGTCATTTTTTGTGGAGTGCATAGAGTTTGTGAAGACATGCCTAAAAGGTAACATAGATTTTGTAAGAGGCATAAGTATTTAGAAACTAAATGGTTGCAAGAGAGGCTATATGTTTGTGCTGGAAGACTTAATATTTCTCGCCGTCCTTGTGAACTTTGCAATGAAAGTGGTCATTTTAATTTCCAATGTGAATTATTTCATGAATGAATTGTGTCCAAAAATTGTGATAACATCATTACCCTTGAGCATCATAATGAACTTAGTCTATTTTTGGTGTATGAAGAAATGAAACATAAAACTAAGGATGTTCCAGCTTGGGTTCTCATGAAAATGATTGATTTTGATCTAAATGAAATCTATATATATTGCATGGTAAATTGCATTGAGAATCATTATATTACCAATTACTTACAGACAAGAAAACAAATATAAGATGAAGAGAATACTAATAAAGGGGAAGAGGTTTTCCAATATCCTCCTATTTTTTCTTATGATGAATCAGGTAACGAGGAGGAGCTTTTTATACAACCAACCTCTTCAAAAAGAAGCTTGGAGGAATTCAATAACTCCGAAAATAATGCGGTAAAGAAGAATAAAATAAGGAAAATTAAAGGTAAAGAGGTATCTCTCCCAAATAATGTTGCTCCCATCATTGATAGGCCTCATGAGAATGAATCAAAAATAGTTGAGGAAGATGATACACTTGAGGAGGATTTTGTTATGCATATTGCTTGTTGTAATAATTATAATTGGGAAGATAATTATATTTCTTATAATCTTGAAAATATTTATGGCACCAACTTCGAGGATGATAATAATTGCTATACTATTGGTGCTATTCATACTATTAATTATGAGAGTGATTATGATAATGATATGCAAACCACAAGCTTGGGGATGCTATGCTTGATGATAATGAAATACTTGAGAATATATTTGTTGCAATTGATGTGTATTCCAATCTTGGGGTTGCTATGCATAAATAAGATGAACTTTTTAGTCCCCTACTTCGAATGATCAGATTTGTTATGATGATTGCTTGCCACCCATTTATGGTGAGAACCAAGTTGCTACTTATGACGATTATTGTGATCATACTTATGCCAGAAAAAATAGAGATGATTATTATTATAAAATTTATCACAATTATGAATACAATTTTTCTTAGCATTATTCTTTTAGTGCGGAAACAATTTATAGCATTCAAGTCTCCTATGATACTCCCACTATTAGTCATGAGAAGAATTTTTCTTGTGTGGAGAGTACTAAATTTTCCATGCTTGTAAATCGTGAAAAGAATGTTTTATGTGATAGTTATATTGTTTAACCCCTTCATGATTCTACTGAAAATTATTATGAGGGAGGAACATATGCTTGTAGGAATTTCAATAATATCAAGTTTCCTCACTACGTGTTCAAAGTTTTGAAGTTATGCTTGTTTTGCCTTCCTATGCTAGTTGATTCTTGCTCCCATAAATTGCTTGTTCACAAAATCCCTATGCATAGTAAGTGGTTTATACTTAAATGTGCTTGTCATGAGATCCATGATGCTCTTTTGCATGTTATAATTATTATTCGTATGTGAGCATCATTGAAATCATCATGCCTGGCAAAAAGGCTTTAAAGAAAAGTGCTTGTTGGGAGACAACCCAACACTTTTACTTTCTGGTTTTACGTTTTCACATGATTAAGCTATTGTAGTAATCAAGTTTTATATCTTTTGTTTCAATAAAGTGCCAAGTAAAGCCTTTGGGATAGTGTGGGTGATACTTGAGTTGATTCTATGCAAAAACAGAAACTTTTGCTCTCAGTCCAGGAATTTTGTAAATTCACTCGAATGTGATTTTGATCTGAATTTTTTACACATAGTTGATATACAAATTGCGTGCGCTGTCCTAATGCTTTAGAATTTTTAGAGACACGTAAGTATGGTTACACTACAGATATTCACTGATTGTTCTGTTTTTGACAGGTTCTGTTTTGTATGCATAGTTTGCTTGTTTTAGTGTTCCCATAGCTTATATCGAGTGATATAAATTATAGGAATAGTATAATACAGTAGGTATCATGTGGTAACAATTATGAATCTTGTCTTTACATTACCTAAGTGAATGATCATTATTTATTATACTAACCCATCTCACAAAGTTCTGTTAAGTTTTGTGTGATTGAAGTTTTCAAGTTTTGGTTAGACACCGATATGAGGAGAATAAGGAGTGGCAAGAACCTAAGATTGGGGATGCCCAAGGTAACCCCAAGGTAATATCCAAGTAATACTCAAGCACCTAACCTTGGGGATGCCTCGGAAGGCATCCCCTCTTTCGTCTTCAACATTATCGGTATATCTTACTTGGAGCTATATTTTTATTCGTCACATAATATGAGTTTTGCTTGGATCGTCATTTTATTTTTTGTTCTATGTTAGTTGTTGTTTATAATATTGTTTTTCAATAAAAAATTTCAAGAATTGCATTAGGATTCTTGCATTGCATGCTTTGATTGGTGTTGTGTAGAAACAGAAACTGGTGTTGTAGTGTTTGAATTAATATATTTTACTAGAACTTGAAAGTTTCCGAAATTTTTACACAGGGTTGTCATATAAATTTTATAGCGTGTACTAAATTTTCATAATTTATTGAGTTACAGAAGTACATTGTTTTCATAAATTTCTACAAACTGTTCTGTTTGGAGAAATTATTGTCGTAGTTTTGTTATCTACTTATCCTATAGTTTCCATAGCCTATATTGGTAGACATAAATTATGGAAATGATAGCATGCAGTACCTAATGTTTTAAAATTATTGTGCAACTTGTCTTTGCAGTACATAAAGAGTTGATTTATTATTATGTGTACTAACCTATATCACGAGTTCTTTCCGAGTTTTGTGTGGATGAAGTTTTTGAGAATAGGTGAAACCATGATATGAGAGGATTGAACGAGATTCAAAAGTTCAAGCTTGGGAATGCCCAAGGCACCACAAGTACATATGTCAAGAAGTCTCAAGCATCTAAGCTTGGGGATACTACGCATCCCACCTCTCTTTGTCAACTATCGGTTAGCCTATGTTAAGCCTAAATTTTTATTAGTTCACATGATGTGTCCTATTCTTGGAGTGCTATTTTTATTTTTCTTGTTGTTTAAATAAAATACTCAAATATGAAAATCTTTATTAAGATATAGAGATAGAGAGAAAGAAAGTCTTCATATAGCTCCTTAATTGTTTTGACTACTCATTGATCTTCACTTATATGTTTTGGAGTAGTTTTGTCATTTACTATCGTTCTTCACTTATATCCTATGAGTAAATGGTTGAATGAATTGAATATCATAAATCATAAATTATATATGTTTTATATGCTTATCCCATGGGGAGTAATGACTTCACGTATTAGAAGTATAGGTGGTAAAATTTATTGAAAGTTAGCAAACACCGCATTGGTCACTTGAACAATTCATGAAAGAATATTGAAGGAAGAGAGATTTCACATATAAATATACTATCTTGGGAATCTTCTATGATTGTGAATATCCGTTAATTATTTTCAAACTTGAGCAAATTAGTTGAAGTCAGAGAAGGAAGACAACGTAATGAGTTATGCTTGGGTATATTTGTATAGACGTTATGTTGTTATGGATCCTCCAACATGTGGTGCTTGCTTCCACCTCATACTAGCCAAAACTTCTGCACCAAGTAGAAATACTACTTGTGCATCCAAACACCCTTAAACCCAAAGTTGTTCCATATGAGTCCACCATACCTACCTATATGCGGTATTTACCTGCCGTTCCAAGTAAATTTGCATGTGCCAAACTCTAAACCTTCAAATAGTATTCTGTTTTGTATGCCCGGATCGCTCATATAGTGACTAGGGGTTGTCAGTATCTTCCATGCTAGGTGGGTTATTCTCACGATATGTGTTGATTCACTATCATTCACGAGAAAGTGCCTGGTATACGAGATGCCCATATCCATGCTCAAAAATCAAATCAAAATATAACGAAACAAACTCCCCTCGGGATTGTTGTTTGTATGGGCGATACTCGTGGATTCGGCTCGCCGTGGAGTGTGATTGATTGGTGGAGGGGGAGTAAAAACTTTACCATTCTGTTTGGAACCACCTACAATGTATCTAGCATGGAAGATACCAAGATCTCTTGGTTGTTATGTTGACAATGAAAGCATACCGCTCAAAATCATTATTCATCTCTGTTTTAAAAGCTTGAGCTCTGGCACCTCTGCAAATCAATCCTTCCCTTTGCGAAGGGCTTATCTTTTACTTTCTAGTACTTACCTTTTTACAAGAGTCATGGTGATCTTCACCACTTCCTATATTTCGCCCTTTTCTCTTGGCAAGCATCATGTGGTCCTATATTTCGCCTTCTTCTCTTGGCAAGCATCATGTGGTGGGGAAAAATCAAATCATATATGGCCATTCAAATAATTTGATCATGAATTATTATCGTTGACAATTATCTATATGATAAATAAGTTGCAAAACTTTAAGCCCCTATCTTTCTATGTGTTCGACGGATGCCATTTGCTCTTAAAATATGCTTTGAGTGTTAGCAATCATGGAAGACTATATGATAGTTGAGTATGTGTAATTTTCTAAATCAAAGCTCTTACATAGACCCTTCCTGAAAATAAGATGAATTGTAATTGTTCGATGACTAGGACTATGGTTTGCTAGTTTTCAAGAAACTTTTTGTTCTATACTTTAACATGTGAATAGCTTGTTACTTTATCATGAGAAGTTTTATGAGATGAGATACTATTTATGGTTTATATTGATTCTAGAAAAAGTGATTGGAAGTATCATTTGTCAGACTTGTGCACTTGCTAGCATTCCCACTTCATAAATTATTTCTTTTATCATTTACCTAGTCGAGGACGAGCAGGAATTAAACTTGGGGATGCTGATACGTCTCCAACGTATCTATAATATATGACTTATTCATGCCATGTTTACAATAATTCTATATGAATTTATTAGAACTAACCCGGACTAACGTTGTTTTCAGCAGAACTACCATGGTGTCGTTTTTTGTGCAGAAATAAAAGTTCTCCGAATGGGCTGAAAATTTACGGTGATTTTTTATGGACCAAAAGAGACCCCTGAAGCACTAGAGCTGGTTTAGGAAGTGGATGAGGAAGCCACAAGCCTGCTGGGCACGGCCACCCCCTAGATCGCGCCCCTGTGGCTTGTGACCTCCTCGGGAACCTTCCTCACATGAGACCGGCGCCAAAAATTCCTATAAATACCAAAAACCCCAGAAAGAAACCTAGGTCAGGAGTTCCGCCGCTGCATGCCTCCAGGGCCACGAAAAAACAATCAGGAGCCCATTCCGGCACACTCCGGAGAGGGAAACCATCACCGGAGGCCATCTTCATCATACCGGTGGTCTCCATGACGAGGAGGGAGTAGTTCACCCTCGGGACTGAGGGTATGTACCAGTAGCTATGTGTTTGATCTCTCCCTCTTGTGTTCTCGGGATGGCACGATCTTGATGTATCGCGAGCTTTCTTAATATAGATGAATCATATGGAGTTTCCCCTCTCTATCTTCTTGTGATGAATTGACTTTTCCCTTTGAAGTTTGCTTATCGGATTGAGTCTTTCAGGATTTTAGAACACTTGATGTATGTCTTGCGATGGGATATCTGTGGTGACAATGGGATGTTCTATTGATCTACTTGATGTATGTTTTGGTGATCAACTTGCGGGTTCTGTGACCTTGGGAATCTATGCATAGGGGTTGGCACATGTTTTCATCTTGACTTTCCGGTAGAAACTTTGGGGCACTCTTTGAAGTTCTTTGTGTTGGATTGAACATGATGAATCTGAAATTATGTGATGCATATCATATAAACATGCCCATGGGTACTGGTGGTGACATTGGAGTATCCAGGTGATATTAGGGTTTTGGTTGATTTATATCTTAAGGTGTTATTTTAGTATGAACTCTAGGGATGTTCGTGATACTTATAGGGATAGCTCATAAGATTGATCAGAAAAGATAGCTTTCAGGTGGTTTCATACCCTACAATAATTTCTTTGTTTGTTCTCCGCTGTTTGTGACTTTGGAGTGAACTCTTTGTCGCACGTGAGGGATTTATATATGATTCAACTATGTTAGTATTGTTGAGAGAACTTGCACTAGTGAAAGTATGTACCCTAGGCCTTGTTTCCAAACATTTATACAACGTTTTTCTCGCTGTTTACTATTTGTTACCTTGTTGTTTTTATATTTTCAGATTACAAAAACCTATATCTACCATCCATATTTCATTTGTATCACCATCTCTTCTCCGAACTAGTGCACCTATACAATTTACCATTGTATTGGGTGTGTTGGGGACACAAGAGACTCTTTGTTATTTGATTGCAGGGTTGCTTGAGAGAGACCATCTTCATCTTACGCCTCCCACAGATTGATAAACCTTAGGTTATCCACTTGAGAGAAACTTGCTACTGTCCTACAAAACTCTGCGCTTGGAGGCCCAACACGAGTCTACAAGAAAAAGGTTGCGTAGTAGACATCATTCATGCACCCAATGTGAGGGGTTTGTTCATGTTGAATCTCGGTAGTGATGACACACATATCCATAACATTGAAGCCGAAAGATGTAGAGTTGATAATGATAGCACCACTTTCAGGTGGAACTGTCGCTTAGGTCATATTGGTATAAAACACACGAAGGAACTCCAAGCTGATGGACTTTTGGAGTCACTTGATTTTGAATCACTTGACACATGTGAACAATGCCTCATGGGCAAGATGACTAAGACTCCGTTCTTCGGAACAATGGAGCGTGCAAGTGACTTGTTGGAGATATACATATTGATGTGTGCGGACCGATGAGCATAGAGGCTCGCGGTAGTTATCGTTATTTTCTCACCTTCACAGATGATTTGAGTAGATATGGTTATATTTACTTGATGAAGCACAAGTCTAAAATGTTTGAAAAGTTCAAGCACTTTCAGAGTGAAGCTGAAAATCATCGTAACAAGAAGATGAAATTCCTACAATCTGATCGAGGTGGAGAGTATCTGAGCTATGAGTTTGGTACTCACTAAAGAGAATGTGATATTGTTTCACACTTGACACCACCTGGAACACCACAACGTAATGGTGTGCATAAACGTTGTAATCGTACTTTATAAGATATGTTGTGTTCTATGATGTCTCTTACCGATTTGCCGTTATCGTTTTGGGGCTATGCATTAGAGACAGTTGCAGTCACTTTAAATAGGGTACCATCAAAATCTGTTGATACGACACCATATGAACTGTGGTATGGCAAGAAGCCAAAGTTGTCATTTCTTAAAGTTTGGGGATGTGATGCTTATGTCAAAAAGCTTCAGCCTGAAAAGCTGGAACCTAAAGCGGAAAAGTATGTCTTCATAGGATACCCAAAATAGATAATTGGGTACTCCTTCTATCTCAGATCCTAAGGCAAAGTGTTTTTCGCTAAAAATGGAGCATTTCTTGAGAAAGAGTTTCTCTCAAAATAATTGAGTGGGAGGAAGATACAACTTGATGAGATTATAGAACCTCTACTTCAACAAGAGATTAGCGCAGCATAGAAAGATGTTTCTGTGGAACCTAAGACAGTTGAAGAGGAAGATAATGATGATGATCATGAAACTTCAGATCAAGTTTTTGTCGGACCTCGCAGGTCGACAAGGGCACGTACTGCTCCTGAGTGGTACGGAAACCCTCTCTTATCAATCATGTTGTTAGACAATGATGAACCTACGACCTATGGAGAAGCAATGATGGGCCTGGATTCCAACAAATGGTTAGAGGCCATGAAATCCGAGATAGGATCCATGTATGAAAAGAAAGTATGGACTTTGGAAGTATTACCTGAAGGGCGAAAGTCTATTCAGAATAAATGGATCTTTAAGAAGAAGACAGGCGTGGACGGTAATATCACCATCTATAAAGCTCAACCTGTGGCAAAGGGTTTTTCACAAGTTCAAGGAGTTGAGTACGATTAGACTTTCTCACCCGTAGCGATGTTTAAGTCCGTCAGAATCATGTTAGCAATAGCTGCATTTTTGATTATGAAATTTGGCAGATGGATGTCAAAATAGCATTCATTAACGGTTTCCTTAAGGAAGAGTTGTATATGATGCAACCAGAAGGTTTTGTCGATCCACAGAATGCTGACAAAGTGTGCAAACTCCAGCGATCCATTTATGGACTGGTGCAAGCATCTCATAGTTGGAATCAACGCTTTGATGAGGTGATCAAGGCGTTTGGGTTTATACAAGTTTATGGAGAACTTGTATTTACAAGAAAGTGAGTGGGATATCTACAATGTTTATAATATTATATGTGGATGACATATTGGTGATTGGAAACGATATAGAACTTTTTGGAAGCATAAAGGATTATTTGAATAAAAGTTTTTCAATGAAGGGCCTGGGAGAAGCTGCTTACATATTGAGCATTAAGATCTATAGAGATAGATTATGATGCTTGATAGGAGTTTCACAAAGCACATACCTTGATAATGTTTTGAAGAAGTTCAAAATGGAACAGTCCAAGAAGGGGTTCTTGCGTGTGTTATAAGGTATAAAGTTGAGTAAGACTCAATGCGAGTGAATGTAGAAGATAGAGAAGAGATGAGTGTCGTCCCCTATGGTTCAACCATAGGGTCTATCATGTATGCAACGTTGTGCACAAGACCTGATGTCAGCCTTGCCATAAGTATGGTGGGAAGGTTTCAAAGTAATCCAGGAATGGAGCACTCGACAATGGTCAAGAATATTCTGAAGTACCTAAAAAGGACTAAGGAAATGTTTCTCGTTTATGGATGTGACAAAGAGATCATCGTAAAGGGTTACATCGATACAAACTTTGACACTGATCCGGATGACTCTAAGTCACAAACCGGATACGTATTTATTCTTAATGGGGTGTGGTGAGATGGTGCAATTCCAAGGAGAGCGTGGTAGCTGATTCTACATGCGAACTAGAGTACATAGCTGCCTCAGAGGTGGCTAAATAAGGTGTGTGGATGAAGCAGATCATGACAGATATTGGAGTTGTGCCAGGTGCAATGGATCCAATGACTGTGTTCCGTGACAACACCGGTGCCATTGCTCTAGCCAAGGAACCAATGTTTCACCAGAGGACCAGACACATAAAGTGACGCTTAAATTCCATCCGCGATTACATCAAGGAGGAGGACATAAATATTTGCAAAGTGCACAGGGATCTGAATGTTGCAGACTCATTGACTAAGCCTCTTCCACGAGAAAAACATGATCAACACCAGAACTGTATGGGTGTTAGATTCATTACATTGTAAATCACATAGAGATGTGAGCTAAATTATTGACTCTAGTGCAACTGGGAGACTGTTGGAAATATGCCCTAGAGGCAATAATAAAATAGTTATTATTATATTTCGTTGTTCAAGATAATCGTTTATTATCCATGCTAGAATTGTATCGAATGGAAACTCAAATACATGTGTGGATACATAGACAACACACTGTCCCTAGTAAGCCTCTAGTTGACTAGCTCGTTGATCAAAGATGGTTAAGGTCTCCTAGCCATAGACAACTGTTTTCACTTGATAACGGGATCAGAGCATTAGGAGAATGATGTGGTGGTCAAGACCCAAACTATGAACGTAGCATGTGATCATGTAGTTTGATTGCTACTGTTTTTCTACATGTCAAGTATATGTTCCTATGACCATAAGATCATGTAACCCAGTCACACCGGAAGAATACCTTGTGCGTGTCAAACGTCGCAACGTAACTAGGTGACTATAAAGGTGCTCTACATGTATCTCCGAAGAAGTCTGTTGAGTTAGCATGGATCAAGACTGGGATTTGTCACTCCGTATGACAAGAGGTATCTCGGGGCCCACTAGGTAATACAACATCACAATAGGCCTTGCAAGCAAGGTGACTAAAGAGTCAGCCACGGGATTTTGTATTACGGAATGAGTAAAGAGACTTGCCTGTAACGAGATTCAAATAGGTATAGAGATAACAACGATCGAATCTCGGGCAGGTAACATACCGAAGGACAAAGGGAATGTTATACGGGATTAACTGAATCCTTGACATAGAGGTTCAACCGATTAAGATCTTCGTAGAATATGTAGGATCCAATACGTACATCTAGGTCCCGCTATTGGATATTGATCGGAGAGTATCTCGGTCATGTCTACATAGTTCTCAAACCCGCAGAGTTTGCACACTTAAGGTTAAGTGACATTTTGGTATAGTTGAATTATGGATGTTGGTAACCGAATGTTCTTCGGAGTCCTGGATGAGATCCCAGATGCCACGAGGAGTTACAGAATGGTCCGAAGACGAATATTGATATATATGAAGTATCCATTTGGCTTTCGGAAAGATTTTGGGCATTACCGATAAAGTACCGGGAGTGACGAATGAGTTTCAGGGTTCCACCGGGAGGGGCCACCCACCCAGGAGGGGATCAAACAGGCCCAAGGGTGGCACACCAGCACCTGGTGTGCTAGGTGGCCAGCCGGAGTGGGCCTATTCGGCCGAAGTGGAGAATGAGAAAGAGGTGGTCCAAACCGACTAGGAGGAGGAGTTCTCCTCCACCAAGCCGACTTGGAGGAGGACTCCTCCCTCCTCCTTGTGCCGGCCGAACCTTAGGGAAAGTCCCTAGGGCACCACCCCTCCCTCCCCTCCTATATATAGTGGAG
This sequence comes from Hordeum vulgare subsp. vulgare, assembly GCF_904849725.1. Taxonomy (NCBI): domain Eukaryota; kingdom Viridiplantae; phylum Streptophyta; class Magnoliopsida; order Poales; family Poaceae; genus Hordeum; species Hordeum vulgare. The sequence goes on from NC_058523.1 coordinate 326,825,755, forward strand.
TGTAGAGAGGCTTTTTGCACCACGAGCCGTGGCGCAACCCTCTCTCCCTCCACAACTTCGTGACACCCTCTAGTTATTTCGGTACGGCACGACGAAGACCTGCTAGAGTAGCTCCACCATCATCACCGTCAAGTCATCGTTCTGTCGGATAATTCAGCTACCTCTTTGTATCTCTTGCTGGATCAAGAAGGGGGAGATCGTCATCGAGCTGTACATGTGCTGAACGCGGAGGTGTCGTCTGTTCGACGCTAGATCATGATTGGATCGCGGGACGGCTTGCGATTTGGATCACGAAGACGTTCGACTACATCAATCGCATTTCTTAACACTTCCTGCTTAGAGATCTACAAGGGTGTGTGGATCCGATCTCTCCTCTCTTAGATGGTCATCACCATGGATAGATCTTATGTGTGTGTAGGAAAATTTTTGTTTCCCATGCAACGTTCCCCAATAGGGTAGGGGCCCGAGTTGTGAGATCGGATCGATGTGTAACAAGAGACAAGGGACACAATATTTTTACCCAGGTTTGGCCCCTCTTTAAGGAGGTAAATCCATACGTCCTACTCTTGCTTCTGTTATGGGTGTATCAAAGTACAAAGTTGATCTACCATGAGATCGTAAGTTCTGGTCTAAACCCTAGGGGTATGATAAAGAATGAATTTCTCCCTATGGACTAAAACCCTTTGTATTATATAGGCACCAGGGGTATCTAGGGTTACACATAGTCGGTTTAGAGATATTCACTTCTTTAACCTTGCATTGTTGGCTAAACAGGCTTGGCGTCTTATTGATAACCCAGATTCTTTATGTGCTCGGATCCTTAATGCTAAATACTATCCAGATGGAGATCATATCGATGAAGTGTTGAAGAAGAAAGCTTCCTATACATGGCAAATTATCATGGCTGGAGATAAAAATCTGAGGCATGGATATATTTGGTAAGTTGGATATGGAGAACAAATTAAGATATGGGAGGACCAATGGATCCCTCAATCTCCTTAAAGGTAATATCCCCAAGAGGGAATCATATTTTTTTCTCATGTTAGTGATCTAATTAACCCTGCAATAGGACACTGGGATGAACAATTGGTTAGGAAAACCTTCTGTCACATGGATGCTAAAAGAATTCTTCGTATCCCACTGCCACTGCATGAAATGGGAGATTTCTTGGCATGGAACCCAATAAAAAGGGTGGTTTAACTATTCCGTCGGCCTACAAAGTGGATTGGGAAAACCGGTTTGGAATTAAATTGCAACAATATGCAAGATCGTCGTCTGCAACAGATGTTTGGGATTCGGTTTGGAGTCTCCTTTGTCGAGCAAAAATAAAAATATCCATATGGGCTCTTCACGGAGGTATTCCCCGCCGAGCGATCCTGGCAAACAAACACCTAAAGATTATCCCATGTTGTCCTATATGCAAACTAGATCCTGGTAACATGAAGCATTTGTTGTTTGAATGTACCTTAGCAATGCAAGTTTGGAAGCTGCTTGGGATTTATAATATTATCAAAAAAGCAATTAAGGTGGACACATTCGGCGTTTCAATCTTGGAACATTAGTTATGCCTTCTCGAGCAGGATATCCAAGTTGTTGGCCTTCCCAATTTAAAGGAGACAATAGCCACTGTTGCATGGTACCTATGGTTTGAACATCACAAGTTGACCCGCGGGGAAGAGAGTAAAAATGCTGCCCAAGTTAATTCAGCGGTGGGAGGGTTAGCGGCTAATTTCATTATTTCTTGGAGTCCAAAGGCCAAGGTGAAATCGGCTGCATGGTTGAAACCAAAGTATGGTTATACTAAATTGAATACAGATGTTGGTTTCGATTATGGTTCACTTGTTGGAACGGTTGGGGCTGTTTTACGCGACCATGAAGAAAAATTCATTGCAGCAACAAATCGAAAAACTGATATATGTGTTGACTCGTTTGCAGCGGAAGCTATTGCTATGAGATTTGGGATGAATCTAGCTCAAACTGTTGGTTGCAGTAAAATTGAGATCAACTCACACAGTGTGGAGGTGGTTGCAGCATTACAAAATCTCTACTCCTAAAGGAGGAGTCCATACATCATTTCGTCGTTACTCAATCATTAATGAAAACATAATTTGGAAACGAACAACCAAATCAATTTGGAAATCAAGCTATTAATACTTTCTCTCAAGTCCTTTCTTTCAAATCAACACTTTCCTAACATACAAAAGATCACATATCTAACTTTCCTAACATATCCAAATCAAATTACCTCTCTCACTAATGCAATTTATTTTAGGGAACAAAATAGATTTTCAGGAAAAAAATAAAGGATATCACAGATATATCTTTCCTAACTTACCCAATCAACTAATCTCTCACATCAATGCAATTTGCTTTAGGAGACAAATAATAGAATTTAAGTAAACAAATAACAAATTTTAGGAAGCAAATAAAGCATTATAAGGCAACTAGCATGTAAATATGACGCACCATACACCATAGAAAAAATAACAGATTTAAAGAAACTATTGAATTTTCTTCACTTTTTCCGGAAGGATTTGGACGACTCTTTCCAACTTTGCCTCTCTCATTCTATTCTATTGCTATATCTTCATCTCCTTGTCCCACCTCCTCCGATCTAATCTGCTACTTCCCCTCCCCTTGTTCTCCCATTCATTTGTTCCCCGTCCCGTTGCCCCCTTCTCCTCTGCATCCTTATCATCTTCCCCTCAAAGACAAACCAGGATGGCGGACACCACATCGATCTGTGGTGGCACGCACGAGGTTGTGCACATTGGCTTCAACAAAGACACCGGCATCCACACAGATGAAGGATTTCCCGCATAGGAGTTGACCCGGTCCACAATGTGCTCTTGTATGTTGGTACGCATGAGGTCTTCCACAATAGCTTCAACCAATATGTTGATGTCCATGTGGAGGATGGATTGGGCACATTAGGTGGGGTACACCCAGACAATGGTGTGCTAGAAGAGGGTGATGTCTACCCAAACGACGATGGTGACAACATGGCGAACGAGGATGGCTTTATAGAGAGCAACATCCACCCGGGTGATGACGTGCACGCGGAGTGCGGCGTCCACACGATTCGATTACCCGATCTTCCTTATCATCCTCCAACCAAAACGACTCAAAGGTGTGGCAATCTTGCTCGATTCCCCACTATGATCCGCCTCTCCAATCTAACTAGATTTGATCTATTCTTATTTGGTTTTCTTTAATACTTGCTTATCTCCCTTTACTTCGGGTATCCTTTGACAAATAGAAGTGTCAACAATCATATTATGGCCTTGTTTTGATGCTCTCCCAATACGATTATGAGAGTTACACTATTTTTTGGTGAAATGTTTATTTCTCTAAACTCCTTTTACTAATTTTTAAATAATCTATAAACTCAACACTTTGACTGATGCCTAACCATTAACCCAAATGAACATACCTTCCAGAGCTATTTCATAAGTTATTATATACTTTTTATTACATTTTCCATATCTTCTTTACTCCTAAAGGGGGAGTTGATAGCCTGATACAGTTTATTTTTGTTTGGCTATTTTTGTCTACTCTTAAAGGAGGAGTTTGTATGTCGTTTCGTTGATACTCAATCATTAATGAAAACATAATTTGGAAATGAACAACCAAATCAATTTGGAAATCAAGCTATTAATACTTTCTCTCGAGTCCTTTCTTTCAAATCAACACTTTCCTAAAATACAAAAGATCACATATCTAACTTCCGTAACATATCCAAATCAAGTTACCTCTCTCACTAATGCAATTTATTTTAGGAAACAAATAAAGGATATCACGGATATATATTTCCTAACTTACCCAATCAACTGATCCCTCACATCAATGCAATTTGCTTTAGGAGACAAATAATAGAATTTAAGTAAATAAATAACAAATTTTAGGAAGCAAATAAAGCATTATAAGGAAACTAACATGTAAATATGATGCACCATACGCCATAGAAACAAATAATGGATTTAAATAAACTATTGAATTTTCTTCCCCTTTTCCCAAAGGATGTGGACGAATCTTTCCAACTTTGCATCTCTCTTTCCATTATATTGCTATATCTTCATCTCCCTATCCCATCTCCTCTGATCTAATCTGCTACTTCCCCTCCCCTTGTTCTCCCATTCATGATCGGGCCTGACATTGGCGCAATGACCGAGAATGCTAGGGCATGGATCACGACATCAAGGACAGTCGTGGCATATGGTGGGTCATCAGACCGCCACGTATAGACATTCGTGGATGCGGTCACATTATATTTCTTGACAGATCCATACATTCTACTTTCTCAAATCAAATGTGTTCATTCGAGTGTCAAGAAATTCGTTAAGAAAATGTGTCCTCAGTACTCGATAGTCATCATTGTCATTCATAGTAGACATTCATGCGAAAATATTTTAGAAATTGAGTACTAGATCAATTTGAAAATCAAACCTTTAATGCAATTCATTAGCTAGAAATTTAATTACATGTGCAATTAATTAGGTCCATTTAAATAGGAAATATTTTCGCACCAAATCAATTTGGCAATGGAATCATTAATGCAATTAATTAATTAGGTAGACAATTATCTATGCCTACATATAATTAGAAGTAGGGATTTTTTTACAATTACACATAATTAATTGATTTGGTTGGTAGTTAATTAGGCATGCAGTGAATTGGATATGTCGTCAATCATTTTTTTTACTTAATTAATTAAGCAAGCAGTTAATTATGTTGAATCATTTTGAAAACATTTGTGCGCGAGGATGATCGACCAGCTCTTAGCGACATGGCCGAGCACCGCTTGCCAACATGGACAATGGCCACCATCCGCTCGCAATTTGGGCGACATAGCATTCACCAAGATTGATGATGACTATGCTTTGTAGGATGTCAACATGCTGGCGATTGATGAATTGTTCGCCCATGAGGAAAACAAGACAGAACATTCGCCACGTGGTTCATGGTATAGTAGTAAGAAAGGGTGTTCCAAAAATGAAACAGAAAAGAAAATTGAGTATTCTAGAAAATAAGTAGGAACAAGAACTAAAATTGACTAGTAATGAGAAATAAGAAGATGAGGCGGCAATGGCGGCTACACTAATATTGACGTGGTACTGGTTGGCACCAATGAAATGGGTTAACGAATAGGCTAGGAGTAGAAGATGTAGGGTAGGACAAGTAAGATAAGAACGATAATTATCCCTTTTAGAAATGAATGGTATGCGGGCTGGAGGTGAAGCTTATTGGTGACTATACGAATACGTTCACGTTGCCACTCACTTCCAACGTCGGTGTGTGTTTGCCAAGTTAAATAGATCTTTCAAAATGATCTGTATAGTTATTTGTTGTTGTAAATATTATGTGTTAGTTTAATCCATTCTATTATATTGATAATATAAAAAAAATTATCGTTGTTGCAATGCATGGCTAATATGAGATGGACATCATTTGATTTTAAAGGAGGTGCCTCTGATAAGAAATGTATCGCCACGGCAAAAACCGGAGCGGAAAGGGTAGGTTCTGACCAAAAAAAGAGAAGATGCGTTGCGGGATGGTGGTTTTGTGTTAGACCCGGATGTTAGAGATAACATGACGCATAGCCCGTAGCAACGCACGGACGTTGTGCTAGTGGTTATTCTTGTCTTCGACGACTCTTATTTTATGTCTCTTGATTTTAATCATGTTATCTTCGATCATTGTAATAGAATGAGTAATCACGTAGCTCATCAACTAGCTAGATTTTCTCCTCCAAATACTTGGTTCAAATCCACGCCCGATGTGTTGATTTTCTTGATTGTAAACGATGCAACGATTGTTATGACTGAATAAAGGAGGTTTTGACTGTAAAAACACCTAACGTAAGGGGAAAACTCAGGCCGCGTCCCGAAATCACTAGTTAGCGAGTAGACCTTGCAACGATTACTCCCACCGTCACAGGTTGCCACAAGTGGCGCACTGCATGTGTGCCACTTGTCGCAATGTAACACCCAAGATGTGGTCCTATCCTTACTTTGGCGCGAGGGCCTCGACAGGGATAGAAACGCATCTTGTCGTTTCGCAAGAATGGCTATCGTTACAAGTACATGTACTGAAAAGATGAGTATAAGGAGTTGGCTTACACTCGTCACAAGCTACATCAATATCACATCAATACAACAATATTCAGTCATCATGAAGAAGAGCAGGGTCCGACTATAGACGAAAACAAACGATAAAATAACGACATCCATCCTTGCTATCCTAGGCTGCCGGCCTGGAACCCATCCTAGATCGACGACGACGAAGAAGAAGAAACTCCAAATAGCACAATCAACGCGCTCACATCAAAGTAACACTTCACCTGTACTTGCAAATGGTGTTGTAGTAATCTGTGAGCCACAGGGACTGAGCAATCTCATTTCCAAAGGTATCAAGACTAGCAAAGCTTAATGGGTGAGGTATGGTTAAGTGGTGAGGCTGCAGCAAGCGACTAAGCATTTATTTAAGGTGGCTAACTTACTAGTACAAGAATAAAAGAGGGGGATGATCTACGCACACCGGACATGAACTACTGATGATTAAATGAATGATCCTAAACACCTACTTACGTCAGACAAAGCCCCACTGTGTTCTGAGTCGGAGAAAGGAACTCACAAGAGAGACAGTCACGGTTACGCACACAGCTGGCAAGTTTTAATTAAGTTTACTTCAGTTCGTCTAGAACCGGATGTTAAGCAAAGTTTCCAAATTGCCACATAACCGCGGGCACGACTTTTCAAAAGATTTAACCCTGCAGGGGTGCTCCAACTAGTCCATCACAAATAATCACAAGCCGCATAGAAAGCCTCGATCGCGAAACTCGTGATGGAAAACCTCAACTCTTAGAAGACCCAAAGCATCACCGGAATCCCGATGCACAAGATATTTCGTAAAAGGTAAAATAAGTCCAGCAATGCCACCGACATGTTGACGGTCCCGATGCGAGCCGTGTATCTCGTTCTCAGGACACGACGGATGAGCAATGCTTACCACACTAAAGCACCGAGATGCCCCGGGGAGCATTAATAAGCTGCTCTAGGTTGGACGAACACTCACGAGGAGCACTGGTCCAGGGGTTGATTAATTATCCGCGGGTGCTGCCGGGTCCCTATGCTATTTATTAGTTATTAGGAAAATGTAGTACCAAAGTTGGGCCTTGCCAGACAAGATTTAACTCAGACGAATTATCAAGGGGGTCCCCATAACAACCCTGATCGTGTTAGATGTGCTCAATTATGGAATATACCACCGGTAGCCGAAACTAAGGTGGCAAAGGTGGAACAAAACACGAGGCTAGAAAGGCCAAGCCTTCCACCTTTTACCAAGTATATAGGTGCATTAATTTAATAGCATTAATATGGTGATATAACAAGGAACCCACGTTATCACATGGAAGCACTCCACCTGCAACTAGCAACGCTATCAAATGGTTAAGCAAGCGGTAACATGGCCAATTAGTGGTTTGCTAGGTTGTAGAAAGTTTGAAGGTTTCATGGCAATGTTGGGAGGCATATTAAACACGCGGTAGGCAGCGAGACATAGCGAAAGAAACGAGACAACTAGCATGGCAATGATAGTAATGGTATCTAGGGAAATGATCATCTTGCCTGTAATCCCGCTTAGAAGAAGACGACTCCGTGAAGCAGACCAACTGATGTAGTCGAACATACCATCACATTCTAAAACGCTTGCGAAACTCTATCGAGGCGAAGTAAACCAGAAAGAAGAAACAACACACAATATTCACCATAGCACATGCACGACATGATGCAATTCACATATGATCCATGATCAGTTTCAAATATGCAAGGCAGGGCATGGAAATTCACTCAGTCAAACGCTACACATTAAGTGAAGCTCAATATGCAACGAGTTGCATATTGACGGAACTCCACATTTAATTATTTTGTTCACTCCCGTTTATGTACACGGCAATATTGAATGTTATTAAACATGGCAAGGGGTGAAGCACGAATAAACTACTTATCTAGGAATTTTAAATGAGGCTGGAAACGACATATAGCATCACCGAAACGACCGCATGCGTTAAATTTTAAATCTGTCCAGATTTTTCATAATCTCATTTTATGTCTGTTAAACGGCAAAACGAAGTGGTTCACATGATTCTACTCATCGTTCTAGTCCATTTACATATATGACTCATCTCCAATGAAGCTATGGTTAAATAGCTACATATTAAACAGTTTTTACCAGTTGTCACGCAAACAAATGCAAACATCACATTACATAGTTTGAATTATGCATGAGGGTTTTAAAATCTTAATCTACGCGAAATTCTAAACACTTTACATATATAACTTGCCGCGATCCTATGCACGGTTTAAAAACTACACGCGTTTGAAAATAATGCATTTTTCTGAAATCCCTGGTAATTGGAAAAATCGCACGCGTTAAAAAAATCTTACTCGGGATGCCCATGCTAATGGGCCGAACACGTGAAAAATTACTAAGAGATGCCTAAGGCAGAATATACAGGACTGTAGGGGGCTCACCTCGGGCCAAGGCCCGGCTGGAGTTCTCGGGCTGGCCGGCTCAAGAGGCCGAAGCTCGGCTTGAGGGGCACGTGGCCCAACTGCGGCTAGAGGCTGGGCCTCGCTCCCGAAGTGGATCGGGTGAGCACGTGCTCGGTCGTGCTCCTCGAGCACGAGGCTCGAGTAGCGAGGTAGGCGGCGGCGCACGAGGAACCCGGCGGCGAGGCGAGGGGGGCAGCGGAGGTCTGGAACGGGCGGATCTGCGCGGATCTGGCTAGAGACGGCGATGGCAACCTTGGGGTGGCGGATGGCGGCGGATCGGAAGCTGGCGCACAGAGCTGCGGGAGGCCCCGGCTTGGGCGGCTGCGAGTGGCGAAGCAGCGGCAGCATCCGGATGGCAGCGGGGGTGATACGTCTCCAACGTATCTATAATTTTTTATGGTTCCATGCTATTATCTTGTCAAACTTTGGATGTTTTGTATGCCTTTTATATCTTTTCTGGGACTAACTTATTAACTCAGTGCCAAGTGCCAGTTCCTGTTTTTTCCGTATTTTTGACCCCTTTCAGAGGAGAATTTTAAACGGTGTCCAAACGGAATAAAACTTCCGAAAAGATTTTTTTCCGGAACAGAATATACGCAGGGGACGTGAGAACCAAGGCAGAGGCCTCCAGGGGAGGCCACAATCCCCCTAGGCGCGGCCAGGGGGCCCGTGCCTAGCAGGCTTGTGGGGCCCCTCTGGCTCGTCTGCCCTACCTCTTCCGCCTATAAATTCCCGAAAAATCCAAAATTGCACGAGAGATCCACGAAAATACTTTTCCGCTGCTGCAAGCTTGTGTCTCCGCAAGATCCCATCTGGGGCACGTTCTGGTGCCCTGTCGGAGGAGGGATTCGGATACGGAGGGCATCTTCATCAACACCATGACCTCTCCGATGATACGTGAGTAGTTCACCATAGACCTTTGGGTCCATAGCTAGTAGCTAGATGGCTTCTTCTCTCTCTTGGATCTTCAATACAAAGTTCTCCATGATCATCATGGAGATCTATCCGATGTAATCTTCTTTTGCGGTGTGTTTGTCGAGATCCGATGAATTGTGGATTTATGATCAGATTATATATGAATCCTATTTGAGTTTCTTCTGATCTCTTATATGCATGATTTCATATCCTTGTAATTCTCTTCGAGTTGTGGGTTTTGTTTGGCCAACTTGATCTATGATTCTTGCAATGGGAGAAGTGCTTGGTTTTGGGTTCATACCGTGCGGTGACCTCAGCCAGTGACAGAAGGGGTAGCGAGGCACGCATCGTGTTGTTGCCATCAATGGTAAAAAGATGGGGTTTACATCATTGGTTTGAGTTTATCCCTCTACATCTTGTCATCTTGCTTAAGGCATTACTCTGTTCGTCATGAACTCAATACACTAGATGCATGCTGGATAGCGGTAGATGTGTGGAGTAATAGTAGTAGATGCAGAAACTATTGGTCTACTTGTCTCGGACGTGATGCCTATATGTATGATCATTGCCTTAGATATCATCATGACTTTGCGCGGTTGTATCAATTGCTCGACAGTAATTTGTTCACCCACCGTAATATTTGCTATTTTGAGAGAAGCCTCTAGTGAACACTATGGCCCCCGGGTCTACTCCACATCATATTTTCAGCCTTACACTTTTACTTCGTTGCACTTTTCGCCTTCATATCTCACTTTGCAATCAATCTTGAAGGGATTGACAACCCCTTTATAGCGTTGGGTGCAAGCTCGTTTGTGTTTGCGCAGGTACTCTGGACACTTGGCTTGATTCTCCTACCAGATTGATACCTTGGTTCTCAAAACTAAGGGAAATACTTACTGCTCCTGTGCTGCATCACCCTTTCCTCTTCAAGGGAAAACCAACGCAAGCTCAAGAGGCAGCAGAAGGATTTCTGGCGCTGTTGTCGGGGAGTATCAAGTCAAGAATAGTATCCCGTCAACGTGCTGATTTCTGGCTCCGTTGTCGGGGAGGATCAAGTTTTAGATGAAGCTCATCCAAGTAAGTGTCGCAAACTCATCTCTTGCATTTACCTTTTTGCCTCTCGTTTTCCTCTCCCCACTTCTGAAAAACAAAAATTTACAAAAATATTTGCCTTTTTCGTTCGCCCTTTTCTTTCACTTGTTTTCTGTTCGCTAGTGTGTTTGTTTGCTTGCTGAAGTCACCATAACTAAAAACACCAAACTTTGTGACTTCTCAAATACTAATAATAATGATTTTATTAGTACTCCGATTTCTTCCGCCACTAGTGCGGAATCATTCGAAATCAATGCTGCTTTGCTGAATCTTGTTATGAAAGAGCAATTCTCCGGCCTTCCCAGTGAAGATGCCGCATCCCATCTTAATACCTTCATTGAGCTTTGCGATATGCAAAATAAGAAAGATGTGGATAATGTTGTGATTAAATTGAAGCTTTTTCCGTTCTCGTTGCGAGATCGAGCAAAAAACTTGGTTTTCATCTTTGCCCAAAAATAGTATTGATTCTTGGAACAAGTGCAAAGATGCTTATATATCCATTTTCCGTCGGCTAAGATTATCTCTCTCCGTAATGATATCATGAATTTTAAGCAACTTGATCATGAACATGTTGCACAATCTTGGGAGAGAATGAAATTGATGATTAGAAATTTTCCCGCTCATGGCTTGAGTCTTTGGATGATTATACAAATCTTCTACGATGGTTTGAATTTCGCTTCTAGAAATATCTTGGACTTCGCCTCAGGTGGAACGTTCATGGAAATCACATTAGGATAATCCACAAAACTCCTAGACAATATCATGACAAACTACTCTCAGTGGCACACTGAAAGGTCACCTGCTAGTAAGAAGGTACACGCTATAGAAGAAATTAACTCATTGAGTGCTAAGATGGATGAGTTAATGAAATTGGTTGCTAGTAAAAGTGCTCCTTTAGATCCTAATGATATGCCCTTGTCTTCCTTGATTGAGAGTAGCAATGCGAGCTTGAACGTTAATTTTGTTGGTAGGAATAATTTTGGCAACAACAATGCTTTTAGAGGAAACAATGTTCCTAGGCCTTTTCCTAGTAATCCCTCTAATAACTTTGGCAACTCCTACAACAATACTCATGGAAATTACAATAAATTACCCTCTGATCTATAGAGTAATATCAAAGAGTTTATCAACTCGCAAAAGATTTTCAATGCGTCCATAGAGGAAAAACTACTCAAAATTGATGATTTGGCTAGGAGCGTTGATAGAATGTCTATTGATGTTGAGGCTTTGAAAGTTAGATGTGCTCCTCCCAAGATCGATATGGATGAAACTTTGAAAGCTATGCGTGTTTCCATGAATGAGAGCAAAGAAAGAACCACCCAAACTCGTGCTAGACATGAATGGCTTAAAAAGGTATGTTCTCGTGATAAGGTTCACGAAGATCTTAAAGTGCTTGGTGTGACTCCCATTGAATCATTGTTTTCTAGTGACAAACCTAATGATGATGGGGCTGGATGTGAATTCACTTTGGTCGAAAAATGCCCCAATAATTCGGAGTCCATCTATCTTCATGCTAAAAGCATTGAAAGTGGAGTAGAAGATATCAAAACTTTGAGTAGTAATGAAACTACTACTTTGGATTTCAAGGAATTTAATTATGATAGTTGCTCCTTGATTGAATGCATTTCGTTGATGCAATCCATGCTAAACTCTCCACACGCTTATAGCCTAAACAAGGCCTTTACCGATCATATCGTCGATGCTATGATAAAATCTCTTGAAGAGAAACTTGAGTTGGAAGTTTCTATTCCTACAAAGCTTCATGATGAGTGGGAACCTACTATCAAAATCAAAAACAAAAACTATGAATGCAATGCTTTGTGTGATTTGGGTGCTAGTGTTTCCGCGATTCCAAAGTCTTTATGTGATGTTCTAGGCTTTAATGAGATTGAGGAGTGTTCTCTTAATTTGCATCTTGCGGATTCTACTATCAAGAAACCCATGGGAAGGATCAATGAAGTTCTTATTATTGCCAATAGGAACTATGTACCCGTGGATTTCATTGTGCTTGACATTGATTGCAATCCTACATGCCCTATCATTCTTGGTAGACCTTTCCAAAGGACTATTGGTGTTGTCATCGATACGAAGGAAGGGAATATTAGGTTTCAATTTCCTTTAAAGAAGGGCATGGAGCATTTTCCTAGAAAGAAAATAATATTGCCTTATGAATCCATATGAGGGCTATTTATGGTTTGAGCACCAAAGACGACGATACGTGATTCCATCACCTTATGCCTAGCTAAGGGCGTTAAACAATAGCGCTTGTTGGTAGGCAACCCAATGTATTTATCTTTTTATTTCTGTTTTGTTGCTTCCACACCATCATAATTCTGTTATGATTGTGTTTTTGTGTTTCCTTTTGTGTTTGAGCCAACCAAAACCTTTATGGTAAGTTTGGTGTTGGTTGTTTGATCCTGCTAGAAAAAGACATAAACTTTTTGCTACGAAATTATTTTTAATATTTATTCAGAAAGATATTTTGAGTTGATTCTTTTTGCTGCTGGTTTATATGCCTTTTTCCCAGGCTGTCATAATTTTTCAGAATTTTTGAGGTACCAGAAGTATACGAAGTATACAGATTGCTACAGACTGGTCTGTATTTGACAGATTCTGTTTTTGTTGTGTTGGTTGCTTGTTTTTATGAAACTATGGATAGTATCGGGGGGTACTAGTCATGGAAAAGTGAGAATACAGTAATATAACACCAATATAAATAGAAATCAAGATTTCTACAGTACCTAAAGAAGTGGTAGTTTGTTTTCTTGTGCAAATGATATCACGAGTTTCTGTTTAAGTTTTGTGTTGTGAAGTTTTCAAGTTTAGGGTGATGTTCTCATGGACAAAGGCATAAAGAGTGGAAAGATCTCAAGCTTGGGGATGCCCAAGGCATCCCAAGCCAAATTCAAGGACACCAAAAAGCCTAAGCTTGGGGATGCCCCGGGAAGGCATCCCCTCTTTCGTCTTCAATCCATCGGTAACATTATTTGGAGCTATATTTTTATTCACCACATGATATGTGTTTTGCTTGGAGCGTCTTGTATCGTAGGAGTCTTTTCTTTTTGTTGTGTCACAATCATCCTTGTTGCACACCTTTTGAGGGATACATGCACTCATCGTGAATTTGCTAGAATACTCATTGTGCTTCACTTATATCTTTTGAGCTAGACAATTTTGCTCTATGTGCTTCACTTAGATCTGTTAGAGCACGGCGGTGCGTAACTTGGTAGTTGTCTTGCACTATGAAAGTAGTCCCAAAGGTGATAGGTACCCAAAGAGGATACAATAAAACTTCCATCTTCATGTGCATTGATTAGAAAGAGAAGTTTGATTCCTCTCAATTAGTTTTGAGACATGGATTTGGTAATATTAAGAGTTATGTTAGTAGGGTGTTGTGAATCTACAAATACTTGTGTTGAAGTTAGTGATTCCCGTAACATGCACGTATGGTGAACCGCTATGTTAGGAAGTCGGAGCATAATTGATCTATTGATTGTCATCCTTTGTGTTGCGATCGGGATCGCGCGATGGTTAACACCTACCAACCCTTCCCCTAGGAGTATGCGTTTAGCACTTTGTTTCGATTACTAATAAAAACTTTCGCAATAAGTATGTGAGTTCTTCATGACTAATGTGAGTCCATGGTATAGATGCACTTTCACCTTCCACCATTGCTAGCCTCTCAAGTACCACGCAGTTTTCGCCGGTGCACAAACCCACCATATCCTTCCTCAAAACAGTCACCATACCTACCTACTATGGCATTTTTATAGCCATTTCGAGATATATTGCCATGCAACACCCACCGTTCCGTCTCATGACTTGTGCCGTCACTCTCATATTTCCATTGCATGATCGTAAGAAAGCTAGCGAGATGTTTCAACGTCATACGCCAAGCTAGATCGTTGCACATCCTGGTATACTGCCGGAGGTATTTCCTATAGAGACATCATCGTTCTAAGCTTTGAGCTGTGTGTAAATAAAAAGTGTGATGATCATCATTATTAGAGCATTTTTCCCATGTGAGGAAATAAAAAAAAGAGGCCAAAGTTGCCCAAAATAAAAAAATAGAAAAGAAAAAAAGAGGCCAAAGAGCCCAAACAAAAAAAGAAAAAGAGAGAAGGGACAATGCTACTATCTCTTTCCACACTTGTGCTTCATAATAGCACCATGTTCTTCGTGATTGAGAGCCTCTCGTTTTGTCACCACCATATACTAGTGGGAATCTTCATTATATAACTTAGCTTGTATATTCCAATGATGGGATTCCTCAAAATTGCCCTAGTTCTTCGTGAGCAAGCAAGTTGCATGCACACCCACTAGTTCTCCTTTTGAGCTTTCACATACTTATAGCTCTAGTGCATCTGTTGTATGGCAATCCCTACTCATTCACATTGATATCTATTAATGGGAATCTCCATAGTCCTTTGATACACCGAGTCAACGTGACCATCTCCTCCTTTTTGTCTCACAACCTCCACCACACTCTATTCCACCATAGTGTTATATCCATGGCTCACGCTCATGTATTGCCTGAGAGTTGAAAAAGGTTTGAGAAAGTAAGAGTGCGAAAACAATTACTTGGCCAATACCGGGGTTGTGCGTGATTTAAATTAGTTGTGTGGGGATGATGGAGCATAGCGAGACTATATGATTTTGTAGGGATAACTTTCTTTGGCCTTGTTATTTCGAAAGTTCATGATTACCTTGCTAGTTTGCTTGAAGTATTATTGTTTGCATGTCAATAGCAAACTATTGTTTTGAATCTTACGGATCTAAACATTCATGTCACATGAAAGAAGTTACAAAGGAGAACTATGCTAGGTAGCATTCCACATCAAAAATTCAGTCTTTATCACTTCCGTACTCGAGGACGAGCAGGAGTTAAGCTTGGGAATGCTTGATACGTCTCTAACGTATATATAATTTTTTATGGTTCCATGCTATTATCCTATCAAACTTTGGATGTTTTGTATGCCTTTTATATATTTTTTGGGACTAACTTATTAACTCAGTGCCAAGTGCCAGTTCCTATTTTTTCCGTGTTTTTGACCCCTTTCAGAGGAGAATTTTAAACGGTGTCCAAACGGAATAAAACTTCCGAAAATATTTTTTCCGAAACAGAAGATACGCAGGGGACATGAGAACCAAGGCACAGGCCACCAGGGGAGGCCACAAGCCCCCAAGGCACAGCCAGGGGGCCTGCGCCTAGCAGGCTTGTGGGCCCCCTGTAACGCCCTCGGTTCAATCGCGCGCTAATCATACACGCAATTGCGTACGATAAAACTCAAGGACTCACGCGAAGATATCACAACACAACTCTAGACACAAATAAAACAATATCAGCTTCATATTACAAGCTAGGGGCCTTAAGGGCTAGAATACGGAAGCTCGATAAACACACGAGTCAGCGGAAGCAACAATATCTGAGTACAGACATAAAACATGGGGTGCCTTAGAGAAGGCTAGCACAAAAGATACAACGATCGAACGAGGCGAGGCCTCCTGCCTGGGAACCTCCTAACCACTCCTGGTCTTCAGCGGCCTCCACGTAGTAGTAGGCACCGTCGGGGTAGCAGTCGCCGTCGGTGAGGACCTCCATCTCTTGGGCTCCATCATCTGGTCGCAGCAACGGATCAAGGGGGCAAAGGGGGAGCAAAGCAACGGTGAGTACTCATCCAAAGTACTCGCAAGTCTTACATCAGAACTATTCTAAGTATGCATCAGTATCAAAGAAGGGGGGTTATATGTGGACTCACTGCAGCAATGCGAGAATAGAGAGAGAAAGCCTAGTCCTATCGAAGACTAGCATCTTCAGGGTCTTGCAGCAATAGACGAGAGTAGAACAGGTGAAACACAAATAAGTCATATTGTTGCAGCAATATTAAAGTGAGGTCACGCCCAGAGATCCTCCCTCGAATCCCTACGAGGAAGCAATCCCGAGGCAACTAATTCCACTTAAGTAACAATTGTAGTTGTATAAGATCAGGGCACAACTCCAAGTCGTCATGTAACCGTGGACACGACTATTCGAATAGTTAATTTTCATCCCTGCACGGGTGCACCACATGTCCCATCACGCTCGATAACACTCTGGCCGAACACACTTTTCTGGGTCCTGCCCGACCTCGGAATATTGACACGTCGCAGCCCCACCTAAGACTCAACAAAGGGTTCGTGGGCCCAGTTCCCCTTCGCACTCCTGCAAGATGCGTGGGCGGCCGACGTCAGTCCTAGCATCCCTTAATCACAAGCGCGATGCATCTCGGGACCACTCGGGCGTGCGCCGCTACATTGCTGACTTCTGAAAAGCTTCGGCTGATACCGCGACGCCGAGTACCCATAATTCTTCCCGCGTAGCCGGTTAGTGCGAAAAGGTCTCTAACCAACCCAGATCAAATACCCAAATCCATTATCATTTTAATTAGGCCATCGACACAATCTCGCGGGAATCCACCTGTCTAACAAATAATCACCAATGATCCCAGTAACATGGTCGAGTAACTGTGTGGTTGTAACATCGGGGGAAATCCGAGGTATCACCCTTGTTGTGTTCTGAACGATGTATCCGTCAAGGTGGGCTTAGAGGAATCACCCTCGGGGCTCCCACACTTGAGGGGTTGCACGACAGAGGCATCTTCGGGAATGGTGAAAGAGGAATCACCCTCTATAACCACGACCGACTAGCTATACTACACAGATATCATCAGAAGTACTTAGCGAGGTGTCACCCTCGGTACCCGATAGTATCTCTGTAGCGTCGTACAACTAAGGGGGTGTATGTGATGTGTCTAGTCTGGCTCGTCGATCAGGGATCGAGATTTGAAAGCAGGAGTTCATCAAAAATAGGCTATGCATCAGATATAGGAGCTAACTACAACAGTAGAAAAATACTAATGCAAGCAGTAGGAAGAAAGACATAAGCGATATAGGAATGATCAAGGGGGGTTTGCTTGCCTTGCTGCTCTGCAGAAAACGACTGATCGGCAGGGTCGTAGATGTACCCGGCAGCAGCGTCAGTCTCGGGGTCTACCGGTAAGAAGAGGGGGAAGAAACAATAAATAATAGCAACAGTGCAACACAATGCATGACATGGCAAGATGCAGGCTAGACATGAGCTAACGCAGCAACATCCGTCATAGACGGGTCGGAAGAATATCTGACGATATTTTTCGGGTCTCTGGCTACTACCGGTCAGACGGAAAAACGATGGAAAAGTTCCATGTTTTCTATGCTAGGGACGCGTGATAGACGAATGGACCGTGTATCCCGGTTCGTCTCGTTCTGCTGATCAACTTTCATGTTGAACAAATTTTGATCTGACTTACGGATTATTTTATATTAATTTTTTAAGTTTTATTAATTATTTAGGAATTAAAAATATATTTAAATAAATTGATTAAAATCAATTATGACATCAGCATGATGTCATGCTGACATCAGCAGTTGACTCGTCAACTCACGAGTGGGTCACGTGCGTCAGAGACACACATTTTTAATTAGGTTTAATTATTAATTAACCAGATTAATTTAGTGGGGGACCCACGTGGCATACTCTAATTATTCTAATAACCTAACTAATTAATTAACTAATTAATTAAATAATATATCTATTTATTTATGTAATAAAACATATTTTTATTTTTATAATTTAATTTTCACTTTTCTTCAAAGCATGTGGGGCCTCCCTGTAAGTGGGAGTGGGGGTTTGACCCCACCGGTAAGTGGTAGTAGCCACATACACATATT
The DNA here is from genome assembly GCF_904849725.1 of Hordeum vulgare subsp. vulgare. NCBI lineage: Eukaryota > Viridiplantae > Streptophyta > Magnoliopsida > Poales > Poaceae > Hordeum > Hordeum vulgare. The sequence goes on from NC_058523.1 coordinate 326,844,063, forward strand.
TACCCATATAATAAACATAACATATTTCTCCATATACCTACATACAAAATACGTACGGCATCTAATACATACATACATACACAAATACATCATTTTATTTTTATTTTTATTTTTCTCATTTCTGTGCTAACTCTGTGTGTTCACAGAAGAACCTCTCTGGCAACAGAGAAAAGGAGCATCTCCATCTACCCCTACTCGATCCTAACGACGTCGGAAGGGAGCGTCGTTTGCTGGAATGGAACCTAGACGGCGCAAGGATGGAGACGGTGGGAGGATCCCGAAAAGAGGCACACCGACATTGACGAGAGGGCCCAGTGAAGCCGGAGTTCTCGGGAGGCGCGGAGGAGACGGCGAGGAGGAAGACACGGTGGTGGTGGTGACGGTTCCGGCGAGGTGGGTCGCCGAAGGGGCCTCCCGGACGGGGCCGGCCGGCGTGACGAGGAGGGGACCTCCCTGCCCGATCCCTCCTGGATCGAGCGGGAGGGAGGGTGCTCGTGGGAAGGGAAGGCCGGCGGGAGGTGAGGTGGGGGCCGGCGAGATGGGGAGGCTGCTAGCGGGTGATGGGAGGGAGGTCGGGCGAGGCGGTGGATGGGGCTCCTGGGAGCCGACGGGGGAGATCTGGGGCGGCAAGGAGGGACTGTGGGGAGGGAGGCCAACGGGAGGGCCTGGTGACGGGAGGATGGGGGCTCTCGGCGGGGAGGGAAGTGTCGTGGGGAGGGAGAGAGACCGAGAGGCACGGTGGTCATGGGGATTCTGTGCGTGGGGGTAGGTGCGCTCGAGGGGAGAGGTGAGCGCTGTAGGTGGGGCTCGGTGCGTGGGGTTGGTGGGAGTGGGGCTGCTGTCGAGCGGGAGAGGCGAGGGTTGCGGGGTGGCGGCGGCTAGTGGGATGGAGAGGGAGCCGGATCGGTTAGGGTTAGCCCCGTGGGAGCTTTATACCCCAGGGGGTGGGCCGAATGGGGGTGGCCGACTCGGCCAGTTTTGGCCCAGTTGGCCTAGCGGGTCTTTTTCTTTTTTTTCTTTTTCTTTTTTAATACTAGCATTATTATTTATTTTATTTTATTTTCATATTCTTTTACTATTTATTATATAAATATTTTTAATACTTTCTTTTATTTATTTATTTTCGTTTTACATTATTTTTATTTTAAACATATAGGGATTACAAATTCTAAAATGCCTGATTTATTATTATTATCCGCTAGAGAATTTTTATAACTTCCCGACGTTTTTATTTTAACAACCGAAATCTTACCTCGTTTGACTTTAATTCCAGGTCTCGAATTTTAATTCGGTTTCAACTAACAATCGCGAGAGCAACGATAGTAATCACCATGACGTGGCATCATTAGTAAGGATCATTGTAGCTTAATTACATTCATTACTGTAGCAAAAGCTGAGGATGTCACAACTCTCCCTACTAACAAAATTCTCGTCGCGAGAATTAAGAGGTAGATGGAAAGAGCTTGGGGTATTCATCACGAAGATGATCCTCGCGTTCCCAAGTGGCTTCAGTTTCAGAATGATTTGACCACTGCAGTTTAAGGAACTTGGTGACTTTGCGACAAGTCTTACGTTTAGCTTGGTCGAGAATGCGGACTGTATGCTCTTTATGTCACGCCCAAGATGCGACCCTATCCTCAATTTGGCACGAGGCCTCATCAGGGATAGAAGCGCATCTCGTCGTGTCGCAAGAATGGATATCGTTACAAGTACATGTACTGAAAAGAAGAGATATAAATATAGAATTGGCTTACATTCGCCACAAGCTACATCAGAGTCACATCAGTACAATACATAATCATCATGAACAAGAGCAGGGTCCGACTACGGACGAAAACAAACAAGAAAAGAAGAACGACGTCCATCCTTGCTATCCCAGGCTGCCGGCCTGGAACCCATCCTAGATCGATGAAGAAGAAGAAGAAGCAACTCCAAATGTACAATCAACGCGCTCTCGTCAAGTAACATTTACCTGTACCTTTAACTGGTGTTGTAGTAATCTGTGAGCCACAGGGGACTCAGCAATCTCATTTCCAAAGGTATCAAGACTAGCAAAGCTTAATGGGTGAGGTATGGTTAAGTGGTGAGGTTGCAGCAGCGGCTAAGCACATATTTGGTGGCTAAACTTACGAGTACAAGAGATAAGAGGGGGAAAATCTACGCTTAGCGGACGTGACTACTGGTGATCAAATGAATGATCCTGAACACCTACCTACGTCACAGATAACCCCACCGTGTCCTCGATCGGAGAAGGAACTCACGAAAGATACAGTCACGGTTACGCACACAGTTGGCATATTTTAATTAAGTTAACTTCAAGTTACCTAGAACCAGTGTTAAACAAAGTTTCCACGTTGCCACATAACCGCGGGCACGGCTTTCCAAAAAGATTTAACCCTGCAGGGGTGCTCCAACTAGTCCATTACAAATTACCACAAGCCGCATAGAAATCCTCGATCACGAAGCTCGCGATCTCGTCGGACTCCTTAGTGGAAAACCTCAACTCTGAGATTACCCAAAGCATCACCGGAATCCCGATACACAAGATATTTCGTCAAAGGTAAAACTAATCCAGCAAGGCCGCCCGATGTGTCGACGATCCCGATAGGAGCCGCGTATCTCGTTCTCAGGACACGACGGATGGAAAAGCCTGCAGGTACCAAACCTCGAGTTGCCCCGTGGTGGCCCCGCAGTCTGCCCAGTTTGGACCAACACTCATGAGGAGCACTGGCCCGGGGTTGATTAATTATCCTCAGGGTCCGGAAAGTCCCTATGCAATTTTATTAGGTTATTAGGAAAATGTAGTACCAAAGTTGGGCCTTCCCAGACCAGCTTTAATCTAAAACGTATTATCAACGGGGTCCCCATAACAACCCCGATCGTGTTAGGAGCGCTCAATTATGAAACATAACACCGGTAGCCGAAAACTAAGGGGGCAAAGGTGGAACAAAACACCAGGCTAGAAAGGCCAAGCCTTCCACCTTTTACCGAGTATTTAGGTGCATTAAATTAAATAGCATTTAATATGGTGATATAACAAGGAACCCATGTTATCACATGGAAGCAACTGCACCTGCAACTAACAACGCTAACAACATGGTTAAGCAAGCAGTAACATAGCCAAACAGTGGTTTGCTAGGTTGATCAGGTTGAGGGTTTCCATGGCATTGTTGAGAGGCTGATATTTAACATGTGGTAGGCAACGAGACATAATCGACAGAAGCGATAAAACTAGCATGGCAATGATAGTAATGGTATCTGGGGAAATGGTCATCTTGCCTGAGATCCCTCTTGGAAGAAGAATGACTCCGTGAAGCAGACGAACCGATGTAGTCGAACGGGTCGTCACAATCCGGCACGTTGCGGAACTCTATCGAGACGAAGCAAACCGGAAACACAAATCAACACACGGAATTCACCAGACGATGCACAACACATATGATGCATGAGCAGCTCAAAGCATGCAAGTCACGGCATGGCAATTCACGTATATCAAACACTACACATTAAGTGAAGTTCAATATGCCACGAGTTGCATATTGACGAAACTCCATGTTTATTTATTTAGTTCTATCCCGATTATATACATGACATTATTAAATGTGGTTAAACATGGCAAGAGGTGAAGCGTAATTAAACTACCTATCTAGGCATTTTAAATGAGGTCGGGAATGACATATAGTATCTCCGAGACAATCTCACATGTTAATTTACAATTCTGTCCAGATCTGAAATAACACATTTAATTAGTTGCTAAACAGCCAAAAAATAGTTTCACGTGATTCTACGCGTCGTTACAAGCAATTTACACATAGAGATCATATCCAACGGAGCTACGGTTCAAAAGATACGGACACCGCAAGATATGATGGCATGAATGCAATATGTGTGCAACGACGATCACGAGCACTTCAAAACATACAACCAGCAAGATAAAATGAAACTACACGAGATTCTAAGTAAGTTTCATGTAGGACACCATCAAATCGGAGCTACGGTTCAAAAACTACGAGCAAAACAAGATATCACTACAATCTGCCAAAATCAGCCACATAGCATTTTGTACGCCCCACAACTACGAGCTACTCAACTCCAATATACTCAACCAAGGCATGTCACGAAAGAGGGCAAGAAGCACTACCACAAACAACTAACAACAACTAGCATGGAAGCATGGATCACTAGGAAAAGAAGTCACAAAATGACTTCTCACACACTATTTCAGACTTAGTGAAAATAACACCTCATGAAAGTGCAGTTTTTGGTCTGAAGGCATATTGACAGCAGCAAAATCGTAAGCTACAGGACTCCAAATGGCATGAAAATTCAAAGCATGCTAGAGAATCACAAAGTCTACAACTAACTCCATTGCACCAACCTCAAAAGAGATACATATCACAAGATAGAAGCAAAACAAAACAGCAACAAAATATAACAGATTCCAGACTTGGAAATATTTCAGCAACTCTAAAATATCACTATTTCTAGCAACTTGAGAGCAAGCAAACCACACCTAAACATGCATTTCTATTGCAACCAAAAATACCAGGGGCTAGACTAAACATCAAAGAACAACTCCCTAGTTGACAACTTGATCATAGCACGCACGGAATAAATCCTACGAAATAGACAAGAGGGCAACAGAGCAAAATATCGCACGAACTAACTTGCTCAAAAGCTAAAACTAATTGCATAGAAAAATCCTATGGATTTTTCTACCCCGAAAACAAATAAAACATGTGGGGTTGCACAACAATAGATTCACCACACGTAAATGCGAGATATAAACCTAAACACGGAAAATAAACTAGCGGCAAATCCCTACACGAAAAAATATGAATGACTACTCTAAAATACATGGAAAAGTGGTTCCTAAAACATGGGCATTTTATCTACGACATACGAGCAATCCGGGCACGCACGAAAATTAAACACGGGCAATATCCTATTTGGACAGCACGTAAATCTATGCATATGGCGGCTCAAACTAAGTCAAACAAATATGCAAGTTGTGAAATCGTATTCTACGCGCAAAACTACCCAAAAACCATATACTACACGTTCCGATCCGACTTATGAAATAAAAATTACGGGCGTTCTAATATTACTATATTTCCTGAAATCTATCTAAATCGAAAACTCCAAATAAACCTATTGGGCCGAACCCATCTGCGGGCCTAAACAGAGGCAGCGCAAGATAGCAATTGCTCGCCTGGGGCGAGGGAAAAGAGGCAGGGGAGACCTCACCTCGGTTGGGCCGGCCTGGAGGTGGGCCTAGGGTCGATGGAGAGCAGGCCCACGCGGCCAGGGGCGAAGCGAGGCAGGCCTCGGCCTAGCCCGCGACTGGGCCGACGAGGGGTGCGCTGACGTGGCCCGCTCGGTGTTGGGGCGAGGCGCTCGTCTCCTCTTGTCGTTCTCCTCGATCTAGGGGAGGCGGCGGCGCTGGGGTTCGCTCTCCCGTGGACGAGAGGAGGAGGCGGGGCGAGGCTCCTGCATGGGGGCGGCCACCTGACGTGCACCTAGCGCCGGTTGCCCCCGGGATCCGGCGTGGCGGAAAGGAGCAGTCGGCTCCTCCTGCTAGGGTTCGACGGGGCCGAGCTGGGGGTGCGGGATCCGGGCAGGCTCCGGCTCAAGGCGAGCAGCGGCGGGGGCTACTCCAGCCGGCAGTGGGGGATCCGGCTAGGAGTTGCGGGCATGGGAGGGGCTGCGGCATGGGAGGAGTTGCAGGCACGGGAGGATCTGCGAGCATGGGAGGATCTCGTGTGGTCGCCCGGACATGTCCGAGTTGGTCACGGATATGTCCGGTAGGTGGGTTTTTGGGCAAATCTGGGCCTTTGGATGGATATCCAATGGTCCAGATCTGACCTGAGATTGGATTTCGGGGAGAGAGGAGGTGGAGCTAGCAGGTGGGTTTTTTCTAGGGGGGTGGCTGCAAAAATGACTAGGCGAAACCCTAGTGAAGTGAGAGGGTCTCTCTAGGGGGTGTTACTTATATAGGGTTGAGCTAAGGTGGGTAGACCTCGTCCGTCCGGTCGTGATCCGACGACCACGAACGGAGGAAGTGGGTAGGTGGCACTACTGACCTCTGTAGATGGGCTATGTAGGGATGAGAGGGAAATGGGCGACCCGACAACGATATTTAACCACCGATAAAACGTCCGATGATAGAACGAATACGGTGCCGCTATGGTCGACCATTCGGGTACCAGACGGACTCCGATTGCGACGAAACTTGACAGTCGGCCTACCTATATTAAAATAAGACCGCACGTCAAATCTCAACCCAATCATAGAAAGTTTTACGCACACTTTTAAAAACAAGATTTGAATGTTGTCGTGGGTGCGTGCGAGTGTGGTCGGGCTCAGAACGGACAACGACGAGAACCGGCAACTAACAACGGACGCAAGTTTTGAAAACTGGCGGCAAAGGGATGCCGATGCAATGCTTGATGATGCGCATGATGCGATGATGATGCGACAAATAAAAATAAACACACGACGGGAACGGAATAGAAGGGGAATCTTCTGGAACGTCGGTCTCGGGTTGTCACACTTTATAACAGAGGTCTTGTTGCAGCTCAAGCATATCATGATCCACTGCTCGAATAGGATCCTTGAAGCAGCGGCGGAGCTGAGAAACATGGAAGACATCGTGAACCTGAGAAAGGTTCGACGGCAGTTCCAATTCATAAGTGATGACCCACAAGTATAGGGGATCAATCGTAGTCCTTTCGATAAGTAAGAGTGTCGAACCCAACGAGGAGCAGAAGGATCTGACAAGTGGTTTTTAGCAAGGAAATATCTGCAAGCACTGAAATTGTCGCTAACAAGTTATTGTGTGGTGAGATGATTCGTAGCAAGCAACACATAACAAAAGTAGCAACGGTGCAGCAAAGCGGCCCAATCCTTTTGTAGCAAGGGACAAGTGTGGACAAAGTCTTATAGGAGGAAAAACGCTCCCGAGGACACACAGGAATTTCTGTCATGCTAGTTTCATCATGTTCATATGATTCGCGTTCGTTACTTTGATAGTTCGATATGTGGGTGGACCAGCGCTTGGGTACTGCCCTTACTTGGACAAGCATCCCACTTATGATTAACCCCTCTCGCAAGCATCCGCAACTACAAAAGAAGAATTAAGACAAAGTCTAACCATAGCATTAAACTAGTGGATCCAAATCAGCCCCTTACGAAGCAACGCATAAACTAGGGTTTAAGCTTCTGTCACTCTAGCAACCCATCATCTACTTACTACTTCCCAATGCCTTCCTCTAGGCCCAAATAATGGTGAAGTGTTATGTAGTCGACGTTCACATAACACCACTGGAGGAAAAACAACATACAACATATCAAATTACCGAATGAATACCAAATTCACATGACTACTATTACCATGACTTATCCCATGTCCTGAGGAACAAAAGTAACTACTCACAAAGCATAATCATATTCATGACCAGAGAGGTAATGAGTAGCATCAAGGATCTGAACATAAACTCTTCCACCAAGTAATCCAACTAGCATCAACTACAAAGAGTAATCAACACTACTAGCAACCTTACAAGTACCAATCCGAGTCGCGAGACGGAGATTGGTTACAAGTGATGAACTAGGGTTTGCAGATGAGATGGTGCTCATGAAGATGTTGATGGTGACGAGTCCCCTCCGATGAGAGGAGTGTTGGTGATGACGATGGCGATGATTTCCCCCTCTGGGAGGGAAGTTTCCTCGGCAGGATCGTCCTGCCGGAGCTCTAGATTGGTTCTGCGCAAGTTCCGCCTCGTGGCGGCAGTGAATCCACGAAAAAGCTCCTCTCTGATTTTTTCCTAGACGAAACCCTTCATATAGCAAAAGAGGGGGGCAAGTGGGCCAGCAGGCTGCCCACAAGCCCTCATGGCGCAGCCTGGGGGGTGGCCGCACCGTGCACGCTTGTGGGCACCCCCTGGCGCCTCTCTGGCACTTCTTCGGCCCAGTATTTTTGATAAATGAGGAAAAAAATCCTCATTGATTTTTACGGCGTTTGGAGTTGCGCAGAATAGGTATCTCAACTTTGCTCCACTTTCAGGCCAGAATTCCAGTTGTCGGCATTCTCCCTCTTCATGTAAACCTTGCAAAATAAGAGAGAAAAGGCATAAGAATTGTACCGTGAAGTGAAATAACAGCCAAAGAAGCGATAAATATCAACATAAAAACATGATGCAAAATGGACGTATCAACTCCCCCAAGCTTAGACCTCGCTTGTCCTCAAGCGAAAGCCTAGCTCAATAAATATGTCCACATGTTTAGGGAGAGAGGTGTCAGCAAAACAAGATACGAACATGCATGCATCATGATCAAGATCAGAACAGCAATACCAACATATAATCTCTCATGCTAAAGTGATAATTCCTTCACAAAGTAAAGCATGGATCAAGAACCTTACCGAGAAGTAACAACCGATAGCCTTTAGTCATTGAAGCAATTGCAATTTATCACAACATCAGAAAGAGTCAAATAAGAGCTTGTAAAGCAAATCCACATACACAATCATTCTTTCGTTCTCTACAATTGCTACAACTCACGTGGTACTCATGAGATCAAAGTTTCAGCTGGACACAGAGAAAGATAGGGGCTTACAGTTTTGCCTCCCAACTGCTTACCTCAAGGGTAATGTCAACAATAATAATTCATGAATACTAACCTCCAAGTTGACATATGAATATAGATCTTTCCCGAGCATATGATGTTAGCCAAGACAAAGGCGAAATAGGGAATTGGTGAAGATCACCATGGCTCTTTCAAGGGCAAAAAGTAAAGGTACAAGATAGGCCCTTCGCAGGGGGAGGCAGAGGTTGTCATGCGCTTTTGAGTTTTGGATGCGTGTCCTCTTAATGCGGAGGAACGTCACTTTATATTGCCTCCTGTGATAAAGAACTTTATTATGCAGACTGTCGCTTTTATGTCTTCCTCATCACAGGTTCGTACAAAGCTTATTTTCCACACACTAATAGATCATACATATTAGAGAGCAATTTTTATTGCTTGCACCGGTGGCAACTTACTTGAGGGATCTTATTCAATCCATAGGTAGGTATGGTGGACACTCATGGCAAAACTGGTTTGAAGGTTTATGGATGCACAGGTAGTATCTCTACTTGGTGCGGGAGTTTTGGCTAATATGAGGTGGAAGCAATCGTCACATGCTAAGGGATCTCTAATCATATAACATTGTTCAGAGCCAAGCAAACACAATTCATTATGTTGTCTTCCTTGTCCAACATCTACTTCTAGGCATGCAATAGTTTAGTGAGTGTTCACAATCATAGATGGTGTGAGAGATGATATATTTATATGTGAACCTCTCCTTCTTTATCACTTCCTATTAATTGCAACAATGACCAAGGTCTACGTTTGCCTACCCTCAACAAGTTTCAATCCTCATTCTTTTTATATGTGAAGCCATCACTTCCACATGATCTTTCATGCTTTTGTTCTATTCTCACTCTTTTGATCATGGCAAGAGGCAAAGCCCTTAAACGGGGGTGACACAAAGCAAAACTCAAGACTAAAACACTAAGACTTTTAATCCACTAGAGAAAAAAAACTGAAAAGGAAAACTAAAGCAAAGGTAAAGGCAAAAGATGTGATGGTGATACGATACCGGGGCAACTCCCCCAAGCTTGGCACAAGCCAAGGGGATTGCCCATACCAATGCTCAGTTGTCTTCCCTTGGTGGTGAAGGTGGAGGAGTTGTTGCAGAGGTCTTGAGCTTGTTTAATTTCCACTTGAGCATAAAATTATGCTCCCTCATATCATCATTTTCCTCTTCAAGCTTCAACGCCCTTTGGCATAATTCCTGCTTACTCTCCTACAAGAAACGGGAAGGGATAAACAAAGTCTTAGGCTTGTTCCTTGAGTCAGGGAGGCTCGACTTCTTGAACTCCACATGCGTGTGTCCAGGTTGAGGTAGAGTAGCCTCCTCTTCATCGGAACTTGTTTGTTCCATCCCCTTGGGATCATAATCTTCCTCCTCATTAGTGGTCCAGCCATAAGGATCCAAGTCCCCATAGACTTTGGGGTTAGCAAGGTTATCTACCACATAGCTTTCCCCCTCTGAATCCTGAGAAGACATCTTGACCTTGATCTGCGGCAGAAAACAAGCTTGAAACGAAAAACAGAGGAAATCTGCGTGATGCAGGGGTCAGACCAAACGGGAGTATATATAATAATTTTTTTCAGACCAGAAGGACTACCCTGCACGAAAACGGAGTCTGAGAGGTGCACGAGGTGGCCACAAGCCCTCACGGCGTGGCCAGGGGGTGGGCCCGCGCCGTGCAGGCTTGTCGCCTCCTCGCGCACTTTCCGGACTACTTCCATTTTTGTATTTTTTTCAAATATTCCAAAGCGGAGAAAATTTCCTACTAGAAAAGTTTTTGACTCTTTTTTCTTACTGAATCACATACCTCTCCGTTTTCGGAGTCTGAAACAGGCTGATAAACATCCTTAGGTATTCCTCCGGAGTTATAGTATTAATGATATTGCTTTCAACATTTATGGGAGTACCTAAGATATAATGCTTGATTCTTTGCACATTTACAACTCTCGGACAATTACCTTCCGTGTTGTTCATCTTGATAGCACCGGAACGATATACTTCCTCAACAACATAGGGACCTTTCCATTTAGAGAGAAGCTTGCGTGCAAAGAATCTTAAACGAGAGTTATATAGCAAGACATAATCACCTACATTTAACTCACGCTTTTGTATCCTCTTATCATGCCACCTCTTAACCTTCTCTTTGAACAGCTTGGCATTCTCATATGCCTGAGTTCTCCACTCATCAAGCGAGCTAATATCAAATAACCTCTTCTCGCCTGCAAGTTTGAAATCAAAGTTGAGCTCTTTGATTGCCCAATAAGATTTATGCTCTAGCTCAAGAGGTAAGTGACATGCTTTCCCATACACCATTTTGTACGGAGAGATGCCCATGGGATTCTTATAGGCAGTCCTATAAGCCCACAGTGCATCATCGAGCTTCTTAGACCAATTCTTTCTAGACCTGTTGACAGTCTTTTGTAGAATCAGTTTAATCTCTCTATTACTTAGCTCTACTTGACCACTGGACTGAGGGAGATAGGGAGACGCACTTCTATGGTTGACATCGTACCTATCAAGCATTTTACGAAAAGCACCATGAATGAAATGTGAACCACCGTCGGTCATTAGATATCTAGGGACTCCAAATCTAGGGAAGATAACTTCTTTCAGCATCCTGATAGAGGTGTTGTGATCAGCACTACTAGTGGGGATAGCTTCTACCCACTTAGTGACGTAATCAACAACAACTAAGATGTGAGTATACCCATTGGATTTTGAAAAAGGACCCATACAATCAAAGCCCCAAACATCAAATGGTTCAATGACAAGTGAATAGTTCATAGGCATTTCCTGACGTTTGCTAATATTACCTATTCTTTGACATTCGTCACAAGACAAGACAAACTTACACGCATCCTTGAAGAGAGTGGGCCAATAGAAACGATTGCAATACCTTGTGTGCAGTTCTATCTCCCGCATGGTGTCCTCTGTAGGCCTCGGAGTGACACTTTTGTAGGATCTGTCCCTGTTAATGTTCAGGTACACAATGTCTAATAACACCATCTACTCCTTCCTTATAAAGGTGAGGATCATCCCAGAAGTAATGTCTCAAGTCAAAGAAGAATTTCTTCTTTTGCTGGTACGTGAAACTAGGTGGTATATATTTGGCAACGATATAGTTTGCATAATCAGCATACCACGGTGCACTACGTGAAGCATTAATGACATTCAATTGCTCATAGGGAAAGCTATCATCAATAGGTTGTGGGTCATCAAGAACGTTCTCCAACCTAGACAAGTTATCTTCTACTGGGTTATCAGCACCCTTTCTGTCGACAACGTGCAAATCAAATTCTTGTAGCAAGAGAACCCATCTGATAAGGCTAGGTTTAGCGTCTTTCTTCTCCATGAGGTACTTAATAGCGGCGTGATCAGTGTGAATAGTGACTTTGGAATCAACTATCTAAGACCTGAACTTTTCACATGCAAATACGACTACTAAAAATTCCTTCTCCGTAGTAGCATAGTTTCTTTGGGCACTGTCTAGAGTTTTACTAGCATAGTGAATAACATTCAACTTCTTATCAACTCTTTGCCCTAGAACAACACCAATCGCATAATCACTAGCATCACACATGATTTCAAAAGGTAAGTTCCAATCAGGTGGTTGAACAATAGGTGCAGTTATCAAAGCCCTCTTAAGTATTTCGAAGGCTTCCTCACAATCATCGTCAAAGACAAAAGGAATATCCTTTTGCAAGAGATTGGTAAGAGGCTTAGAAATCTTAGAGAAGTCTTTAATGACCTTCTATAGAAACCAGCATGACCAAGGAAACTTCTTATACCTTTGATATATGTGGGGTATGGCATTTTCTCGATTGCATCAACCTTAGCCTTATCAACTTCAATACCTCTTTTAGAAATTTTATGACCTAATACGATGCCTTCATTAACCATAAAGTGGCACTTCTCCCAATTCAAGACAAGATTGGTATCTTTACATCTCTGCAAGACTCGATCAAGGTTGCTGAGGTAATCATCAAAGGAAGACCCATAAACGGAGAAGTCATCCATGAAAACCTCAACAATCTTTTCACAAAAGTCAGAGAATATAGACATCATACATCTTTGAAAGGTGGCAGGTGCATTACATAAGCCAAAAGGCATACGTCTATAAGCAAAGGTACTGAAAGGGCAGGTGAAAGTGGTTTTCTCCTGATCAGATTGTGCAACTGGTATTTGGGAGAAACCAGAATAACCGTCTAGAAAGCAGAAGAGTGTGTGTTTGGACAGCCTTTCTAGCATTTGGTCGATAAAAGGCAAAGGGTAATGATCTTTCCTAGTGGCTTTATTCAGTTTCCTAAAATCGATCACCATCCTATAGCCAGTAATAATCCTCTGTGGGATCAATTCATCCTTATCATTAGGGACAACGGTAATGCCTCCCTTCTTAGGGACGCAATGCACCGGACTCACCCAATCGCTGTGAGCAACAGGATAAATGATACCTGCTTCTAGGAGCTTTAGTATTTCTTTTCTTACTACTTCTTTCATCTTAGGATTTAATCTCCTTTGATGATCAGCAACTGGTTTGAAATCAGGATCAGTTTTAATCTTGTGCTGGCATAGAGTGGGACTAATGCCCTTAAGATCATCAAGAGTATATCTAATAGAAGCACGGTGCTTCCTCATAGTTTTTAGCAACTTCTTTTCTTCATGCTCTCAGAGGCTAGCACTAATAATGACAAGATATATCTCCTTTTCATCAAGATAGGCATACTTAAGAGTATCAGGCAACTGTTTAAGCTCGAACACAGGATCACCCTTTGGTGGGGGTGGATCCCCAAGCAGTTCAATAGGCAGATTATTCTTAAGGATAGGATATTGTTCTAAGACAACTCTATCTATCTCATCCCTTTCATCCATATGCATATCGTTTTCATGCTCAAGCAAGTATTGCTCTAAGGGATCAGTAGTAGGCACGGCAATAGAGGCTAAGGCAATAGTTTCATCCCTACTAGGCAACTCCTTTTGTAAGTGCATCTAGTGACCCTTAGTGATTTTGGTGGTTTGAAGACTTATAGGTTAAGTATCTAATGTGTTTATGAGTGTACACAGGATCTATAAGTCATTGAGGAGTTTGAGATATTTGAAGAATATCGACCCGTAAAAATATATATCTTTGGTTGAAGAAATTGGTCTGAAGCTGAAGAAATGAATCGCGAGGAATCTGCGATGAAATTGATATTCCTCATGAAGATACTGAAATTGATGAATTCGGTGTGTCCTGAAGAAAATCACTTTGAAGAATTTGAAGCATGAAGACTTACTCTTTCTGTTTTATTTTCTTCGCATTTGACTGATAGGAACACCGTACTGTTAAAGGGGGTCAAAGTTACACTTCGGAATGAATTTCCTCATGATGCTCAACCCAAGCCTAATCCTATCAAAAGCCTCAAGTGAGGAATACGAGTGACATGAGGACTCTCACAGTTGAGGGTTCCGACCGTTTTGATAGCCACGCCAAGTCATTGGTCTTATACACTCCAACGGTCATAATATTTAAGGGCATTAGTGTCAAATCATGTCGGGATGCTCCCAGGCTATAAATAGCCACCCCCCACAACCATTAGCTGGTTGGCTGTTCCGTTAGAATCTGACACTTGTCATAAGAGCAACCCAATTCCTCAGAGTCTTCAAGAGTAATTCATCAGTGAGGAAATACCCCATACACCGAAACCACAAACCAAACCTAGTGATTGAGCATCACTGAAGAAGTTGTTCCTGTGTGGGACTGAAGCCTTTTACCTTTGAAGACTGTGCATCCTCCAGACGGTTAGGCGTCATGGTCTAGAGCTTTCCAGCAGTCAATTGTGGATCGCCGGGTGACCAAGTTTGTGAGGGTTTGGAAGTCTGCCCTGAAGACTTACCACGAGTGTTGGGCGAGGACTGTGTGTTCTTAGCCCAAGGAGAACACGGTAGGGACTGTGTGTCCCGGGACTGTGTGTCCTTTGGTTTCAATACCAAGCCGCTCCAAACCAGATGCACGACTGTCACAACAGTTGGAACTGGGTCATCAACGACTGTCTTCACTGAGAAACGGGTTCTAATTCCTCAACTCCTTACTTTCCTCATATTATGTGTTGATGACTTTCACTTCCACTGTTTGAAGAATTTGCTGAAGACTTTCTCTGAATTTCCTCACCCCAAATTCTTCACGTCAGTTAATCCTCATCTGTATTCTGCGTGCCTGCTCATAGTGCAATCTGTTTTCACATTCCTCACTCCGAAAAACTACTGTTGTGAAACTTTAAACTTCTCATCCTTTACTGTTTCCGCTGTAAGTTAGTCATCAGTGATGAATTTCCTCAAAAGGAATTTCCTCAGTGATGAAATTCTAAAAATCTCCTATTCACCCCCCTCTAGTCGATATAACGCACTTTCAATTGGTATCAGAGCAAGGTACTGCCTTGTTATGTGTGATTTTGGTTTAACCACCTGGAGTTTTAGTTATGTCGACTACAGGCATGTTTAAGGTGACTGCAGCATGTCCTACCTTCGAAGGAAAGAACTTTCCCTTCTGGAAGAACAAAATGCAAATGCATCTACAAGCTATTGATAATGATCTCTGGTATATTGTGGAACATGGCGTCCCCATCATCTCTGCTAGTGTCTCTGCTGCTGATGTGAAGAAATTCAAGCAACTCGATTCTCAAGCGAAGAATATCATCTGTGGCCATCTGAGCCCAGGCCAGTTTGGAAGAGTAAGTGCTTTGGGCTCTGCAACACTGATCTGGGAGAGACTGTGCAAGGTAAATGAAGGAGTATCAACCCAGCGTGACTCTCGTGTTGATATTCTTCGTAATCTCTTCAATCACTTCAAGAGACATGACAATGAAAGCTGCCAAGACACATTTGATCGCCTCACTGACATATCAAATGAACTGCAAGCACTGGGAGCTCGAGACATCACTGATCACGAAGTTGTGAAGAAACTGCTGAGATCTTTGGATTCTTCATTTGATACTTTAGTTCTGATGATTCAAGAAAGACCAGACTACAAGATGCTTGATCCAGCTGATATACTCGAAAGGCTAAATACTCATGAATTCCAGCTAGAAGAAAAGAAAGATCTATATGGACCAAGTTATTCCAGACCATGTGCACTAAAGGCTAGAGCAATTTCCTCATCTAAAGAAGAAGACACAGATGACAGCATTGGTGACCCTGAAGAATTTGGACAGGAGCTTGCAATGCTCGTGAGGAAATTCCAGAGATTTACACGACGTGGCCAGTTTGGTAAATCTTCAAGAAGAGACGTGAGGAAATCAGAATCTTCATCTGAGGACTACAAGAAGCGAACCTACCACAAGTGCAAGAAATGAGGTCATTACATTGCTGATTGTCCCCGTTGGGGAAAGGAATCAAATAAGAAGAAATACAAGGATGACAGTTCTGATGACTCGAAGAAGAAGAAGAAATCTTCAAAATCCTCATCTTCAAAGCCCTCATCGCACAAGAAGACTAGTTTCAGAAAGGCTCGGGCACTCATTGGCAAGGAAATGGACTCAAAGGCAGAATCAGAGGAAGGTGATGAAGAAGAGGGTTCTGATGAAGATTCAGAATCCGGACAGG
The DNA here is from genome assembly GCF_904849725.1 of Hordeum vulgare subsp. vulgare. Lineage (NCBI taxonomy): Eukaryota > Viridiplantae > Streptophyta > Magnoliopsida > Poales > Poaceae > Hordeum > Hordeum vulgare. The sequence goes on from NC_058523.1 coordinate 326,860,276, forward strand.
CTAGTCTTGCACTGGCAACCACTTTCGTTAGCAAGTCAATCTTCAATCTTGAAGAAAATGATTGCACCATCCACACTGATGACTATGCTGATGACTTCACTCCAACCTATTGCTTCATGGCAAAAGGTTCAAAGGTACCAAATAATGCCTCCTCCTCTGATTCAAGTGACTGTGAACCTGATGATTATAAGAAACCCAGTTACAGTAAACTTGCTATCATTGCCACTAAACAACAAACTGCCCTGGAAAAGCTTCAGAAACTGCTAGATAAAAGTGATGATCTGTTGAATGATGAAATGAACCTTACCCAAATCTTCACTGAAGATGTGAAAAGTCTTTAGTCTAGATTTGATAATCTTTAGGATCATTATGATACACTCCTCACTGGTCATGAGAAGCTTTCCTATGAATTTCTTCAAAGGAAGCTTGATCTTGAGAAGCTGAGGATGTCTCATGATGATCTTCGTATGGAAAATGATTCATTACTAGCTCAACAGATCAGCGCTGGTCAAGTTGAATTCATTCCTCCATGTCTTAAATGCATTGAACGCGAAACTACTAATTACTCACCAGAATCATCAAATGCTACTATTGCTACAAATTCTTCAACTGCACCTGTTGTGTCTATTTCCTCACTTGAGGAAAACACAAATGTTACTGATGAAAATGCAGGGTTGAAGGAATTGTACGTGACAGGCATATACAAAAGCCTCAAAGGACATCAAACCCTTTGTGATGTGCTCAAAAAGCAGATCTTGAACAGGAACCCAAGGAAAGAAGGAATTGCCTTTGAGAGGAAATTAAATGCTGATGGATCCTATTGGAAACCTGAGCAGTATCCCAAAACCTCATGGGTTGCTGCTACTGGGCCTCCTTTTGATCCATCTAATCAAACTGGCTTTTCATGTGAATTATCCTATTCCTCAGATGAGTCATTTGACTCCAGCTATAAACTGTTCAAAAATCAATCTGGTGAAGTATTTGCTCGATATGTTGGAACTAACTACAGGAATGGCCCTCCCTTGAGGAAAATCTGGGTTCCCAAAAGTTGTCTTGAAAATCTTCAGGTGAATGTCCTCATGACACCACCACTGAAGAATCTGAACCCCAGATCAAATTCCTCAGGAGGACCAAAGTCTTCAAGAGGATCAAAATCCTCAACTGGTCAAAACTATGCTCGTACTCGTGCTAATGCGTCTAACATGCAGGGAAACTACAAGGAATATGAATATGAGCGTTACTCCTCAAATCATTATGTTCATAAATCCTCAAACCAGTTCTCTGCATGTTCATATGAGTACTTTAGCCCCCCTACTGTTAAGAGAAGTGCATTGGCTTCAATGCCACCTTTCTCATATGGTGCTCGCAGGATGATGAATGCTTTGCCACCCCTTCAGAAGTGGGCGGTGAAGAAATCGAACTAATCACTTCTACAGGTCAGGTCTCCAGATGAAAATCATCATCTGAAGAATTTGCTGGAGACCTGAGGAAATGCTTGATAGGACGCAAGCTAATGATTGATGAAATAGAAATATTTCACACGTCCTTATATTTTTGTTATGATGAAATTCTTATCTGATGAAATCAATATCATATTCTTCAAATCTGAAGCATATGAGATGGTAAGCTGTACTAATTCATCTGCAGGATGACAAACCCAAGAATACTGAGTGGGTTCTTGATAGTGGTTGCACACATCACATGACTGGTGATAAAATCTTACTGATGAATATGCCACTAACTCCATCACCTCTGAAGCAAATCACATATGCTGACAAAGGTAAAAGCAAGGTATTGGGACTTGGCAAAGTGGCTATTTCCAAGGATAGGCATATGGACAAAGTGATGCTTGTTGAATCCCTTGGTTTTAACCTCATGTCTGTCTCGATGCTTTGTGATCTTGATATGATTGTTATCTTTGGTAGATATAGATGTGTAGGCATCATGGAATCTGACAGATCCAAAGTCTTCGAAGGTGTAAGAAGAGGGGATTTGTACATTGTTGATTTCTCTACAGGTCCTCAACCAGCCACTTGCTTACTAGCAAAAACCTCAGAAGGATGGTTGTGGCACCGAAGACTAGATCATGCAAGCATGAGGAATTTGCACACGCTCGCGAAGAAGAAGCATGTCATCGGCATGGAATCAGTCAAATTCCTCAAGGATCATCTCTGCGGTGCTTGTGAATCTGGGAAAATGACCAGACCCAAGCATCCCTCGAAGACTATCATGACCACTACACGTCCATTCGAATTGCTTCATATGGATCTATTTGGACCTACTCACTATGCCACACTAACCAATGCAGCATCTTTATATGGCTTCGTCATAGTTGATGATTATTCCAGATATACTTGGGTGCATATCATAGTGTATAAAACTGAAGTGCAGGAAATCTTCAAACGATTTTCTTCAAGGGCCTCAACGAACTTTGGCATCAAGATCAAACATATCAGGAGTGATAATGGAACCGAGTTCAAAAACACTGGTCTTGATGATTATCTTGATGAACTTGGTATTACTCATGAATTATCTGCTCCTTATACTCCTCAGCAGAATGGTGTCGTCGAAAGGAAGAACAGGACTCTGGTTGAAATGGCAAGAACTATGCTTGAAGAATATCAGACTCCTCGTCGCTTTTGGCCTGAAGCAATCAACACTACATGCCATATCATCAACAGGGTATATCTTCACAAATTCCTCAAGAAAACCTCATATGAACTCCTCACTGACACGAAACCCAATGTAAGTTATTTCAAAGCCTTCGGTGCAAAATGCTGGATTAGAGATCCTCACCATAGCTCAAAATTTGCACCTAAGGCACATGAAGGTTTCATGCTCGGTTATGGAAAGGACTCGCACACTTACAGAGTCTTCAACAACTATCACAACAAAGTTGTTGAGACTGTAGATGTGCGGTTCGATGAAACTAATGGCTCGCAAAGAGAGCAATTGCCTTCTGATCCAGATAAGTTGTCTCCTGAGGAAGCAATAAAGCTCAAACCTACTGAAGACATTGTCCCCACTGAGGAAATTGGTGAAGAAACGATCCCCATCACTGATGAAAATCAAGAAGATCCTCCTGAGGAAATTGCACCTGAACCACTTCCTCAGCCCAGACGAAATCGTCAACCAGCTCATCCGAGGATTGCAAATGAAGTAGAACTTGACAAAATCCTCAATGACATCAACGCGCCAGGTCCTCTCACTCGCTCAAAAGCTTCACACTTAGTTAACTTTTGTGGGCATTTTTCCTTTGTATCCATCACAGAACCCTCAAAAGTTGCTGAGGCTTTTCTGGAACCGGAGTGGATCCAAGCTATGCAAGATGAACTTCTTCAATTCAAGCTGAATGACGTATGGGAGCTCATCAAATGACCAGATCCTCGCAAGCACAACATCATCGGCACCAAGTGGATTTTCCGAAACAAGCAAGATGAGGACGGTCAAGTGGTGAGGAACAAGGCACGACTTGTAGCCCAAGGCTACACCCAGGTTGAAGGAATAGATTTCGATGAAACTTTTGCACCTGTTGCTAGACTTGAAGCTATTCGAATACTACTTGCTTATGCTAATCATCATAACATCATCTTATATCAAATGGATGTGAAAAGTGCATTCCTCAATGGTAAGCTTGAGGAACAAGTATATGTTGCTCAGCCCCCAGGTTTTGAGGATCCAAAGAATCCAGACAAAGTCTTCAGACTCAAAAAGGCTCTGTATGGTCTCAAGCAAGCCCCTCGGGCATGGTATGATACATTGAAGGAATTCCTCATGAAGAAAGGCTTCAAACCTGGTTCACTCGATCCAACTCTTTTCACTAAATCCTATGATAATGAGCTATTTGTGTGTCAAATATATGTCGATGATATCATATTTGGCTGTACTGACAAACGATACAGTGATGAATTTGCTTACATGATGAGTGAAGAATATCAGATGTCCATGATGGGGGAGCTGAAATTCTTCTTAGGTCTTCAAATTCGTCAACAAAGCAATGGAATCTTCATATCACAGGAGAAATACCTCAAAGATGTTCTGAGGAAATTCGACATGCATGAATGCAAAGGTGCCAAGACTCCAATGCCTACCAACGGCCACCTCGGCACTGATGAAAATGGTAAAGATTTCGATCAGCAGGTATATCGTTCTATGATTGGTTCTTTATTGTATCTATGTGCATCTAGGCCAGATATAATGCTTAGTGTTTGCATGTGTGCACGTTTTCAAGCAAAACCGAAGGAATCACACCATAAGGCTGTGAAGCATATTCTTCGATACTTAGCTCACACACCAACACTAGGATTATGGTATCCCAAGGGCTCAAATCTTCATCTGGTAGGGTATTCTGATTCTGACTATGCTGGTGACCGTGTGGATCGCAAGTCAACCTCTGGCACATGCCATTTCCTTGGAAGATCACTAGTTTGCTGGTCCCCAAAGAAGCAGAACTGCATATCACTCTCCACTGCCGAAGTTGAGTACATTGCTGCTGGTTCATGCTGTGCTCAATTACTATGGATGAAGCAAACCCTCAAGGACTACAGCATCAACATGAAGAATGTGCCTCTCTACTGTGACAATGAGAGTGCAATCAAGATTGCATACAACCCAGTACAGCACTTGAAGACCAAGCACATCCAGATTCGTCATCATTTTCTTCGGGACCATGTCCTCAAGGGCAATATCCTCATCGACCATGTGAAGACTGATGATCAACTGGAAGATATCTTCACTAAGCCCTTGGATGAGAAAAGGTTTTGCAAGTTGCGGTGTGAGCTAAATATCTTAGAATCTTCAAATGTTTTGTAAAAACATGCACACATCCTAACACTTATGCAAAATTGATGACTTAGATGTGCAACACATGATGAATCGATTTTCTTCAACTGATGAAGAATGTCACTCTGAATGTGAAGAAATCAACGAAGAAATTGATTCTCAGGGCCCTACGACAATTGTACGCGGCGTCTGTAATCAACATTCTTATATGGTGGGTCAGGCCACCGCCCAATGTGAAATTCCTCAAGTTGATTTTCTTCAAAAGTTCTATTTCCTCAAAATGTGTTTTTCTTCAAAACAGTTGTTCTTCATTGTGACGATTTATCACAAAATCTTCAAAAACACTTGATGACTTTCATTTGACTAGATAGACTGTAATTTCAAGTCCTCAACAGCATTCACTTATAACTATTTCTTTAAGTTGATATTTCTGCTAAGTGAATGTGATCGAACCGTACTTTCCCTCTATGCTATACTCATCCAGTCCATTCAATTATTCATATGTGTTCTACTTGAAACTTTGTTCAAAATCCTCACTGCGTCCTTGTCAGCTGATGATTTTGTAACGAAAATCCTCAAATCTTCAAAAATTGTTTCTTTAATGCACAGTAACTGAACCCCACTTCTCACGATCGGATAACCACTATCTCCACCGCCTTGTTCGGGAACTACACGTGTCATGCGGAGACGTAGAGGCAGGGGGTGTTTGGTCCAAAATCTTCGCGCCAACAGCAACTGTCTGGCTATAAATGTGTCCCTATCCCCCTCGGCAAACTCTTCTTCGCTCCATCGCTCTCCTGCTACAGCAAACACCACCGAACCCTAGCGCCATCGCTGGTAGTCTCGTCGCCGGTGAGGAAGAGCTTCACTGCCTCGACTTCTCCATCGCCGGAACCACGCCGGAGTCGGACCATCTTCGTCCGCCGCGGCCGTAGACGTCCTCTGTCGCCGGGTTAGGGCGCATTGAACACGCGACCGAAGAACCTCTCTACACAACTTCTCTGTGTTCTTCGTGTGCTCCTTCAAGGGTAAATAATATCCCATTTTTACCGCAAGTTAGATCTACGATTTTACATCTTCTATGTGAAATCTGTTTTTCCTCAAGAATCGATAAGCACTTGATTCCTCAAACACTGCCTATCACCACATCATTGATGAACTATACTAAGCATCTAAGATTTTCACGAGATTCCTCAATTGTGCGAATTTTCGGATCTGTACAACTCTGGAACCCAAGAACAGTATGCTTAGGCAAATTCATCAACCACTGGTTAAATTCCTCAACTGTCAAACTTTTTCATTTTCTTCAAATCTGAGAACGCATATGACCTCTCCAAATTCCTCGCAACTATACTCTGTTCACAGGTACACACATGTCAGCTGATGAATCTCTCGGTTCTCATCACATTAACTCATTTGCAGCGTTTCTGGAAGAAAATCTTCAAGTCTCATCAGAATCCTCAAGAGTTCAATCTCATTAGCAAAATCCTCAGCTAAAGAAAATGGAGGATGACAGAAAACAGAAGGGAGGAAAGAAACTTGAGCAAAACACAGCTGTGGATATCCCTGAGGATATTTACTTGGACTATTGCACACCTGATGAAAATGAGACAATGGCCAAGAGAAAGATACGGCTTCAGAAGATAGAACGTCGATGGGTGAAGGAATGGAAGGAATACAGGTTTGTGACTCGCGAGTATGCGAAGAAATTCGCTCTGAAGCCCCCTGGCAGACGGGCCCCACTTGAGGATCATCAAGTAGCACATCCCTCAAGCCTCAAGACCATTGATGACTATCCAGATGAGAAGGAAAAGCATCTGGCTAAGCTCAAGAAGCAGGCAGAAGCTGCAGTGAGGAAATTCAATGAATCCTCAGCTGCTTCCACTTCCTCTGCCGCTGAGACCTCTGGTTCAGAAATTCCTCAAATGCAGTCTGTGCCGTCAAAGCCAAGGGCTCCAAAGCCTCAAGAGAAGTCTGCTCAGGCATCAGTTACAAAACCCTGAGCGCCAAAACCATTAGCGCCAAAACCCTCAGTGCCAATCTCCTCAGCACCAACACCAAAGCCTCAAGAGAAACCAGTACAGAAGCAAGTCATGAAGCCTATGACCGCCAGCTCCAGCTCCTCACTCCCAGCTGCAACCAGCTAGGAGACAAAGTCTTCACCACCTCCTGTGAAGACTCAGGTGTCTGCTGAATGTGCAACTCTGCCAAGCCCCAGCAAAATCATCATTGTCCCGTCTGCATCAGAGGGCAGTGATGAATATGATGATCAAACCCTGCAAGCCATCATCAGAAACAAGCAGGAAAGAGTAGCTCAAGCATCAGCCAGTGCCATTCCTCTGGCCATGGACCCCAAGGTCCTCCTTGACTACATCAACATCTGGTATGAGGACCCAAACACTTCGCTTGATGATTTGAAACTTCCCCCTGGCATCAGCCACATGGTGGCCACTTTCATCAATGAAGCCAAGTGGAAAGAACAGCAGGCCAAGCAGGCCAAAGTTGCAAAGCTTAAAAAGGAGAAATTCCTCAAGCAAAATCTCCTCAACTTGACTCCTGATGCACTAGTATCAACACAGACAGAGCTGGAGAAATTGACTGACAAGTACTCCAAGCTGTCAGATCGTAAGAGTCTCAAGAGCAATTTCATCAAGCTGACCACTAGAGTTGTTGATGACTACAATAAGAAGGCTGCACCCCCAACACCAACTTCTCAGCCCTTGATTGAGGAGCCAGCAGACGAATCTCCTCATGATGAGGAAACTCCTCAAGATGAGGAAGTACACCAAGAAAGCCGTGCAGATGAACCGGCTATTGAAGAAATCATCATGGAAACTCCAGCTGATGAATTTGCTGCAACTGATGAGACTGCCCCTGACCCAGCTGCTTCATCAAAGCAAGCTAATGACTCTGTTCCAGCTGGTTCCTCAGTACCAGCTGAAGAATCTGTCGAGAGAACCCCTTCACCAAAAGCTTCAACGGTTCTGCATCAGACGTGAAGAAAACCAGGGCTGCTGAGAAGGAAGCCAAAAAGAGAAGGGCCTCCTCAGCAGAAGAAGCAACAGAGGCCAAGCGCCTCAAAGCACTTGAAGAAACTGCTCCTCTGGACCCAATGCCCCTGAATGTCGCTCCTTCTTATGAAATGGTCATCATTGATGATCCAGCAAAAAAGGCAGATGAGGAAATGAAGGATGCCGCCTCTGAGGAACACACTGACAAAGAAATTTGTATTGACGACAGTCCTCAGCCCGTCATTCCTCGGAAAGATACTGCTCAAGGATCAGCTGCACCAGCTGATGAAACTGCCTCTGCCACCAAGCCAGCTGAGGAAAAACAACATGAAAATCCTCAAGCTGATGAAATTCAATGCTCTGCGCAAAATCCTCAAGATGAGGAACAGGTTGACCCTACTCCTCCAACTGAGCAAGAAGAAGCTATTCCTTAGCCTGATGCACAGCCAGAGCAAGCCCCTCAGCCTGACGCCCAGCCAGCACCATCTCCTCAGCCTGAAGTACCAGCTGCTGACATTCCTCACCCTAAGGAAAATGCTGAGGAAAATGCACCTGACCAAGACAATGCATTCGTTGTGCTCAACCCAGAGACTGCCATTGTTGTCTCCCCTCCTGTTCCTGAGCAAAATCTTCAGCCAGTTCAGCGTCTGCCATTCTCCAAGCGTCCTAAGTTTCAAAAGGAAAATTTCTTTGAAGAACGCATGTACTTCATTGGAGAGAACCCCTATGACAAGCCTCAAATGAGGCATTTGAAGTTCTGGACTAGGACACAGACTAATTACTATGCCTCTGTGCTATGTGGACGAAACAAGATATTCCAGCACAGGCATTTTCCTCACGTTGAACTTGAAGCTATACCGTGCCTCGAGCCAGTCCTCAGTGTACTCCATGATGTTAGTTTACTACCAATGTGCTCCGACATCTCTGACTGGAACAGCGAGCTAATTCTTCAGTTCTATGCCACTCTTCACATATCTGGCAACCCCCAAGACATTAACACTTGGGTGTTTGATTGGATGACACAAAACACTCACTACAAGGCTCCTGCTACTGAACTCCTCCGTGAACTGCCTGTACCAATTCCCTCAGATGAGGTTGTGAAGCTTTATGGTGAGCGTGAGCTGCCAAATGGGATGATGGAAGTACTCATGAAGCCTTTGGCTGAAGGAAAATCTCCGAGAACAACCTTCCTCGTCCACGAGCTCAAGTACACACCCAGATCTGTTTACAGAATCCTCTGCAGTGTGCTCGCGCCGATCAAAGGTCATGATGATGAAGAAGATGTCATAGGCCTCATGAAGAATATCCTCTTCAACATCATTCATGGTATTCCTATCAACATCCATGATTTATTCTTGAGGACTTTAGCCGACAATGCTATGTGTCCTTTTGATCACAAGATATATGCCCCATGGATCATGAGATTCATCAGGACAAGGACAGGCATCAACTTTCTCGCTGAGTGCCAAAACCATGTTGGTTATATGCCTCCTATCCGGGTCAACAAGAAGACTTTCGAGCCCATTGAAGGAAAAGGCAAATCAGTGATTGAAGAAGGCAGTAGGCCCCTTGATGGCCAGTTCAGAGACCCAGAAGCTTATTCTTCATGGGATGATACTAAGACTCGTCCGGCAAGCCCCGTTCCTCCTCGAGTGATGAATACAAGAGAGCTCCTCCTCAGTCTTCACCAGAAGGTGGATCGCAATCACAAGTGGGTCAAACGCCAGTTTGGCGCCATTGTGAAAACCCTCACTGAAACACAGAACTCTGTGAAGCTCAACCATCATTATCTGCATGAGGTTTTTGATCGCACATGGGCTACACTTGCACATATGAAGACTCAGACTGAGCTTGAAGAAATGGACTTTGAGCGAGACTTTGAATGGTCGTGGCCTCCCAAGAAGAAGTTCAGGCCTATTCCAGTTCCAGACCTTGAAGAGAGCTCCTTTTCTTCATTCGACACTGCTGAAACTGATGAAGAACAGCTCGACACTGCTATCGATCCGAGGAAGAAGACTACTCCCAAGAAGCATCACGTCTCTTCCTCAACTGCCAAGAAGTGAAGGCTTCACGGGCGTTAGTCCTTAGTTTGTACCTTTTTGTCACTTGATGACAAAGGGGTAGAAACTTGAGAGTTAGTCTTCAAGCGGGATATTTTTGGGGCTTATGAACTATATTTAAGTTACAAACTCTTGGCTCTTCTGAAGTTTTTATGTAATGAGTTGTAACTTAAGCCCGATGGTACTCTGACGCTTTTGAACGTTTTTCTTCGCATGCTTATTCCTCAAGTTTTAATGCACGCATGCTGGAATTCGTTAGATACCATTTGTCATCATGCATTTTCATTTTCTTCATATGATATGTTACATGTATGCATGATTTACAAGACTCAAGGGGAGATCTTCCATGATATAAATCATCAATGTGCATTTGTTGTGAAAAGCAAAATCCTCACGATATGCACATCTTCAGGGGGAGTCTCTCTGAATCTTGATTTCAAATTCCTCAAATGAGTATTTACACTTCATATTTTTGATCCCTGTTGAAGACTTAACCTAATTGTCATCAACCACCAAAAAGGGGGAGATTGTAAGTGCATCTAGTGCCCCTTAGTGATTTTGGTGGTTTGAAGACTTATAGGTTAAGTATCTAATGTGTTTATGAGTGTACACAGGATCTATAAGTCATTGAGGAGTTTGATATATTTGAAGAATATCGACCCCTAAAATATATATCTTTGGTTCAAGAAATTGGTCTGAAGCTGAAGAAATGAATCGCGAGGAATCTGCGATGAAATTGATATTCCTCATGAAGATACTGAAATTGAGGAATTCGGTGTGTCGTGAAGAAAATCACTTTGAAGAATTTGAAGCATGAAGACTTACTCTTCCTGTTTTATTTTCTTCGCATTTGAGTAATAGGAACACCGTACTGTTAAAGGGGGTGAAGTTACACTTCGGAATGAATTTCCTCATGATGCTCAACCCAAGCCTAATCCTATCAAAATCCTCAAGTGAGGAATACGAGTGACATGAGGACTCTCACAGTTGAGGGTTCCGACCGTTTTGATAGCCACGCCAAGTCATTGGTCTTATCCACTCCAACGGTCATAATATTCAAGGGCATTAGTGTCAAATCATGTCGGGATGCTCCCAGGCTATAAATAGCCACCCCCACAACCATTAGCTGGTTGGATGTTCCGTTAGAATCTGACACTTGTCATAAGAGCAACCCAATTCCTCAGAGTCTTCAAGAGTAATTCATCAGTGAGGAAATACCCCATACACCGAAACCACAAACCAAACCTAGTGATTGAGCATCACTGAAGAAGTTGTTCCTGTGTGGGACTGAAGCCTTTTACCTTTGAAGACTGTGCATCCTCCAGACGGTTAGGCGTCATGGTCTAGAGCTTTCCAGCAGTCAATTGTGGATCGCCGGGTGACCAAGTTTGTGAGGGTTTGGAAGTCTGCCCTGAAGACTTACCACGAGTGTTGGGCGAGGACTGTGTGTTCTTAGCCCAAGGAGAACACGGTAGGGACTGTGTGTCCCGGGACTGTGTGTCCTTTGGTTTCAATACCAAGCCGCTCCAAACCAGATGCACGACTGTCACAACAGTTGGAACTGGGTCATCAACGACTGTCTTCACTGAGAAACGGGTTCTAATTCCTCAACTCCTTACTTTCCTCGTATTATGTGTTGATGACTTTCACTTCTACTGTTTGAAGAATTTCCTGAAGACTTTCTCTGAATTTCCTCACCCCAAATTCTTCACGTAAGTTAATCCTCATCTGTATTCTGCGTGCCTGCTCATAGTGCAATCTGTTTTCACATTCCTCACTCCGAAAAACTACTGTTGTGAAACTTTGCACTTCTGATCCTTTACTGTTTCCGCTGTAAGTTAGTCATCAGTGAGGAATTTCCTCAAAAGGAATTTCCTCAGTGATGAAATTCTAAAAGTCTCCTATTCACCCCCCCCCCTCTAGTCGATATAACGCAGTTTCACCTTTTCATGAGGTTGTCTACCAAAGTTAGAGAAATTGAACTCATGTGACACACCTTCAAGCCAACAGTGACAGTTTGCTTCTCACAATCAATATGAGCATTGACAGTATTGAGAAAAGGTCTACCAAATATGATGGGACAAAAGCAATCTTGTGCGGTAGCAAGAACAAGGAAATCAGTAGGATACTTTGTTTTACCACACAAGACTTCAACATCCCTAACAATTCCCACATGGCAGATAGTATCTCTATTGGCAAGCTAAATAGTGACGTCAATATGCTCTATCTCAACAGGTGCAATCTCATCTTTGATTTCATCGTATAAGGATTGAGGTATTGCACTAACGCTAGCACCCACGTCACATAAACCATGATAACAATGATCTCCTATCTTAACAGAAACCACAGGCATGCCAACAATAGGCCTATGTTTGTCTCTAACGTGAGGTTTAGCAATTCTAGGAGCATCTTCACAGAAGTGAATATTATGTCCCTCAACATCGTTGTACAAAAGATCTTTGATAATAGCAATGCTAGGTTCAACTCTAATTTGCTCAGGGGGGTGTAGGTGTTCTAGTATAGCCTCTACGTATCACAGTTGAAGCTTTAGAATGATCCTTTATCCTAACAGGGAAAGGTGGTTTCTCAATGTAAGCACTGGGAACAACAGGATCATTATAGGCAATGACTTTCTCTTCAACTGGAGTGGGTTTAACTACATTGACTTCTAAAGGAGGATGATATTTAAACCACTTATCTTTGGGGCGATCAATATGAGCAGCAAAAGATTCACACAATGAAGCTACTATCTCAGAGTCAAGTCCATACTTAGCGCTAAAATCACTAAAGGTATTTGTCTCAACAAAGGATTTAACGCAATCAAACGTGAAATTCATATCTGACTCCTTACCTTCTTCAAGCTCCCAATCTTCAGAGTTGCGTCTAATTCTCTCCAATAAATTCCATTTGAAGTCAATGTCTCTCTTCATAAAAGAACCGGTACAAGAAGTGTCAAGCATGGTGCGATCAACATGGGAAAGCCGAGCATAGAAGTTCTGGATGATAATTTCTCTCGAGAGCTCATGATTGGGGCATGAATATAACATTGATTTAAGCCTCCCCCAAGCTTGAGCGATGCTTTCTCTATCACGAGGCCAAAAATTGTAAATATAATTTCGATCATGATGTACTAAATGCATAGGATAAAACTTTTGATGAAATTCCAATTTCAACCGATTGTAGTCCCATGATCCAGTATCATCACATACCTATACCATGTCAACGCCTTATCCTTCAAAGATAAAGGAAAGACCCTCTTCTTGACCTCATCCTCGGGAAAACCTGCAAGCTTAAATAAACCACAAACTTCATCTACATAGATTAGATGCAAGTCTCGATGTGATGTTCCATCTCCTGTAAAAGGATTAGCGAGCAGTTTCTCAAGCATACCCGAAGGAAATTCAAAGCAAATATTCTCAGTAGGTGCAGCAGGTTGAGGAGCAACTCTTTGTGCTTCCGTTCGAGGTGAAGATACCCCAAACAAGCCCCTCAAAGGATTAGTATCCATAGTGACAAGTGACAATAAATTTCAACACACTATATGAATGTTTCCTTACCAAGTTCCACTTACCAAAGGCGCTTCACTCCCCGGCAATGGCGCCCGAAAAGAGTCTTGATGACCCACAAGTATAGGGAATCAATCGTAGTCCTTTCGATAAGTAAGAGTGTCGAACCCAATGAGGAGCAGAAGGATCTAACAAGTGGTTTTCAGCAAGGAAATATCTGCAAGCACTGAAATTGTCGGTAACAAGTGATTGTGTGGTGAGATGATTCGTAGCAAGCAACAAGTAACAAAAGTAGCAACGGTGCAGCAAAGTGGCCCAATCCCTTTTGAAGCAAGGTACAAGCCTGGACAAAGTCTTATAGGAGGAAAAACGCTCCCGAGGACACACGGGGATTTCTATCATGCTAGTTTCATCATGTTCATATGATTCGCGTTCGTTACTTTGATAGTTTGATATGTGGGTGGACCAGCGCTTGGGTACTGCCCTTACTTGGACAAGCATCCCACTTATGATTAACCCCTCTTACAAGCAGCCGCAACTACGAAAGAAGAATTAGGACAAAGTCTAACCATAGCATTAAACTAGTGGATCCAAATCAGCCCCTTACGAAGCAACGCATAAACTAGGGTTTAAGCTTCTGTCACTCTAGCAACCCATCACCTACTTACTACTTCCCAATGCCTTCCTCTAGGCCCAAATAACGGTGAAGTGTTATGTAGTCGATGTTCACATGACACCACTAGAGGAAAAACAACATACAACATACAACATATCAAATTACCGAACGAATACCAAATTCACATGACTACTATTAGCATGACTTATCCCATGTCCTCGGGAACAAAAGTAACTACTCACAAAGCATAATCATATTCGTGACTAGAGAGGTAATGAGTAGCATCAAGGATCTGAACATAAACTCTTCCACCAAGTAATCCAACTAGCATCAACTACAAAGAGTAATCAACACTACTAGCAACCTTACAAGTACCAATCGGAGTCGCGAGACGGAGATTGGTTACAAGTGATGAACTAGGGTTTGGAGATTAGATGGTGCTGATGAAGATGTTGATGGTGACGAATCCGCTCCGATGAGAGGAGTGTTGGTGATGACGATGGCGATGATTTCCCCCTACGGGAGGAAAGTTTCCCCGGCAGGATCGTCCTGTTGGAGCTCTAGATTGGTTCTGCTCAAGTTCCGCCTCGTGGCGATGGTGAATCCACTAAAAAGCTCCTCTCTGATTTTTTTTCCTGGACGAAACCCTTCATATAGCAAAAGAGGGGGGCAAGTGGGCCAGGAGGCTGCCCACAAGCCCTCATGGCTCGGCCTGGGGGGTGGCCGCACCGTGCAGGCTTGTGGGCACCCCCTGGCGCCTCTCTGGCACTTCTTCGGCCCAGTATTTTTGATAAATCAGGAAAAAAATCCTCGTTGATTTTTACGGCATTTGGAGTTGCGCAGAATAGGTATCTCAACTTTGCTCCACTTTCAGGCCAGAATTCCAGTTGCCGGCATTCTCCCTCTTCATGTAAACCTTGCAAAATAAGAGAGAAAAGGCATAAGAATTGTACCGTGAAGTGAAATAACAGCCAAAGAAGCGATAAATATCAACATGAAAACATGATGCAAAATGGACGTATCAATAAGCCACTCTTCCACACCTTTCGAGAACGGTGAAAGGACCAATATAGCGAGGAGCTAACTTGCCCTTGATCCCAAAACGATGTGCACCTCTCATTGGTGTGACGCGAAGATAAGCCTTTTCGCCAAGTTGATAGACCATATATTGATGATGACGGTCATACTGACTCTTCTGACGAGACTGAGCAACCTTCAGATTCTCATGAATAATACGGACTTGATCTTCGGCATGTTGAATAATATCCGGACCAAAGAGCGATCGTTCCCTAGTTTCTGACCAATTCAGAGGAGTTCGACACCTTCGCCCATACAATACTTCGAAAGGGGCCATCTTCAGACTAGCTTGATAGCTATTGTTGTAAGAGAACTCGGCATACGGAAGAGATTCCTCCCATTTCTTACCGAAATAAATGACACAAGCTCGAAGCATGTCCTCAAGAATTTGGTTGACTCGTTCAACTTGTCCCTGGGATTGAGGATGAAATGCAGTGCTGAAGGACAGATGAGTCCCCATGGCCTTCTGAAAACTTTCCCAGAATTTTGAAGTGAACAAGCTGCCACGGTCTGAGCTGATTACCAATGGAATACCGTGAAGTGAAACAATCCTTGACATATAAAGATCTTCTAGCTGACTAGCATTAATTTTTTTCTTTGACGGCCAGGAAATGTGCAACTTCGGACAGTCGGTCAATGACGACAAGAATAGCATCATTACCTTTCTGAGATTTGGGAAAACGAGTGACAAAGTCCATTTCAACATGGTCCCATTTCCACTCAGGAATAGAGATAGGTTGCAGAGTTCCAGCAGGCTTTTGATGTTCTACTTTGATACGCCGGCATATATCACATTCTGCCACATAGCGTGCAATGTCCTGCTTCATGTTGGGCCACCAGAATCTTTGCCAGATGTCTTGGTACATCTTGGTACTACCTGGGTGAATAGACAATGGTGTGTCGTGAGCTTCTTTTATCACCTCGCCGGTCATCCTGAGATTTTCCTTCTTATTTGGGACGAATAGGCGACCCTTGAAGTACAAGGCGCCATCTTTAGCAACGGTGAAAAGGAGGGTTTACCCTTCGCAATATAGCTCTTAGTCGTGTCGACATCATCGTCAAAGCCTTGCAGGTTTTTGATGGTGCCCAGAAGATCTGGTTCAACAACTAGGTTACTGAGGGAACCCTGATTAACAACACGAAGGTTCATCTTTTGACACTCTTCAGGAGGGGGAACGAGGTAACCCTGAGGAACAATATGGAGGTTCAGCTTATGGAATTCCTCTTGCAGACGATCATGAACCTTATGAACCTGGAGGTGGTTGGAGTATGACTTGCGACTCAAGGCATCAGCCATTACGTTAGCCTTGCAAAGGATATATGATATACTACAGTCAAAATATATTATACGCTCCATCCATCTTTGTTGACGTAGATTTAGCTCAGGCTGAGTGAACAAGTACTTCAGACTTTGATGGTTAGTGTAGATTTCACAGCGGTTACCGACAAGGTATTGTCGCCATTCTTTTAGTGCATGAATAACTGCGGCAAGCTCGAGATCATGAACTGGGTAGTTCTCTTCATGAGCACACAGTTGACGTGAAGCATAAGCAATCACCTTGCGATCCTGCATCAGGACACAACCTATTCCTTGACGAGAAGCATCACAATATATGATGAAATCCCTTTTTGTATCCAGAGGAGAAAGTACAGGAGCGGATGTCAGTTTGTCCTTGAGCGCCTGGAAACCTTCCTGACATTGATCAATCCACTCATACTTAACACCTTTGTGAAGCAGGTTGGTTAAGGGCTTCGCAATCTTGGAGAAGTTCTCGACGAATCGACGGTAATAGCTCGCGAGTCCGACAAAACTTCTGACTTACTTGACATTCTTCGGGGGAGTCCATTCAAGAATAGCTTGAATTCGTTCGGGGTTGACTACAATACCATCCTTGGAAATCACATGACCAAGGTAAGTCACTTCGTCTAGCCAGAAATCACATTTGGAATACTTCGCATAGAGTTTATGCTCCCGAAGCTTATCCAGTACAAGACGAAGATGTTCGGCATGTTCCTCTTTATTCTTCGAAAATACCAGAATATCATCCAGATATACCACGACGAATTTGTCGAGGTAGTCCATGAATATATAGTTCATCAATCGAGAGAAAGTTGCCGGTGCATTGGTTAAGCCGAAGGACATGACGGTGTACTCGTATGATCCATAACGAGTAACAAAGGAGGTCTTGGGAATATCCTCTTTGCGAACACGGATCTGGTGGTATCCCAATCTCAAGTCAAGCTTAGAGAAGACGGTGGAACCAGCAAGTTGATCATGCAAATCATTTATCCGCGGGAGAGGATATTTGTTTTGGATAGTGGCCTGGTTGATAGGACGATAGTCTTGAACCAATCGATTTGTCCCATCCTTCTTCTTAACAAAGAGAGAAGGTGCTCCCCAAGCAGAGGAACTCGGACGAATGAAACCCAGACGAAGCGAGTTGTCAATTTCTTGCTTAAGTTCAAGAAGTTCATGTGGCGGCATTTGATAAGGACGCTTGGCAATAGGTGTGGTATCGGGTACCAAGTCAATGACAAACTCGACAGCTCGAGCAGGGGGAATCCCCGGAAGTTCTTCTAGAAAGACATCTTGGAATTCTCGGACCACTTGAATGTTTTCAATCCCTTCAAGAGGAGATGCATTTAATGCATTCAAAGCATATAGCCGTGCGTCAGCATTTCGGACGAGATGAGCATGGTAGCTTATTAATTCATCTGAAGGGTGTAGGAGGTGGACGGACTTGGTGGCACAAATGATCGATGCCGTATGAGCTTTCAACCAGTCCATCCCCAGTATGAGATCAATGTTGGATGACTTTAGTAGGATTGGGTTGGCAAGGAATTCTAATCCTTCAATTTCAACCAAAACATGGGGGCAAACAACAGAGGTTTGGCATTCGCCCCCACGGGTGTTTACCACTATCGGATGTTCATCTCTTCGCTCCTAATGTCATGCATGTATGCAAAATTTTCCGACATAAAGGAATGTGATGCTCCTATATCAAACAATACAGAAGCAGGTACTGAGTTAACGAGAAGTGTACCCATCACGGTAGCAGGCTGGTCTTGAGCTTGACCCGTATCAATGTTGTTGGCCTGACCACGAACATAAGCAGGCTTAGCATTGAAGTTGCGGTTCTGGTTGTTGCCACTTCCAGTTGAGGGAAGTGTCAGCTGATTTGGATTCTGCCTGTAGTCTCTAGCGCGGTGACCTGGACGGCCACACTTGAACCATGGCCCGTCCTCAGGACGGGAAGGAGGAACTCGAGGCGGTGGAGCTGGAAGCCTCGGCTGCCTAGGTGGTGGAGGAGGCAGGCGAGGTGCAGCATAGGACGGCCTTAGAGCAAGAGCAGGTGCATGGTACATGTTGTTGGGAATCCATATCTTCCGCTTCTGTGTAGATGAGCCCGAAGATGAGCCCATGTCATGGTTGCGCTTGCTGCTATCCTTGTATTCCTGCAGACCAGTCTCAACCTGAATAGCCTTGTTCACCAGGGTGGCGAAATCAGCATAGTCTTGATCGAGGAGTGTCAGCTTGATATCAGGGTGAAGGCCTTCATGGAACTTCTCCTGTGTGCGTGCATCAGTTGCAACGTCTTCTTCAGCATAGCGAGATAAGTCCAGAAATTCCCGCTGATAAGCATCCACAGTCTTGTTGCCCTGGACCAAGTTGCGGAACTCACGCTTCTTCCGGTCCATGATTCCTTGAGGAATGTAGCAAGCACGGAAAGAAACCTTGAACTCTGTCCAAGTGATGACAATTCCATCGGGCTGAGAGCGCCTGTGGCTGTCCCACCATTGAGCAGCGGGACCCTTCAGGAAGTAGGCGGCAAAGTTGACATAGCTCGCCACGGGCACATTGGCAGACTCCAGCTCGTAAGCAATGTCACGGAGCCAGTTATCAGCATCAAGAGGCTGAGTTGAACTATGGTAGATCGCAGGATTGAGGCGGTAGAAGTCTTGCAGTATCACGCCTTGCTGTTGGTTCATGTTCGGCCTTTGGAACTGATCCATGAGCCCTTGCATAAACTGGCGGCTCAGTTCAAACTGTTGGATCATCCCCGCCATATACTCAGGAGGCAGGGGTGGTGCATCGTTGGCAGGGGCACGCGGGTGGCCAGCTGGTCTAACCATCCTGTGAAATATTTAACACGGGTAGTTTACCTTAAAGTAATTGCAAAGGCATCGCACGCATTCATGAAGTAATCAAGCATGATAAAAGGGAAATGTAATAGATACTTCATAGTAGTTGAGTTCGACATACAGACACATACATAAGTTCGATTATAGACCAACGATTACAAATTCGAAATTTGGCGATAGCCCGGACGCATTAGACGATACCCTGGACTCACTAGGCGGCACGCAGGCACGCGGTGGAAGAGAACCACAACGAGATATAGCGATAAGGCTACATCAACGTCGGATAGGACGAATGAATCCTGGTAGCTGGTGGTGATAGAAGGTAGGAACATGACCCTGTGCCCCGTTGTGACTCTGGTGAGGGTACCGCATCCACTCGAGGAGATGAGGTCCAAGTGCACGGGTTCTACCCCCAACATCAGTCCACTCGAGACCTGATGGTAGCTCTGTCCTGCTCGGCTCGCGGATGTGCATAGGGGGAACCATCGGGTGGTGTCTTGGCTGCAGCTTTGTCAATGCGTCGTAAAGACAAGCGCGTGTAGCATACAGCTCCACAGTCAGATCTTGAAAAGCACGATCGAGTGCCTCAATGTACTGCACCAGAACCCGCGCGTCGTAGCGACGCGTTGATGTCCCACAAGCGTATGGGATCGCAGCAGTTTTCGAGGGTAGAGTATTCAATCCATATTTGTTGATTCGCCAAGACGGGCAGCGAAAGAATATTCTCAAGTATTAGCAGCAGAATGTGTCAGATTCAACCACACCTGAAAGATTAGTGTCTGCAAGAAAAGTATCACTAGCAAGGTAGTATGATAGCAACGGTGTCAGGAAAAGCCTTGCTGACAGGATGTTAGTGCCGCTTACCTAGACCGGCAACGGCGCCGACAAAGTCTTGCAACAAGTAACAGCGGAGTAGTAAGGAACAATAGTAGCAGCAGCGGCAAAGTAACAAGTAACAGCAGTAGTGACAGCAGCAGCAAAGTGGCCCAATCCCTTTGGTAGCAAGGGACAAGCCTAGGCAAAGTAACGTAGCGAGAACCAGTAGTAAAAGACTCGTAGGCAGTGGATCGGTGATGGATGAGTATGACGGATGTGATTCATCATGTAACAGCTATAACACAGAGAGATATGTAACTAGCTCCCGTTCATCAATCTAATGTAGGCATGTATTCCCTACGTAGTCATACATGCTTAGGGAAAAGAACTTGCATGACATCTATTGTATATCCCTCCCGTGGCAGCGAGGTCCTAATGGAAACTACGGGATATTAAGGTTCTCCTTTTAATAAAGAACCAGACCAACGCATTAACACGCAGTGAATACATGAACTCCTCATACTATGGTCATCTCCGGGAGTGGTTCCGGCTATTGTCACTCCGGGTTGTCGGGTCATAACACATAGTAGGTGACTACAACTTGCAAGATAGGATCTAAAACAGACATATATTGGCGACAACATAATAGGTTCAGATCTGAAATCATGGCACTCGGGCCCTAGTGACAAGCATTAAGCATAGCCAAGTAGTAGCAACATCAATCTAGAACATAGTGGATACTAGGGATCAATCCCCGTCAAGAACTAACTCGATTACATGATAGATCTCATCCAACTCATCAATGCCCAGCAAGCCTACGATGAGATTACACATGAACAATGAAGAGCATTATGGAATTGTCGATGGAGAAAGGTTGATGATGACGATGGCGACGATTTCCCCTCTCCGGAGCCCGAAACGGACTCCAGATCTGCCCTCCAGATTAAGAACAGGATGTGGCGGCGCCTCCGCGTCGTAAAACGCGATGAATCCTTCTCTTTGATTTTTTCCCAGGCGAAACGGAAGATATAGAGCTGAGATTGGGGGCGGTGGTGCCATGTGGGCCCCACAAGCCTGCACGGCACGGCCATAGGGGGTGGTCGCGGCTTGTGGGCTTGTGGCCCACTCGCACGCCCCCTCCGGTGATCTTTGCGCAGGTATTTTTCTTTTATTCCAGAAAAAATCTCCGTAAATTTTCAAGACGTTCCGAGAACTTTTATTTCTGCACAAAAACAACACCATGGCAATTCTGCTGAAAACAGCGTCAATCCGGGTTAGTTCCATTCAAATCATGCAAATTAGAGTCCAAAACAAGGGCAAAAGAGTTCGGAGAAGTAGATACGACGGAGACGTATCAACTCCCTTAAGCTTAAAGCCTTGCTTGTCCTCAAGCAACTCAGACAATCTGAGAGAGACAAAAGAAAAACTTTGACGAACTCTGTTTGATCTTGTTGTTGCAACTATGTCTAACTCATAACCAGAATTTCAGCAAGATCACAAGTAAACCACATAAGCAAATGACATCTAGGTCTCACGGTAAACTCATATCAATGGCATAATCAACTAGCGAGCAAATAATAATAAGCCTCAAATGTCAACACTTCAATCAAAACAACATCAAGCAGCGCGAACAGATGGTATCTCGCTAGATCTTTCTGAGACCGCAAAACATAAATGCAGAGCACCTCCAAAGACCAACGGCTGATTAAACATTGTAATTCAAGGCAATGAAGATCCAGTCACAGTCATACTCAACACAGTTAAAACCAAAGCATAAAAATGACAGAGGTGCTCTCTAATTGGTGCTTTTGTAAGAGGAGGATGACTCAACAGGAACATAAATAGACAGGCCCTTCGCAGAGGGAAGCATTGATTTGCAGAGGTGCGTGAGCTCAAGCTTTTGAAAACAGAGATAATAATTTTGGGTGGCATGCTTTCATTGTCAACGCAATGACTAAGAGTTCTCAATATCTTCCACGCTACACATGCTATAGGCGGTTCCCAAACAGAAAAGTAAAGTTTTGACTCCCCCTCCACCAATCAATCACACTCCACGGCTAGCCGAATCCTCGGGTACCGTCCAAACCAACATCAATCCTTGGGGAGTTCTGTTTGCAATTATCTTTTCGATTTGAGCATGGAACTGGGAATTCTAATTACCGGCCCCTTTCTCGTGAATGATAGTGAATAAACACATATCGAGGATAACACGCCTAGCATGGAAGATATTAATAGCCCTTGTCACCACATGAGCGGTTCGGGCATGCAAAACAGATTATTTCTTGAAGATTTAGATAGTGGCACATGCAAATTTACTTGGAACGGAGGTACATACCGCACATAGGTACGTATGGTGGACTCATATGGCACAACTTTGGGTTTATGGAGGTGGATGCACAAGCAGTATTCCCGCTTAGTACAAGTGAAGGCTAGTAAAAGACTGGGAAGCGACCAACTAGAGAGCAACAACGGTCATCAAAATGCATTGAGATTAACTAACATTGAGTGCAAGCATGAGTAGGACATGAATCACCATGAACATGAACATCATAGAGGCTATGTTGATTTTGTTTCAACTACATGCGTGAACATGCGCCAAGTCAAGCCACTTGAATCATTCAAAGGAGGATACCATCCTATCTTACTACATCATAGTCATCTCAACATTCATGTTGGCAACTAAGACAAACCATTATAAGCTCCTAGCTAAGTAAGCATGGCATAAGCAACTATGATTTCTAAGTTGTCATTGCAAACATGTTTCTCTCACAACAAAGCTGAATCAGGCATGATCAGCTAGTCATATTTACAAAAACAAAATAGATTGAGTTCATACCAACTTTTCCAGGCTCGGTCACTTCATCATATATCGTCATTATTGCCTTTCACTTGCACGACCGAACGATGTGAACAATAATAAGAGCGCTCGTGCATTGGACTAAAGTTGGAATTCCCCCAAGATTAGGCTTTTGGCCTAACTTGGTCTACTCCCAAGGATGGTCCTGGCGAAACCCAAAATCATAATGAGGGTTATACGGGAGTGCTGCAGCCACTGCCTGAATAGCTGCCTCACGGAGCCGAGCAGCCTTTGCCTCCCTCTCATACTCCTCCGCCTTTCCTCTGGTTATGTAATATCTCCGTTTTACCTGAAAGTCAAAGAGAGCAGGAGCAGGAAGGGTAACATGGAAAACACGCTGCCGGTTAAATATCAGACGGTATAGGAGGGATTCATCATCCCTCTCAAGGAACTGGTAGCGTTTCAAAGCGACGCGGTCAAGGAAAGATGTATGGAGCGGGGGATCTCCTTTGCGGATGGGTACTCCAAGAAAATTTGCTATGCGAGTGGCATAGATCCCACCAAAGAAATCCTCTTCAATAGCATTCTTATTCAGCAACGACGCCAGAAAAGGCCTTGATGTCCCACAAGCGTATGGGATCGCAGCAGTTTTTGAGGGTAGAGTATTCAACCCAAATTTGTTGATTCGCCAAGACAGGAAGCGAACGAATATTCTCAAGTATTAGCAGCTGAATGTGTCAGATTCAACCACACCTGAAAGATTAGTGTCTACAAGCAAAGTATCGGTAGCAAGGTAGTATGATAGCAACGGTGCCAGGAAAAGCCTTGCTGACAGGATGTTAGTGCCGCTTACCTAGACAGGCAACGGTGCCAACAAAGTCTTGCAACAAGTAACAGCGGAGTAGTAAGGAACAGTAGTAGCAGCAGCAACAAAGTAACAAGTAACAACAGTAGTGACAACAGCAGCAAAGTGGCCCAATCCCTTTGGTAGCAAGGGACAAGCCTAGGCAAAGTAACATAGAGAGAACCAGTAGTAAAAGACTCGTAGGCAGTGGATCGGTGATGGATGAGTACGGCGGATGTGATTCATCATGTAACAGCTATAACACAGAGAGATATGTAACTAGCTCCCGTTCATCAATCTAATGTAGGCATGTATTCCGTACGTAGTCATACATGCTTAGGGAAAAGAACTTGCATGACATCTATTGTATATCCCTCCCGTGGCAGCGAGGTCCCAATGGAAACTACGGGATATTAAGGTTCTCCTTTTAATAAAGAACCGGACCAACGCATTAACACGCAGTGAATACATGAACTCCTCATACTATGGTCATCTCCGAGAGTGGTTCCGGCTATTGTCACTCCGGGTTGCCGGGTCATAACACATAGTAGGTGACTACAACTTGCAAGATAGGATCTAAAACACACATATATTGGCGACAACATAATAGGTTCAGATCTGAAATCATGGCACTCGGGCCCTAGTGACAAGCATTAAGCATAGCCAAGTAGTAGCAACATCAATCTAGAACATAGTGGATACTAGGGATCAATCCCCATCAAGAACTAACTCGATTACATGATAGATCTCATCCAACTCATCACCGTCCAGCAAGCCTACGATGAGATTACTCACGAACGATGAAGAGCATCATGGAATTGTCGATGGATAAAGGTTGATGATGACGATGGCAACGATTTCCCCTCTCCGGAGCCCGAAACGGACTCCGGATCTGCCCTCCAGATGAAGAACAGGATGTGGCGGCGCCTTCGTATCGTAAAACGCGATGAATCCTTCTCTCCGATTTTTTTTCAAGCGAAACAGAAGATATAGAGCTGAGATTGGGGGCGGTGGTGCCACGTGGGCCCCACAAGCCTGCACGACACGACCATAGGGGGTGGCCGCGGCCTGTGGGCTTGTGGCCCACTGGCACGCCCCCTCCGGTGGATCTTTGCGCAGGTATTTTTCTTTTATTCCAGAAAAATCTCCGTAAATTTTCAGGACGTTCCGAGAACTTTTATTTCTGCACAAAAACAACACCATGGCAATTCTGCTGAAAACATCGTCAGTCCGGGTTAGTTCCATTCAAATCATGCAAATTAGAGTCCAAAACAAGGGCAAAAGATTTCGG
Source organism: Hordeum vulgare subsp. vulgare (assembly GCF_904849725.1). Lineage (NCBI taxonomy): Eukaryota > Viridiplantae > Streptophyta > Magnoliopsida > Poales > Poaceae > Hordeum > Hordeum vulgare. The sequence goes on from NC_058523.1 coordinate 326,885,219, forward strand.
AAAAGTAGATACGACGGAGACGTATCACGCGTCACGTAGGGGGCGCATACAGTGACGTAGGATCGGTCGTTGCGCTCCCGAACGCTAGCAGTGTAGGAAGTGAGATCAGACCCAATCTCATCCCCAGCAGGAGCATGCGGGATGTATGTGAAAGGGCTCTCCTCCAGGTGAGGGTACGCTCCATGGAGACAGGTGATAGCGATGTAGGCCGCATCATGGACGGCCATCTCGACCGACACTCCAATACCATAAAAGACGTGGTGCTTGAGGGTGTCACCGCCCATCTGGTCGAAGATGCGAACCTCAGCCTGGTACTGGTACCGGTTGTACTCGCGGAAGTCCTCGTACACAGTGTACTCGGGGTACCACCGATATCCTAGCCTAGTGAGGAGGTCCACCAAAATGGCCGGGAACTCAGTCGTCTCAGTGGCCTGTGTCAGGCGCACGTGCTGTCTTGCGGGACGCATCTGAAAATAAAATTGACGGATGTCAAATGACAGTGTGTGTAATATATATTCAGGAGAAAAGAGTAGATGTGATTACGAGAACCTAATGTTAGAGTTAGTAAAATCTTTAACCCGAAAGAGAAGAGAGAGTAGAGCCCTGAGTATAGGAAAGGAGTAAAAGATACTAATACCACCCAATTGAGATGTGGGCCCATAAGCCACAACATCAGTGTTAGTAAAGTTTTTCAAACACTAGACTCAACTTTGGCCAAGGAGTTGGAAAGGGGGCTACCTACAGGCAGTCGGCTCTGATACCAACTTGTGACGCCCTCGGTTCAATCGTACGCTAATCATACACGCAAATGCGTACGATCAAACTCAAGGACTCACGGGAAGATATCACAACACAACTCTAGACACAAATAAAACAATATCAGCTTCATATTACAAGCCAGGGGCCTCGAGGGCTAGAATACGGAAGCTCGATAAATACATGAGTCAGCGGAAGCAACAATATCTGAGTACAGACATAAAACATGGGGTGCCGTAGAGAAGGCTAGCACAAAAGATACAACGATCGAACGAGGCGACGCCTCCTACCTGGGAACCTCCTAACTACTCCTCGTCTTCAGCGGCATCCACGTAGTAGTAGGCACCGTCGGGGTAGCAGTCGTCGTCGGCGGGGACCTCCATCTCCTGGACTCCATCATCTGGTCGCAGCAACGGATCAAGGGGCAAAGGGGGAGCAAAGCAACCGTGAGTACTCATCCAAAGTACTCGCAAGTCTTACATCAAAACTATCCTAAGTATGCATAAGTATCAAAGAAGGGGGGTTATATGTGGACTGACTGCAGCAATGCGAGAATAGAGAGAGAAAGCCTAGTCCTATCGAAGACTAGCATCTTCAGGGTCTTGCAGCAATAGACGAGAGTAGAACAGGTGAAACACAAATAAGTCATATTGTTGCAGCAATATTAAAGTGAGGTCACGCCCATAGATCCTCCCTCAACTCCCTGCGAGGAAGCAATCCCGAGGCAACTAATTCCAGTTAAGTAACAATTGTAGTTGTATAAGATCAGGGCACAACTCCAAGTCATCCTGTAACCGTGGACACGGCTATTCGAATAGTTAATTTTCATCCTTGCAGGGGTGCACCACATGTCCCGTCACGCTCGATAACACTCTGGTCGGGCACACTTTTCTGGGTCCTACCCGACCTCGTAATATCGACACGTCGCAGCCCCACCTAAGACTCAACAAAGAGGTCAGCCCGCCGGTCTAATCCCTAAGCACAAAGGGTTCATGGGCCCAGTTCCCCTTCGCGCTCCTACACGATGTGTGGGTGGCCGACGTCAGTCCTAGCATCCCTTAATCACAAGTGCGATGCATCTCGGGACCACTCGGGCGCGCGCCCCTACATTGCTGACATCTGAAAAGCTTCGGCTGATACCGCGACGCCGAGTTCCCATAATTCTTCCCACGTAGCCGGTTAGTGCGAAAAGGTCTCCAACCAACCCAGATCAAATACCCAAATCCATTATCATTTAGTTAGGCCATCGACACAATCTCGCGGGAATCCACCTGTCTAACAGCTAATCACCAATGATCCCAGTAACATGGTCGAGTAACTGTGTGGTTGTAACATCGGGGGAAATCCAAGGTATCACCCTTGTTGGATTCCGAACGATGTATCCGTCAAGGTGGGCTTAGAGGAATCACCCTCGGGGGTCCCGCACTTGAGGGGTTGCATGACAGAGGCATTGTCGGGAATGGTGAAATAGGAATCACCCTCGATAACCACGACCGACTAGCTATACTACAGAGATATCATCAGAAGTACTTAGCGAGGTGTCACCCTCGGTACCCGATAGTATCTCTGTAGCGTCGTACAACTAAGGGGGGTCTATGTGTTGTGTCGAGTCTAGCTCGTCGATCGGGGATCAAGATTTGAAAGCAAAGCGGGCAACTGGACTACGGGGTCAGAGGGGATGACTGCTCCACCTATACTAAGCAAATTTAAAGGTACGGGACTGAAAGTAGCAGTTCATCAAAAATAGGCTATGCATCAGATATAGGAGCTAACTACAACAGTAGCAAAATAATAATGCAAGCAGTAGGAAGAAAGACATAGGCGATATAGGAATGATCAAGGGGAGTTTGCTTGCCTTGCTACTCTGCGGCAAAGGACTGATCGGCAGGGTCGTAGATGTACCCGGCAGCAGCGTCAGTCTCGGGGTCTACCGGTAAGAAGAGGGGGAAGAAACAATAAATAATAGCAACGGTGCAACACAATGCATGACATGGCAAGATGCAGGCTAGACATGAGCTAACGCGGCAACATCCGTCATAGACGGGTCGGAAGAATATCTGACGATATTTTCCGGGTCTCTGGCTACTACCGGTCAGACGGAAAATGATGGAAAAGTTCCATGTTTGCTATGCTAGGGACGCGTGACAGACGAATGGACCGTGTATCCAGGTTCGTCTCGTTCTGCTGATCAACTTTCATGTTGAACAAATTTTGATATGACTTATGGATTATTTTATATTAATTTTTAAAGTTTTATTAATTATTTAGGAATTAAAAACAGATTTAACTAAACTGATTAAAAGCAATTATGACATCAGCATGATGTCATGCTGACATCGACAGTTGACTGGTCAATTGACCAGTGGGTCCCCTCCGTCATAGACACATATTTTTAATTAGGTTTAATTATTATTTAACCTGATTAATTTAGTGGGGGACCCACGTGGCATACTCTAATTATTCTAATAACCTAATTAATTAATTAAATAATATATCTATTTATTTATTTAATAAAAACATATTTTTATTTTTATATTTTAATTTTCACTTTTCTTCAAAGCATGTGGGGCCTCCCTGTAAGTGGGAGTGGGGGTTTGACCCCATCGGTAAGTGGTAGTAGCCACATACACATATTTACCCATATAATAAACATAACGTATTTCTTCATATACCTACATACATAAATACATACATACGTGCATCTCATACATACAAAATACGTACGGCATCTAATACATACATACATACATACATACATACATACACAAATACATCGTTTTAATTTTATTTTTCTGTTTCTCATCTCTATGCTAACTCTTTGTGTTCATAGAAGAACCTCTGTGGCAACACAGAAAAGGAGCATCTCCATCTACCCCTACTCGATCCTAACAACGTCGGAATGGAGCGCCATTTGCCGGAATGGAACCGGGACGGCGCAAGGAAGGAGACGGTGGGAGGAGCCCAAAAAGGGGATCACCGACGTTGACGAGAGGGGCCGATGAAGCCGGAGTTCTCAGGAGGCGCGGAGGAGACGGTGAGGAGGAAGACGCGGTGGTGGTGGTGACGGTTCTGGCGAGGTGGGTCGCCGGAGGGGCCTCCTGGAGGGGGCCGGCCGGCGTGACAAGGAGGGGACCTCCCTGCCCGATCCCTCCTCGATCGAGCGGGAGGGAGGGTGCTCATGGGAAAGGAAGGCCGACGGGAGGTGAGGTGGGGGCCGATGAGAGGGGGAAGCTGCCGGCAGGTGATGGGAGGGAGGTCGGGCGAGGCGGTGGATGGGTCTCCTGGGAGCCGACGGGGGAGATCTGGGGCAGCGGGGAGGGACTGTGGGGAGGGAGGCCGACGGGAGGGCCTGGTGACAGGAGGATGGGGGCTCTCGGCGGGGAGGGGAGTGTCGTGGGGAGGGAGAGAGACCGACAGGCAGGGGGGTTCGTGGGGATTCTGTGCGTGGGAGGGTAGGTGCGCTCGAGGGGAGAGGTGAGCGCGGTAGGTGGGGCCAGGTGCGTGCGGTTGGTGGGAGTGGGGCTGCTGGCGAGTGGGAGAGGCAAGGATTGCGGGGTGGTGCTTCCAGTTGCTGAACAATTAGCAATTGTCTTGCAATGGCCCACCAGCATGTGGGATCGCGACAGTTTTTTAGGGTAGAGTATTCAACCCAAATTTGTTGGTTCGACACGATGGGAGTGAAAGGATATTCTCCAGTATTAGCAGTTGAGTTGTCGGCTCAACCACACGTGAAAGATTAGTATCTGCAAGCAGGATATAAGCAGCAAAGGTAGTATGATAGCAATGGTGCTAGGAAAGAATCTATTGATGGCAGATTATTCCTAACTGAAGTATCAATGGCGCCGGTAAAGTATTGTAGCAGGTAGTAGCAGTGTAACGAGTAACAGCAGTGGCAAGGAACAACAATAGTGACAGCAGTAGCAAGTAGCAACAGTAACAAGTAACAGCAACAGCAAGTAACAATAGTGGCAAGTAACAGTAGCAGGAACAGTAGTAACAGCAGCAGAGCAAAGCAAGTAACAGCAGCAGCAAGTAACAGTAGCAGCAACAGTAGTAACAGCAGCACAGCAAAGCAAGTAACAACAGCAGTGGGACAAACTCGTAGGCAATGGATCGGTGATTTGTCGGATGACATTCATCATGCAACAGTTATAACACGAAGAGATATGTGACTAGCTCCCGTTCGTCAATGTGATGTAGGCATGCATTCCGTGTGTAGTCATACGTGCTTAGGGAAAAGAACTTGTATGACATCTATTGTCCATCCCTCCCGTGGCAGCGGGGTCCAAATGGATACTACGGGATATTAAGGTTCTCCTTTTAATAAAGAACCGGACCAACGCATTAACACGCAGTGAACACATGAACTCCTCGAACTATGGTCATCACCGGGAGTGGTTCCGGTTATTGCCACTCCGGGGTTGCCGGATCATAACACATAGTAGGTAACTACAACTTGCAAGATCGGATCTAAAACACACATATATTGGTGACAACATAATAATTTCACATCTGAAATCATGGCACTCGGGCCCTAGTGACAAGCATTAAGCATGACAAAGTAGTAGCAACATCTATCTCAGAACATAGTGGATACCAGGGATCAATCCCTGTCAAAACTAACTTGATTACATGATAGATCTCATCCTACTCATCACTGCCCAGCGAGCCTACGAATAGATTACTCACGAACGATGAAGAGCTTCATGGAATTGGAGAGGGAAGAAGGTAGATGATAACGATGGCGACGATCTCCTTGATCCGGAGCCTAAAACGGACTCCAGATCTGCCCTCCAGGGCAAGAACAGGATGTGGCGGCGCTTCTGGATTGTGAAACGCGATGAACTCTTCTCTCTTGATTTTTTCCGGGATGAAATGGAATAAATAGCGTTGGAATTGGGGGCGGCAGAGCCACATGGGCCCCACAAGCCTGGTAGCCGCGACCAGGGGGAGGTCGCGGCTACACGGCTTGTGGCCCACTGGCCCGTCCCCTCCAGTGGATCTTTGCGCAGGTATTTTTCATATTTTCCAGAAATATTCTCCGTAAATTTTTAGGACGTTCCGAGAACTTTCATTTCTGCACAAAAACAACACCATGGCAATTCTGCTGAAAACAGCGTTAGTCCGGGTTAGTTCCATTCAAATCATGCAAATTAGTGTCCAAAACAAGGGCAAAAGAGTTTGGAAAAGTAGATACGATGAAGACGTATCAACTCCCCCAAGCTTAAAACCTTGCTTGTCCTCAAGCAACCCAGTTGACAAACTGAAAGAGAAAGAAAAACTTTGACAAACTCTGTTTGATCTTGTTGTTGCAACTATGTCTAACTCATAACCAGAATTTCAGCAAGATCGCAAGTTAACCACATAAGCAAGTGACACATAGGTCTCACGGTAAACTAATATCAATGGGATAAACAGCTAGCGAGCAAATAATAATGAGTTTCAGATATCAACAATTCAATCAAAATAGCATGAAGCAATATGAATAGGTGGTATGTCGCTAGCTCTTTCTGAGACCGCAAAACATAAATGAGAGCACTTTCAAAGATCAAGGGCTGACTAAACATTGTAATTCATAGCAACGAAGATCCAGTCATAGTCATACTCAATATCAATCAAAAGCAAAGCATAAAAATGACAGAGGTGCTCTCTAATTGGTGCTTATATAAGAAGAGGATGACTCAACAGGAAAATAAATAGACAGGCCCTTCGCACAGGGAAGCATTGATTTGCAGAGGTGCCACAGCTCAAGCTTTGAAAACAGAGATAATAATTTTGGGTGGCATGCTTTCATTGTCAACGCAATGACCAAGAGTCCTCAATTTATTCCATGATACTCATGCTATAGGCGGTTCCCAAACAGAAAAGTAAAGTTTTAACTCCCCACCACCAATCAATCACACTCCACGGCTAGCTGAATCCTCGGGTACCGTCCATACTAACATCAATCCGGGGGGAGTCTTGTTTTACAGTTATGTTTTCGATTTAAGCGTGGAACTGGGCATTCCAATTACCGTCCCCTTTCTCGTGAATGACAGTGAATAAACACATGTCGAGGATAACACGCCTAACATGGAAGATACCAATAGCCCCCGTCACCACATGAGCGGTTCGGGCATGCAAAACAGATTATTTCTTGAAGGTTTAGAGAATGGCACATGCAAATTTACTTGGAACGGCAGGTAGATACCGCAAATAGGTAGGTATGGTGGACTCTCATGGAAAAACTTTTGGGTTTATGGAAGTGAATGCACAAGCAGTATTCCGCTTAGTACAAGTGAAGTCTAGCAAAAGACTGGGAAGCGACCAACTAGAGAGCGACAACAGTCATCAAGATGCAATGAGTTTGACTAACATTGAGTGCAAGCATGAGAAGGATATAAATCACCATGAACACGAACATCATACAGGCTATGTTGATTTTGTTTCAACTACATGCATGAACATGCGCCAAGTCAAGCCACTTGAATCATTCAAAGGAGAATACCATCCTATCATACTACATCATAGTCATCTCAAAATCTATGTTGGCCTTCAAGACAAACCATTATAAGCTCCTAGCTAATTAAGCATAGCATCAGAAACTATGATCTCTAAGTTGTCATTGCAAACAAGGTTCTCTCTCAACAAAGCTGAATCTGGGACGACAAGCTAGTCATATTTACAAAAACAAAATAGATAGAGTCCATACCAGCTTTTCCAGTCTCAGTCACTTCATCATATATCATCATTATTGCCTTTCACTTGCACGATCGAACAATGTGAACAGTAATAAGAGTGCTCGTGCATTGGACTAAGCTGAATCTGCAGGCAAACACAAAGGAGAAGACAAAGTAATATGGCTCTTTAACAAATGAACAGGTATGCATGCGAGAGCCACTAAACATTGTAACCATTGTCTTCTACCTCGATTCAAAGAAAAAGAAAACTATTTACACGAGAAAGCTCCCAACAAGCAAAAGAAGAAAGGAAAATGTTTTGGGTTTTCTCAAAAGGACACAAAACAAGAAAACAAGAAAACGAAAATAAACTAGCATGGATAATACAGTGGCAAAGTGTAAACACCGACTATCAAAGTGAAAGCATAAGCAAGAATGTAAAGTTGGTGCAAACACGTACTACCCCAAGCTTAGGCTTTTGGCCTAGCTTGGTCTACTCCCAAGGAGGGAAATAACCAGCTCCAGGATACTCCGGAGCGGACTGTGGATGCCACTGTTGTGTGAGCTCCTCTGGCTCCCACTGATAAACTGGCGACTGGTACTCGACTGGCGGCTCGGGAACGAGCACCTGTGGTTGGGACAAGCCCCAATATGCATAGATGTCCAAGGGCATAATAATGTACCTGCCTGCATAAAGGTTGAACAAAGAAGGAGCAGGCAAAGTAATAGTCTCTCGAGTACCCTGACTAAATACCAGGTTATAAATCATCCGTCTACTAGCATCTCTATCCAGAAAATCATGGCGAACCATGTTGTCATAATCGAGATATTTCTCAGGAAGAAGCATTTCTTCTTCCTCCTCCAGTCTAACGGGTATCTCAAAGTGTCTAGCAAGACGAGTAGCATAGATACCTCCATAGACGACACCTTTGGAACGGTTTGTGTTCAACCGCTGAGCTACTATAGCACCTAGGCTATAAGTCTTATTGTTATAAAGGCCTTCGCGCAAAACCGCAAGGTCTGGAGAGCTAAGTGATCCAGCCTCCCCACGGCCAATCAAACATTTTCCCACAAATAATGAGAAGTACCGAAGCACAGGAAAATGTATGCTAGCAATTCTAGCGAGAGACACTTCTCTCTCCTCTCCAACAGCAATAGTATCTATGAAAGCCTCCAAGTCCCGTGGAGGAGGATCATGAATATCCCCAACATAAGGTAATTTGCACACATTGCTAAAATCCTGTAGTGTCATGCGCTGAGGAATATCGTATAACATGAACTCAACCATAGGAGGATTCTTCCTCGGATAAAAGTTGAAGCTTTGAACAAAAATATTGGTGAGGAGGAGGTATTATGGGCACTTATCTTCAACGAACGTGGTAAGACCTGCGTTCTCCACCAAGTAATAAAAGTCTTCATAAAGCCCAGCGGCGCACAAAAATTCATCACTTGGCCACTCGCACGCTCGAACTTATGTGACTCGAGGAACCACGTACTTGGGGTGGTTCTTCTCATCCTCCTTGGGGTTATGGCTTGAAGAGCCTCTCAAGAACCTCCTCATCTTTTCCCTTTTTGAAAGAAAAGTGAGTAAGGATTAACCCAACTCGTAGCAACTACTCCTACTAGTGGCTAGAGACCGTATCACGCGTTAAAACTACTTGGGACCAGCTAAAATCAACATTTCAAGCTCAAGAACAGGGTCACCAAGGTAGCAAGAATACACGAAGGATAAAGTACTAGAGTAGAAACTAATTGGACCAATGGAGGAGTCACTTACCAAGGAGTAATTTCCCCAAAACGGTTTGGAGAATGGTGCTTTGAGCAACTAGATCGAAAATCACAGCCAAATGAGCAAGAACACGGGTTTGAGCTGCGAAACGATTTTTTCTGGAGGTAGAAGAAGAGGATGGGAGCTGGAATGAGTGGAGGGGGTCCCTGTGGGCCCCACAAGCTTGGTAGCCGCTGCCAGGGGGAGGCCGCGGCTACAGGGCTTGTGGCCCACTGGTGTGGTCCCTAGGCCAGCTCTCAGTCCCAGTATTTTTCAAAAAATCCAGAAAAAAATCATATTTGATTTTCAGGACCATCGGAGAACTTTTATTTTCGGGGTACTTTTCTCCGAGACGCTAAAACAGAAAACAGGAAAAACTAAACTAAATCTATCATTTTCCTTCTAAGCAACAAAAAGTGAAAGCTTAAAACAGAGGTATGTGACTCCTCGATTCATCCATTTCATGGTCATCGAAAGAAATCCGTCAATGGGATTGATCAAATCCTCATGACAAAACTTTTTCAAATCGCAAAAGGAAACGGAGAATTGTCGAATAGCCACTAAGTCACCTCAATGGGGATATGAATCTCCCCAACAAGCAAATCATACTTCATCTTAACACGAGGAATAGGGCATTCAAAGCTCCTAATAAGAATCGATGAAGTTTTTTCGATAGCATTGATGCAATGTACTTTATATCGTTTCTTCGGAAAGTGCATTGTATGCTCATTACCGTTGACATGGAAGGTGACATTGCCCTTGCTGCAATCTATAATAGCCCTTGCGGTGTTTAAGAATGGTCTTCCAAGAATGATCGCCATGGCATCATCCTCGGGAATATCCAGGATAACAAAGTCCGTTAAGATAGTAACGTTAGCAACCACAACAGGCACATCCTCGCAAATGCCGACAGGGTAAGCAGTTGATTTGTCGGCCATTTGCACAGAAATTTCAGTGGGTGTCAACTTATCCAGTTCAAGTCAACGATAAAGAGAGAGAGGCAAAACACTAACACCGGCTCCAAGGGCACATAAGGCAGTTCTTACGTAGTTTCCTTTAATGGAGAAAGGTATAGTGGGCACTCCGGGATCACCAAGTTTCTTAGGAGTTCCACCTTTGAAAGTGTAATTGGCAAGCATGGTGGAGATCTCAAGATCTGGTATCTTCCGTTTATTGGTCACGATATCTTTCATGTACTTGGCATATGGAGACATTTTGAGCATATCAATTAACCGCATCTGCAGAAAGATGGGTCTCAACATTTCAATAAAGCGCTCAAAATCCTCATCATCCTTTTTCTTGGATGGCTTAGGAGGAAAGGGCATGGTTCTCTGAACCCATGGCTCCCTTTCTTTACCATGCTTCCTAGCAGTGAAGTCAATCTTATCGTATCTCTTAGGTTGTGGGTTATCAAGATTAACCGTAGGTTCAATCTCCACATCCTTATCATTGCTAGGTTGAGCATTATTATGAACATTGTTGTCCATATTGTCATCAGGTTCATGTACATCACCAGATTGTGTTTCTGCATCAGACGCAGAAATATCATTTGGTTCTTCAGGTGTGACAGTATTTGGTGAACTGACATGTAGGTTTCTATCATCCTTCTTCTTATTCTTAGGATGACTGGGTGTATCGGCATTAATTCCTTGAGAATCTTGATCATTTTTCTTAGGATGGTCTTCAGGATACAAAGGTTCCTAAGTCATTTTGCCTCCTCTAGTAATGACTCTGACAGAGTTGTCATTTAATTTATTGAGCAAGTCATTCTGAGCTTGAAGTACTTGTTCTACCTGAGTAGTAATCATAGAGGCATGTTTACTCAGAAGCTTCAGATCATTGACATTTCTGTCTACACAAGCACTCAAATGACTAAGCATACGAGTACTCTGTTGTTTGGCAACAAAGTTGTCAAATTCATCAAAGCATAGGCTAGCAGGTTTGTCAAAAGGAATATCACTCTCATTGAATCTACATAGAGAATTCACCTCTACTACTTGTATCGGGTTATCTAGACCATGGATCTCTTCGATAGGCGGTAGATTTTTGACTTCTTCAGATCTAATGACTTTCTCTTGCATATATTTCTTGGCTTCTTGCATATCTTCGGGAGTGAGGAATAGAATACCTCTTTTCTTAGGAGTTGTCTTAGGAGGTGGTTCGGGAATAGTCCAAGCACTATCGTTGATCAAGATGTTATTCAGTAGGATCTCAGCTTGTTCTACAGTTTGTTCCCTAAAAACACAACCGGCACAACTATCTAGGTGGTCTCTAGAAGCATCGGTAAGTCCGTTATAGAAGATATCAAGTATCTCGTTCTTCTTAAAAGGGTGATCAGGCAAAGCATTCTATAGCTGGATGAGCCTCCCCCAAGATTGTGGGAGACTCTCTTCTTTGAGTTGAGCAAAGTTGTATATTTCCTGCAAGGCAGCTTGCTTCTTATGGGCAGGGAAATATTTCTCACAGAAGTAATAAACCATATCCTGGGGACTACTCACACATCCAGGAGCAAGAGAAGTGAACCAGGCTTTAGCGTCATCCTTTAGAGAGAAAGGAAACAGCTTAAGGATATAGTAGTAGCGGATCTTCTCCTCACTAGTGAAAAGGGTGGCTATATCGTGTAGTTTGGTAAGATGGGCTACGACCGTCTCAGACTTATAACCGTGGAAAGGATCAGATTGAACTAGAGAGGTTATCTCAGGGTCGACAGAGAATTCATAATCCTCATCGGTGATAAAGATAGGTGAAGTGGCAAACTTCGGGTCGTATTTCATCCTAGCTTTCAGAGTTTTTTCCTTCCACTTGAGAATTAATTTCTCAGCGTCATAGGCATCCTTACACGCAAGAAAATCCTCAGCTATCTCTCCCTCCATAACATAACCCTCAGGTATATCAGGCAATTCATATCTAGGAGAGCTAGATCTAGCAGGAGCAAAAGCAGGTTCTATCTCAATAGTATCGGGAGTTTCAGAAGCATCACGAGCATTGGCAGTAACTCTAGCAATATGAGCATCAAGGAATACCCCTAGTGGCATATCAGGCAAAGTAGTATCTCTAGCAGTATCAAGCATAGCATCATCAGGCAAAATAGCATCTCTAGCATCATCAGGCAAAGCAGTATCAAGCATAGCATCATCAGGCAAAATAGCATCTCTAGCATCATCAGGCAAAGCGGTATCATAAGCATCATCAAGCACAGGCAACATATCAAGATTTCTAGCAGGAGGTGGTGTCGCAAACTTATTCATAACTGAAGGTGAATCAAGTGCAAAGCTAGATGGCAGTTCCTTACCCCCCCTCGTAGTTGAGGGCAAGACTTTGGTTCTTGGATCTTTCCGATTATTCATAGTGATCAGCAGATATAAATCCCAAGTGACTCAGACAATATAGCTTTCCTCCCCGGCAACGGCGCCAGAAAAGAGCTGCTTCCAGTTGCTCAACAATTAGCAATTGTCTTGCAATGGCCCACCAGCGTGTGGGATCGCGACAATTTTCGAGGGTAGAGTATTCAACCCAAATTTGTTGGTTCGACACGATGGGAGTGAAAGGATATTCTCCAGTATTAGCAGTTGAGTTGTCGGCTCAACCACACCTGAAAGATTAGTATCTGCAAGCAGGATATAAGTAGCAAAGGTAGTATGATAGCAACGGTGCTATGAAAGAATCTGTTGACGGCAGATTATTCCTAACTAAAGTATCAATGGCGCCAGTAAAGTATTGTAGCATGTAGTAGCAGTGTAACGAGTAACGGCAGTGGCAAGGAACAACAATAGTGACAACAGTAGCAAGTAGCAACAGTAACAAGTAAGTGCAGCAGCAAGTAACAGTAGTGGCAAGTAACAGTAGCAGCAACAGTAGTAACAGCAGCAGGGCAAAGCAAGTAACAGCAGCAGCAAGTAACAGTAGCAGCAACAGTAGTAACAGCAGCAGAGCAAAGCAAGTAACGACAACAGTGGGACAAACTCGTAGGCAATGGATCGGTGATTTGTCGGATGACATTCATCATGCAACAGTTATAACATGGAGAGATATGTGACTAGCTCCCGTTCGTCAATGTGATGTAGGCATGCATTCCGCGTGTAGTCATACGTGCTTAGGGAAAAGAACTTGTATGACATCTATTGTCCATCCCTCCCGTGGCAGCGGGGTCCAAATGGATACTACGAGATATTAAGGTTCTCCTTTTAATAAAGAACCGGACCAACGCATTAGCACTTGGTGAACACATGAACTCCTCAAACTATGGTCATCACCGGGAGTGGTTCCGGTTATTGTCACTCCGGGGTTGCCGGATCATAACACATAGTAGATAACTAAAACTTGCAAGATCGGATCTAAAACACACATATATTGGTGACAACATAATAATTTCAGATCTGAAATCATGGCACTCGGGCCCTAGTGACAAGCATTAAGCATGGCAAAGTAGTAGCAACATCAATCTCAGAACATAGTGGATACTAGGGATCAATCCCCGTCAAAACTAACTCGATTACATGATAGATCTCATCCTACTCATCACCGCCCAACGAGCCTACGAATAGATTACTCACGAACGATGAAGAGCTTCATGGAATTGGAGAGGGAAGAAGGTTGATGAGGACGATGGCGACGATCTCCTTTATCCGAAGCCCAAAACGGACTCTAGATCTGCCCTCCAGGGCAAGAACGGGATGTGGCGGCGCCTCTGGATCATGAAACGCGATGAACTCTTCTCTCTTGATTTTTTTCCAGGACGAAAGGGAATAAATAGCGCTGGAATTGGGGGGGCACAGCCACGTGGGCCCCACAAGCCTGGTAGCCGCGGCTAGGGGGGAGGCCGCGGCTACACGACTTGTGGCCCACTGGCCCGTCCCCTCCGGTGGATCTTTGCGCAAGTATTTTTCATATTTTCCAGAAATATTCTTCGTAAATTTTCAGGACGTTCCCCTTCAATTTCTGCACAAAAACAACACCATGGCAATTCTGCTGAAAACAGCGTCAGTCCGGGTTAGTTCCATTCAAATCATGCAAATTAGAGTCCAAAACAAGGGCAAAAGAGTTTGGAAAAGTAGATACGATGAAGACGTATCAGGTGGCGGCGGCCAGTGGGATGGGGAGGGAGCCGGATCGGTTAGGGTTAGCCCCCTAGGGGGCTTTATACCCAAGGGAGCTGGGCCGAATGGGGGTGGCCGACTAGGCCAGTTTTGGCCCGGTTGGGCCACGGGGTCTTTTTCTTTTTATTTTTTAATACTATCATTATTATTTATTTTATTTTATTTTCATATTCTGTTACTATTTATTATATATATATTTTTAATACTTTCTTTTATTTATTTATTTTTGTTTTACATTATTTTTCTTTTAAACATATAGGGATTACAAATTCTAAAACGCCCCGATTTATTATTATTATCCGCTAGAGAATTTTTATAACTCCCCAACGTTTTTATTTTAACAACCGAAATCTTTCCTCGTTCGACTTTAATTCTAGGTCTCGAATTTTAATTCGGTTTCAACTAACAATCGCGAGAGCAACGATAGTAATCACCATGACGTGGCATCATTAGTAAGGATCACTGTAGCTTAATTATATTCATTACTGTAGCAAAACTTAGGATGTCACATCCCCTATGGCTCGTCTGCCCTACCTCTTCCGCCTATAAATTCCCGAAAAATCCAAAACTGCCCGAGAGATCCACGAAAATACTTTTCCGCCGCCGCAAGCTTCTGTCTCCGCAAAATCCCATCTCGGGCACGTTCTGGTGCCCTGTCGGAGGGGGGATTCGGATACGGAGGGCTTATTCATCAACACCATGACCTCTCCGATGATGCGTGAGTAGTTCACCATAGACCTTCGGGTCCATAGCTAGTAGCTAGATGGCTTGTTCTCTCTCTTGGATCTTCAATACAAAGTTCTCCATGATCTTTATGGAGATCTATCCGATGTAATCTTCTTTTGCGGTGTGTTTGTCGAGATCCGATGAATTGTTGATTTATCATCAGATTATATATGGATCTTATTTGAGTTTCTTCTGATCTCTTATATGCATGATTTCATATCCTTGTAATTCTCTTCGAGTTGTGGGTTTTGTTTGGCCAACTTGATCTATGATTCTTGAAATGGGAGAAGTGCTTGGTTTTGGGTTCATACCGTGCGGTGACCTCACCCAGTGATAGAAGGGGTAGCGAGGCACGCATCGTGTTGTTGCCATCAAGGGTAAAAAGATGGGGTTTACATCATTGGTTTGAGTTTATCCATCTACATCATGTCATCTTGCTTAAGGCGTTACTCTGTTCATCATGAACTCAATACACTAGATGCATGCTGGATAGCGGTCGATGTGTGGAGTAATAGTAGTAGATGCAGAAAGTATCGGTCTACTTGTCTCGGACGTGATGCATATATGTATGATCATTGCCTTAGATATCATCATGACTTTGCGCGGTTCTATCAATTGCTCAACAGTAATTTGTTCACCCACCGTAATATTTGCTATTTTGAGAGAAGCCTCTAGTGAACACTATGGCCCCCGGGTCTACTTCACATCATATTTTCAGCCTTACACTTTTACTTCGT
Organism: Hordeum vulgare subsp. vulgare; assembly: GCF_904849725.1. Classification (NCBI taxonomy): domain Eukaryota; kingdom Viridiplantae; phylum Streptophyta; class Magnoliopsida; order Poales; family Poaceae; genus Hordeum; species Hordeum vulgare. Next base: position 326,900,961 of record NC_058523.1, read on the forward strand.
TGCACTTTCCGCCTTCAGATCTCACTTTGCAATCAATCTTGAAGAGATTGACAACCCCTTTATAGCGTTGGGTGCAAGCTCGTTTGTGCCTGCACAGGTACTCTGGACACTTAGCTTGATTCTCCTACTCGATTGATACCTTGGTTCTCAAAACTGAGGGAAATACTTACTGCTCATGTGCTGCATCACCCTTTCCTTTTCAAGGGAAAACCAACACAAGCTCAAGAGGCAGCACGGGGTTGGCGACCGGAGGAGCTGGCGGTAGCCGGCGGCGGGGCTCTGGCGAGCCCACCGGAGGCGAAGCATGGCGCGGTAGTTGAGATCCGGCTCGGGGCTCCTCGGGAGCTCGAGCAGCAGCTCGGGGGAGCCGGCGTGAGGCTGTTGCCCTGGCTCAGTTCAGGCCCGGGGCGGGCCAGAGACGGGCTTCGCAGGCCCTGGCGGCACTCTAAGATGGGAAGCTATGGCTGGGGAGGCACGGATTTTGAGGTGGAGCTATGGTTTTCGCAAATTGGCATGGGGAGGTAGTTAAAAAGGGATAGGGGTTAGGGTTACGGGAATTAGCCCGTTTTGAGCCGTACGATCTCGATCGGACGGCTCCGAACGTGGGGATGGTGTTAATGGGCTAGGTGGGCTGTGTAACTTTGATGGGCTGAGAGAAGAGAGGGGTTTTGTGGCCCGGCACCGAGAATTTAAAACACCAAAAAACGTCCGATGATAAACCGATGATGGTGCCGCTACAGTCGACCGTTCGGGTACCAAACGGACTCCGATTGCAACAAAATTTGGCAGGCGGTCTACCTACATAAAAATAAGACCGCACGCCAAGTTTCAACCCAATCCGATAATATTTTATATGCACTTTTGAAAACAATATTATATCAATGCCGCGTGCATGTGCTTGGGTGGTCGGGCTCAAATGGCCAACGACGAACACGGAGAGAACCGGCAACTAATAACGGATGCTAGTTTTGAAAATTGGCGGCAACGGAGTGTCGATGCAATGCAGATGATGCGCATGATGCGATGATGAATGCGATAGACAATCTAGCAACACGGCGACAACGAAATAAAATGGGAATCTTCTGAAGCGTCGGTCTCGGGCTGTTACAGCTCTCCTACACTAACAAGAGATCTCGCCCCGAGATCTAAGAATGGAAGGGGAAGAGGAAGAGGAAAGGAAGATGTAAAACTTAGTCGCTTCTTGACAAACGAGTGAAACCAATGAATCTTGAGGGTTGCAAAGAGATGAAGAATGATATGAGAAACAAGAAAGAATTCACACAAAATTTCGGCAGCACTTCGGTAGGAAATTGAGGACAAAATTTGATAAGATGGAAAGATCAAGATTCACAACAAACCAACTAAATTGATGAGCAAGGACAGAACATGAAAGAAGACACAACACTCCGGTTAATTGAATAAGGAAGGAAAGAACACGATCTTGACAAAACTAGATAATGGATAAAAGAGAACAGCATCACAACAACTCCGAGACAAGAGAATAGAAACTAGATCATTGGGAAGAAAAGAACGGATAAGAAATGACAACTACTACCACAATTGAATTGAAGAGCCTCCTGACAAGAAGAATTGAACGGAGTTGTTGGAAAACCAACAACGGAAAGAACAAGCTTGTTGTGGACTTATGAAAACCATCCTAAATAATGAGGTAACAAGCAGCCACTAACAGAAACAAGGATTGATTGAGAGCAACAAGGTATGAAAACTTCTTACACCAAGATGATACATAGAGGACTTGGTTTAATGGCAACACCATAATAGCACAATCCTTAGACAAGCTTTAGGTGAAATCCAAACCAAGCTAGCTCAATGGAAGAAAAGATGGGTTGAAAAAACATCTCATGATCAAATAAATGGTGGGTTTAAATATCCCATTCTTGAAATAAATTCACTTTGAGACTCCTCCACTAACAGAATGTTATAACACCACCTCAAAGGAAAGGGAGGAATAATTGCACTTTGAAATGCAAGACAGGGGATATTTGAGCCGCTCCAACAAGAATGTTAAAGAACACTTCGAGAAAGAATTGAAACCTTGATGAATCACCATGAAGAGCCACTTGAAGAAAACCGGAATGAAAGGATGAAAGAATAAGATTATGACTTTGCAAAGATTTAGATGAAGCCTCGTGAAGAGATAATAGAAAAAACTTTGAACTCCGGAAGGAAAAGATGAAGCACTAGGGATAAAGAATTGATATCATGAACCACTCTGAGAGAAGAATTGAAATCACCTTGATGGACAAGAATAAGAATTGTGTTATGCTCATCCTTCATCAAGTTAAATTGATGACAATCAACGGATTTAGCATACGACTTATTCTTCTTGAAAAGAGAGAGATAGATATAGCACAAACTAAAGAAGTTTTGGACAAAGCACCAGTAAGAATTGAAATGGATAAGACAACAATGAATGAATGGATATAATTGAAAATGAAGAGATCATGATCCACCTAGAAGAAACTTGGACAAGGAACCAGAATAATTGAGAGACGAACGAAGAGACAACAATTGAGAAGAATTTGAGGATGAAAGCTGAAAGCTAATAATGAAACAATCTTGTGAAATGATGGCCTTCGGAGGATCAAGAAAACAAAACAATTCTGAAATGCACCGGATAGATATGGAAGGAATTACTCATGATACAACAATTGAGAAGATAGAACGAGCTGAGATGACAATCTTCAAAAGAATGGACAAGATTGCGAGAAACACCCCTTCGGTCTTCCAAGCTGAGAACGATGGCAAGAAGCACCATCAGAATTACTGGGACACTCCGGAATGGTGAACAATAAAAAGTTGAGCCAATGATGAGAAATAAATTTGAACAGATCTTGGAGAAGGGATATGATTGATGGAATGCATACTTACGTCATAATTGAAAATAATTCGAGATCTTCGAAAAATATTAGAAGAGCCAGGAAAGATCTTGGAAAAGAACCTGCGGGTTATGGGCCCACTCAAAAGAAACACCGTTGAAAACATTGCTCAGAAAGAGAGATATTGCACCAGTATAACTGAAAACTTGATGAGGTTGGGAACCTCGAAATAATTGCAAAGATTGAGAACAAGAAACTCTGAGATATCTAGAACACTCTGGATAGAATGGAGAGAGATGAAAAAAAAAGAAAGACTTGAATAAGAATTTCCAACACATGAATCGTTGAATAAAAGAAAAGGATATGATGAACATTGAGAGCTTGAATTGAATCCACCAGAAAGAGAACAAGGAACAAGAAATGATGAACCCGGAACTCCTGAGAATCTTCACAATGAATCACCGGATAAGAGAGAAAAGAAAAAGATAGCGGAAGCAATAATGAAAGGAAGACACATGGATGATAATCTAATCACTGAAGAAAAAAGGCGAGAGGACAGGAAAACAAGACAACTTGGGACAGATGAGACAAACTTTGGAAAGAAATGAGAAATTGGTCTTGCGAAATTGGAGAGGGTTGAATTCACTTGAAGAGAAGCACACCCGTTGAAAAGAATTGATATTACGACTCCGGTTGAAAAGAATTCACAAGACAATTTGATTGAGCAAAAGAATTAGCACTCTCATATGAATATGAGAACACTGCTTAGGAAAGATATGAAATCGCCACTCGACATCGAAGTAACTCAAATTACCATACTCCAACAAAATAAAGGATGAGTCTTACAACACAAGCCAGAACAAATTCATGACAGAGACTCCGCTCGGTATTTTCACGGATAGGATCGCACGGGCTCTATTCTATAGTAGCCATCATGTACAAGGCAGTGCAGAAGACATACGAAGCATCCCCGAGTCGTAGCAAGCTACAAGGACTCTTTAAGACACAACGAGAACCGATGTAAGACGATGATGTCAGTTGTGCTTCCTCGGCTACGGCGATAGGAATAGTCGTGTCGACGACACCAGGAATCCTTCTGCTACGGCTATGGAGCCTTGCGTTGGTGTTCCCTCGAAGCGGAAAGGGTGATGTAGCGCAGCGGTGGTAAGTATTTCCCTCAGTTTGAGAACCAAGGTATCGATCCAATGGAGGAGTATCACAAGATCCTGCACAAACACAAAAGCTTGCTCCCAACGCTATGAATGGGTTGTCAATCCCTTATAGATTGTTCGCCAAGTGAGAACTGAAAGCAACAAGGTAACAAAGCAAAGTAAAAGCGGAGGTGTAAACGATGGATGTGAATAGACCGGGGGGTCGTAGTGTTTACTAGTGGCTTCTCTCATGAAAGCAAGTAGACGGTGGGTGAACAAATTACTGTCGAGCAATTGATAGAACCGCGCAAAGTCGTGACGATATCTATGGCAATGATTATATCTATAGGCATCACGTCCAAAACAAGTAGACCGATACTTTCTGCATCTACTACTATTACTCCACACGTCGACCGCTATCCAGCATGCATCTAGTGTATTAAGTCCAAAAGAACAGAGTAACGCCTTAAGCAAGATGACATGATGTAGATGGACAATCTCATATCAACGACAGAGCCCATCTTGTTACCCTTGATGGCAACTACTTAATGTGTGCCTTGCTGCCCCTACTGTCACTGGGAAAGGTCACCACATGGTAGAACCCAAAACCAAGCACTTCTCCCATTGCAAGAATCATAGATCTAGTTGACCAAACAAAACCCAAGACTCAGAGAGACTTACAAGGATATCAAATCATGCATATAAGAAATCAGCAAAGACTCAAATATATATCATAGATAATCTGATCACAAATCCACAATTCATCGGATCTCGACAAACACACCGCCAAAGAAGGTTACATCGGATAGATCTCCATGAAGATCATGGAGAACTTTGTATTGAAGATCCAAGAGAGAGAAGAAGCCATCTAGCTACTAACTACGGACCCGTAGGTCTGAAGTGAACTACTCACGAGTCATTGGAGGGGCGATGATGATGATGAAGAAGCCCTCCAACTCCAAAGTCCCCTCCGGCAGGGCACCGGGAAGGGTCTCCAGATGAGATCTCGCGGAAATGGAAGCTTGCAGCGGCGGACAAGTATTTTCGAGGCTCCCCTGATTTTTTGATGTATTTTCGGGAATATATAGGCCAAAGATCTAGGTCAGGGGGCGGCCAAGGAGGCCACAAGCCCTGACACCGCGCCTCCCCCCTGGTGGCAGAGTGGGAGCTTGTGGGCTCCCTGGAGCCCACCTGGCTTGGCCCACAGGCCCTCTGATCTTCTTCCGGTCTGGAAAAAATCATTTCGGGGATTTTATTCCGTTTGGACTCCGTTCCAAAATCAGATCTGAAAAGAGCCAAAAACACAGAAAAACAGGAACTGGCACTTGGCACTGAATTAATAAGTTAGTCCCAAAAAAGATATAAAAGGTACATAAAACATCCAAAGATGACAAGATAACAACATGAAACCATCAAAAATTATAGATACGTTTGAGACGTATCAAGCATCCCCAAGCTTAACTCCTGCTCGTCCTCGAGTAGGGAAGTGATAAAGAATGAATTTTTGATGCTTTCATGCTACCTAGCATAGATGTCCTTTGTAACTCCTCTTATGTGACGTGAATGTTCAGATCCATTAGATTCAAAACAATAGTTTGCTATTGACGTGGAAACAATAATAATTCAAGCAAACTAGCAAGGTAATCATGACCTTTCAAAATAACAAGGCCAAAAGAAAGTTATCCCTACAAAAGCATATAGTCTGGCTATGCTCTATCATCATTGCACAACGAATTTAAATCATGCACAACCCCGGTATTGGCCAAGTAATTGTTTCACACCTTTACTTTCTCAAACCTTTTCAACTCTCACGCAATACATGAGCGTGAGCCATGGTTATAACACTATAGATGGTGTGGAGTGTGGTGGATGCTGCAAGACAAAAAGGAGAAGATAGTCACATTAACTAGGCATATCAATGAGCTATGGAGATGCTCATCAATAGATATCAATGTGAATGAGTAGGGATTGCCATACAAATGATGCACTAGAGCTAAGAGTATGTGAAAGCTCTTAAAGAAAACTAGTGGGTGTGCATCCAACTTGCTTGCTCACGAAGACCTAAGGCAATTTTGAGGAAGCCTATCATTGAAATATACAAGCCAAGTTATATAATGAAGATTTCCCACTAGCTATATGATGGTGACAAAACGAGAGACTCTCAATCATGAAGATCATGGTGCTTAATATGCACAAGTGTGCAAAAGGTGGTAGCATTGTCCCTTCTCTCTTTTTCTCTCATTTTTTTGGTGGGCTCTTTGGCCTCTTTTTTTGGTGGGCTTCTTTGGCCTCTTTTATTTCCTCACATGGGACAATGCTCCATTAATGATGATAATCACACTTTGAACTCAAAACTTAGAGCAACTATGACTCTATATGGAATGCCTTCGGTAGTGTACCGTGGCAATGATCTAGCATGGCATAGACATCAATGGAAACATCACGCTAGCTATCTTACGATCATGCAATGGCAATGTAGACGTGGTGGCACATGTCATGGTGGTAGTTGCATGGAAATATATCTCGGAATGACTTTGAAAAAGCCATAGTAGGTAGGTATGGTGGCTGTTTTGAGGGAGGCTAATGGTGGGTTTTGTGCATCGGCGAAAGTTGCACGGCACTAAGAAGATAGTGATGGTGGAAGGTAAAAGTGCATCTAAACCATGGACTCAACATTAGTCATCAAGAACTCATATACTTGTTGCAAAAGTTCTATTAGTAATCGGAACAAGGCATTCAATGCATACTCCTAGGGGAAGGGTTGGTAGGTATAAACCATCGCGCAATCCCGACCGCCACGCAAAGGATGACAATCAATAGACTAATCATGCTCAGATTTCATCACATAGCGGTTCACCATACGTGCATGCTATGGGAATCACTAACTTCAACACAAGTATTTCTAGATCCACAACACCTTACTAGCATGACTTCAATATTACCATAACCACAACTCAAAACTAATTGAGATGAATCAAACTTCTCTAACTATTCAATGCACATGAAGGTGGAAGTTTTTGTATCCCTTTGGATAACTACCCCTTTTGAGACTACTTTCAAAGCATAGATCAACTACCAAGACACGCACCGCTGCGCTCTAAAAGATATAAGTGAAGCACATAGAGCAATATCTAGCTTAAAAGATATAAGTGAAGCATATGTGAGCTGAATTGTCCCAAAAGATATAAGTGAAGCACGACAAAATCATGGTGGGTGCATGTCTCCCTCTCTAGGTGTGCAGCAAGGATGATTGTGTCACAAAAAAATAAAAGACTCCTACGATACAAGACACTCCAAGCAAAAACACATAACATGTGGTAAATAAAAATATAGCCCCAAGTAACGTTACCGATGGATTGAAGACGAGAGAGGGGATGCCTTCCCAGGGCATCCCCAAGCTTAGGCTTTTACGGCATCCTTGAATCTCTTGGGGTGCCTTGGGAATCCCCAAGCTTGAGCTCTTGCCACTCTTTATCTTTTTGTCCATAAGAACTTCACCCAAAACTTGAAACTTCACAACACGAAACTTAAACAGAAACTCGTGATAACATTAGTATGAGAAAGCAAACCACCACTTCCTTAGGTACTGGAGCAAACTTAAATTCTACTTATGCTGATGTTGGGTTAATGTATTTTCAATCTTCCATGGCTAATACCCCCCGATACTATCCATAGTTTCATCAAAATAAGCAACCAACACAACAAAAACAGAATCTGTTAACAGCAGACGAGTCTGTAGCAATCTGTATATTTCATATACCGCTGGTACTTCAAAAATTCTGAAAAATTACGACAGTCTGAAGAATTTGCGTAGCAATCAGCAGCAAAAAAGAATAAACCCAAAAGCTCTTACATAAAAAAATGAAAATTATTTTCGTGAGCAGAAAGTTTCTGTCTTTTCCAGCATGACCAAACGATCATCCCCAAGACTAATCATAACGGTTTTGCTTGGCACAAATGCAAAAAGAAACACAAGAAACACAATCATAACAGAATTATGAAAGTGTGGAAAACACAAAACAGAAAGAAAAAGGATAGATTCGTTGGGTTGCCTCCCAACAAGCGCTTTTGTTTAACACCCTTAGCTAGGCAAAAAGTGATGGAATCACGTATAGTCATCTCTGGTGCTCAAACCATAAGTAGCCTGATCATTTATCATCTTAAGATCTTCATCTTTATTGGATGGCTCACCACTAGCTTTAGGAACAAAAACAGGCTTGACGGTCTTTCTGAGAGTGAGATTTGGAGTATTTTGCACAGCGGCAAAAGCGGAACCCAAGTTGGTTATGACATCTTCTAATTTGCCAATTCTAGAAGAATCATTAACTATAAGGTCCTTCTCCCTTAATTTTTTCAAAAAGTGTCCCACTTTGGATCCGTACTGAGTAATTTGATTGTGGATCTTTCTATCCAAACCCTCAATAAGTTCAACTGTGGCAATTTTGTTTTTAATAGCGTCAAGCCTTTGCATCACGTGTTCCAAGGTCAAGATAGTTCCATTAACCATGAGCGGGGGTGAGCCTGCCAAATTCATGATAGCTCTATAGGAGTCAAAAGTATGGCTCCCCAAGAAGTTCCCGCCTACAATGGTATCAAGGATATACCTATTCCAAGGAGAAATTCCAACATAGAAACTGCGAAGGAGGACGGTAGTGGATTGCTTACGAGTAGATCTACTTTGAGCATTGCAAATCCTGTACCACTTCAAATTTTATTCCTCATTTTGCCTGAAATTGAGAACTCCATTTTCACGGGTGTCGTTTGGAGTGGTGGGTCTAGCCATTGATGGACTATCTCACACACAAACGAGCAGGAAGAGAGAGTGAAACGGGCAAAAGAAAACGGCAAAAGAGAAAGGCAAATGAAAGCGGCAAATGTGAAGTGGGGGAGAGGAAAACGAGAGGCAACTGGAAACAAAAGTAAATGCAAGAGATGAGTTTGTGAGACCTACTTGGATAGATCTTGATCTCTCCTCCCCGACAACGGCGCCAGAAATACTTCTGATGTCAGCTGTGCTTCCCCGGCTACGGCGACAGGAATAGTCATGTCGATGGCACCAGGAATCCTTCTGCTACGGCTATGGAGCCTTGCGTTGGTGTTCCCTCGAAGCGGAAAGGGTGATGTAGCACAGCGGTGGTAACTATTTACCTCAGTTTGAGAACCAAGGTATCAATCCAATGGAGGAGTATCACAAGATCCTGCACAAACACAAAAGCTTGCTCCCAACGCTATGAAGGGGTTGTCAATCCCTTATAGATTGTTCGCCAAGTGAGAACTGAAAGCAACAAAGTAACAAAGCAAAGTAAAAGCTGAGTTGTAAACGATGGATGTGAATAGACCCGGGGGCCGTAGTGTTTACTAGTGGCTTCTCTCATGAAAGCAAGTAGACGGTGGGTGAACAAATTACTGTCGAGCAATTGATAGAACCGCGCAAAGTCGTGACGATATCTATGTCAATGATTATATCTATATGCATCACATCCAAAACAAGTAGACCGATACTTTCTGCATCTACTACTATTACTCCACACGTCGACCGCTATCCAGCATGCATCTAGTGTATTAAGTCCAAAAGAACAGAGTAACGCCTTAAGCAAGATGACATGATGTAGATGGACAATCTCATATCAACGACAGAGCCCATCTTGTTACCCTTGATGGCAACTACTTAATGTGTGCCTTGCTGCCCCTACTGTCACTGGGAAAGGTCACCACATGGTAGAACCCAAAACCAAGCACTTCTCCCATTGCAAGAATCATAGATCTAGTTGACCAAACAAAACCCAAGACTCAGAGAGACTTACAAGGATATCAAATCATGCATATAAGAAATCAGCAAAGACTCAAATATATATCATAGATAATCTGATCACAAATCCACAATTCATCGGATCTCGACAAACACACCGCCAAAGAAGGTTACATCGGATAGATCTCCATGAAGATGATGGAGAACTTTGTATTGAAGATCCAAGAGAGAGAAGAAGCCATCTAGCTACTAACTACGGACCCGTAGGTCTGAAGTGAACTACTCGCGAGTCATTGGAGGGGCGATGATGATGATGAAGAAGCCCTCCAACTCCAAAGTCCCCTCCGGCAGGGCGCCGGGAAGGGTCTCCAGATGAGATCTCGTGGAAACGGAAGCTTGCGGCGGCGGAAAAGTTTTTTCGAGGCTCCCCTGATTTTTTGCTGTATTTTAGGAAATATATAGGCCAAAGATCTAGGTCAGGGGTGGCCAGGGAGGCCACAAGCCCTGACACCGCCGCCTCCCCTGGTGGCGGAGTGGGAGCTTGTGGGCTCCCTGGAGCCCGCCTGGCTTGGCCCACAGGCCCCCTGATCTTCTTCCGTTCGGGAAAAAATCATTTCGGGGATTTTATTCCATTTGGACTCCGTTCCAAAATCAGATATGAAAAGAGCCAAAAACACAGAAAAAACAGGAACTGGCACTTGGCACTAAATTAATAAGTTAGTCCCAAAAAAGATATAAAAGGTACATAAAACATCCAAAGATGACAAGATAACAACATGAAACCATCAAAAATTATAGATACGTTTGAGACGTATCAAACGACCGTGAACAAACTAATCCACTAGATGTCGAACCCCAACCTCACATCATGCATCTGTTGGAAGATTGTCATATACGTAACTACTTGAATTCCCACCTAAGAACTCCCGAGTTTTCTGGTCATGCAATCAGGTCCACAGATACAAGGAGAAATCATCACTCAACTCCTAGCATCTAACCCGTACAGTGTATCACATCCGTCAACACATAACCAGAATCTCGGAATCTCATCTATCTCAGACCCTCGTAATCACAACGATACTAAGTATGGTGTTACATCCGGACCTATCTGCACCAGTATCGGGGAAGCCAGACTCCTCTTGCCACTACTAGTATTGAAGCAATTTCTAACATCCTTCGTCCTGAGATACTAAGAAATATGAATGATAACGATGTGCTCAAGAATCCCCTGGAGCTCAACACCCCGGAAAAAATCAAGTGAGACAAGAGGCACCAAGTTAGAACTCCGTCACATCGACATCATATAGATTCCAAAAATATCCGCTTGATCCTAAAAACATTTGAGTGAGAAGAGGAGTAGAATTAAATTTCCTAAGTCGTGAACCTCACCAGAGCATAGACGAGGAGAAAAATAAACCTACTCTCCGATATATAACTAGACTCAAAGTAGTTTTTCATTAGACACGACTCGGCCATGTTCGATCAATCAAGGGGGCTCCTAGGTCGGTACTGCTCTCATACCAACTTGTAACGCCCAAGATGCGGTCCTATCCTTACTTTGGCGCGAGGGCCTCGACAGGGATAGAAATGCATCTTATCGCATCACAAATAACCACAAGCCGCATAGAAAGCATCGATCGCGAAACTCATGATCTCCTCGGTTTCCTTAGTGGAAAACCTCAACTCTGAGAAGACCCAAAGCATCACCGGAATCCCGATGCACAAATATTTCGTAAAAGGTAAAACAAGTACAGCAAGGCCACCTGACGTGTCGACGATCCCGATAGGAGGCGCGTATCTCGTTCTCAGGACACGACGGATGAGTGATGGTTACCACGCTAAAGCACCGAGTTGCTCCAGGGATCGTTAATAAGCTGCTCTAGGTTGGACCAACACTCATGAGGAGCATTGGCCCGAGGGTTGATTAATTATCCGCGGGTGCCGGAGGGTCCCTATGCTATTTATTAGTTATTATGCAAATGTAGTACCAAAGTTGGGCCTTGCGAGACAAGCTTTAACTAAGACGAATTACCAAGAGGGTCCCCATAACAACCACGGTCGTGTTAGGAGCACTCAGTTATGGAATATTACACCGGTAGCCCAAACTAAGGTGGCAAAGGTGGAACAAAACACCATGCTAGAAAGGTCGAGCCATCCACCTTTTACCAAGTACATAGCTGCATTAATTTAATAGCATTAATATGGTGATATAACAAGAAACACATGTTATCGCATGGAAGCACTGCACCTGCAACTAGCAACGCTATCAAATGGTTAAGCAAGCGGTAGCATAGCCAATCAGTTGTTTACTAGGTTGTAGAAAGGTTGAAGGTTTTATGGCAATGTTGGGAGGCATATTAAACAGGCAGTAGGCAGCGAGACATAGCGAAAGAAACGAGACAACTAGCATGGCAATGATAGTAATGGTATCTAGGGAAATGATCATCTCGCATGTAAACCCGCTTGGAAGAAGACGACTACGTGAAGCAGACGAACCGACGTAGTCGAACGGATCCTCACATTATGACACGCTTGCGGATCTCTATCGAGACGAAGCAAACCGGAAAGAAGAATCAACACACGATATTCACCACAACACATGCATGATATGATGCAATTCACATATGATGCATGATCAGTTTCAAATATGCAAGGCAGGGCATGGCAATTCACTCAGTCAAACGCTACACATTAAGTGAAGCTCAATATGCAACGAGTTGCATATTGACGGAACTCCACATTCAATTATTTAGTTCACTCCCGTTTATGTACACGACAATATTAAATATTTTTAAATATGGCAAGGGGTAAAGCACGAATAAACTACCTATCTAGGCCTTTTAAATGAGGTTGGAAAGGACATATAACATCTCCGAAACGACCCCACACGTTAAATTTTAAATCTGTCCAGATTTTTCCTAATTACATTTTATGTTTGTTAAACGGCAAAACAAAGTGGTTCACTTGATTCTACTCGTCGTTCTAGTCCATTTACACATATGGCTCATCTCCAATGGAGCTACGGTTAAATAGCTACCTATTAAATCGTTTTTAACACGTTGTCACGGAAACTAATGTAAACAACACATTAAACAATTTTAATTATGCATGAGAGTTGTAAAATCTTAATCTACGCGAAATTATAAACACTTTACATATATAATTTGTCGTGATCCGACGCATGGTTTTAAAACTACGAGCGTTTGAAAATAATGCATTTTTCTGAAATCCCTCGTAATTGGAAAAATCGCACGCGTTAATTTTTTTTCCTACTCGGGCTGAATCTGCTAATGGGCCGAACAGGGGCATGGGCGCAAAATTACTAAGAGATGCCTATGGTGGAATATACAATACTGCACGGGGCTAACCTCGGGCTGGCCGACTGAGGAGGCCGAAGCTGGGCCTAAGGGGCACGCGACCCAGCTATGGCTGGAGGCTAGGCCTCGCTCCCGAAGCAGATCGGGCGAGCACGTGCTCGATCGTGCTCCTCGAGCACGAGGCTCCAGCAGCGAGGGAGGCGGCAGCGCACGAGGAACCCGACGGCGAGGCGAGGGGGCCGACGGATGTCTGGAACGGGCGGTTGGTGACCTTAGGGCGGCAGACGGTGGCAGATTGAAAGCTGACAGCGGCTGGCGCTTGGAGCTGTGGGAGGCCCAGGCTTGGGCTGTTGCGAGTGGCTCGCAGAGCGACGACGGGATCCGGATGGCGGCGCGGGGTTGGCGACCGGAGGAGCTGGTGGTAGCCAGCGGTGGGGCTCCGGCGAGCCCACCGGAGGCGGAGCATGGCACGGTGGTTGAGATCCGGCTCGGGGGAGCCGGCGCGAGGCTGATGCCTTGGCTCGGTTCGGGCCTGGGACGGGCCGAAGACGGGCTTCGCAGGCCCTGGCGACGCTGGGAGGTGGGAAGCTGCGGTTGGGAGGCACAGATTCCGAGGTGGAGCTAGGGTTTTCCCAAATTGGCATGGGGAGGGAGTTAAATAGGGAAAGGGGGTTAGGGTTAGGGGAACTAGCCCGTTTTCGAGCCATACGATCTCGATCGGACGGTTCCGAATGTGGGGATGGTGTTAATGGGCTAGGTGGGCCGTGTAACTCTGATGGGCTGAGAGAAGAGAGGGGTTTTGCGGCCCGGCAACGAGAATTTAAAAACACTGGAAAAGCGTCCGATGATAAACCGATGATGGTCCCGCTACAGTTGAACGTTCGGGTATCAAACGGACTGTGATTGCGATGAAATTTGGCAGGCGGTGTGTCTACATAAAAATAAGACCGCACACCAAGTTTCAACCCAATCCGAGAATATTGTATAAGCACTTTTAAAAACAAGATTTTATCGATGTCGCGGACGCGTAGGTGTGTGGTCGGGCTCAAAACGGCCAACGACGAACATGAGAGAACTGACAACTAATAACGGATGCAAGTTTTGAAAACTGGCGGCAACGAAGTGCCGATGCAATGCAGATGACGCGCATGATGCAATGATGAACGCGACAGACAATCTAGCAACACGGCGACAACGGAATAAAAGGGGAATCTTCTAGGGCGTCGGTCTCGGGGTGTTACACGCAACCTTAGAGTTTTCCGTTTTTTTGTAGATCCGTATTTCCGAAACGTTTTATCTTATAAACCGTGCGTCCAAATCTCGATTTTTTTTCACCGTTGGCTTCCTCGCGTCGAGATCTTCAAAACTAGATCCCATGTTGATAGATTTTAACAAACTTTTTTTAACGAAAAACCCGAAAGAAACAACCATGCCTCACGCGATAGAAAAAAAAACCAAAAAACGCGTTTTCCCCTTTGTGAGAGGCACTGATCGTGCCTCTCGTGAAGGCAAGACGTGCCTCTCGCGGAAGCAAAACCGTGCCTCTTACGAAAAAAAGAGAGCAGAAAACGTGTTTTTTCCCTTTCAGGAGAGGCACGAGCGTGCCTTTCGCGAAGCAAAATCGTGCCTCTCACAAAAAAAAACAAACAGAAAACGCGTTTTTTCCTTTCGGGATAGGCACGGACGTGCCTCTCGCGAAGGCAAATTCGTGCCTTTCATGGAAGCAAAACCTTGCCTCTCGTAAAAAAATAAAAAATCCGTTTTCCCCTTCCGAGAGGCACGGGCGTGCCTCTCGCGAAGACAAAAACCGTGCGTTTCGCAAAAGCAAAACCGTGCGTTTCGCAAAAGCAAAACCGTGCCTCTCGTAAAAAAACAAAAACACATTTTTTTCCTTTTCGAGAGGCACAACCATGCCTCTCGCGAAGGCAAAACCATGCCTCTCGCTGAAGCAAAACCGTGCCTCTCGCAAAAAAGAAACGTTTCGTCCAAAAGTTACGAAAGACCGGTGAAAAACCGAAACACCAAAAAAAATCCGAAAAAACCCACTCTTAAAGGCCGAAAACACGTGCGAAAAACTAAAAAATGCAAAATACAAAGGAAACGTTCGGAGCACGACATGTGACGGCGGCTAAGAACGCGCCAAGTGACGGCCCGGGAGTATTCGCTAAAAGGCTTCCGAAGAAGTGCTTGCTAACCTAGTTGCTCTAGCTGCGTGGGTAAGTTTTTTTAATGCCTCCGTACAAGGACATGGGCCGATATCATGCACTTTGGGCCGTGCTATCTACTCTCACCTGTGTAAAGAGGCCGACGACAGACATATCGCTGGCCCGCTTCCGTGCAACTGGGTCGCAACAAGACAGCCGCACGAATTCCCCCCAAACCCCGAAAAGGTCACGCCGCCGCTGCGACTCCGGCCGCCGGCCTCCCCTCCTAGATGAAATCTCAGCAAGAATCGACCGCCGGCGGCCGCAAGAGGCGGCGTAGAGGAGGAGTCGGGAAACGCCAGAAGGATTCTTCTTCTTACTCACAACAGGCACCTCTGCCTGACCCTCCAGCGGATGGGGCCTCCCCCCTGGAGAAGCGGCGTCGCAAGGCCGGCGAGGCCGCCGCAATATCCAAGGGGCGCAAGCCTACGAGCCTACTCGAAAAGGTAATTCCTTCCTAGTCCTAGAGCTGCATGTGTAGAATACTAGAATGAGGAGTGTTGGTAGCTTGGTGTTCGTTTCCTTTTGCAAAGTGGTGTGTTCGTGGGATGATAAAGATGATTTGCTACGTCTGTAGGTACACACCGCTTGTGATATTTGACTTTTGAGTACTTATTCATATCATTATAATCCCTGAAGAACAAAATACTAGTATAACATACTAGAATGCACGATTATTCATTTCATTAAAACAACTGTACACGATTGTGATAAATTTTTTTTGCGGGAATTATGATCATATGTGCCACTTTGCAAAAAACTACTCTTTAGTGATCTAAACGACCTTATATTTCTTTATGGAGGGAGTAATATCTATACCACTATGTAGTATACCGACAACTTCAAATATTCTCCGCTGATTTACTTTTATCCAGTGGAGAAGTGGAAAATCCCATTGCCCTTGGCCGCTGGATTTATTTCTCAATTTGGTTGGATCGTGCCATGTTGCATCTCTAGAATCTTCTACGAATCCTTGATATATAGTGTGCTAATAACTTCAAATATTAGCCGTTGATTTACTCTTATCCAATGATGAAGAGTGGTGAATCCCATCATCCTTGGCCGTTGGATCTACTTCTCAGTTCGGTTGGATCATGCCATGTTGCATCTCTAGAATCTTTTACAAACCCGCATGAGGAGACCAACATGTTTGCCCGCTCCTTGTGCACGACTTCCGCCTCCCCATTGACATGCTTGGTCACTGTCGAAAGATGTAGACGACTGACAGCATTGTCTATATCTAGTGCGCTTTTTTAGAAAAGTAGAATAAAAGTCTACATAAAATTAATTGCATATGCAAAAACTATATCTAATACTACTATATAGTGTATCAGTTTTAAACTTTTCAATCACAAGATCAAGAAGCAATGTGAACTGTTGATTAAGTCCATCGGATGGTTGAAAATGCCGGGATTCACAGCTACAGTACATTCTACAGACTATAAAAGTTAGTTGCTTGTGGCTGTCATCCATCTGTGCACGTACCTGGCCTGGGAAGCCGCTCCGTCCATGGCACACGCACTGGCAGCTGAGCCATGAGCGTGGCAGTGTGTGTTCTGCATGCAGCATGTGCACCAATCAAGCGCCATTGAGATACCTAAGAGGTGAAGTTTCGAGAGAGTTGCTTAGAACTGTATGTATTGAAAGATAAGGCTACACAAGAAGTTAAACTAATAATGCTTGCAGCTTTGAGATTAATTTATTTTTTGAATTGAGTTGAAGTTCAGGTTGAGTTTGTTTAAACTGGCTGTAGTGCAAGTACTAATTATAAGCATGGAAACTTTGGACGTCCTGTGCACGTACCCGTGTAATAGTAATTATGTACTCCATCCGTTCCTAAATATAAGTCTTTTCAGATATTTCACTAGGAGACTACATACGGAGTAAAATGAGTGAATCTATACTTTGAAGTATGTCTATATACATCCGTATGTAGTCTTTTAGTGTAACTTCTAAAAATACTTATATTTAGGAACGGAGGGAGTAGTTTCCAACTAAATATGTATGCATGTGTAACCGATTTAAAACTGATATGTACATGCAGTGTATGGCAAAAAAACAAGTGCGTAAATTTCAGATGAAGTGTTAGATTAACTTATATGGGGATGGATTTTTTTTTTATGTAGGATGAGTAGTTATATTGCAGTATAATAACTACTCTCGGAACACACTATAGTACTAACTAATACCGTCACATGCGTAGCATGTACCACTCACTAGTATAAGTAGACTTGTATTACAAACTGAGTACAGTATTTCTTTCGCACCGTGCACAAATGGTGCATTACACATATTTTAGCATGTTCTCTATCTCTAGCACGAAATGTTCATGTACTTAAACCAGAGGTCATATTTGGTGACGTGATCATTGCTCTGGATTTCCGGTAGGACGAGTAGGTGTATGATCTAATGTTGATAATGTCAACACCTAAGCTAGAGATACTCACATGCTTTGATGCGTGGCTGAATTTAATACACATCTTTATCACACACAATGCACATTTGCTCTTAGATCTTTTTTCTAACAAATCCCACAATCATTGTTTATAAAGCGGTAAAGCGACCTAAAGCGAGCACCACCCGCTCTAACGCTTAGGCAACGCCTAAGTGCCTAAAGCGGGCGCTTAAGCGCCTAAAGCAGACAAATATCTAAGGCGCTGCCAGGGCGCCTTGTTGCTTAAGCGACGCTTAAGCGTCTGAAGCGGGATGCTTTGTAAACAATGCCCACAATTTATGTGAGGTTTGGATAGCTGGAGTTGTTAAACATGATTAGCAGTAGCAAGTGAGGTGTACCAGGTGACGTGAGGATGGGAGGCCGTTGCTGCAGCAACTCCCAAGGATAACGAAGCTGGTGAAGAAATCGTGAAGGTCCTAAGGACTAGATTGCACTGATCTACCAAGGGCCTAGAGTGTGGGACAATGTCACTTGGGTGCGGGTGTTTAGCTCAAAAGTTAACTGTATATTGGACTGTTGGTAGATGTTTGTTTCCTTTCTTAGTCATTTAGTCATGTCTAAGTGTTTCTTCAGCCTCCTAAACTCGCAATGAACTGGATTAAGCTCCGGTAACCATGAATGCTGGTTTTATTTTGCTGTATCAAACATCTATATTACTGATATAAATTGATGGCAGCCCTTTTTCTCAAGGGAAAAAAAAAAAGAAATTTGGTATCTGTATACGATTGTGTTGGTCATACCTTCTTTTTATATCTCCGACCTTTTTTCATGAGTTAATTTGATGTTTTTGTTTGTCCATTGACTCTATTTGTAGATGCGTGCAAGGTTATCTGGAGGTCATTTCAGAATGTTAAACGAGAAACTGTACACTTGCAGGTTCACATTCATTCCACAGAACACTTCTTTTTGTATAAGTTGATGTGTTGGTACTTGGTAGATCAGGGTTCTTTACATTGTCTTACTGCACAGCATTGTTTATAAGGCGGTAAGGCGACCTAAGCCGAGCACCACCCGCCTTAGCGCCTAGGCGACGCCTAAGCACCTAAGGCGGACGCCTAAGCGCCTAAGGCGGGCATATTTGTAAGGCGCTGCCAGGGTGCCTTATCGCCTAAGCGTCGCCTAAGCGTTTAAGGCAGGACGCCTTAAAAACAGTGCTGCACAGGATAGTTTTGGCCAATAATTAATCATAAGAACGCGATAATACTTCAGTTATTGTTTGAAACACTAGTCGAATGCCCGTGCGTTGCCACGGAGAAAAAAATAGGAGGCGGCATCATTCATGGTGAGACGAAGCACAAATCAAATGGATTTGAAAATGACACTTCGGTTTGTTGGCGGAAACATTTCAGTTTTGACAATTTCAGTGTAACAAGAATGCTCATGTGATAAAATTGAGATGAAAAGACTTATGCATTTCCAGAAGAAATATGAACAATTGCAAACATGTGTATATTGGGCCATATATGAAAGATAGAAAAGCACGAATAAATGAACTTTGACTGTGGCATTACAACAGCGAGGATGCATAATCATGACAATTTTCAAAACCAACATCATTCAAATATCTTTTGTTATTTGCCACCATTTCTTTACTTTTCTACTTTTTTCAAGGTCCTAGTCTCAGCTTCTCCAAACATTAACTTGAATCAATATGTCCTTTGCTGAACAAACAAAGAAAAGGAACCAAAACAAAAAAACAAACAAGAAGAGCCTTGCCAGATCTGATGCACAAAATAGAGTGGCACACAATCAAGTCTTTTGTAGTTCACTGCATTACCAATTAAAGATTGTACATGAATTGTTTTTATGCTTACTTACAATCAATCGTCTCATGAAGCATAAGGGCCTCAAGACGAGAAATGCGCCATCACTAAGTTACTTAACAAAGAGCGTAATCTTGTTATTAAGCATAGATGTATAAACATGGGGCAGAAGTAACACAGTATGCCCCCTTGCCACAAAGCAGAGTATCTTCCATCTAAAAAAACAGAGTACCTCCCTCACTATTAAAACTACCACTGTAAAAAGGCAGAGTATCTTCCTTTGCTACAAACCAGCTCGTACCTGAGCACAGGAAATTAGACAAATTTTTGGCCTTTGCTTTGCCTTATTAGCGCGCTTGATTTGTCATCTCCAGCAAGCACTGTTTAATAACAAAATAATCAAAGAGCATGTTACATGCTCTGAAGCATATGAACATATATACTGGTATGCAAAGATCATAGACACAATTCTTCCTTTATCAGATAGGGCTCTGTTTTTTGTGTTGCTTCATATACCCGCTCACTTAGAAGGACATCAGACAATGATTATTGCATACATAACTGTCTGTGTTATATTCAGACAAAGGAAAAAACCGAGTCTGTAGAGGGTGTGTAATATATTTAAACAAAGCAAAAAGCAACGAACAACGCTTGCCATACATTTTGTACCGAGTAAAGAAACAAAATGTACAGTAAAAGATGCTTTGAAATCATGCGTATATAGAAGGGGCGAGTGCACATGTACATACACAAAAATTAGTACTGGACCTCTTGTAACTGTTACATCGACCAGGTTTCTGCCCCAAAAAAGATGCTGATAACACACAACATGGAAAAAAATATTTGGGGTGTGGCCTGAGAAATTGGATGTGGAGCTACCAAAAGAAGGAGGATCGTTGATGAAAAAGAGACCTTCTGTAGACGTCATCCGTTTTTTTTTTTGAACAGAGGGAATAACAAAGAGAACTACCAAAAAAAATTGATGTAACAAATGTTGGTGAGATGAATGTTCTTATCATGGTAGTCATGACCTCTCACAAGATCAACATCTATAATATAATAACGAAAAAGCGAAACAAAGTATCATCCCAACTCTTTATTACATAACCTGACACCAATGGATACATAGATAAATGCTCTGAAGGAGCAATAAAACACTTTGCAACCTACCATCTCATACTATAAAATCTCTAATGATATTGCGACACCTCACTCATGCCGAGTCACTTATTTTGGGACGGAGGGAGTAGATGCTGATCTTGTGTGAGGTCATGACTACTATAATAAGAACTTAAATGACCACCTCAGCTTCCAATGGCAAACGCTAACAAACTAAACAACCTGATGTTTGGTACGGCGCATTGGTATTGGGTCGAGTCCAGAGCGTTGGAAGTTTACCATATGCATGGGTATTTATGAAAAATAATTGATGGAACAAATGTCGTGGAATTGGGGGCGGACGATGCTGAGGGCGTACTTGCCAATTCGGTGAGATGGAGTAGGGGGGGGGGGGGAGGGGAGGTGGTGGGCGGAGGGGTTGCTGCATCAAAGGAGGCAAAAGAGGCATCACGGACTTGGGGGGTGGATGGCGCCGGTGGCGTACTTCACAACGTCACATCGAGCGAGATGGGGTAGGGGCAGAGGAGACAACAGGGAGGAGGTGGAGGTGGAGGAGGTAGTGAGTGGTGGGGCTGGTACGGTAGAGAGGAGTCAGGAGAGGCGTTTGGAGCGGGTGGCGCCGGCGGCATGTGAGCGGCAGTGGCCACCTGCCCAGTTCGGTTCCATTGTTTGCTCCCCTTTTCTAGAAGGATCGAATACCTCTTGTTGGATGAGGTGGGGATATATGGAGCAGGACGTAGAGAATAAGGGCCTATTCGTAAATGTGAAGTGGGGCTGTCTCCCATGCGTCAAATGCAGGTCTGATGGTCGAAAATGATGGATGGCAGGCACACCATCATCACCAACTTGTTTTTTTAATAGGAGTACAGATATGGCATTGTGAGTTGTGATTAACTAGATCTGATATACTACAGATGTTTGCTAAATATTGATCATGAAAGGTGATACAAAATGTATACAAATATTGTTAACCTTAACACCCGCGATATTCTGCATGCCTTGTCTGACCTGTACTGCCAATTATCCCTCATATCAACTGGTAGCCTGAATGATTGTCATCTCATTATAACCTAGGAGGTGGAAATACTGGAACCTCCATAGAAACCAGAACATCAACTTTTGCATGATTTACACTTCTCATTTGTTCTTATCCTTTCCAGTGGCCAGGATGCATTTGACTACTTTAAAAAGGATCCTGAGCTTTTTGACGTGGTATGTTATGTATTTATTTCTTCTACCATATTAATACTTTTATCTGCTAGCATATACTATTTGTCTTTCTAGCACATTAGTTTATAGCATTGACATGGATTCAGTATCAAGATAAGTAGGTCAGCTCTAATCAATATAAGTATGTCTGGTCTAGTGATAAAGCATCGGAGTATCTGGGCAGGGTGAGTTTTTGCATATGTGGCATCCTGAAACCATAAATTTAGTGCTCATTGTTCGATTTCTCTGTGATTCAGCCTTTTCTTTTTGTGGGGTCTTGTGCTTCCATCTGTATGAGCTTCTACATGGTTTGCTATTCTTTCTTTTTAGTTTCTTGTTTGCACATTCTATCTGAAATAAATGTCGTTTAGTGATCGATATGCAGAAAGCTTCTTGCATATGTGAAGTCAGGATAATTGATCCTGAGAAAGCAACTCCATATTCACCTGCTACGCGGTTGAAATTTCACTCTGTTCTCTTTTAGTATCATGCAGGATATCAAGAGCAGATGTCACATTGGCCAGAGCAGCCAGTTAATGTGATAATCAAGTGGTTGAAGAGTCATAACAAATCATGGACCGTTGCTGATTTTGGATGTGGTAAGAATGCTAAGAAGTTATTTTCGTTAATTTGGCACTCTCTTGCAACTTACCTCTCATTATTTCCCTGCACAAGCATGATATTACCATCGACATTGCGCAGGCAATGCAGCAGTTGCTAAAAACGTGAAGAACAAGGTCTTCTCCATCGATCTTGTTTCAGATGACCCTTCGGTGATCGCTTGTGATATGGCTCACGTAAGCACTGGCCACATTTATTTTTGTGGTGTTTTACTTTGTTAGCTTTATGTTTTCTGTAGTTTAGGATCTGCACTTTTTTTGTTAACTTTCATTTTAGCTGCAGAAATGCGTTATCAGTGATTCCCAATTAGTTCCTCGGATTCCAAATTGGGTTCTTCTTCATGACTATTGATAAACTTGAGAAACCACTGCAGAATATGGCAGAATGACTTTAATGCAATATATGACAATATTCCTGTGCAAGACCTTTGCATTTTTGGCTAGATTAGTTTCATATCCACTTGCAGTTGCACATTTTATTTGGTATGATTTCATATTTTACATGGTGGAATCCTCGTGCCGCTATCTCCCGGCCTCACAAGCCATCTTTCCCTGGCCCTGCTACTGCTAATACCCCCACCCTCCATCCGACGACCTTGGTAGCCATTGGCCACAGAAGGGGGACTTTCTCTTCTAGCTTGCCCCCTCACTTCTCTTATGTGGTGGTTATTGTAGTTGTATCCTTCTCTTTTTTTGTTTGTTCGTGGCGGAGATGCTGGGTGCGCTTCAGTTGTTTCCTTGAAATGTGGTGTGCCGTGGCTGAGACTGTACATTTGGAGAGGAGTTGTACCTATGTAAAGCTGATGAGATGGTATTGGTGCTTCGTGAACTGGAGTTCTCAGTTTTTGTGAATTATTTCTATGCATCACTCGTTGCAGTTCTTGGTGATGCAATCTGTGGTCTGTCTCTCAATTGCAAGCTGGTAATTGTAATGTTAGATCATGCTACATATGTGGAATGGTTCTCCTTCATTTTTTTTCGAGAAAACGCAAAATGCGTTTCATTGCATTGAAAAGGGGGGGAGGGGGGGGGAGAACATCCTCCTAAGAGGCCAGTACATCGGTGTTACAAGTGAATCAATGGACGTCCCAGGAGGATGGCAGGGTGACTCTAAGGCCTTTGGCTCCTGCCTTAGCCCAATTCCTGGACTCGTCCTTGATCGCAGCGTCTAGCTCGACTAAGGATGGGGTTACATGGTCGAATACACACGCGTTTCTATGCTTCCAGATCATCCAAGGGACCAGGAGCGCTACGGAGGCCAAGTAGTAACCAGCATGTGTGACTGACAATCAAATGCAATTTCCCCGTTGGGGGAATGGGGTTCTGTATTTTCTTTTCATGATGGATCTTTCAACACTAAAAATTCCTGATATTTGTATGGTATTCTTGTTTTCGAAACAGAAGCTGTTATCACCAATATTTAATACTCCCTCTGTACACTAATGTACGTCTTATATTAGAGTACAGAGGTAGTACATAAGTGCATTGTTTAAATTTAGAGTGGAACCAATATTTACACTGGAGGTGTATTAGTTGACAACAATAGGTTCATCTCCTCCTCAGTATTTCACGACATCATCCTTCAGGAATCATCTACTCACTTAAATTGAGATGTTGGTAAACTAAATCATCAGCAATACCATTCACTATGATGGTCTGTTGCTTCTCCCTGATTAGACTTTGTCACATATATTCCTGTAACATTTTTTTTCCTTTTGGACTTCCAATCTTATGCAGTCCTCCCTTTGAAAATGAAAAAAATGCTAGGCCTCAGTGTGTTTAGAACCGAATGTTTAATATAAACATGGAAATGCCTTTTTTGGTACCCGAGTTGTTACTTCAACTAAATTTGTAGTCATTTATGCACAGACCCCATTGGAGCCATCCTCTGTAGATGTGGCGATATTTTGTCTTTCTTTGATGGGAACCAACTTTCCGAGTTATCTACAGGAAGCTAATAGAGTCCTCAAGCCAAGGTTTGCTTAATGATTAGCTCCTAGACTTTTACAAGGAATGGTCTTTCGCTTACTTTTTAGTGTTTACACTTTTGTTTAAGCACTAGATCTGTCCTTTTACACATTTGTTTAAGCAGTGGTTGGCTTCTTATTGCGGAAGTGAGGAGTAGGCTAGACCCAAACACCGGAGGTGCTGATCCTGACAAGTTCTCTGAAGCCATCAGCCAGCTCGGCTTTTCCGTTGTTTCGAAGGTTTGTATTTACTGTTTCAAAGATTTCCTAGAAAGATTTTCACATGATACAGTGCTTGGCTACTTGCTAGCTTCTTTGTGTAGCCAGCTAGCTTTATTGAAATCATTTGGAACTCTAAAGTCTAAACGAGAAGTGCATATTTCAACCTTGAAGTCTAGGGGTAGTTTAATTTATAACCCCCAACTCCAAAACCAAGACAAAATTGTCGCGTATGTGCTGTTTGTGTTCAAAACTTTAAACAACATAGACCAACCTAGTTTCTTATCATGCTAAAGTAACTGGAGTGAAAGATCATTCCAAAGGCTTGCATATCCTTGAAAACTGAATTATCACGTGCTCATACTGAATCCTAGTTTTCTGTATATTAGGGTATACAAGCTGTAGTATTTGGAGTGGCAATGTTGCTTAGTGCATTGACTAAATAATGGATAATAAGAGATATGGGTATCACAGCTTTAATTATGTATCCTTAGGGCGTGCTTCTGAAACTAATCTGTTCTTTGAGCCGAGTATGGATCTAGTATGGGATTGTGGGTTTGAAATGTTCCCATTGATGCATCCTTTTTTGTGTTCCATGTTTGAAAGTCCACATGACGGGTTCTCGTTTTGGTTGGACTTTGGATCCTTTTGACATACCGGTGTATTGATGTACGCATACAGTTTGTTTTTGTATTGGCATAATGGCATGAGCATAAATAAATCATATGAAAAGAGAAGATTAATGTGGTACTTCTCAATTGCTAATTGGTTCCTTTATGCAGGATGAGAAGAACAAAATGTTCGTCCTGTTTTATTTCAGGAAAAAGGTTGGTCACCCTATTTCCTACCTCCGCCCGAGTGACAATTAACAATTGCATCGTTGACATAGTCAACATATATTTTAACACTGAATTAATGTTGCGCTTTGACTTGTCTCGGCAGGAAAAGAGCAAGGTGGTGGAAAACATTGAATGGCCCCAGTTGAAACCTTGCTTATACAAACGGCGATGATCTCATCCTCCACTATGGTCGCTCTAGACCTCTTCCAGAGGGTGGTTGAATTAATGGATCGCTTGTGCTAAACTAGTCAGGCTTTTCTGCTCCTATTTCTTTTACCTTTGGGAAACTGTATGTTCAAAGAATCAGACCACACCAGATATGACCTAGTAAGCGCTGTAACTCAAGGCAGTTTAGAAGTGTATTGTTATACAGTTCTGAATCTGCTTCATATCTTCTTGCCTGGGCCTTGTAAACGAGTGGATGATAAGATCAACATAGTGTATTATTTATGTGTTATTCATTATGTTTGGTATTTGCTCTCAGTTCACAACGAGGTCATCCTTGCTGCTAGAATATCTATGCAAGGAACATAGTCCCCTAAGTAAATCTCTAAAAAGACTTATATTTAGAAATGAAGGGAGTAGTACTGAATTTCTCTTGCCTTTTTGACTGAGTAGCATCGTCGTTAGAGTGACCCGTCGCTGCCCCTAGTGGATTTCGATGGCGACCGATTTGTCTGCCTGCCTGCCACTTTCTGGTGGAAAATTGCTTCCTTTTTTCCTGGGTTGAATTCGCCTCTAATTTCCTCATATGTGTCCGAGCATGTGCCTGTCACCACCAGTTTATAGCTTCTAGCCAATGATGGAGGTGTGTGGACTTCTGAACTTGCTTTAGAAGTAAGCAAAATATTGGTTTGGGGACAGTTGAGAAGAATTTTTCCTGCTGGTACTTCTGTCAAATTTCTATTATATTTTTTGTTCTGTTGCGTTTTTTGTTCTACCCGTGCGATCCGATCCAAACAGGCCCTCAAATGCTCGAGCGATATTGTCAATTGTTATGAAAACGATACTTCCGTTTTGACTTTTATTTGTTTATTACTCCATTGGCAGTGGCAGACATAAGAAAACACACACACACACGCAAAAATAGGGTAATAAATAAAGTAATGCGCCTGCACGGGTGACTCCCTAATTCCAAGATCCAAGTAGACAGATACATAAATAGTTCTTGTATACGTTGTCTTGCCAAGGATTATTTACTTAATTATGTACGTAGTGATTTTTCTTTGCGAGGTCATACATGCAGTGATTAATGCCCTGCTAATGGAGGATCGCGTTAGATCTGACAGGTGCCCCTTACGAGAGGGAGAGAGATTGTGCGCTCGGCTGTAAAAAGGAAAATGTAGACTCCGCCACATATATAATACTCCTATGTTTGTATACTGGATGGAAGTACCAACAACTAACTTAAGCATAATTTACACACACGCTGCTTCGTGCAACCTTCTTACTCACGAAGTATCCATCCATCCATCGCTATCTCGACTCATTGGCCGGATCCCAATTATGAAGTGAACCGAAACGGCTGTAGCGTGTGCAGTGTTGGGGGTTGGGGGGGGGGGGGGGGGGGGGACCGCACACTTGGTTTAAGCCACAGCAAAACATGATCATATAAGGCTTTTTTTGTTGTTGCGGAAAATGATCATATAAGGCTTTTTTTTTTCTTTGTGAGTAAATGATCATATAAGGCTAGTGCGTAAGTTTTACATGCAGATGGTGCCGCAAACGACCTGGCTGCTTGTTGCACACTTATTTTCGTGCCAAAAGTTGCTGCACCTAGGTTTGGACCAATTCCTACCCAAATACATGTAATCATTTTCGTCTACGTCTCGGCCTAATTAGGGGGGGGGGGGGGGGGTGTTGTGGGACCCGCACACTTGGTTTAAGCCACAGCAAAACATGATCATATAAGGCTTTTTTTTGTTGTTGCGGAAAATGATCATATAAGGCTTTTTTTTTCTTTGTGAGTAAATGATCATATAAGGCTAGTACGTAAGTTTTACATGCAGATGGTGCCGCAAACGACCTGGCTGCTTGTTGCACACTCATTTTCGTGCCAAAAGTTGCTGCACCTAGGTTCGGACCAATTCCTACCCAAATACATGTAATCATTTTCGTCTACGTCTCGGCCTAATTAGCTTCTGTTTTTAATGTTCTTTGGCGCCATACCACGAAAGGTGCCAAGAATAATACTAATTACGTATCGAGGCCGCAATGATCAACGTTTAGGGCCAATTCGTCTGATTCGATCCAGTGCCGCGCATGTTTTTTCAGCCCTTCAGCCCTTCCGCTAATTTCCACCTACCCCACATTTCCGCCTTCTTCCTCCTTGTTGATTTACCTAACGGAATACCTCTCGTGTATATCCATCTAGAGGTAGAGTGTTTCGTTCAATCTTATATATGTTCCTCTCATCCTTCAATTGTTTTGAACTTTTCCTCCCATCTCTAGGTTTTTTCCTTTAGTTTCCCTTGCAAACCTTAATTGTCTTATGTTTTGTTGACTTATCAAATAAAATTAAGTTTTCTTTAGTAAGCTAATATCTTTTCTTTATATCAAAGAAGTGATTTTTATTTAGTTGATAAACTATTGGTAGGATTTTATAAACATGTATTTACACAATCACGTTAATATGGGCAAAGAAATAATGGGCTAACGTACTAAGATATACACACACTTTCATATAGCGCCTCCTGCGACATTGGCTTAATCATAGTGATTACTAGCAGTTCTCTCTGTAAATGTGAGCAATCCCTCTTTCGAAATGAGACCATATTCTGATGTTAACGATTTAAAGTAGGGACCACCAGCTCCTCGTGTCCCTGACGACGGAGGTTGTTCTGACGCTCGGACTAGTGTGAGTTTGCAGTGCCCCTTGTTAAGGAGCTCTCCCACTCCCCACGGGTGGCAACCATGACGCTCTCCCCACGACATCACTAGCATAAGGATCTTCAGATTAAGCTTCCGCTGTTGACAATGGTGTATTGGGATTGTCTGAGAGACAGAGGAGGAAGAAGGTGAGTGACATCTGCGAATTCCCCCTCCTAGGTTTATAAAGGCAAGTGTGACATGTCAAGCGACGACGCACTCCTCGGGAGCTACCATCGGAGCGGGCCAACACGTGGAGCACTAACGCACAAAGCGAGGCGAAACTTTCGTCTTGACCTTACATGGGTCACGAGCCAGGAATAGGCTCTTCCCGTGACATAACCGACATGGTCCGACCCATTTAGGTCAAGTTCCACCATGATGAGACCTCTCGATCCACGTCCAGCTTAAGTACGACGGGCATCGCTGAGGTCGGATTATCTGAAGGGTTGAGGTTGCGAAGCCGCAAAGATGCAAGCCACGAGGCTGTGAATACCCCGGTCATGGGGCCGTGAAGCCTTGAGGTCGCGATACTCTAGGATCAAAACCTCCAAGGCCCGAAGAAGCACTGCTGGAGACCGTGCATCTGACGGGCCCGAAGATCACCGAAGCCATGCGCATAAGTCAGACGACGCCTATCAATGCTACAAAAGGAGCCCATATGGATTTCGTTCTTGAAGAAGCAAGACTTTAAAATTCCAGACAAGATCGATGTCTACTGATAGTACAATACAATGGGGTTAGCCCATCGTATGAGAAGTCCGATATCGGGTGGGCCTCAAGGCCCACGGGGCCTAGCGGTAGCTCTGCTCTTGCATACATCCTAGGGGGGGGGGGGTCTTGGAGGCGAAGCATCATCTTGTTGTGCAAGCCAAGCCTTCTGGAGGAGGTCGTTTAGGGACCCTGTAAACCCTAGCTCTTGCCCCTTTATAAGGCGAGGCTAGGGGTGCCGTTATACAGAGACCTCAGTAGTCATCATCATCATACTCTTGTAAACCCCTCGCACGAGGTACTCCCACATCAATCTAAAAAACAGGTGTTACCTCAACCATGAGGGACCAAACTTGGCTAAAAATCCTTGTGTCAACTCCCATCTTTTACTTACGGCTATGCTTGCCACCCTACAGAGGGAACTGGTAGTTTTTGGCACCATACATCATCGTAGATGACTAAAGCCTTAACCCCCTACCTCACGCGCCAGATATCGATGGGTGATCGATATCAGAACTATTAAAAAGTTCTTAAATTATTCGACAAGGGGTTAAAACACTCATGTCTCTCCATAGATCACGATGAGGTTGTTCACCCAGGTTCGAGCCACCGACAGCGGCATAACACCCTATGCCAACTATGTGTTTCTTTGTTGTATTAGGAGGGAAAGAGCTTGTTGCTTACAACTAGCACAATTAGCTCCTTACTATTTCAGTTCTTCTTTTTCAGTCCCCTAGACGACACCACTTGATTCTCTGTTATAGCCACCAAGAGAGTGACTTGTTTTCCTTGCCATGTCTGTCTGTGATGGGTTGACCTCGCACACCACTCGCATGGGTTTTGTTCATTGCATCCTTGAATAGACTGTGGTGGGTACATGCCTCCCAAGTTGTCGTGTCACTATGCCTTGTGCATACATGGGCCTCTAGTGGAATCCAATTAGATGGGGCATGTCATCCTTGAATGTACTTTAAGCCCAACCGAACCACTTCTCACGCGTCTCATTGGTACTTGTGATTTGTGTTGGGTTTTTTGTGAAGAGGAACAGATGATGCAATACACTATAGATAAGTATTTCCCTCTGTGAGAACCAAGGTTATCGAACCAATAGGAGTAACATGCAACCCCCGTCTTTAATGAATGCACACAAAGAAGCAAACACTTGCACCCAACGCGGGCAAGAGCGTTGTGAATCCCCTTGGACTCGTTATTTGCAAGCAAGTAAACACTGGTGCAACGATGTGCTATACAAATGGTTTTTAACCCCTTTCCGTGACGACATTTCAAACCGTCGCCTAGTGAGTGTGGGAAATAGGGGGGGGGGGGGGTCCTTCCCACATGACCCAGAAACCATCGGGGATAGGTCCTCCGGTCACACACACTGCGCAAAATGAGCTCGTATGCGATCGAGCTAGCCATCGTATACAACTATACATGCCCAATCGTTTCCGTTGTATGTACATCCCACATAGTCAATCCAAGAAGAACATTTCCGTTCATATGTATGTCCCACATGATGAATCCCAGACAAACGTTTCCATTCGCACGTACATCACACACAATTTCCCCCATCAAATCGTTTGTGATAGCGTTGCCATTGCAGGCGATATTAACAATTTTATCATTCGCGTTCTTGAATGCATCGCGCACAGTGCATAGAAGAAACTATGTGGCATATGTTGTCCATCACACACACTTTTTATGTGGAAAATGTTTGCACAAGGAGGCCTAACGCAAAAAAAATTCAAGAGGAAGTCGTGTGTGATTGTTCATTGACCCAACACGTTTTCGTCCGAGAAACTGTGTGCGTTGTCTTAGGCCATTGCCCACAGTGTTTTCTCAATAACCGTTTGCAATAAAGAAGCCCAATTAGCAGGCTAATTGGCCTATTATTAATAACCCATTTATTAATAAAATTGACATTTCATATTAAACACACAATATATTTCATCGTATTATGGAACCAAGATTTTGTAATTGAAATACACCAGAGTACCACATCATGTAGCTTCAGCACTCAGTTACACCATATAGGCATATAGCTAGCTACCCCATTATACAACTGCACCAACACCAAGTTTCCCATGCAGCATCTATAACCTTTGGAAATTAGCATCATAGACGGTAGATAGACAGATGAATCTCATCTGGAAAACTGCTCAAGCGCAAGGCGAATATTGAGCCTCATTGATGTTGAAGGTCTTTGCAACTTTAGGCCAATGCCTATGGATGATTGACCGTCCATCCTTCGTCCTCTTTAGGAATACTTTAAGATTTTACCGTGGGTGTTGTATGAATACTTTCCTCGCCTCTTGACCATACAGGTGGTTTGAGAGGTAATCATCAGTGGAGTGCTTTGGAAAGGCCTAAAAACAAGGATATGCATAAATATATTCTCAAGATTTGAAATGGCGCAAAGGAATAAAAAAGACAAGGTATAATAGTTAATTCCATCCTGTAGTGCACAAATGTCTTCTTCATTGTGCAGACAAAGATCTTGTTGTTTTTTGTCGCTAGTTTCTTTATCCTAACAATCTTTCTGAGTTTCTTGACTTGACTGATATTCATGGACAACTCATTTCCCCATATGCAAAAATGGTCGAACAGTGGGTCAAAACCTCTGACAGGAGGACCTACACGTGCATGAAAAAATTGTTAAAAACCTAAATATTAGAATGGTTCCTGCAATTGCACAATGATGTGCTATTATTAGACAAAGGGCCATGCATGTGCAAACCTCGATTGTAAACCTCAATGGTTCCCATTGTTTCCCTGCAACACATATAAGGTAGTTATTGATCATGTTAAGTGAGGGTTGGCATGCTATGAGTAAAATATGTTAATGAAAAATAAACACGTTGCAGATTCACCAGATTAATTGAGCACCACAACAAATTAACCAAACATTAAGTGAGCACCACATTGCATAATATAACATACTCCTAATAGAAGATCACACAGTTAACCAAACCAAGCATGCTTAACAACTTGGAAATATAACAATTGTATTTGTTCCTCATGTATTTAATACAGTCAAATTCGATTTATTTCTCACATGGTAGACAATAAAAAATGCACCAACAACAATTGAACATCACATTAAATAATTGAACCAAATAGTTAACTAAGCAACACAACAAATGAATCAAACATTAACTAAGCACCACATTGCATAATATTAACATACTAGAAGATGAGAGAGTTAACCAAACCAAGCATGCTTAACAACTTGTAAATATAGAAATTGTATTTGTTTCTCATGAATTTAATACAACCAAATTCGATTTATTTCTCACATGGTAGACAATTAAAAAATGCACTAACAACAATTGAGCATCGCATTGAAGTATTGAACCAAACAGTTAATTAAACAACACAACAAATGAATCAAGCATTAACCGAGCACCACATTGCACATTATGTAACATACTAGAAGATCAGACAGTTAACCAAACCAAGCATGATTGACAACTTGAAAATATAGCAATTGTATTTGTTTGCCATGTACTTTGTACAACCAAATTTGATTTATTTCTCACATGGAAGACAAAAAAAAATTGCACCCACATTGCATAATTTAACCAAACAGTTAATTGAAGACGACAACATATTAACCAAACAATTAATAAGTGAGCACCACATTTCTTGACATATAGAACATATACACTAGAGGATCAGATTGCATGGTAAATGTACGTAGGACAATTCACTAGAATTTGTTAAGGAAAGGCAGGAGGAGCACATGAAATGGGTAAACCGAACATGATTAACTGACATAGTTAGCTAACCGAACATAGGTCCTTATAGCTAACTGAACATAGGTCCTTATAGCGAGCTAATAAGACAAGCTACTCCTCATCGTCGGATATATCGATGATTATTGGCTCCTTGGACAAGGAAGAGGGTGAGGCCTCCACATCGTGGGTGCCCTCCTTGTAGTGGTGAGTTGCCCGAGCCTCTCCGGGCACCAACCTCTGGTTCTCGAGTTGAGGTAAGCATGAACACATTGAGAAAACATCTTGTAGTGTTCATCAAAGGCATCGACGGTGGCCTAGAGAAAACAACTCGAGCTATCGTTTAAAGGAACCAACCGCATCGCGGCATCGGCACACGAGGCGTCGATGGTGGCCTCGACGGTGAGGTGCTCCTCCAAGATCTAGGGGTCGGCTCAAATGGTAGCCATCGCAACCTCATCCGTGCGTGCGGCCGCGATTTGCTTCTCCACTGCCAAATGCTCCTTGAGCTCCTGGCTATAGTGCGTGCACCGTGGCTTAGGGTAGCGCTTATTTGGAGTAGTGGTCGGTGATTTGGGTGGAAGGTGTCGTGCCGGCGATCGGGGCATGTGGGATGTAGAAGGAGGAGGATGATTAGGGTCAGCTGTGGATTACCTGCCTGGATCGACGAGGCCGAGCAGCGTGAAGGAGGGCCGCTGATGAGGAGGCAGCGGTGCAAGCAAGGAGTGAAGGTATGAACTTGGAAAGGAAGGCGGAAACAGGGGAAATGTGGCTTTTGGTAAGGGGGAGGGGGCGGGGAGGTAGATATTACCGCGGAAGGTGAAAATTTTGGCTCGATGAAGCGAAAAAATTGGCGTGCAAACTGTCAAGCAAGGACATCACAAACGGTTAATATAGCTTACCCCATATGTGATGAGTTTGAACGTGCAAATTTTGGTTCGAATTTCCCTGGTTACAGTGGTCATCCATGTCATTGCATAATTTGGGTACACAAAAGAGCCTACAACACACCCACACTTCTTAATTGAGTAAGTTCAGCAATTAAACACAACTTGCTAACCTAAATAATGGAATTATTCAAGATTCGTTTGGACATTTTTATACATTAACTTGGCTTTCTAGGCATTTCAGGTGCACAATTCAAAATTAAAATACATGCACATGCTCCACTGCACCAAAATGGGTTGTAAAATCATATATGTGTCCATGGGTTAATGATTATGTCCCATGCAAGAAATGGCGATGAATTTCAAACACATCGACACCGTGGCTCACCGGCAAACGTTGAGATACTTGGTTTTGAAATTCTAGTAAATCCAAAATTTGTCTAAAATTCATGAACCTTGGCATCCTATCAACATGTTGTGGTAAAAACAATTGTCCCATTTGGGGAAGGTTTTGGTATAAGCTTCTCACCAAAACCCTCATGGTTCCGGTAGGGAACATGCCACCTTCTTGGACGAAACGATATTCATTGCCTCTTCTTGCTTTCAAATTTTTTTGGAGTCAACATAGAACAACAAGAGTGTTGTGTTTAATTTTGGAATTTTTTGAGGTTCAGTTCGACATTTTGATACATCAAGTTGGTTTTCTAGGCATTTCAGGTGCACAATTCAAAATTAAAATACATGCACATGCTTTGGTGCACCAAAATGGGTTGTAAAATCATATATGTGTCCATGAGTTAATGCTTAATTATGTCCCATGCAAGAAATGTGGATGAATTTAAAACACATCGGCACCATGGCCTGCCAGCAAACGTTGAGATACCTGGTTTTGAAATTCTAGTAAATCCAAAACTCGTCTGAAATTCATGAACCTTGGCATGCTATGAACATGTTGTGGTAAAAATATTGTCCCATTTGGGGCAGGTTTTGGTATAAGCTTCTCACAAGAAGCCTCATGGTTCTGGTAGGGAACGTGTCACCATTGTGAACAAAATGATATTCATTACCTC
Organism: Hordeum vulgare subsp. vulgare; assembly: GCF_904849725.1. Classification (NCBI taxonomy): domain Eukaryota; kingdom Viridiplantae; phylum Streptophyta; class Magnoliopsida; order Poales; family Poaceae; genus Hordeum; species Hordeum vulgare. The sequence goes on from NC_058523.1 coordinate 326,935,683, forward strand.
TTCTTGCTTTCAAATTTTTTCTGCTGTCAACATAGAACAACATGAGTGTCTTGTTAAAATTTAATTTTTTTGGGGTTCGTTTGGATATTTTTATATATTAGCTGAGTTTTCTAGGCATTTTATGTGCATAATTCAAATTTGAACTATAGGAACATGCTCCTGTCCATAAAAATGGTTTGAAAAATCAAATGTGTGTCCTTGCGTGCATGCTTAGGTCGCATGCAAGAAATGAGCATGAAGTTCAAACAACTCTGCATCCTTCCCCTACCGCAAACATTTAGATGCTTGGTTTGAAAATTCTAGTAAATCCAAAACTTGTTTGCAATTTATGAAACTTGGCATGATATCATTGAACGGCATCAACATGATGTGGTAAAAAGTTTGTCCAATTTGGGGTAGGTTTGCGTATAAGCTTCACACAAACGAGAGCTTCTCACAACAAGCCTCATGGTTCCGGTAGGGAATGTGCCTCCTTCGTGGATGAAATGATATTGGTTGCCTCTTCTTGCTTTCATTTTTTCCTAGTGGAAACATAGAGCAACATGCGTGCCTTGTTAAAATTTGGAATATTTGGGGGTTTGTTTGGACATTTTTATAGATTAACTGAGTTTTCTAGGCATTTTATGTGCATAAATCAAATTTGAACTATATGCACATGCTCCAATGCAGAAAAAGGGTTAAAAAATCAAATGTGTATCCTTGCATACATGCTTAGGTCACATGCAAGACATGTGAATGAAGTTCAAACACCTCGGAATCCTGCCTGTGCGGCAAACATTGATATACTTGGTTTTAAAATTCTAGTAAACCCAAAACTCATCTCAAATTCATGAAACTTGGCATGCTATCACTGAACGGCATCAACATGATGTGGTAAAAAGTTTATCCCATTTGGGGCAGGTTTGGGTATAAGCTTCTCACAAACTAGAGCTTCTCACAACAAGCCCATTGGTTTCGATAGGGGATGTGCCTCCTTCGTGGATGAAACGATATTCGTTGCCTCTTATTGCTTTCATTTTTTTCCTAGTGGCAACGTAGAGCAACATGAGTGTCTTGTTAAAATATGGAATTTTTCAGGGTTCGTTTTGACATTTTTTATACATTAACTGAGTTTTCTAGGCATTTTATGTGCATAATTCAAATTTGAACTATATCCACATGCTCGAGTGTAGAAAAAGGGTTGAAAAATCAAATGTGTGTCCTTGTGTGCATGCTTAGGTCCCATGCACGAAATCGGAATGAAGTTTTCAAACACCTCGGCATCCTGCCTTGCTGCAAACATTGACATACTTGGTTTTAAAATTCTAGCAAATCCAAAACTCGTTTGAAATTCATCAAAATTGGCATGCTATCATTGAACAACATCAACATGATGTAGTAAGAAGTTTATCTCGTTCGGGGCAGGTTTGGGTATAAGCTTGTCACAAAGCAAAGCTTCTCACAACAAGCCTCATGGTTCCCATAGGGAATGTGCCTGCTTCGTGGATGAAACATTATTCACTGCCTCTTCTTGCTTTCAATTTTTTCCTAGTGGCAACATAGGGAAATACGAGTCTCTTGTTAAAATTTCAATTTTTTTGGGGTTCTTTTGGACATTTTTATACATCAACTGAGTTTTCTAGGCATTTTATATGCATGCTTCAAATTTGAACTACATGCACATGTTCGAGTGCATAGAAATGGGTTGAAAAATCAAATGTGTGTCCTTGGGTGCATGCTTAGGTCCCATGCAAGAAATGGGAATGAACTTCAAACATCTCAACATCGTTCCTCGGCCGCAAACATTGAGATACCTGGTTTTAATATTCTAGTAAATCCAAAACTCATGTGAAATTCATGAAACTTGGCATGCTATCACGGAATGGCACCCTTTTTCATGTCCAATTGGAGAGAAGGTGCACTAGAATCAACAACCAACAAAGGATTTTGAAACAAATAGGTGCCACCTTATCATCTCAAATGTTTGTATAATTTAAATCGTGTGCGTTCTTTTAACCATTCACATGACGCCAAGTGTCACACTTTTAATGGCTATGAGGTGCCGTGCGAACATCTACTTGAGTAGACGGGAGGCGTGCGAGGGAAACTATGCCGCACATGTTTTGTGCAGCTCTTCATCGCAAACGGTTTAAATAGAATACTCGTATGCAAAGCGAGAGCTATGGTCCTTCCCAGAAGCCAACCTAAAATTTGTCGCGCAGGATTTGTGCATCTCTTCATGGAAAACAGTTCATATTGAAGACAATATGCAAAGCGAGAGCTATAGTTCCTTCGCTGCTAAGCCAAGAGAAAATCTGGCACGTAGAATTGGTGCACCCCTTCAACGCAAACGATTTGTTCGGATGACCCGTGTGCAACCACGTATATACAGATAATTTGGTAAGATTTGCATCTGTCATATTGGGTATATATTGCCATTTGTGAAACTCGGAAGATTGACATTTGTCAATCTAGTAACATTGCCCTTTGTCAACCTTATAACACTGCCATTTGTCAAAATTTGCAGCTAAAATCACTAGCACTATCTATTTTTTGCAACAAAAATTCACTAAGCATATATTTCATTCGTAGATTAAGCAATCGTTCTTTATACAAACAGTTCAACTCGACAGCTAAACAAACCAAATTGTTTCCCAATTGTTGCCAACCACGTACTGAAATAGGTAATTCAATATATATACTAGCTAATTTTAAGTACGTTGTACAGTTCAACCCCATCTATAGTCAGATGAATTGAACAAAATAGCCCCTAAATACTACTACCATGGAGGGGCTTTGTACTACTTCCACCAGCCTCTCCTCTGCCGAGCATGCTCAGTAAGAGCCAGAGGAGGAGGAGCCTACCGACAAGCTGGACAATTGGAATACGGTGCCTACCGCCGCTGCACCTTTAGCGACGCTCACCTCGAACTCCCTCTGCCGCTCCAGAAGACCCATCTCAAAGTGGCGGAGCTCCTTGTAGATCTCCTCGTTCCGCACCTCTATGACGACATGTGCTACAACCATGGCGGAAGTAATACTCTTTGCACACTCAACCATGCGCTCCTCTTCCTCCCACAGGAACTCGACGTAGCTGATACGTCTCCATTGTTACTACTTTTCCAAACTCTTTTGCCATTGTTTTGGACTCTAATTTGCATGATTTGAATAGAACTAACCCGGACTGACGCTTTTTTCAGCAGAGTTGCCATGGTGTTGTTTTTGCATAGAAATAAAAGTTCTCGAAATGACCTGGAAATTTACGAGGATTTTTTGTGGAATACATAAAAAATATTGACGCAAGAATTACCTGGAGGGACGGAGCTAGGAGCCCACAAGCCCAGGAGGCTCGACCCCCTGGTGCGCTTGGCAGGCTTGTGAGGCCCTCGTGGATCCGCCGCCTCCAACTCCAGCTCTATTTAGTCTCTCTCGCCTAGAAAAAATTAAGAGAGAAGAATTCATCGCGTTCTACGACACAGAGCCACCGCCACCACCTGTTTTTCCCGTGGAGGGCAGATCTGGAGTCCGTTCTGGGCTCCAGAGAGGGGAGATCGACGCCGTCGTCATCACCAACCATCCTTCATCGCCAATTCCATGATGCTCTTTATCGTTCGTGAGTAATCTCATCGTAGGCTTGCTGGACGGTGATGGGTTGGATGAGATCTATCATGTAATCGAGTTAGTTTTGATGGGGTTTGATCCCTAGTATCCACTATGTTCTGAGATTGATGTTGCTACTACTTTGCTATGCTTAATGCTTGTCACTAGGGCCCGAGTGCCATGATTTCAGATCTGAACCTATTATGTTTTCATCAATATATGTGTGTTCTTGATCCTATCTTGCAAGTTGTAGTCACCTACTATATGTTATGACCCGGCAACCCCGGAGTGATAATAGCCGGTACCACTCCCGGAGATGACCATAGTATGAGGAGTTCATGTATTCAGTAAGTGCTAATGCTTTGTTCCGGTTCTCTATTAAAAGGAGACCTTAATATCCCTTAGCTTCCATTAGGACCCCGCTGCCACTGGAGGGATGGACAATAGATGTCATGCAAGTTCTTTTCCATAAGCACGTATGACTATATACGGAATACATGCCTACATTACATTGATGAACTAGAGCTAGTTACAAATCACCCCATGTTATAACTATTACATGATGAATGTCATCCGACATAATTATCCATCACCGATCCAATGCCTACGAGCTTTTCCTACTAGTCCTTGCTACGTTACTTTACCGCTACTGCTGCCATTGTTGCTACTGTTACCGCTACTGCTGTCACTGCTACTGTTACCGTTGCTACTGTTACTATCACACTACTTTGCTACTGAAACTTTGCTGCAGATACTAAGTCTTTCAGGTGTGGTTGAATTGACAACTCAACTGCTAATACTCTAGAATATTCTTTGGCTTCCCCTTTTGTCGAATCAACAAATTTGGATTGAATATTCTACCCTCGAAAACTGTTGCGATCCCCTATACTTGTGGGTTATCAAGAGTATTTTCTGGCGCCGTTGCCGGGGAAGCATAGCTCTATTCTCTGAGTCACTTGGGATTTACGTCTGTTGATCACTATGAGGAATCCGAGAGATCCAAAAACTAAAGTCTTGCCCTCAACTTCGAGGACAGGTAAGGATCTGCCATCTAGCTCTGCACTTGATTCACCTTCAGTTATGAGTAAGTTTGCGACACCACCACCTACTAGAAATTCTGATGTGTCGCCTGTGCTTGATGATGCTACTTATGCTATCCATGATGCTTGTGATGATGCTTTGCTTGATACTGCTTTGCCACTAGGTGCATTCCTTGATGCACACATTGCTAGAGTTGCTGCTGAATGTGATGATACTTCTGAAACTGCTGAAATTATTGAAGTAGAACCTGTTGTTTCACCTGTTAGAACTAGCTCTCCTGGATATGAATTGCCTGATATACCTGAGGGTTATGTTATGGAGGGAGAGGTAGCTGAGGACTTTCTTGCTTGTAAGGATAGCTATGATCTGGAGAATTTATTGAGCAAGTGGAAAGAAAAATCTCTGAATGCTAGAATGAAATACGATCCTAAGTTTGCTAATTTACCCATCTTTGTGACTGATAAGGATTATGAATTCTGTGTCGATCCTGAGTTAATCAATTTTATCGAATCAGATCCTTTTCATGGTTATGAGTCTGAAATGGTTGTAGCAGATCTTACTAAGCTGAATGATATAGCCACCCTATTCACGAGTGAGGAAAAGATTCGCCATTATTATATCCTTAAGTTGTTTCCTTTCTCGCTAAAGGGTGATGTTAAGACTTGGTTTACTTCTCTTGCTCCTGGTTGTGTGCGTAGTCCCCAGGATATGATCTACCACTTCTTTGAGAAATATTTTCCTGCCCATAAGAAACAAGCTGCCTTGCAGGATGTATATAACTTTGTGCAAGTTGAAGAAGAGAGTCTCCCACAAGCTTGGGGGAGGCTTGTCCAGTTACTGAATGCTTTGCCTGATCACCCTCTTGAGAAAAATGAAATACTTGATATCTTGTATAATGGACTAACCTATGCTTCTAGGGACCACCTAGATAGTTGTGCTGGTTGTGTTTTCAGGGAACGAACTGTGGAACAAGCTGAAATTCTATTGAATAATATCTTGAGCAATGATAATGCTTGGACTATTCCCGAACCACCTCTGAAGCCAACTCCGAAGAAAAGAGGTATTCTATTCCTCAGTCCTGAAGATATGCAAGAAGCCAAGAAATCTATGCAAGAGAAAGGTATTAAATCTGAAGATGTTAAGAATCTACCACCTATCGAAGAGATACATGGTCTTGATAACCCGACACAGGTAGTAGAGGTAAATTCTCTTCGTAGATTCAATGAGAGTCATATTCCTTCTGATAAACCTTCTAGCTTATGCTTAGATGAATTTGATAACTTTGTTGCCAAACAACAAAGTTTCAATGATTATGTTAGCAGACAGTTGGAACAAAATGCTCGCATGATTAATCATTTAAGTGCTTGTGTGGATAGAAATGTCAATGATCTTAAGCTTTTGAGTAAACATGCCTCTATGGTCACTACTCAAGTAGAACAAGTACTTAAGGATCAAAATGACTTGCTCAATGAGTTGAATGACAATTCTGTTAGAGTTGTAACTAGAGGTGGTAGAATGACTCAGGAACCTTTGTATCCTGAGGGCCATCCCAAGAGAATTGAACAAGATTCTCAAGGAGTTAGCACTGATGCACCTAGTCATCCTGGTATTAGGAAGAAAAAGAAAGATGATAGGAACTTGCATGCTAGCAAACTTGCTGCTGTTACACCTGAGAATCCAAATGATATCTCTGTTTCTGATGCCGAAACACAATCTGATGATGAAGATGAGCCTAGTGATAATATCGATAGTGGTGTTCATGATGATGCTCAACCTAGTAATGATAAGGATGTGGAGATTGAACCTAGTGTTGATCTTGATAACCCACAACCTAAGAACAAGAGATACGATAAGAACGACGTCATGGCTAGGAAGCATGATAAATAAAGAGAACCATGGGTTCAGAAACCCATGTCCTTTCCTCCCAAACCATCGAAGAAAAAGGATGATGAGGATTTTGAGCGCTTTGTTGAAATGATTAGACCTGTCTTTCTGCAAATGCGTTTGACAAGTATGCTCAAAATGTCTCCTTATGCTAAGTACATGAAAGATATTGTGACTAATAAAAGGAAGATACCTGAGGTTGAGATTTCCACCATGCTTGCTAATTACACCTTCAAGGGTGGAACTCCTAAGAAACTAGGTGATCCCGGAGTGCCCACTATACCTTGCTCCATTAAAGGAAATTATGTTCGAACTGCTTTATGCGATCTTGGAGCTGGTGTTAGTGTTATGCCTCTCTCTCTTTATCGTAGACTTGAATTGGATAAGTTGACACCCACTGAAATGTCTTTGCAAATGGCCGACAAATCAACTGCTTTTCCTATTGGCATTTGTGAGGATGTGCCTGTTGTGGTTGCTAACGTTACTATCTTAACGGACTTTGTTATTCTGGATATTCCCAAGGATGATGCCATGGCGGTCATCCTTGGAAGACCCTTTTTAAATACTGCAGGGGCTGTTATTGATTGCAACAAAGACAATGTCACTTTCCATGTTAATGGTAATGACCATACGGTGCACTTTCCGAAGAAACAATATCGAGTACATTGCATCAATGCTATTGAAAGAACTTCATCAATTCTTATTGGGAGCTTTGAATGCCCTATACCTATTGTCAAGATGAAGTATGATTTACTTGTTGGGGATATGCACATCCCCATTGAGGTAACCTAGTGATTATTCGAAATTCTCCGGTTTTATGTGATTCGAAAAAAGTTTGTCAAGGAGACTTGATCAACCTCATTGACAGATTTCTTTTGATGACCATGAGATGGATGAATCTAGGAGTCACAACATTCTATTCCGACCTTTTACTTTCTGTTGTTTAGAAGAAAAATGATAAATTTAGCTTTATTTTCCTGTTTTCTACGTTTTGCGTCCCTTAGAAAGGTGTCCCGAAAATAAAAGTTCTTCAAATTCCCTGAAATTCAAGTATGATTTTTTCTGGAATTTTTGAAAAATTATGAGATAGAGAGCTAGTCAGGGGGATGCAGCAGTGGGTCACAAGCCCAGGAGGCGCGGACACCCCCCTGGTCGCGCCTGGCAGGCTTGTGGGTCCCACGTTCCCCCCTCCACTTATTCCAGCTCCCATCTCCTTCTCCTACCTCCAGAAAAAATCATTCCACAACTCAAACCCGTGTTCTTGCTCTTCTTGCTACATTTTTCGATCTCCTTGTGCAAAGCCCCATTTACCAAACTATTTTGGGGGAATTGTTCCTTGGTATGTGACCCCTCCATTGGTCCAATTAGTTTTTGCTCTAGTGCTTTATTCGTTGCATATTTTTGCTGCCTTGGTGACCCTGCTCTTGAGCTTTGCATGTTAATTTTAGTTGGTCCAAAGTAGTTTTGATGCATGATTTGGCCTCTAGGCACTTGAAGGAGTAGTTTCTATGAGTTATGTTGAGCCTTGTTCACTTTTCTTTTCTTTTGAGTCACTAAAAAAATTCAGAAAAGGAAGATGTTCAGGAGAAACTATCATGGTGGTTCCTCAAGCAAAAGGGGTCACCGTCTCTCGATTCGGGAGCCCGATCCTTACCAACCGAGGAACGCACAGGTACAACCATGTGAATGGCCTTCTGATGAATTCATGATTGATGCAGGTTTCAAAGACGAGTTTGATACATTTGTTCACAACGGCGGGCTCGAAGAATCCATCTCTAACAAATGCGAGCAGTATACTACACTCACCGCCTCTTTTGTTCGTAGATTCAAATTTTTAGTTGGCCGTGACACATCCATACCGTTTGATCTTTATGACAAATCGTATACCATGGATTTAGAGAATTTTAATAGAATTTGCAAGATACCTGATTGGGGTAGTCTCAATGATCCTTCTAAGCCTTCGGTTAGAGATTTTATCTCTAGTATAACTGTTGGAGAAACTAGAGATATTACACAGACTACCATGGGGAGCATTCATTTTCCTGCCGTACATTACTTTGCCCTCTTCATAGGTAGATGCATTAACGACAAGATTGAGCATTGTCACCTCTACGCACCTGACCTTAGTATTCTTAAGAGCGCAGTAACGGGTGATAGAAGTTTCAACATGGGAGCTATAATCGCGGGGAGGCTAAATAATAATGCTAATGAAGAGGATTTCTTTGGTGGGATCTATGCCACTCGCATAGAAAATTTTCTTAGAGTTCCCATCCGTGAAGGAGATCCCCCACTCCATACAGCTTTCCTTGATCACGCCGCTATGACACGTTATCAGTTCCTTTAGAGGGATAATGAATCCCTCCTATACCGGTTAATATTTAACTGACATCGTGTTTTCCATATTACCCTTCCTGCTCCTGCCTTCTTTGACTTTCAGGTAAAACGAAGATATTACATAACCAGAGGAGAGGCAGAGGAGTATGAGAGGGAGGCAAAGGCTGCTCGCCTCCGTGATGCATCTATTCAGGCGGTAGCTACCGCGTTCCCGTACAACCCCCATTATGATTTTGGATATCGCCCAGACCAGCCGTGTGAGTAGACCAACTTAGGCCAAAGCCTAAGCTTGGGGGAGTACGTGTTTCTCACCGACTTTATATTCTTGCTCACACTTTCACTTTGATAGTCGGTGTTCACACCTTGCCACTGTATCATCCATGCTAGTTTATTTCTTTTTCTTGCTTTCTTCTCGTGTGTTTGTCTAGCTTAAGAAAAACAAAAAAAAATTAGTTGTAAGTTTGCTTTCCAGCTTGATTAGTGGTGTTTAAAAGGAAAACCCAAAAAGATTTCCCTTTCTTCTTTTGCTTGTTGGGAGCTTTCCCGTGTAAATAGTTTTCTTTTTCTTTGGGTCAAGGTAGAAGACCATGGTTAAAATGTTTAGTGGCTCTCACATGCATATGTATTTGTCCGTCAAAGAGCCATATTACTTTGTCTTATCCTTTGTGTTCGCTTGCAGATTCCAGCATAGTCCAATGCACGAACACTCTCATTATTATTCAGATCATTCGGTCGTGCAAGTGAAAGGCAATAATGACGATATATGATGAAGTGACTGATACGTCTCAAACGTATCTATAATTTTTGATGCTTTCATGCTGTTATCTTGTCAACTTTGGATGTTTTATGTACCTTTTATATCTTTTTTGGGACTAACTTATTAATTCAGTGCCAAGTGCTAGTTCCTGTTTTTTCTGTGTTTTTGACTCTTTTCAGATCTGATTTTGGAACGGAGTCCAAACGGAATAAAATCCCCAAAATATTTTTTTTCCAGAACAGAAGAAGATCGGGGGACTTGAGGGCCAAGGCACGAGAGCCATAGGGGGCCCAGGCTTGTGGCCTCCCTGGTGCTCCCCTGCCCTAGCTCTTGCGCCTATATATTCCCTAAAATCCAGAAAAAATGAGGGCATCCACGAAAACACTTTTCCGCCGCCGCAAGCTTCCGTTTCCGCAAGATCTCATCTGGAGACCCTTCCCGGTGCCGTGCCGGAGGGGACTTTGGAGTTGGAGGGCTTCTACATCAACATCATCGCCTCTCCAATGACTCGTGAGTAGTCCACTTCAGACCTACGGGTCCGTAGTTAGTAGCTAGATGGCTTCTTCTCTCTCTTGGATCTTCAATACAAATTTCTCCATGATCTTCATGGAGATCTATCCGATGTAATCCTCTTTGGTGGTGTGTTTGTCGAGATCCGATGAATTGTGGATTTGTGATCAGATTATCTACGATTTATATTTGAGTCTTTGCTGATTTCTTATATGCATGATTTGATATCCTTGTAAGTCTCTTCGAGTCTTGGGTTTTGTTTGGCCAACTAGATCTATAATTCTTGCAATGGGAGAAGTGCTTGGTTTTGGGTTCATACCGTGTGGTGACCTTTCCCAGTGACAGAAGGGGCAGCAAGGCACGCATCGTGTTGTTGCCATCAAGGGTAACAAGATGGGCTTTTATCGTAGATATGAGATTGTCCATCTACATCATGTCATCTTGCTTAAGGCGTTACTCTGTTCTTTTGGACTTAATACACTAGATGCATGCTGGATAGCGGTCGACGTGTGGAGTAATAGTAGTAGATGCAGAAAGTATCGGTCTACTTGTTTTGTATGTGATGCCTATAGATATAATCATTGCCATAGATGACGTCACGACTTTGCGCGGTTCTATCAATTGCTCGACAGTAATTCGTTCACCCACCGTCTACTTGCTTTCATGAGAGAAGCCACTAGTGAACACTACGGCCCCCGAGTCTATTCACAACTATCGTCTCCACTTTCGCTTTTACTTTGCTTCGTTTACTTTTTGCTTTCAGTTCTCACTTTGCAAACAATCTATAAGGGATTGACAACCCCTTCATAGCATTGGGTGCAAGCTCTTTGTGTTTGTGCAGGTACTTGGGACTCGACGAGCGCCTCCCACTGGATCGATTCCTTGGTTCTCAAAACTGAGGGAAATACTTACCGCCGCTGTGCTACATCACCCTTTCCTCTTCAAGGGAACACCAACGCAAGGCTCCAAGGCCGTGGGGAAATCCTTTGCATATTTGCCAAGGAAGTCCCTATAGGCGTAGCCCGTGACAGAAGGATTCCTCGCGCCGTGACAGGGAAGGTCTGTTGTCGTAGTAGTAGAAGGATTTCTGGCGCCGTTGCCGGGGAGGAGGATCGCTTGCCAAGGAGAGATCAAGTCAAGATCTATCCAAATAGGTGTCACAAACTCATCTCTTGCATTTACCTTTTTTGCCAGTTGCCTCTCGCTTTCCTCTCCCCCACTTCATATTTGCCGTTTTCATTTGCCTTTCTCCTTTTCCTTTTTCGTTCGCCATTTTCTCTCGTTTGCCTTTCCGTTGCTTGTGTGCTATGTGCCTTCAATATGCTTGCATCTTTGCTTGCTGAAAATCTAGTGATATGGATCCTCATCCACTTGCTAATCTCTTTAAGAGTCCCACTTATGTGGAACCAATTGCTAGTGAATTGAATGCACTTGACTATCTTTATGGAGTTTTGCCTGAGATGCGTGAATCTGAAAATCGTGAGGAAGAAATTTATGAAGTGATTCACGAGGGCTCCTTGGATGAAAAGCATGATTGCAATGGTTTCACTATAAATTCTATTAGTGACAATCATGCTGAAAATATGCAAAACCCTAAGCTTGGGGATGCTAGTTTTGCTATGAGCACTACTTATTGCAATAATCATGATTGGGGTGATGATCTTTCTTATGATCTTGAAAATCTGTTTAAACCTCATGATGAATATGATATTTGCAATAATATTGAAAGTGGGTTCGGAGAAGTCATGACTTTAGTTGATGATACTCCCACTATTTTTGAAGAGCGTCAACTTTGCATGCATGTGGATCATGAAAAGAATATCCTATGTGATAGTTACATTGTTGAATTTGAATATGATCCCACATGTAATTATTATGAGAGAGGAAAATATTGTGGTAGAAACTTTCATGTTACCAAATTACCTCTCGTTATGTGGAGATTGCTATTGTCTCTTTCTTCTTCCTTGCATATGGAAACTATTGGTTGTCCTGACAATCTGTTTTCCTATAAAATGCCTATGCATAGGAAGTATGTTAGACTTAGATGTGATTTTCATAGGCTTTATGATGCTCTCGTTGTGCTTCAATTCTTGTCTTTTGTGTGAGCATCATTGATTTATCAATGCCTAGCTAAGGGCGTTAAACAATATCGCTTGTTGGGAGGCAACCCAACGAATCTATCCTTTTTCTTTCTGTTTTGTGTTTTCCACACTTTCATAATTCTGTTATGATTGTGTTTTTTGTGTTTCTTTTGCGTTTGTGCCAAGTAAAACCGTTATGATTAGTCTTGGGGATGATCGTTTGGTCATGCTGGAAAAGACAGAAACTTTCTGCTCACGAAAAGATTTTTTTTTCTGTAAGAGCTTTTGAGTTGATTATTTTTGCTGCTGATTGCTACACAAATTCTTCAGACTATCATAATTTTTCAGAAGTTTTGAAGTACGAGAAGTATACGAAGTATACAGATTGCTACAGACTGGTCTGCTGTTAACAAATTCTGTTTTTGTTGAGTTGGTTGCTTATTTTGATGAAACTATGGATAGTATTGGGGGGGGGGTATTAGCCATGGAAGATTGAAAATACAGTAACCCAACATCAACATAAGTAGAATTTAAGTTTGCTACAATACCTAAGGAAGTGGTGGTTTGCTTTCTTGTACTAATGTTATCACGAGTTTCTATTTAAGTTTCATGTTGTGAAGTTTTCAAGTTTTGGGTGAAGTTCTTATGGACAAAGAGATAAAGAGTGGCAAGAGCTCAAGCTTGGGATGCCCAAGGCACCCCAAGTTGATTCAAGGATGCCGTAAAAGCCTAAGCTTGGGGATGCCCCGGGAAGGCATCCCCTCTTTCGTCTTCAATCCATCGGTAACGTTACTTGGGGCTATATTTTTATTCACCACATGTTATGTATTTTGCTTGGAGCGTCTTGTGTCATAGGAGTCTTTTATTTTTGTTGTGTCACAATCTTCCTTGCTGCACACCTAGAGAGAGAGACATGCACTCACCATGATTTTGTCGAGCTTCACTTATATCCTTTGGTAGACAATTCAACTCACATGTGCTTCACTTATATCTTTTAGAGCACGGAAGCGCGTGGCTTGGTAGTTGAGTTATGCTATGCTAGTAGTCTCAAAAAGGGTAGTTATCTAAAGGGATATGAAAACTTCCACCTTCATGTGCACTGAATAGTAAGAGAAGTTTGATTCATCTCAATTAGTTTTGAGTTGTGGTTGTGGTAATATTTAAGTTGTTAGTAAGGTGTTGTGGATCTAGAAATACTTGTGTTGAAGTTAGTGATTCCCGTAGCATGCACGTATGGTGAACCGCTATGTGATGAAGTCTGAGCATGATTAGTCTATGGATTGTCATCCTTTGTGTGGCGGTCGGGATCGTGCGATGGTTTATACCTACCAACCCTTCCCCTAGGAGTATGCGTTGAATGCTTTGTTTCGATTACTACTAAAACTTTTGCAACAAGTATATGTGTCCTTCATGACTAATGTTGAGTCCATGGTTGAGATGCACTTTCACCTTCCACCATCACTATCTTCTTTAGTGTCGTGCAACTTTCGCCGGTGCACAAAACCCACCATATAGCCTCCCTCAAAACAGCCACCATACCTACCTACTATGGCTTTTTCAAAGCTATTCCAAGATATATTGCCATGCAACTACCACCATGACATGTGCCACCACTTCTACATTGCCATTGCATGATCGTAAGATAGCTAGCATGATGTTTCCATTGATGTCCATGCCATGCTAGATCATTGTCACGGTACACTACCGAAGGCATTCCATATAGAGTCATCATTGCTCTAAGTTTTGAGTTGTAAGTGTGATGATCATCATTGATGGAGCATTGTCCCATGTGAGGAAATAAAAGAGGCCAGCGAAGCCCATATACAAAAAGAGGCCAAAGTTGCCCACCAAAAATAAAAAAATAATATAAAAAAGAGGCCAAAGAGCTCACCAAAAAAATGAGAGAAAAAGAGAGAAGGGACAATGCTACTATCATTCCACACTTGTGCTTATTAAGCACCATGATCTTCATGATTGAGAGTCTCTCATTTTGTCACCACCATATAGCTAGTGGGAATTTTTCATTATATAACTTGGCTTGTATATTCCAATGATAGGCTTCCTTAAAATTGCCTTAGGTCTTCGTGAGCAAGCAAGTTGGATGCACACCCACTAGTTTTCTTTAAGAGCTTTCACATACTCTTAGCTCTAGTGCATCATTTTTTTTCGACCGGCTACTGTAGGGAAAACCCCCCACAACCATTTTCTATATTTCAACTATGGAAACTGTATGTACAATAGGGGTTGTAGAATGTACAAAGGGGGGAGGAGCAGAGGGATACAAACCTCAAGGAGGCAAAAAGGAAATCCACTTAAGGAGATCATCCGTGGAACTAGCCTTAATTCTATGAGCTAACAAAGAAATGTCATGAAGAAATCCAGCTCTCCATTTCCTGAACTTTGGCTACTCCTGGTTGAAGACCTTTGAATTTCTGGTAGTCCAGATATTCCAACAGGCAGTGAAAACAACCTCAGCAAAGAAAGGATGAGGGAAGTCCTTTCTAGCTGCAGCAGTAGCAGTCCACATAGACGACCCTTGCCAAGTGATCTGCAGGTAGTTCCAAACCCTGGTGCTGAATAGGCATGTGATGAATAAATGATCTCTGTCTTCCTTGACTCGAGCATGGCATAAAACACAGAGATTAGAATCAGAGAGCTTCCAGTGACGCCTCTCCAGCAGGTCCTGAGTGTTCAGCCTGTCCATGATGAGCATCCAGGCAAACATCTTAACCTTCATGGTACAACAGCTTTTCCAGATCCAGTTGAGCAAAGGGTTAGGTACAATACTGCTATTAACATGAGCATAGTATGCCTTGGGTGTGTAGACCTTAGCATCCTTACACCCTACCCATCGGTCAGAGACCTGATGATCAAGGTCCAGGTCCAGAAGTAAAGATTGGACCGCAGTCAGTTCCTGATAAGCTTGAGCAGACAATGGAAGGTGAAACATGGAGAGCATACTGTCATCAGAAAAAGCAGCAAAGACTTCTTGAGCTGTGCAGAAAGGGTCAGCCACAAAGGAGAACAATCTTTGGAATCTGGCTGCCAATGGCATAGTGGAATTTCCAAGTAACCAGGAATCAGACCAAAACAAGAAGGAGTCACCCTTATTAGGCAGAACATAGGTAACAACTCTGAATTTGTCAAGACGTTTGCAGATGTCTTTCCACCAATAGGAACCACAAAGTGAAGTACCCTGAGGTACAGTGTTATGATAGTAAGTGTTCCAAATCAGATGAACCCAAGGGATATCAGCATGATTGAGGAATTTATCAGCATGTTTGAGCAGGAGTGCTTCATTCTGAACTGCTAAATTCATAATCCCTAATCCCCCTTTATATTTAGGCCTGCACACTAGGGGCCAAGCAGCAAGAGAGGGTGCATGATCATTCCCATTTCTTCTCCATAGACATTGCCTCTGAATCCTCTCCAATTGCTACTCATTCACATTGATATCTATTGATGAGCATCTCCATAGCTCATTGATATGCTGAGTTAATGTGACCATCTTCTCCTTGTTTATCTTGCAACCTCCACCACATTCCATTCCACTTATAGTGCTAAAACCATGGCTCACGCTCATGTATTGCATGAGAGTTGAAAAAGTTTGAGAAAGTAAAAGTGTGAAAACAATTACTTGGCCAATACCGGGGTTGTGCATTATTTAAATTCGTTGTGCAAGGATGATAGAGCATAGCCAGACTATATGATTTTGTAGGCATAACTTTCTTTTGGCCTTGTTATTTTGAAAGTTCATGATTACCTTGCTAGTTTGCTTGAATTATTATTGTCTCCACATCAATAGCAAACTATTGTTTTGAATCTAATGAATCTGAACATTCACGTCACATAAGAGGAGTTACAAAGGACATCTATGTTAGGTAGCATGAAAGCATCAAAATTCATTCTTTATCACTTCCCTACTCGAGGACGAGCAGGAGTTAAGCTTGGGGATGCTTGATACGTCTCAAACGTATCTATAATTTTTGATGGTTTCATGCTGTTATCTTGTCAACTTTGGATGTTTTATGTACCTTTTATATCTTTTTTCGGGACTAACTTATTAATTCATTGCCAAGTGCCAGTTCTTATTTTTTCTGTGTTTTTGACTCTTTTCAGATCTGATTTTGGAACGGAGTCGAAACGGAATAAAATCCCCAAAATAAAATTTTCCAAAACAGAAGAAGATCGGGGGACTTGAGGGCCAAGGCAGGAGAGCCACAGGGGGCCCACAAGCCCTGTAGCCGCCACCACGGGGGCGGCTACCAGGCTTGTGGCCTCCCTGGCGCTCCCCTTCCCTAGATCTTGCGCCTATATATTCCCTAAAATCCAGAAAAAATGAGGGCATCCACGAAAACACTTTTCTGCTGCCGCAAGCTTCCGTTTCCGCGAGATCTCATGTGGAGACCCTTCCCGGTGCCCTGCCGGAGGGGACTTTGGAGTTGGAGGGCTTCTACATCAACATCATCGCCTCTCCAATGACTCGTGAGTAGTCCACTTCAGACTTACGGGTCCGTAGTTAGTAGCTAGATGGCTTCTTCTCTCTCTTGGATCTTCAATACAAAGTTCTCCATGATCTTCATGGAGATCTATCCGATGTAATCCTCTTTGGTGGTGTGTTTGTCGAGATCCGATGAATTGTGGATTTGTGATCAGATTATCTATGATTTATATTTGAGTCTTTCCTGATTTCTTATATGCATGATTTGATGTCCTTGTAAGTCTCTCCGAGTCTTGGGTTTTGTTTGGCCAACTAGATCTATGAGTCTTGCAATGGGAGAAGTGCTTGGTTTTGGGTTCATACCGTGTGGTGACCTTTCTCAGTGACAGAAGGGGCAGCAAGGCACACATCGTGTTGTTGCCATCAAGGGTAACAAGATGGGCTTTTATCGTAGATATGAGATTGTCCATCTACATCATGTCATCTTGCTTAAAGCGTTACTCTGTTCTTATGAACTTAATACACTAGATGCATGCTGGATAGCGGTCGATGTGTGGAGTAATAGTAGTAGATGCAGAAAGTATCGGTCTACTTGTTTTGGACGTGATGCCTATAGATATAATCATTGCCATAGATGACGTCACGACTTTGCGCGGTTCTATCAATTGCTCGACAGTAATTTGTTCACACACCGTCTACTTGCTTTCATGAGAGAAGCCACTAGTGAACACTACGGCCCCCGGGTCTATTCACAACTATCGTCTCCACTTTCGCTTTTACTTTGCTTTGTTTACTTTTTGCTTTCAGTTATCACTTTGCAAACAATCTATAAGGGATTGACAACCCCTTCATAGCGTTGGGTGCAAGCTCTTTGTGTTTGTGCAGGTACTTGGGACTCGACGAGCGCCTCCCACTGGATCGATTCCTTGGTTCTCAAAACTGAGGGAAATACTTACCGCCGCTGTGCTACATCACCCTTTCCTCTTCAAGGGAACACCAACGCAAGGCTCCAAGGCCGCGGGGAAATCCTTTGCATATTTTCCAAGGAAGTCCCTATAGGCGTAGCCCGTGACAGAAGGATTCCTGGCGCCGTGCCACGGAAGGTCTGTTGTCGCAGTAGCAGTGACTGAGCCTGGAAAAACTGGTATGAACTCGATCAATTTTGTTTTTGTAAATATGACTAGCTCATCGTTCCTAATTCAGCTTTGTTATGAGAGAAACATGTTTGCAATGACAACTTAGAGATCATAGTTTCTAATGGCACACTTAATTAGCTAGGAGCTTATAATGGTTTGTCTTGGATGCCAACATGAATTTCAAGATGATTATGATGTAGTATGATAGGATGGTATCCTCCTTTGAATGATTCAAGTGGCTTGACTTGGCACATGTTCACGCATGTAGTTGAAACAAAATCAACATAGACTCTATGATATTCATGTTTATGGTGATTTATGTCCTACTCATGCTTGCACTCAATGTTGGTTAATTTCAATGCATATTGATGACCGTTGTCGCTCTCTAGTTGGTCGCTTCCCAGTCTTTTGCTAGCCTTCACTTGTACTAAGCGGGAATACTGATTGTGCATCCACTTCCATAAACCCAAAGTTGTTCCATATGAGTCCACCATACCTACCTATATGCGGTATCTACCTGCCGTTCCAAGTAAAATTGGATGTGCCACTCTCTAAACCTTCAATTAATAATCTGTTTTGCATGCCCGAACCGCTCATGTGGTGACAAGGGGCGGTCATTATCTTCCATGCTAGGTGTTTTATCCTCGATACGTGTTTATTCACTATCACTCACGAGAAAAGGGCAGGTAATTGGAATGCCCATTTCCATGCTCAAACCGAAAAGTTAATTGCAAACAAAACTCCCCCCTGGATTGTTGTTGGTATGGACGGCACCCGAGGATTCGTCTAGTCGTGGAGTGTGATTGATCGGTGGTGGCGGAGTCAAAACTTTACTTTTCTGTTTGGGAACCGCCTATAATATGTGTAGCATGGAAGATGGGGAAAACTCTTGGTCATCGCGTTGACAATGAAAGCATGCCACCCAAATTATTTATCTCTCTTTTCAAAGCTTGAGCTCTGGCACCTCTGCAAAGGGCCTATCTATTTATGTTTTTGTTGAGTTATCCTCTCCTTATAAAGGCACCAATTAGAGAGCACCTCCATCATTTTTATGCTTTGCTATTAATTGTTATTGAGTATGACTGTGATTGGATCTTCTTGGCCATGAATTACAATGTTCAGTCAGCCGTTGGTCTTTGAAGGTGCTGTGCATTTATGTTTTGCGGTCTCAGAAAAGGCTAGCGAGATACCATTTGTTCATATTGCTTCATTATTGTTTTGATTGAAGTGTTGATGTTTGAAACTTATTATTATTGCTCGCTAGTTGATTTTGCCATTGATATGAGTTTACCATGAGACCTAAATGTCATTGCTTATGTGGTTAGCTTATGATCTTGCTGAAAATCTGAATATGAGTTAGACATAATTACAACAACAAGATCAAACAGAGTTCGTAAAAGTTTTTCTTTTGTCTCTTTCAGTTTGTCAACTGAATTGCTTGAGGACAAGCAAGGCTTTAAGCTTGGGGGAGTTGATATGGCTCCATCGTATCTACTTTTCCAAACTCTTTTGCCCTTGTTTTGGACTCTAATTTGCATGATTTGAATGGAACTAACCCGGACTGACACTGTTTTCAGCAGAATTGCCATGGTGTTATTTTTGCACAGAAACAAAAGTTCTCGGAATGACCTAGAAATTTACGAGGATTTTTTGTGGAATATATAAAAAATATTGGTGCAAGAATTACGTGGAGGGACGGAGCCAGGAACCCACAAGCCAAGGAGGCGCGACCCCCCCGGCCGCGCCTGGCAGGCTTGTGAGGCCCTCGTGGCTCCGCTGTCTCCAACTCCAGCTCTATTAAGTCTCTCTCGCCCAGAAAAATTAAGAGAGAAGTGTTCATCGCGTTTTACGACACGGAGCCGCCGCCCCCACCTGTTCTTCCCCTGGAGGGCAGATCTGGAGTCCGTTCTGGGCTCCGGAGAGGGGAGATCGACGCCATCGTCATCACCAACCATCCTTCATCGCCAATTCCTTGATGCTCTTCATCGTTCGTGAGTAATCTCATCGTAGGCTTTCTGGACGGTGATGGGTTGGATGAGATCTATCATGTAATCGAGTTAGTTTTGATGGGGTTTGATCCCTAGTATCCACTATGTTCTGAGATTGATGTTGCTACTACTTTGTTATGCTTAAATGCTTGTCACTAGGGCCCGAGTGCCATGATTTCAGATCGGAACCTATTATGTTTTCATCAACATATGTGTGTTCTTGATCCTATCTTGCAAGTTGTAGTCACCTACTATGTGTTATGACCCGGCAACCCCAGAGTGACAATAGCCGGTATCACTCCCGGAGATGACCATAGTATGAGGAGTTCATGTATTGAGTAAGTGCTAATGCTTTGTTCCGGTTCTCTATTAAAAGGAGACCTTAATATCCCTTAGTTTCCATTAGGACCCCGCTGCCACAGGAGGGATGGACAATAGATGTCATGCAAGTTCTTTTCCATAAGCATGTATGACTATATATGGAATACATGCCTACATTACATTGACGAACTGGAGCTAGTTACTAATCACCCCATGTTATAACTGTTACATGATGAATGTCATCCGACATAATTATCCATCACCGATCCAATGCCTACGAGCTTTTCCTACTGGTCCTTGCTACGCTACTTTACCGCTACTGCTGTCACTGTTGCTACTGTTACCGCTACTGCTGTCACTGCTACTATTACCGTTGCTACTGTTACTATCACACTAGTTTGCTACTGAAACTTTGCTGTAGATACTAAGTCTTTCAGGTGTGGTTGAATTGAAACCTCAACTGCTAATACTCGAGAATATTCTTTGGCTTCCCCTTGTGTGGAATCAACAAATTTGGGTTGAATACTCTACCCTCGAAAACTGTTGCGATCCCCTATACTTGTGGGTTATCAGTAGCGCATAAGGTCGCTGACACACATGCAGGGCTCCACCTCCCTCCTTCGGGTGGTAGTGGTGGAGCGGGTGATGACCCCGACGGTCGATGGTGGGGTGGCGGACACGAGGACCGAAGGTGGGATGGCGGCCATGATCGTCACCTCCCGCCTTTGGATCGAGGTGGCAGAGCAGGTGATGGCCATGGTGGTCGATAGTAGTGTGGTGGCCGTGACGACCTTCACCTACCTTCAAGCCGCGGTGGCAGAGCGGGCGATTGGCCCGACTTTCAACGGTGGTGTGGCGGCCATGGCGGCAGACAGTGGGGTGGAGGCAACGGCGGTCGACAACAACCACCAACGGGCAGTAGTGGCAGAGCGTGTGGCCGGTGTTGCACACACACCCAACAGGGACACCACACACACTACACTACGCCGGGGAGTGCACCACCGCCGCAGTGTGGCCTCCCAGCTGGAGTAATCATCTGATGACGATAGAGTGGCTGAGCAACGACAACTAACCGGTGCCATTGGGGATTATTGGAGAAACAGACCAAATAAGCTACAGGGACATGGAGGGAGAAGAAAATGCAACGCCCGACTTGCCTGCCATGAGGGTTTATATAGCAGGCCGGTAAGCATTGGGATTTGGTAGAGTCGAACGAGAAGCTTGTGCAACAAAGAGCATAAACCTGTGCAGTTGCACGGGAATGGGCTCACCGATGATTCATTGGTGCCACTTCGAGCCACCACTTGGCCAATGCGTGCACGGTGCTCAAGCTTGCGCTCGAAGCCATGTGTGGCAGCGGGGTGACAACTGACAAGACATGCGAGAGGAGGACAAAGCAACACATACACAAATGGTTAATAAAAAAACATTTGCGATTTAATGACCTACTACCTCAGTACTGGTTTATAAGTCCTCTTTGTATTTTTGTGCCAAATTTTGACTAGAGATTTAACTTATAAAATATGAATGCATGTCGCCAAAGATTATATCATTGGATTCATATTTGAACATAGTCTCCAGTTATACTATTTTATAACATGCATTAACATTTTGTTAGTTGAGTTTAAGGTCACGATATGGCACATAATATAAAGGGGGCTAATAGACCAAGACGGAGGTAGTAGCACACATTCGCTCTCTATGCATTGTCGCAAATGATTGTTCGACCACCATGTGATGTGGAACATGACGTAGTTTCAAATCATGCCTCCGGATCGCAACCGCCGACCGACTTGCAGATGACCATTCCCTGCGTGTTCAACTGCTCTATGTGTGTGGTTGCTCGCGGCTGCGGCGCACTCTGCTCGCGTCCCGCCATGTGCGCTCTGCTCTTGCATCCCTCTGGGTGCTCTGCCAGTGTCCCTCTATGCACGCTGCTAGTTTTTGGGTCCGGCACATGATCACGTACATTCATGCTGCCATTATTCACGTGGTTGCACCGGGTGTGGCGCCACAATGCAGTTACCCGTTGCAAAAATTGTCACGTGGACGTGCCGAGAATCTAGGCCGCCCGGCCCCCATTTATTCCCGCATCCATTTACCTTCATGTCTTGAGCCACACGACACAATAAGCACACCCACAATGACACATAGAGAGAGGATATCAAGAGGTTCCGATGGTGCTCCCCATGGCTTCAATGACTCTCCCAACGGCCGAAGACGACAACGGGGGGTAGTTCACCATGAATCACGTAGTGGACACCCACGTGAGGGGGAAGGATCTCTCGATGGTGTACATGAACGAGCCGGTCTCGGTGGAGAGCTCCATCCAAACTATGGAGCAATTGCTTGCTGAGGACAAGTACCAAGTGGTTGGCTTCAACCTCGAGTTCACCAATGGTCGTGCCGGGCAAGGTTAAAAGGTTGTCGTCGCCTAGTTGTGCATGCAACATGAAGTCCTCATCTACCACTACCACCTAGCCACAAGGCCTTGTGAGCGTTTCGCCAGGTTTATCAATAGCCCCGACTATAGTTTCGCTACGGTGGACACCACCAACAATCTAAAAGCGCTCGCTTTTTTGGGCTTGACCTGCAGAATCTTGTCAACATCCGTGACCACTACAAGGTCTGCGGCAGCACCAATAACAAACAGAACTCCCTGATTGACCTCGCCTCAGCCATCATCGACCCTTACTACATGAAGATGAAGGATGAGAGCAAGAAGGACAAGAACGCCTGGCACAATGCCTGGGATCACAGACTGGATGAAGAACACGTCAAGTACGCGGCCAAGGGCGCATACACAAGCTACGAGATGTACATGTGGATCGTTGCCATGAGAAAGTGTCTTCGTCCTGCCCGAGACGAGGGATCGAGCCACAGAGCAGTGGCGGGAGCGTGACAAGAAGTAGATGACTAGATGACTGTTTCTCCTAGTTTAGAGTGCATGCAATTGTTTACTTAGGTGTGTGTGCGAATTATTTGTATAGTCACTTATGTAATTGGATGTTTATTTTAGTTATATATATGTTCTTATTCTGTAGATAGAGAAAATCACACGGCTTATTAGCAGTTATCGTCTGTGTTATTATCGGTCTTTTCACACATTTATGATTTCGGACCTGTTTGCCGTGTATCACACACATCTTCTCGAGTTGAACTATTTCTGTTGTCTTGACTCATCACAAACAGTTCATCCGAGTGAACTGTATGCCCTCCATTGCACACACCTTGATCTGGCCGACCATTTCTATTGTGTTGCCTAATCACACACAGTTCATCCGAGTGAACTGTATGTCGTATATGGCACTCACCCTCATCTGGCTGACTGTTTTTGTTATTTTGTATAATCACAAATAGTTCATATGGATTAACCATTTGCCACACATCATACACGCATCTCTGATCTTTATTAGTTTGATGTCTGCGCCATCGCAAACAGTTCCCATCATTTTTGAAGGTTTTCTTATAGCACCATTTGTGATTAATGCATGACATACAGTTTCGTCGAAGGGTCTGTGATTGTAGTTTCGCATTTGGACCATCCTATAGTAATGAAAGTGTGTATATGATAGTTGATAATTGCAAAATAATAAAAAGAAAATGAAGGCAACAAGGTAATTATAGCGTTTGTAAATATATTAGTGAATAGACACGGGGCCCATAGTTTTCCCAAGTGGCATCTCTCATAAAGTAAGCATATGGTGGGTACACAAATTACTGTTGTGCAATTGATACAAAGCGGATAGTCATGTGATATTCACGGCAATGATGATGTGTATATAGACATCACATCCATAAGCAAATAGGTTGTCTCCTGCCGGCACTCCACCCGTTGACAACTATCCAGCATGCATCTAGAGTATTAAGTAAAATAGAGTAATGCTTGGAGAACAATGACATAATGTAGACAAAGAGAAGCCAATCAATATGAATTAACCCCATCATTTTATCCTTAGTGGCAACAATACAAAGACGTGTCTTGTTCCCTACTATATCACTCGGATATAGAGCACCGCCAGGTGGAACCCACGACAACGCACACCTCCCACTGAAGAAAGATTGGTCTAGTTGGCCAAACCAAATCAATAGATAAAAGATATTTACGAAGTTAGAATAATCATGCAAATAAGAATCAAATATATAATTTAGAGAAGACTCAAATCTTTTATCATGAATAATCTGAACATAAACCCACAATTCATCGGATCCCAACAAACGCATCGCACAGAAGAATTACATCAGATAGATCAAAGTAAAGATGCGATGATCAATGTATTGAAGATCAAGAGAAAGAGAGAGAGGGAGAGAGAGAGATATCTAGGTACTAACTACGAACCTGTAGGTCGGTAGTGAACTACTCACACATCACCATGGGAGCAGCAAGGATGATGTAGAGGCCCTCTGTGATCGAGCCCCCCACCGGTAGGGCACCGAAAAAGGGCTTTAGATAGGCACACGATGGAAAAGATACTTGTGGCATCATAAAAAGTGTTTCAGGAGTCTCCTTAGGGTTTTTGGGATTTATTAGAATTTATAGGACGGAGAGGGAGGTCAGTAGGCTCTAGGGGCCCCACCACACAACAAAGCGCGATCACCCCTGGGCGCACCTTGATGTCTGGTGTCCTCTTTGTGTGGCCTCTCATCTCCTCCCAAAGTTTCTAGATCTTCTTTTGGTCCAGAAAAATCATCAGAAATTTTGGAGGCAATTGGACTTTGTTTGGTACAGTAAACCTGAAAAGCCATCAACATGCAGAAAACAACAACTGACACTCGGCACTGGGTTAATAGGTTAGTGACCAAAAAGAATACTAATCAATACATGAATAACAAAAAGTATCCTATAATGATAATATTATAGCATGGAACAATCAAAACACATAGATACGATGGAGATATATCAGCATCCCCGAGCTTAATTTCTGCTCGTCCTCGAGTAGGTAAATGATAAAAAGATAGTTTTTGATGTGACATGCTAACCAACATGTAATATATTGCACGTTTGATCATTAAGAAATGATGAATTAATAAATATCAACATATCAATGCTTATAAACAGAAGCAACATAATCATCACGTTTCGAAGCATACGATCCTTAAAGAATATTCACCTACTATTAATTTTATCATATAGATATAGCATGGCTCCGTCCTCACCACATAAATACAAATGTTAAGCACCACGGTGTCAAGTCAAGCAATTGGATCACACTTTTTAATGTGCTTCAGCTTTTTATTGCTCACGTAATATATGAGCGTGAACCATGAATATAGAATAAAGGTGGAATAGAATATGGTGGTATGTTTCAAAGGGGTGAAAGTGGGGCAGAAAGTCTCGCATCAACTAGGCGTATCAATGGGCTATGGAGATGCCCATCAATAGATATCAATGCGAGGAGTAGGGATTGCCATGCAACGGATGCAATAGAGCTGTGAGTGTATGAAAGCTCAACTGAAGCTAAGTGGGTGTGCATCCAACTTGCTTGCTCATGAAGACCTCGGCCATTTGAGGAAGCCCGTCATCGGAATATACAAGCCAAATTCCATAATGAAAAATTCCCACTAGCATACGGAAGTGAAAAAATATGAGACTCTCTATATGAAGAACATGGTGCCACTTTGAGGCACGAGTGTGGAAAAAGTGGTAGTAGCACTATCCCTTCTCTCTTTTCTCATTTATTTCTCATTTATTTTCTCCTCTTTTTCTCTTTTTTCTCTTTTCCTTTTTCTTTTCTTTCTTTCATTTTTCGTCCGGAGTCTCATCCCAACTTCTGGGGGAATCATTATCTCCATTATCCTTTCTTCATTGAGACCATGCCCTAATATTGATGATCATCACACTTTTATTTACTTACAACTTGATATGAAAAACTATAGCATGACTTTATACGAATGCCTCTGTAAGTGTACCAGGATGTGCAATGATCTAGCATAGAAAAAGATATCAAAACATGACAAGCCATGGAAATATCATGCTAGTTGTCTTACAATCATGCAAAGCAATATGATAATGAAAGTACTAGTCATATAATGTGACAGTGGAAGTTGCATGGCAATATTTCTTGAAATGGCTATGGAAATGCCATGATAGGTAGGTATGGTGGCTGTTTTGAGGAAGATATAATGAGGCTTATGTGCAACAAAGTGTATCATGTTGAAAGTGCGTTATATCAACTAGAGGGGGGGGGGGTGAATAGGCAAATTTTTACAAATTCATCACTGAGGAAATTCCTACTAAGGAAAGGCCTCAGTCATGAACTGAGTGCAGCGGAAATAGTACTTAAACAGATATGCAAAAGTGACTATAGCTAAGTCCTCAGAGTGAGTTGAAGTATAAGGTTTGCACACGTCACGTGAACATGATAAGTAGGTGATGAATAACTCAGGTGAAGAATTTGAGGTGAGGAATTCAGAGAAAGTCTTCAGTCAAAATCTTCAAACTATACAAATCAAAGTCATCAACATGCAATTGAGGAAATGAAAGAGTTGAAGAAATAGAACCCGTAACTCGATGAAGATAATGGTTTGATGACCAAGTTCCAACTGCTGTGACAGTTGTACGTCTGGTTTGGAACGACTTGGTATTCAAACCAAAGGACACATAGTCCCGGGACACACAGTCCCTATCGTAGTCTCCTTGAGCTAAGGACACACAATCCTCACCCAACACTTGTGGTTAGTCTTGAGGGCAGACTTCCAAACCCTCACAAACTTGGTTACCCGGTGATCCACAATTCACTGCTAGATGCTCTAGACCATGACGCCTAACCATCAGGAGGATGCACAGTCCTCAAAGGTAACAAGCGTCGGTTCGACACAGGAACAATCTCTTCAGTGATGCTCAATCACTTTGTGTTTTGGGTTTTGGTTTGGGTGTTTGGGGTTTTTCCTCACTTGAAGGTTTTTTCTTAAAGTCCTCGAGGATTGGGTTGCTCTAAATGACAAGTGTCAGTTTCTCTCGGAGCAGCCAACTAGCTAGTGGTTGTAGGTGGTGTCTATTTATAGTCTGGGAGCATCCCGACATGATATGACATTATTGCCCCCAATGATATGACCGTTGTGTGGATAGGATTGGGGACAAGTGGTGCGTGGTGCGGCAACAGTCAAAACTTTCAACTACGTAAGTCTTCATGTATCATGTTCCTCACTTGGAGGATTTGCTATGTGTAGGTTTGAGTTGAGCATAATGAGGAAATCTTTCCTTAGTATTATCTTGACCCCCTTTAACAGTACGGTGTTCCTATGACTCAAGAAAGAAGAAAATGAAACAAAAATAGTAAATCTTCAGGCTTCAAAGTCTTCAGATCATTTTCTTCGGGATACACCGACTTCCTCATATTAAATGTCTTCATGAGGGATAGCAATTTCTCCACTATCAAAGTCTTCAAGGAATCACCCGAAGACATACATTTTTAGGGGTCGATATTCTTCGAATAACTCAAACTCCTCAGCGACTTATAGAGCATGTGTACACTCACAAACATATCAGTCTCTTAACCTATAAGTCTTCAATCCACCAAAATCACTAAGGGGCACTAGATGCACTTACAATCTCCCCCTTTTTGGTGGTTGATGACAAATAGGTTAAGTCTTTGATGGGAATAAAAATGTGAAGTGTAAGTACAGAGTTTGATGAATTTGATTGCAAGATATAGGGAAACTCCCCCTGAAGATGTGCATGTTTGAGGAATTTGCTTTGGACTGCAAATGCACATTGATGATTTATATCATGGAGATCTTCCCCTATATCTTGTAATTCATGCATGCATTTAACATGTAGTATGAGGAATTTGAAATGCATGATGACAAATGGTGTCTGACGAATTTCAGCATGCATGCATTTAATCAACTTGAGGAATAAGCATGCGTAAAAAATGTTCAAAAGTGTCAGACCACCACCGGGCTTAAGTTACAACTCATTATAGCAAAAACTTCAGAAGATCGAGAGTTTGTAACTTAATAAGTTTATAGTAGCCCATAAAGTAGACCTGCTTGAAGACTAACTCAGATTTCTCCCCCTTTGTCATCAATTGATGAAAAGGGACAAAAACTAAGGACTAACTCCCTTGAAGAATTTCACTTCTGTCTTGGAGGAGGAGCATTGGGGTCGGCCGTTGTAGTAGTACCATCAAGGTCTTCAACTTCATTGGTGGTGCGCGTTGAAGAAAATGAGTTGGCCACTAGTTGAGGAACAAGAATCTTCTTGAACTTCTTTTTTGGAGGCTAGGACCAGTCAATGTCTTGGTGGAACTCCATTTCAGTGAGTTCCTGGTTGCGTTGAGGTCTTTCACAATTTCACCAACCTGATGCTTGACCCATTTCTGGTTGCGGTCAACCTTCTGATGAAGGCTTAGCAGGATCTCACGGACAGTCATCACAAGCGGTGCACTTGGGCTTGGTGGTTCTTGTGATGCAGTGTCGTCATTGGTGGAGTATGATGCTGCTTTGCGAAATTGGCCATCAAGGGGCCGAGTGCCTTCATCAATCACAGATTTTCTTTTGCCATCAATGTCATCAAAGGATCTCTTGACGACTTAACTTGGAGGCAGGTAAGTGTGGTGATTCAGAATGTTAGCCTTGTAAGCAATTCCTGACCTTTTTCTCATGAATCTCATGATCCATGGAGCGTAAGGTTTCAGATCAAATGGTGAGGGCGCAGAGTGGGACAAATCCTCAATAAGATATCATGAAGGTTTATGTGTATTCCATGTATGATGTCGAAGAGCAGATTCTTCATGATGCCCACAATTTCTTCATCATTTGAATCATGGCCCTTGATTGGACAGAAGGTTTTGGCGAAGATGCGGTAGACTATCCTTGGCACATATATTAATTACTTTTCAAGGAATGTGGTCCTTGGTGGCTGACCAGGTGCCAAAGAATTCATGAGTACTTGCATAAGATGATTTTCCAGTTCAGGTTCCTCATAGACACATCTGGCTCCTTCTGAGGGAATTGGCATAGGAAGAGCCCGAAGTAGTTCAGTTGCAGGTGCTTTGAAGTGTGTATCTTGTGTCATCCAGTCGAGAACCCAAGTGTTGACATCTTTGTCATCTCCTGAATGGTGCAGTGTAGCATAGAACTGAAAATGATTTTTTCATTCTAGTCACAAATGTCATAGCAAAATGGCAGAAGTCTAGAATTGCGAAGACCTCTAAGAACTGGTTCATAGGAAGGAATTTCCTCCATATCTACATGAGAATATGCATGTGACGAAAGATCTTTTCCTTGTCGAAGAGCACATCACTGTAATAGTTCATCTGACTGTGAGTCCAAAATCTGCTGTGCTTGAAGTGAGGAGATTCATATGGACTAGGGCCAGTGAAGTAGTGATGTTCATCAAAGAATTGGGCCTTGTCAAACTGTGGCCTTTTTCCTTTGTAGGGTCGTATACCTTTCGATTGAAGATTTGGCTTGAAGCAGCTTCCAAGTCTTCGGGTGTTTCCGGTTTGAGGAATTCCAGCCACCACAACTGCTGTGTGAGGATTTGCAACATGTGGTTCACCAACGGATTCTTCATTTTGTGCCGGAGCAGTGTCTTTGGGCACATTTTCTTTAGTCCGAGGAATACGATAAAGCCAATGTATCAATTTCTGTCACAACAGTTTATTCAACAATTGCAGTTTCATCAGGTGATGCAGCTGATTCTTGTTCCGGAGCAGATTGCACGGGAGAGCTCTTTTCTATGGAGCCATTCAGAACTTCAGTGGCTGCATGGGACTCATGTACTTGAGGAATTGGAGGGACCATTGGTGAGTTTGGATGATTCTTTTCCCAAAAACCATCATGTATCACAGGTGTGTTGCAGCCAATGTCCACATCGTCCTCCTTTTCTTCAGCAGTCATCTCAGGGTTCTAAGGAGGAGGAGTTGAGGCTTGAGGAATTTGATCAGCTTCAGTTTCATCATCAATGGATGTGGAGCAGCAGAGCAATTTTCTTCCATTTCCTCATCCCTTTCTTGAATGACATCCTCCTCACCAAATGGTACAATCATATAGGAAGGTGTAACACTGAGAGGAGTTGCATCAATTGGAGCGGATGAAGAAGTTGTCAAAGTACTCAAGCGTTTTGCCTCTGAGGACTGTGAAGTAGTTTATGCCTTTCTCTTCTTCGCTTCTTTTCCAACTTCTTTTGTTTTCCTCACTTCTGATGCAGAAGGAAGTGTGATTTTCTTCACCGTTGAAGACTTTGGTGAATGAGCATTTTCATCAGGCATTGCATATTCATTTACAGGCCTGGCAAGTTCATCAGTAGGAGGTTTATCAACAGCAGGTTCCTCGGCAGCAGGTGTGTTAGCTGCATGTTCTTCATTTTCATCAGCTAGATGGATAGTGTAGCTGACCTGAGGAATGGATGGTTGCGTTGGGGCTGCAACCCTGTTTTTGTACTCTGCAATGACTTCGGTAGCAGCCTTGATGAATCTCACTTTGAGTCCCTTTCTTTCAGCATGATAGCTTGTGAATTTCTCACTGAGGGTTTTGATCTCAGCTTGAGTGGAGACAAGCTGGTCTCGCGTCAAGGTCGGAAGATTTTGTTGCAAGTACTTATCCTTTTAAACCTTTTCTTTTTGAGCTTGTTTGGCTTGCTGGGACTTCCATTTTTCTTCATTGATGAATACGACCACCATGTGTTTGGGTCCAGGTGGAAGCTTCAAATCATCAATGGGTGTCTTGGGATCTTTGTACCAAATATCGATGAAGTCTAGTACCACCTTTGGATCTAGTGAGAGGGGGATGGTGGTACCTTTTGCCTGGGCGACTCTTTCTTGTTTATTTCTGATGATGGCTTCAAGTGTTTGGTTCTCATATTCATCTTCATCCTCTCATGCAGAGGGAACATTGAGGACAACTCTGTTTAGGCTGGGCCTTGTTCCTCTCCCAACAGTCATCTTTTTCTTCACTATGCCACCTGAAGACTTATGTGCCGTTCCAACGGTAGAAGGTCTTGAAGGAATTGGGGTCCCTGTTGGATGATGACTTGACTGGGATTGTAGAGGAAGTGAAGACTTTGCTGCAGTTGAGGACATTGCAACAACACTTGGAGCTCGCAGAGGATTTCGCTATTTTGATAGTGAAGTTGAGGACATTGGCTTGACACCTTAATTCTTCATCAGGGACTTCTTGGGAGGTGGCTCAGTGGAAGATGCCTCAGCAACACAGGAGGAGGCAACATCAACAGGTTCCTCATTGAAAGTCATCACAACTTCTTTGGCAGTTTTCTTCAGTTTTGCCAATTGCTAGGCTTTTTCCTCAGGATAGTCTTCAATAGTGACCATGCTTGAGGGATGGGCACTTTGTTGATCTCCCAGAGGTGGTCTGTGTTGGGGAACGTTGCATGGGAAACACAAATTTTCCTAAGCATACGAAGACCTATCATGGTGATGTCCATCTACGAGAGGAGATTTGGATCTATGTACCCTTGTAGATCGCACAACAGGAAGCGTTAAGAAACGCGGTTGATGTAGTGGAACGTCTTCACGTCCCTCGATCAGCCCCACGAACCGTCCCACGATCCGTCCCATGACCCGTTCCGATCTAGTGCCGAACGGACGGCACCTCCGCGTTCAGCACACGTACAGCTCGACGATGATCTCGGCCTTCTTGATCCAACAAGCAAGACGGAGAAGTAGATGAGTTCTCCGGCAATGTGAAGGTGCGCTGGTGGTGGTGACGATCTACTCCTGCACGGCTCCGCCCGAGCTCCGCAGAAATCCGATCTAGAGGAAAAACTATGGTGTCTAGATCTGAGTTGCACGTGGAAAAAGTTGTCTCAAATCAGGCCTAAAACACCACTATATATAGGAGGGAGGGGGAGGAGGCTTGCCTTGAGGGCCAAGCCCTCAATGGTGCGCCGACCAAGGAGGAGAGGAGGAATCCTACACCAATTAGGATTGGAAAGTGGAGTCCTTCTCTTCCTTCCCACCTCCCCTTTTTTTTCTCTTTGGTTTTTATTCTCTTAGCGCCAAGGCCTTTTAGGGCTGTCCCACCAGCCCACTAAGGGCTGGTGCGCCATCCTAAAGCCATTGGGCTCCCTCCGGGTGGGTGGCCCCTCCCGGCAAACTTCCGGATAATATTCGTCACTTGAGGTACGATGCGGGTAATGCTCGAAAACTTTCCGGTAACCAAATGAAACATCCTATATATGAATCTTCATTTCCGGACCATTCCGGAAACCCTTGTGACGTCCGTGATCTCATCTTGGACTTCGAACAACATTCGGTAACCACACATATAACTCAACTATACTAAAACATCATCGAACCTTAAGTGTGCAGACCCTGCGGGTTCGAGAACTATGTAGACATGCCCCGAGGTACTCCTCGGCCAATATCCAATAGCGGGACTTGGATGCCCATATTGGATCCTACATATTCTCCGAAGATCTTATCGATTGAACATCAGTGTCAAGGATTCATATAATCCCGTACGTCATTCCCTTTGTCCTTCGGTATGTTACCGGCAAGTCTCTTTACTCGTTCCGTAATATAAGACCCCGTGACTTACACTTAGTCACATTGCTTGCAAGTCTTGTGTGTGATGTTGTATTACCAAGTGGGCCCCGAGATACCTCTTCGTCACACGGAGTGACAAATCCCAGTCTTGATCCATACTCACTCAACGGACACCCTTGGAGATACCTATAGAGAAACTTTATAGTCACCCAGTTACGTTGCGACGTTTTGTGCACACAAGGTATTCCTCCGGTGCGAGTGAGTTATATGATTCTCATGGTCATAGGAACAAATACTTGACACGCAAAAAACAATAGCAATAAAACGACACGATCAATATTCTACGTTCATAGTTTGGGTCTTGTCCATCACATGATTCTCCTAATGATGTGATCCCGTTATGAAGTGACAACGGACTAGTGAACTAGAGGCTCACTAGGGACAATGTGTTGTCTATGTATCCGCACATGTATTTGAGTTTCCAATCAATTCAATTCTAGCATGAATAATAAACGATTATTATGAACAAGGAAATATAATAATAACTAATTTATTATTGCCTCTAGGGCATATTTCCAACAGTCTGTTGCAAGGAGGCTTGAGGGCAACTTCTTGGCATACTTGGGAGTGATATACTTGTATTTTCTCCACTCGTGCGCCCATCTCTTTTCAATCTTTTGAAGCCTGATCATGCATTTCGCAGTGGTTTCCTTCCCATGGATTTTTTCATCAGGTGTGCAATAATCAGCATAGATGTCATCGGGAATCTCAAAGGCAGTGTTCTACTCTAGCATCTTGCCACCCTTCTGTTTTGTATCATCCTCCATTTTGTTCAATTGCGGACTTTGCTGAGGAATTTGAATTCTGGAGAAATCTGATGACACAGGCAGATTTTCTTCAAGAAACGTTCTAAATAAGTTAGTTGATGAGAACCTAGTGATCCATGAGCTGACATTTTGTACATGTGAACAGAGTATAGGTGCGAAGAATTTGGAGAGGTCATATGCGTTCTCAGATTTGAGGAATTTTAAAAATGACTCAAGGTGAAGAATTTGACCAATACAGTGTTGACGAACTTTCTGACCTTGGGTTCCAGAGTTGTGCAGGTTCAAAAATTTACACAATTGAGGAATCTCGTGAAGAATTTAGTAACTTAGATAAATTCATTAGGTGTTCTAGGCATGGATGTGTTCATCTGAAGGATTTTCTGAGGAATAATAGTTTTCATAGATCTAATGAATATATATGGATCAATAGGGCAGTAAAATCAGATTTTAATTACCCTCTGTGAAGAACACGGCGAACTCGACAAACCGAGGAAGTGAAAATGGAAGCTCGTCGTCTGAGATCTCTAGTGCCCTAACTTGGCGACTGAAGACAACTATGACAGCGGCACAGGAAGATGATCCATAGCCGGCATGAGTCCAGCGATGACGAGGTCGATGCAACGAAGCTGTTCCTCACCAGCGATGAAGATTTCCAGCAGAGGCGCTAGGGTAGAGCTCGAGCGGGAGAGGATGAGAGCGAAAGGAAGATTTTTTACTAAAGGGAGTAGGGGGCTATTTATAGCTCAGATGAAAACGGTCTGGAGCGAAACTTTCGGACCGAACTGCCCCTGGCCCTTCCTCTCCACTTGGCATGCGTTACCCACGTACGAATAGGTGGAGATAGTGGAGATCGTGGTTATCCTAACATGGGTAGTGGGTGCAGTTAGAGCGGTAACGGCTGAAAATTGAAGTTTGAAAATTTTGGGGATTTTGTAGCAAAGTCTTCAGCTGATAAGGACTTAGTGAGGACTTTGAACAAATGTCAATTAGAACATGTGTGTGTGTGTGTATATATATATATATATATATATATATATATATATATATATATATATATATATATATATATATATATATAGAAACTCTATTCGTCATCCAGGGTGCAGAATCGTTTATTCTTCACCCGAGATAATCTTACGATCAATTTACAAATAAATTAAATTTTAAATACAAATATTTACATTTATATTGAATCACGTAAAATTTGACAAAAGAAAAAGAAAAATATAGGTCATAATACCAAAAAAATGAATTTTTTGTATTTTTTGCACTATTTTTGTATGTTCGTAATTTTACGTGATATAAAATATTTTTATATTGGTTATATTATTTTTACACTCTCGTTTTACGTATAAAGTAAGACAGAATTTACGAAACGTACAATTATGGTGCATTGATATTAAAACAAGGGGGGGTGAAGAATAACTATTCTTCACCCAGGGTGACGAATAGTCAATCCCTATATATATATATATATATATATATATATATATATATATATATATAGGGTCGCGCTATTCGTCACCCTGGGTGAGAAATAGTTATTCTTCACCCCTTCTATTTTCATATCAATGCATCGTAATTTTATGTTCCGTAATTTTTGTCTTATTTCATACATAAAAAGAGAACGTAAGAAATATATAGTCACCGTAAAATATATTTTATATCACGTAAAATTACAAAACATAAAGACATAGTGTAAAATATACATAAAACAACATTTTTCTGGTCTTATGACCTATATTTTTGTTTGATTATGTTGTGAATCAATATAAACGTGACTATTTGCATTTCAAATGTTATTTATTTATTTATGAAACGATTGTAAGATTACCTCGGGTGAAGAATAACTTATTATGCATCCTCGGTGATGAATAGACTTTCTCTCTCTCTCTCTCTCTCTCTCTCTCTCTATATATATATATATATATATATAGGAAAAATACATCCTACCACCGAGGGGTAGTTACCCCATATGTTCTATATACTATCATGCGATAGTATATAGACTAATTTATCATTTTAATCATGTTCATATACTATATATAAGATTTTTCAAAGTGACTTACATGAAAAAATTACAATTCAACCCATAATTTTAATTATATCTGTGAAATGCGTATATATTTGTGAAAACTGATTACTTCAATACCTTTTGCGCTAAGATTGGTCTTGATTCCCAGCTTCTAACTGATTTTTGCAAAGACTTTACCTCTCATATTGACTCTTCTGAGAAGAAGGAGGATCAACACCATAAACCTTTTAAGGATTTACCTGTTGATATCAATGTTGTTGACCCTATCTTGCCTGTAGTTGAATATGAAAAGCCCTCTTTTCCCGCAAGGATGAGGGAGCATTCTTTTGTCACAAGCATCCTGAATAAAAGTGAAAGAACGACTGATGAGCATGAGGACCTGATTAAAGTCGATCCTCAAGTTGCACTAGTCAAGGATCTTGTTACTAGTAATATTGAGGATTCTAAAATAATTGTTTTTTGTTGTTTCCACGAATCTTGTTACAGCCAAGAATAAAGGGCTATGTGATTTGGGATCCAGTGCTAGTGCTCTTCCTTTTTCACTTTATCAAGAGATTATGAATGAGATTCTACCATGTGAAATTGAATAAGTTGATGTTACTATTCATCTCGCAAACAAAGAAACTATCTCTCCTATTGGAATTGTATGGGATGTTGAAGTTCTATGTGGAAAGGTAAAGTATCCTATCGACTTTCTAGTACTTGGTGTAGTACAAGATAGTTTTTGCCCTATCATTTTTGGTAGGCCTTTTCTCAAAACTTGTGGAGCTATTATAGATTGGAGGAAAGGAAAAGTATCTGTTGAATTTAATGGTGAGCCATATGAATTTAACTTTTCTAAATTCTCAAAGCAAACTCGTGGTACTGATCTGCCTAGTAATGATAAAATTATTGAAGAGATTGCTTCTATTGATATTCCTCCTAACGATCCTTTGCAGCAATTTATGGAAAACCATGAGAATGATATGCATATGCAGGAAAGGAATGAGCTAGATGACATATTCTTGAGACAACCTGCTATCCTGAAGCACAACCTTTCGGTTGAACCTTTGGGAATTTTATCGAAACCAAAAGAAGACCCGGTGTTTGACCTCAAACCTCTTCCCAGTACGCTCAAGTATGCTTATTTAGATGAAAAGAAAGTATATCCTGTTATTATCAATTCTAACCTTTCAGGATATGAAGAAGACCAATTATTGGAAGTCCTTCGTAAACACCGAGGCGCTATTGGGTATACCCTTGATGATCTTAAGGGGATTAGTCCATCTATTTGTGAGCATACTATCAATCTTGAGCCTGATGTTAAACCGGTTGTTGATCATCAACGACGGTTAAACTCGAAGATGAAGGATGTTGTGAGGAACGAAATCCTCAAGCTTCTAGCCGCATGTATTATCTACCCTATAGCTAATAGTAAGTGGGTAAGTCCAGTACATTGTGTTCCCAAGAAAGGAGGTACGACTGTGGTTCCTAATGATAAGAATGAACTAATACCTCAAAGAATTATTATTGGATATAGAATGTGTATTGATATAAAATGCTTGAAAGTTTATCCAAAAACAATCGCTTTTTCTATCTTGATGGGTACTCTTGCTTCTCTCAAATTCATGTTAATACTGCCGATCAAGAGAAGACCACTTTTACTTGTCCCTTTGGTACTTATGCTTATAGACGTATGCCTTTTGGTTTATGCAATGCTTTTGCTACTTTTCAAAGGTGTATGTCCGCTATCTTTCATGGTTTTTGTGAGGAAATTGTGGAGGTCTTCATGGACGATTTCTCCGTCTATGTAACCTCTTTTGACCATTTCCTCCACAACCTTAATAAAGTTTTGCAGAGATGTGAGGAGACGAACTTGGTACTCAACTGGAATAAGTGCCACTTCATGGTCAATGAGGGAATTGTTCTTGGCCACAAGATTTATAAAAAAGGAATCGTGGTGGACAGGGCAAAGGTTGAAGCAATCGAGAGAATGCCTTATCCAAAAGACATCAAAGGTATTCGTAGTTTCCTCGGTCATGCTGGTTTCTATAGGAGATTTATTAAAGACTTTTCTAAAACTTCGAAACCACTTACTAATCTTCTCCACAAGGATATTCCTTTTGTGTTTGATGAAGATTGTAAGGAAGCCTTCGAAGTTCGTAAGAAAGCTTTGATAACCGCCCCTATAGTCCAACCACCTGATTGGAATTTGCCTTTTGAAATCATGTGTGATGCTAGTGATGCTGCTATTGGAGCTATATTAGGACAAAGGGTTGATAAGAAATTGAATGTTATCCATTATGCTAGCAAAACCCTTGACACCGCTCAAAAGAATTACGCTACTACTGGGAAATAATTTTTAGCGGTAGTGTTTGCTTGTGATAAGTTTAGTCCTTACATTGTTGATTCTAAAGTCATCATTCATACTGATCATGCTGCTATTAAGTATGTTATGGAAAAGAAGGATGCCAAACCAAGGCTTATCAGGTTGGTCCTTCTTCTTCAAGAATTTGATTTGCAGATTGTTGATAGGAAAGGAGCAGACAACCTTGTAGCAGACAACCTTTCCAGTATGGAGGACATACCACACGATCCCGTTCCAGTCAACGATAGTTTTCCTCACGAACAATTAGTTGTTTTACAGGTGAAATCTAATTTAGATCCATGGTATGCAGATTATGCAAACTTTATTGTTGCAAAGTTTTTGCCTCCAGGTTTAACATTCCAGCAGCGGAAGAAGTTCTTCCACGACTTGAGGTATTACTTTTGGGATGACCCACATATTTTTAGAGAAGGTGCGGATGGAATTGTGAGGAGATGCATACAGGAGCATGAACAGAAGGATATCTTGAGACAATGTCATAGCAGTCCTTATGGAGGACATCATGCCGGTGAGAGGACCACACACAAGGTTCTCCAATCACGTTTTTATTGGCCTACTCTCTTTAAAGATGCTAGAAATTACGTTTTATCCTGTGATAAGTGCCAGAGAGTTGGTAATATTAGTAGGAGGAATGAGATGCCTATGAATTTTTTGCTAGTCATTGAGCCTTTCGATTGCTGGTGTTTTGATTTTATGGGTCCTTTCCCTCCTTCACACAAGTACACTCACATCTTTGTAGTTGTAGATTATGTGACCAAGTGGGTTGAAGCAATCCCCACCGAAAGTGCTGATCACAAGACATCTTTGAAAATGCTCAAGGATGTAATCTTCACTAGGTTTGGTGTACCTAGGTACCTCATGACCGATGGAGGATCACATTTTACACACGATGCTTTTATAAAAGCTATAGCCAAATATGATGTTAATCATAGAATTGCTTCACCTTACCACCCTCAAACAAGTGGGCAAGTTGAGCTCACAAATAGAGAGATCAAGTTGATCTTGCAAAAGACAATGAACAATTCTAGAAAGGATTGGTCCAATAAGCTAGTAGATACCTTGTGGGCATATAGAACTGCTTACAAAAATCCCATGGGGATGTGTGTGCATAAGATGGTTTATGGCAAGGCATGCCATCTACCTCTAGAGTTAGTAAACAAAGCTTTCTGGGTTGTTAGAGAGCTTAATGTTGATCCAAAGCTTGCTGGTGAAAAGCGTCTCATGAACTTGACTTCTCTAGATGAGTGGAGAAGTGAAGCTTATGAGAGGGCAAAAATGTTCAAAGAAAAGGTAAAGAAATGGCATGACAAGACAATTTTGAAACGTGAATTTAATGTCGGTGACAAAGTTTTGTTGTATAGATATCGTTTCAGGTTTTCTCTAGGTAAATTACTTTCCAAGGGGGAAGGACCGTACCATATCGAAGAAGTCTACCGCTCTTGTGCAATCAAGATTAATAATTTTGAAGGCACAAAACCACATGTTGTGAATGTGCAAAGACTCAACCATTACATGGCTAGAGACCCCATAAATGTAGAGGTGGATGTGATACAGGTAGCCACTCACGAAAAACATATTGCAACACTATATCAGACACCGGCAGAAGCAGAATAAGAAAAGGTATGAAATACGATAAGGAACTTCGCGAACATCAATAAAAGTTCTGTATTATGTGTTTTTGCAAAATTAGGAAAATTTCGAGCCGAAGCAGAGCCGGAGAGGAGCTCCAGGTCACCCAGGCGACCTGCTGGCGTGGGCTAGCCCCTGGCCGTGCTAGGAGGCCGCCTGGACCACCCGGAGTTCGTCTCCGAACCTACTTTGGCTTGTTACCTTCATTTTGGTGTAGAAAGTTTTCCTATATATTTTCCCGGATCGTCCCGGCTTTGTATCTTGCGATTCCGTGCATTTTCTCTTTCGATCTTTTTCTGCCAGGCTAAGAAGCTATTGTTCAAGATGTCTTCTTGCAACTCCAGCGGGGAAGACTACACAGGTCGTCGTCTCCATCGTGTCCAGCATGATATCAACCACGGGAAGGTCACCGGATGGGCTACCAATGAAGAGATAGCCGCAAGACAAGTCAAGATGGAGTGCTTCGTGAGAGAGGAAGTCAAGATGGTCACCACCCAACAAGAAGGAGATCCTTCATCACGAGAATCCTGATACGTCTCAAACGTATCTATTATTTTTGATGGTTTCATGCTATTATCTTGTCAAACTTTGGATGTTTTGCATGCCTTTTATTTATTTTTTGGGACTAACTTATTAACTCAGACCAAGTGCCAGTTCCTGTTTTTTCCATGTTTTTGACCCCTTTCAGAGGAGATTTTGAAACGGAGTCCAAACGGAAGAAAATCCCCGAAAAGATTTTTTTGGAACGGAAGAAGATCGGGGAACTTGGGAGCCAAGGCAGGGGAGCCCCAGGGGCACCACAAGCCCCCACCCCGCGGCCAGGGGGGCGCCATCAAAGCTTGTGGGCCCCCTGGAGGTCCCCTTACCTAGGTCTTTCACCTATATAATCCCAAAAATTCCAGAAAAAATCAAGAGATCATTGAAAGTACTTTTCCGCCGCCGCAAGCTTCCATCTCCGCAAGATCCCATCTGGGGCACGTCTTGGTGCCCTCCTGGAGGGGGATTCGGACAGGAGGGCTTCTTCATCAACACCATGACCTCTCCGATGATGCGTGAGTAGTTCACCATAGACCTACGGGTCCATAGCTAGTAACTAGATGGCTTCTTCTCTCTCTTGGATTTCAATACAAAGTTCTCCATGATGTTCATGGAGATCTATCCGACGTAATATTCTTTTGCAGTGTGTTTGTCGAGATCCGATGAATTGTGGATTTATGATCAGATTATCTATGAATCTTATTTGAGTTTCTTCTGATCTCTCTTATGCATGATTTCATATCCTTGTAATTCTCTTCGAGTTGTGGGATTTGTTTGGCCAACTAGATCTATGATCCTTGCAATGGGAGAAGTGCTTGGTTTTGGGTTCATAGCGTGCGATGACCTCACCCAGTGACAGAAGGGGTAGCGAGGCACGTATCATGTTGTTGCCATCAAGGGTAAAAAGATGGGGTTTTCATCATTGGTTTGAGATTATCCCTCTACATCATGTCATCTTGCTTAAAGCGTTACTCTGTTCGTCATGAACTCAATACACTAGATGCATGCTGGATAGCGGTCGATTGTGGAGTAATAGTAGTAGATGCAGAAAGTATCGGTCTACTTGTCTCGGACGTGATGCCTATATGTATGATCATTGCCTTAGATATCGTCATGACTTTGCGCGGTTGAATCAATTGCTCGACAGTAATTTGTTCACCCACCGTAATACTTGCTATTTTGAGAGAAGCCTCTAGTGAACACTATGGCCCCCAAGGTCTACTCCACACCATATTTTCAGCCTTACACTTTTTACTTCGTTGCAGTTTCCGCCTTCAGATCTCACTTTGCAAACAATCTTTAAGGGATTGACAACCCCTTTGAAGCGTTGGGTGCAAGCTTGTTTGTGTTTCCGCAGGTACTTTGGACTTGACGAGGCCCTCCTTTTGGATCGATACCTTGGCTCTCAAACTGAGGGAAATACTTACTGCTCCTGTGCTGCATCACCCTTTCCTCTTCAAGGGAAAAACCAACGCAAACCAGAGAAGTAACAAGAAGAATTCCTATGCGCCAGGGAAGGACTTTTGTTGCCGCAGCAGAAGAATTTCTGGCGTCGTTGCCGGGGAGGAAGATCTAGTCAAGAACTCATCCAAGTAGGTGTCGCAAACTCATCTCTTGCATTTACTTTGTTTGCCAGTTGCCTCTCGTTTTCCTCTCCCCCACTT
The DNA here is from genome assembly GCF_904849725.1 of Hordeum vulgare subsp. vulgare. Lineage (NCBI taxonomy): Eukaryota > Viridiplantae > Streptophyta > Magnoliopsida > Poales > Poaceae > Hordeum > Hordeum vulgare. Next base: position 326,977,264 of record NC_058523.1, read on the forward strand.
CACCAATTTGCCTTTTTCGTTTGCCTTTTTCATTCGCCCTTTTCGTTCGCCCTTTTCTCTCGTTTGCTTTCTGTTCGCTTGTGTTCCATGTGCCTTCAATATGCTTGCATCTTCGCTTGCTGAAAATCTAGTGATATGGATCCTCATCCACTTGCTAATCTCTTTAAAAGATCCAATTATGTTGATCCAATTGCTAGTGAGTTGAGTGCACTTGACTATCTTTGTGGAGTTTTGCTTGAGATGCATGAATTTGAAAATTGTGAGGAAGAAATTTATGAAGTGATTCAGGAGGGCTCCTTGGATGAAAAGCATGATTGCAATGGTTTCACTAAAATTTTATTAGTGACAATCATGCCAAAAATATGCAAAACCCTAAGCTTGGGGATGCTAGTTTTGCTATGTCCACTACTGGTTGCAATGATCATGATTGGGGTGATGATTTTTCTTATGATCTTGAAAACTTGTTCAAGCCTCATGATGAATATGATGTTTGCAATAATATTTAAAGTGGGATTGGAGAAGTCATGACTTTAGTTGATGATAATCCCACTATTTTTGAAGAGCGTCAACTTTGCATGCATGTGGATCATGAAAAGAATATCCTTTGTGATAGCTATGTTGTTGAATTTGAATATGATCCCACATGTAATTGCTATGAGAGAGGAAAATATTGTGGTAGAAACTTTCATGTTACCAAATTACCTCTCGTTATGTTGAGATTGCTATTGTCTCTTTCTTCTTCCTTGCATATGGTAACTATTGGTTGTCTTGACAATCTGTTTTCCTATAAAATGCCTATGCATAGGAAGTATGTTAGACTTAGATGTGATTTTCACATGCTTTATGATGCTCTCGTTGTGCTTCAATTCTTGTCTTTTGTGTGAGCATCATTGAATTATCAATTCCTAGCTAAGGGCGTTAAACAGTAGCGCTTGTTGGGAGGCAACCCAATGAATTTCTTTCTTTTTCATTCTGTTTTGTTGCGTCCACACTATCACAATTCTGTTGTGATTGTGTTTTTTGTGTTTCTTTTTGTGTTTGAGCCAAGCAAAGCCTTTATGATTAGTCTTGGTAATGGTTGTTTGATCGTGCTGGAAAAAGACAGAAACTTTTCGCTCACGAAATGATTTTTCATTTTTATTCAGAAAGAGCTTTTGAGTTGATTCTTTTTTCTGCTGATTGATATGATTTTTTCCTAGGCCTTCGAAAGTTTTCAGATTTGTTGAGGTACCAAAAGTATACGAAGTATACAAATTGCTACAGACTGGTCTGTTTTTGACAGATTCTGTTTTTGTTGAGTTGGTTGCTTGTTTTGATAAACTATGGTTAGTATCGGGGGGGGGGGGGGGTACTAGGCATGGAATGTGAGAATACAGTAGCCCATAATCAATATAGATGGAATTCAAGTTTTCTACAGTACCAAAAGAAGTGGTAGTTTGTTTTCTTGTACTAACGTTATCGCAAGTTTCTGTTTAAGTTTTGTGTTGTGAAGTTTTCAAGTTTTGGGTGATGTTCCCATGGACAAAGAGATAAGGAGTGGAAGTAGCTCAAGCTTGGGGATGCCCAAGGCATCCCAAGCCAAATTCAAGGACACCAAAAAGCCTAAGCTTGGGGATACCCCGGGAAGGCATCCCCTCTTTCATCTTCAATCCATCGATAACATTACTTGGAGCTATATTTTTATTCACCACATGATATGTGTTCTGCTTGGAGCATCTTATATCATAGGAGTCTTTTCTTTTTGTTGTGTCACAATCATCCTTGTTGCACACCTTTTTGAGAGAGAGAGACATGCACTCATCGTGATTTTGCTAGAATGCTCATAGTGCTTCACTTATATCTTTTGAGCTAGATACTTTTGCTCTAGTGCTTCACTTATATCTTTTGAGCTAGATACTTTTGCTCTAGTGCTTCACTTATATCTTTTGAGCTAGACACTTTTGCTCTTGTGCTTCACTTATATCTTTAGAGCACGACGGTGCGTGATTGGGTAGTTGGCTTATGCTATGAAAGTAGTCCCAAATGTGCTAGGTACCCAAAGAGGATGAAAAAACCTCCATCTTCATGTGCATTGAGTAGAAAGAGAAGTTTTGATTCCTCTCAATTAGTTTTGAGACATGGATTCGGTAATATTAAGAGTTATGTTAGTAGGGTGTTGTGAATCTAGAGATACTTGTGTTGGAGTTAGTGATTCCCGTAGCATGCACGTATGGTGAACCGCTATGTTAGGAAGTCGGAGCATAATTGATCTATTGATTGTCATCCTTTGTGTTGAGGTCGGGATCGCACCATGGTTTACACCTACCAACCCTTCCCCTGGGAGTATGCGTTTAGCACTTTGTTTCGATTACTAATAAAAACTTCCGCAACAAATATGTGAGTTCTTCATGACTAATGTGATTCCATGGTATAGATGCACTTTCACCTTCCACCATTGCTAGCCTCTCTAGTGCCACGCAACTCTCGCCGGTGCACAAACCCACCAAATTCCTTCCTCAAAACAGCCACTATACCTACCTACTATGGCATTTTCATAGCCATTCTGAGATATATTGCCATGCAACTCCCACCATTCCGTCTCATGACTTGTGCCGTCACTCTCATATTGCTTTGCATGATCGTAAGATAGCTAGCGAGATGTTTTCAACGTCATACGCCATGCTAGATCGTTGCACATCCCGGTACACTACCGGAGGCATTTCCTATGGAGTCATCATCATTGTGATCTTTGAGCTATGAGTAAATAAAAGTGTGATGATCATCATTATTAGAGCATTGTCCCATGTGAGGAAATTAAAAAAAAAATAGGCCAAAGAGCCCAAAAACAAAAAAAGAGAGAAAAAAGAGGTCTAAGAGCCCAAATAAAAAAAAGAGAGAAAAAGAGAGAAGGGACAATGCTACTATCTTTTTCCACACTTGTGCTTCATGATAGCACCATGTTCTTCATGATTGAGAGCTTCTTGCTTTGTCACTACCATATGCGAGTGGGAATCTTCGTTATATAACTTGGCTTGTATATTCCAATGATGGGCTTCCTCAAAATTGCCCTAGGTCTTCGTGAGCAAGCAACTTGGATGCACACCCGCTAGTTTTCCTTTTGAGCTTTCATATACTTATAGCTTCAGTGCATCTCTTGTATGGCGATCCCTACTCATTCACATTGATATCTATTAATGGGCATCTCCATAGCCTATTGATACGCCGAGTCAATGTGACCATCTCCTCCTTTTTTTGTCTCACAACCACCACCACACTCTATTCCACCTATAGTGCTATATCCATGGCTCGCGCTCATGTATTGCATGATAGTTATAAAAAGTTCGAGAAAGTAAGAGTGCGAAAACAATTACTTGGCCAATTTCGGGGTTGTGCATGATTTACATTAGTTGTGTGAGGATGATGGAGCATAGCCAGACTATATGATTTTGTAGGGATAACTTTCTTTGGCCTTGTTATTTTGAAAGTTCATGATTACTTTGCTAGTTTGCTTGAAGTATTACTGTTTTCATGTCAAATAGCAAACTATTGTTTTGAATCTTACGGATCTGAACATTCATGTCACGTGAAAGAAGTTGCAAAGGACAAATATGCTAGGTAGCATTCCACATCAAAAATTCATTCTTTGTCACTTCCCTACTCGAGGACGAGCAGGAGTTAAGCTTGGGGATGCTTGATACGTCTCCAACGTATCTATAATTTTTGATGGTTTCATGCTATTATCTTGTCAAACTTTGGATGTTTTGCATGCCTTTTATTTATTTTTTGGGACTAACTTATTAACTCATTGCCAAGTGCTAGTTCCTGTTTTTCCATGTTTTTGACCCCTTTTAGAGGAGATTTTGAAACGGAGTCCAAACGGAAGAAAATCCCCGAAAAGATTTTTTTTGGAACGGAAGAAGATCGGGGAACTTGGGAGCCAAGGCAGGGGAGCCCCAGGGGCCCCACAAGCCCCCACCCCACGGCCAGGGGGTGCCATCCAGGCTTATGCCCCCCTGGAGGTCCCCTGAACTAGGTTTTCGCCTATATAATCCCAAAAATTCCAGAAAAAATCAAGAGATCATCGAAAGTACTTTTCCGCCGCCGCAAGCTTCTGTCTCCGCAAGATCCCATCTGGGGCATGTACTGGTGCCCTCCCGGAGGGGGGATTAGGACACGGAGGGCTTATTCATCAACACCTTGACCTCTCCGATGATGCGTGAGTAGTTCACCATAGACCTACGGGTCCATAGCTACTAACTAAATGGCTTCTTCTCTCTCTTGGATCTTCAATACAAAGTTCTCCATGATCTTCATGGAGATCTATCCGATGTAATCTTCTTTTGCGGTGTGTTTGTCGAGATCCGATGAATTGTGGATTTATGATCAGATTATCTATGAATCTTATTTGAGTTTCTTCTGATCTCTCTTATGCATGATTTCATATCCTTGTAATTCTCTTCGAGTTGTGGGATTTGTCTGACCAACTAGATCTATGATTCTTGCAATGGGAGAAGTGCTTGGTTTTGGGTTCATACCATGCGGTGACCTCACCCAGTGACAGAAGGGGTAGCGAGGCATGTATCGTGTTGTTTCCATCAAGGGTAAAAGATGGGGTTTTCATCATTGGTTTGAGATTATCCCTCTACATCATGTCATCTTGCTTAAAGCGTTACTCTGTTCGTAATGAACTCAATACACTAGATGCATATTGTATAGCGGTCGATGTGTGGACTAATTGTAGTAGATGCAGAAAGTATCGGTCTACTTGTCTCGGACGTGATGCCTATATGTATGATCATTGCCTTAGATATCGTCATGACTTTGCGCGGTTCTATCAATTGCTGGACAGTAATTTGTTCACCCACCGTAATACTTGCTATTTTGAGAGAAGCCTCTAGTGAACACTATGGCCCCCAGGGTCTACTCCACACCATATTTTCAGCCTTACACTTTTTACTTCGTTGCACTTTCTGCCTTCAGATCTCACTTTGCAAACAATCTTGAAGGGATTGACAACCCCTTTGAAGCGTCGGGTGCAAGCTTGTTTGTGTTTGCGCATGTACTTTGGACTTGACGAGGCCCTCCTTCTGGTTCGATACCTTGGTTCTCGAACCGAGGGAAATACTTACTGCTCCTGTGCTGCATCACCCTTTCCTCTTCAAGGGAAAAACCGACGCAAACCAGAGAAGTAACAAGAAGAATTCCTATGCGCCAGGGAAGGACTTTTGTTGCCGCAACAGATCTAGCTTCAACAACCCCATCCTCATGGGGTTTATTAACCCTCAACATGATCTTTCTCTGAATCTTTCAGAAACTTCCCCTCCACCAGGAGCTCCACCTGTGTCATCTACTATATCCGAAGCTTACAGAATCACTAACCAATTATGTGAAAACTTCTGCGTGCTTAAAGTACAGGTGGTCATATTGGAAGCTGAAAACAAAACCCTTCGGCGCATAATAGCGGACTTGAAGAACAACAAGTAGGATGAAAATTGAAATCTTCATGGGTAATGGCATTCCCTTAGCTTGTTCCAAGCTTGGGGGAGTGCCCGGTATATTTATTTTTTATCCTTTACTTTTTATGGTCAAGCTTAGTGTCATATCATGTCTAGGGAAGTTATCTTATGAAATAGATGTTTGCTTTGAGGTCTATCACTCCTTTGTGGAGAGTTTGTATCCGTGAGCGTGCAGTGTCTATGATGGAATATTAATGAGAAGTCTATTGGTTTCTTTGCTCCACTTGGTATCCTCTTCATGCAATCGATCTTATATGTTGATTCTTATGTGAGTATTGATCTTACACATCAGGTATGGCTTTGAAAACTTTATTTAATCTTGACAAACATATCATTGGTCATAACAACAAGCATGAGTTTTTCTAGTAGAGACTTAGCCAAAACCTTTATGTTCTTATGCTTGAAGTGTTATGCTGACAAGGAAGACAACTTGATGTTTTATGCCAATTCTTTATGTTAAACTTTATATTGTTTTGCATCCAAGTCAACATTATTTGTTTGCTCTTAACAACTTTTGCTAGCCAACCCTTGCACTAAGCGGGAATACTTCTTGTGCATCCATACCCTGAAACCTCAACCTTCTCAAGATTCCACCATATCTTCCCTATACGTGGTATTTCACCGCCACTCCTAAAGTATATTACTCATGTGCTATCTTTAAACCTTCAAATATTACTCCCTGTTTTGTGCCTCTGCTTTAGCTCATTAGGAAGTAGTAGGTAATTCATGATCTTCTCATACTGTACAAGTTTTATCCTGGGTTTGCATGTTTAATCTGCAAAAACCCTAATACCATAAGGGACTGGCATGAGCGTGCCCAACTCATAAAAGACAATAACAACAAACAAAACCTCATTCACGCTTTGTTGATGAGAAATTGGAAAACTTTGGTAGCGATAAACAAAGGAGACAAAGGGGATGTGATCGTCCCCACTTTGGGAGTCGTTCCTCAAAACTTGTCCAACATGAGAAGTATTGGGCTATCTACTAGCATTCGTTGACAAATCATGCACCTCTCAAAAGCTTGTTTTACAATATTGTTGATTTCAAAATCTCTAAAAAGCTCTAGCACATGAGTTTTCCTTACTTCCCTCTGCAAAGGGACAATCTTTTACTTTTATGTTGAGTCAGTAAACCTACTTCTTTCTATCCCGAAAAGAGCAGACACTTTATGTTGACAAAGATGCATGCATTTATATTGTTTCATTAAGAATTGCCATATCACACCTTTGTTGACATTAGCATTAAGATAAGTGAGTTGTTTGTTAAGCTTAACTAAAGCAAACATCTTCCTTTGTGTTAGCATTCTCACTTCTTGACTAATAACATGTTCTTTCAAAAGCTTCAATTGATCTCATCAAAATATAAGAGGGAGAGCAAAAGTTAAAAGTTATTAGTTGTTCTTTGACCAAGGACATGTTTGCTATGGTTTGATGAGTTTTCTTAGCTCTACTTTTGATTGTAATTGATATTACTCTTTCATAAGGGCCTTATGAGTTGAGATTGTTGTTGAATATGGTTGAGTTTAGTAGAGAAATTATGATGCTTCTTGTCCATATTCTTATTTATCGACACTTCACTCTCTAAACTTGTGGACAGGTTTATCGAGCTCAGTATTCGCTTGAGGACAAGCGAAGTCTAAGCTTGGGGGAGTTGATAGGTCCAAAATGCATCACTATTTTGTATCATAATTTGTCTCTATTCATTTATATATTTCACTTTATGATGGTGTACTAATAGTGTTTTGGCTTATTTTACACAGTTTACAACTTTCCGGTGCCGAAACAGCAGACGCAGGATTCAACGGAGAAAATAGCATGAAGAGTTTCAATATCAGAACATCTCCAATTGCGCTGAAATTTTTAGGGAAGAAGTTCCCGAACAGGTCCCGAAGACAGGCCAAAGAAGGGCCAGAGGGGGGCCACAGGTCACCCAGGCGACCTGCTGGCGCGCCCCCTAGGCCGCGCGTGGAGGCTGCCTGGGTGATGGGCCCCGCCTCTGGTGCTCTCCTTTGGCCTATATGTTCCTATTGACCTACAGAGAAGAAAAGACCTTTCGGGCGGGCATATTCCGCCGGGGAGAACTCCCGGAAGGGGAGATCGTCCTCATTGTCATCACCATCGTCACGTGCATCATCGAGATCATCATCACCATCATCACCAATACCAGCACCATCTCCACCTTTATCCCATCTACTTCACCATTGCAATCGGAGTTGTACCTTGCACTATTCATCCTATCTACTCTACCGGTGTTGATTACTCTTTTGTGGTGAATGCTACTGAGTTTTGTTGGAGGATTATTGTTATGACCAGATTGTTAATCATATTTTCATCACTTGTGATCTTGATCTCTTTTATGTCTTGTGAGTAGTTCCATTAGTTCTGGAGGACATGGGAAAAGTCTAGATGCTAGTAGTCATATGATGTTGAAGTAGTATGTGTTGATTGATATTTAATTATGGTGTTATTCTTCTAGTGGTGCTATGTGAACGTCGACTACATAACACTTCGCCTTTTTAAGGACCTAGGGGAATGCATCATGTATAAAGAATGCTTATGGTGGGTTGCCGGAGTGACAGAAACCTGAACCCGAGTTCACATACTTTTGCATGAGGGAGTATTGGATCCTAAAGCTTATTGCTATGGTTAGGCTTAGCCTTAATTTCTATCTTGTATTTGCGGATTCTTGCAAGAGGGATTAATCATAAGAGTGTACTAGTCTTAGCCTAGACGGTGCACTAGTTAAGATCCACCCACATAACACTTATCAATGCAAAACATAGTACTAGACAGAGTATGGCGAAAGCACTTGATTATCTCTCCCGTGTGTCCTTAGGAACGCCTTAGTATTTATAAGTTTAGTCCCTCGGCTTATCATTTGTGTTTAAAAGGATTTGGCCACTTGCTGCACCTCGGCATGATTTACTTTAGTTGCATTTATTTTCTTGTTGCCTATACTAGAAAACCCATAAAAATTTACCTTTCAGTACTTGCAGTTATTCCTTGGTCAAGATCACTTGTCAATACCTTCTGCTCCTCGTTGGGTTCGACACTCTTACTTATCGAAAAGGCTACGATAGATCCCCTACACTGGTGGATCATCAGCAATCAAAGATTTCATGAAGATGGTAGTGATTCTTCCGCACAACATCATGCGTCACAATCAGATCGCCCACAATTGCACAAAACTGATGCTTTACCCACTTGTGATTTTGATCGACCTTCTGATGAAGACTTAGCAGAAGTTCTCGGTTAGTCATCACGCGCAGGGCAGTCTCTCGAGGAATTTGAGCTGAGGAATTTGCAGCATAGTCTTGTGAAGCAGTGTCACCATTTGTGTAGTAGGATACTGCTTTCCAAAATTGTCCATCAAGGGGACGAGATCCTTCATGAATAATAGTTGTCCCTTTGCCTTCAATCTGCTCGAAGGATTTCTTGAGGACTTCCGGTGGGTCGAGATAACTGAAATGATTCTAGAAATCAGCTTTGTAAGGAATTGAGGATCGGGCCCTGATGAATTTCATAGTCCATGGCGTATAGGGATTCAGTTCAAAAGGTGACATGGCAATATTGGCCAAAGTCCTCATGAAGAAATCATGAATATTGATGGGAATCCCATGAATGATGTTGAATAGCAAATTCTTCATGATTCCCACCACATCTTCTTCTTCAGAGTTATGACCCTTGATGGGGCTGAGGGTTTTGGTCAAGACGCGGTACATTATCCTTGGCACATACAACACGTCCTTGAAATGGAATGTGGTTCTTGGTGGCTTGCGAGGAGCCAAAGGCTTCATCAGCACGTGCATCACGTGATTGGGCAGCTCAGGTTCATCATAGATACATCTGGCTCCTTGTGAGGGGATTTGAACTGAGACCACATGAAGCAATTCCATTGTAGGAGCAGTGTAGTGTGTGTCTTCTGTCATCCAGTCAAGAACCCAAGTTTTGATGCCTTGTGCTTCACGAGAAAGATGCAAAGTGGCATAGAATTGAAGAATAAGTTCTTCATTCTAGTCGCATATATCCATGCAGAATGGCAGTAGGCCAGCATCATGAAGAGCACTGAGGATTGGCGTGAAGCAAGGAATGAATTCCATGTCTGCATGAGGAATTTGATAGTGCTGGAAAAGCTTGTTCTTCCCAAAGAGCACAACATCGTAGAAGTTCATTTGTGCGGTAGTCCAGAACCTCTTGCGCCTTATCCTTGGATAATCATACATGTTTGCACCAATTAAGAAATTATGTTCATAAAAAAATCTCCTTGAGGAATTTGGGTCTGTTTGTACCTTGTATGGCTGAAGTGTCTTGGGTTGAAGATTTGGCGTATATCTTCCCGTAAGTCCTCGAAGCTCTTCTTCAGTCTGCGGATCTTGAGCCACAACAACTGCTGAAAGAAGATTTTGGACATCAGGCACATTAGTAGTAACCTCAACTTGACGAGCAGTTTCTTTAGCGACAGTTTCTTCAGTCTGAGCAATATGCTTTGTAGATTCATCAATGACAGGTGCGGCATTATCCTCAGTGGTGGTTTGATCCATAGTTTCTTTAGCTAATGCAGCTATTTATTCCTCTGGATTTGATTTCATCGCAGTGTGATACTCATCAGACCCAATATGAACTTCCTCAGTAACAGCCGGGGACTGAGGATTTTGAGGAAGTGGAGTGGCTTGGATTGAGTTAGGATGATTTGCTTCCCAATATTCGTCGTTGATGATTGGTGTGTGGTAGCCAATATCCACATCATCTTCTATTTCTTCAACACCCACCTCTTCAGCATACAACTGAGGCAAGGGTGATGATGCTTGAGGGATTGGAGTATTTGGTTCCACTTGAATTTCTTCATCAATCTGCTCTGCGGAAGTATTAGATCGACTATCTTCAATTTCTTCATCCACTTCAGGGATGACATATTCTTCACCAAATGGAACCATCTCTTAAGAGGATACCGTACTGATAGGAGTAGCATTAATTGCTGCACTTGAGGAACTTGTTAAAGTCCTCAAGCGTTTGGCTTCTCAGGAATCTGTGTTAGTTGATGCTTTCCACTTCTTGGCGCCTTCCTTTTCAGCAGCCTTGGTTTTCTTCACTTCTCATGTAGAAGGAAGTGTCAGGTTCTTCACTCTTGATGATTTTGTGGTTGGAGCAAATTCTCCAGGCACGGGTGATGCACTCGTCCTGGCTAGAGCATTTTCTTCACATGCAACAGTTTCTTCAGCTAGCCTGGGAGGTTCTTCAGGTGCAATATCTTCACGCGCTTGAATTTCTTTTGGCCTGGCACTTCCTTTAGTAGTCTGTGTAGAGGAGCTAGTCTAAGTAATTTGTGGTTGCGTTGGAGCTGCAACCCTGGCATTATGATCCGTGATGGCCTTGGTCGCCACATTGACGAATCTGACCTTTGAACCTTTCCAGTCCGTGTGATAGTGAATGTATTCTTCACTGAGGCTTTCGATCTCAATATGAGTGGAAACAAGTTGTTCAGGGGTCAAAGAGAGGAGGTTGTTCTTTAGAAACCTCTCCTTCTGAGTTTGTTCCTTTTTGGACCTCTTGGCCTTCTCAAATTTCCATTTCTCTTGAGCGAAAAATGCAGCTAACACATGGCTTGGCCTAGGTGGAAGCTGCAAATCATCAATCGGAGTATGAGGATTTTGACACTAGAGGTCGATGAAGTCTAACACCACCCTAGGATCAAGCATGAGGGGAATATTTGTGCCTTTTTCCTGAGCAACCCTCTCTTGTTTGTTTCTGATGATTTGAGCTAATTCTTCATCATTAGCCTCATCTTCCTCAGATCTTTAGGGAATATTGAAGACCACCTTGTTAGGGCTTGGTCTTTTTGCTCGCCCAATAGTTATCTTTTTCTTCAAGGTTGCACTTGAAGAAGTGTGTGCAGAGCCATATGCAGTGGGTCCTGTGGGAATTGTAGTTCCCATTGTTTGCTGACATGTATCCAGTTGCACTGTTATTGAGGACTTTACGACAATCACTAAGGAAGTTGCAGCCTTAGTTGGAGGTGGTTGAGGATTTTGCTATGAGGATTGTGAAGTTGAAGATTTTGTCTTCACGACCGATTTATTCACCACAGCTCGCTTTAGAGGTGTTTTTGTGCCAAAAGCATCAGCAGCAGAGGAGGTGGCAGCAACAACTGCAACAACAGTCTCCAAGTTGAATTTCCTCATGACATCTTTTGCAATCTTCTGTAGTTTTGCCTCACGTTTAGCCAAGTCTGTAGGAAATTCCTCACCACTGATGATGCTAGTGGGATCATTAACTTGGCCTTCAACAAGAGGAGGTCTTGGGCATGGAGGATTCAATGCGAATTTCTTTATGTATTTGGGAGTCACATATTTGTACTCCTTCCATTCACTAGCCCATCTCCTCTCAATTTTCTGCATGTGCGTCTTGCGCTTTTCTTTAGTTTCCTTGCCATATATTTCTTCATCTAGTGTAGAGCATTCACCATTTATATCCTCAAGGATTTCAAAGGCAGTGTTGTTCTCTGGCTTATTTCCTCCTTTCTGCTGCATCTTCCCTTCACCCATTTTATTCACTTGAGGAATTTGAGATTTTGAGGATTCTGAGGAGGTGTGCAAATTTTGTTCAAGAAATGGTGCAATTGAGTTAAGTTGATGACAACCTAGAGATTCGTGGGCAGACATTTTGTACCAGAGTTCATATTGAGGTCATATTCGTTCTCAGAAGATTTTGAAAAGTAAATCAAGTTGAGGAATTTGACCAAATATGTCTTGAAGAATTTTGCTAAGTGTTCTTGGCTTAGGTTCCAAAGTTGTGCAGATCCAAAAGTTCACACAATTCAGGAATCTTTTGAAGAATAATATAAATTAGTGAAATTGATCAAGTGATCTAAGCATAGGAAGTGTTCATATGATGAATCTGTTGAGGAATAAACACTTTTTGAAGATTTTATGGAAACACAAAGATTTTCAAGGGAAGTAAAATTAGATTTTAATTATCCTTACCGAAGAACACGAAGAACATAGAGAAGTGGGGGAGAAGTTCGTCGGGTTAGATCTTCTGTGCCCTAACTCGGCGGCAGAAGACAGCTACGGCAGCGGCGGAGTAAGGATGTCCACGGTCGGCGCGAGTATGGCGATGAGGAGGTTGAGGTAGTGAAGCTCTTCCTATGCAGCAACGATGATTTCTAGCGGCGGTGCTAGGTCTGAGCTTCGAGTAGTGAAGAGTAAGATCGCGAGGCAGAGAGAGTTACTAAAGGGCGTGAAGTGGTATTTATAGACCAGGTGGAAACGGTTCGGCTTGAAGATTTCATACCAAACTGCCCCTGACTCTTCCTCTCTGCTCGACATGTGTCACCCATGTATTAAGATGTGGAGTTAGTGGGAGATCACGGGTTATCCAGACATGGGTAGTGGGAGCGGTTTGAGCGACAACGGGCAAAAAAATTGATAAGATATTTTTGAAGATTTTGTTAACAAATTCTTCAGCTGACAAGGACTCGGTGAAGACTTTGAACGGGTTTGAAGTAGAACGCATATGAATAATTTGAGAACAAACTGGGTTGATCTTAGCATAAAGGGGGAACGGGTCCGATCACATTCACTTAGAAGAAAAACCAACTTGAAGACTTAGCAACGAGTGAATGTTGTTGAGGACTTTGGAAGCTCAAACATAAATGTATATGTATATAGTCATTGAAGAACATATGTCGATAAGTTCAAAGAATTTGAACATTTGAGGAATTTTCAAACTCGAGGAATTTTAGATTTTTCAAGAATTTGAAGAATTTGCAAAAATCTCAATTTTGAAGAATATCAACTTTGCATGGTGGCATAACCCACCGTATAAGAATGATGATTTCAAACACTGCGTACAATTGTTGTAGGGTCCTAAGAATCAAATTCTTCACACTTAGTGGGTTAGTCGTCATTGATTGAAAAAAATGTTACTTCGTGTGTTGCACATCTAAGTCATCAATTTTGCATAGGTGTTATGATATGTGTCCTTTCACAGAATATTCAAAGATTCTAAGATATTTAGATCACACCACAACTTGCAAAATCTCTTTTCATAGAAGGGCTTAGTGAAGATATCTGGCAGTTGTTCTTAAGCGTCACGTGCTCGAGGAAGATGTTGCCCTTGAGTGCATGATCACGAAGAAAATGATGATGAGTTTGGATGTGCTTGGTCTTCGATTGTTGTACTGGGTTGTTTGCAATCTTGATTTCACTCTCTTATCGCAGTAGAGTGGCACATTCTTCACATTGATGTTGTAGTCCTTGAGGTTTGCTTCATCCATAGTAGTTGAGTACAACACAAACCAACATCAATATACTCAGCTTCAGCAGTGAAGAGTGACACACAGTACTGTTTCTTCGAGGACCAGTAGACTAAGGATCGTGTGAGGAAATGGCATGTGCCTAATGTTGACTTGCGATCCACACAGTCACCAGCATAGTCAGAGTCAGAATATCCAATGAGATGAAGATTTGATCCCTTGGGGTACCATAATCCCAGCATTGGTGTGTGAGCTAGATATTGAAGAATATGCTTCACAACCTTATGGTGTGATTCCTTCGGTGTTTCTTGGAAACGGGCACACATGCAAACACTAAACATAATATCTGGCCTAGATGCACATAAGTACAATAAAGAGCCAATCATGGAGCGATATACCTTCTGATCAAAATCTTTACCATTTTCTCAGTGCAGAGGTGGCCGTTGGTAGGCATTGGAATCTTGACGCCTTTGTAGTCGTGCATATTGAATTTATTCAGGACATCCTTGAAGTACTTCTCTTGAGAGAGGAAGATGACATTGCATTGTTGACGAATTTGAAGACCTAGGAATAATTTCAACTCCCCCATCATGGGCATTTGATATTCTTCACCCATCATGTAGCCAAATTCGTCACTGTAATGTTTGTTAGTACAACCAAAGATAATATCGTCTACATATATTTGGCACACGAGTAGTTCATTGTCATAGGATTTTGTGAAAAGAGTTGGATCAAGTGAACCGGGTTTGAAGCCTTTCTTCATGAGGAATTCCTTCAACGTGACATACCACGCCTGAGGGTCCTACTTGAGTCCATAGAGAGCCTTGTTGAGTATGAAGACTTTGTCAGGATGCTTTGGGTCTTCAAAACCCAGGGGCTGATAAACATATACTTCTTCCTCAAGCTTACCATTGAGGAATGCACTTTTCACATCCATTTGATATAAGGTAATATTGTGATGGTTAGGATAAGCAAACAATATATGAATAGCTTCAATTCTAGCAACATGTGCAAAAGTTTCATCAAAGTCAATTCCCTCAACTTGTGTGTAGCCTTGTGCCACCAGACGAGCCTTATCCCTCACTACATGACCATCTTCGTCTTGCTTGTTTCGGTATATCCAATTGGTACCGATGATATTGTGTTTGTGAGGATCAGGCTACTTGACAAGTTCCCACACATTGTTTAGCTCGAATTGATATAGTTCATCTTGCATTGCTTGAATACACTTAGGCTCCATGAAGGCTTCATCAACGTTTGAGGGTTCTATGATAGACACAAAGGAAGAGTGCCCACAAAAGTTAGTTAAATGTGAAGATTTTGAGCAAGTGAGGGGACTTGGTGCATTGATTTCATCAAGGATTTTGTCAATTTGCACTTCATTTGCAATCCTTGGATGCACAGGTTGATGACTTCATCGAGTTGACGAATTTGATAAGTAGCAATTTCCTCAGGTGCACCAGCCCGAATTTCTTCATTGTTTGGGATGAATTCTTCAACAAGCAGAGGTTCTTAAGTGGGGATTATATCTTCAGTAGCCTTGAACCTAATGGATTACTCAGGAGGCATTTCATGGGGCATAGGAGGGAGGTGCTCTCTTTGCGAGCCGTTAGTTTCATCGAACCACAGATCTACAGTTTCAATAATTTTTTTGTGGTACTTGTTGAAGACTATGTAGGTATGCGAGTCCTTTCCGTAACCAAGCATACAACTATCATGTGCTTTCGGTGCAAATTTTGAACTATGGTGAGGATATCTAATCCAGCATCTTGCACCGAAAACTTTGAAATAACTTACATTTGGTTTCTTATCATTGAGGAGTTCATATGAGGTCTTCTTGAGGAATTTGTGAAGATATACCATGTTGATGATGTGGCAGGCAGTGTTGATTGCCTCGGGCCAGGACGACGATGGGTCTGATATTATTCAAGCATAGTGCGAGCCATCTCAACAAGAGTCATATTCTTGCGCTCCACGACGCCATTTTGCTGAGGAGTATATGGTTAGATAGATCATGAGTAATACCAAGTTCATCAATATAATCATCCAAACCAATGTTTTTGAACTTTGTCCCATTATCACTCCTGATATGCTTGATCTTGACACCGAAGTTCGTCGAGGACCTTGAGGAAAATCATTTGAAGACTTCCTGAATTTAAGTTTTGTAACACATAATAGGCACCCAAGTGTAACATGAATAACCATCAACAATGGCAAAGCCATATAGAGATGTTGCATTGGTTAGTGTGGCATAATGAGTAGGTCCAAAGAGGTCCGTGTGAAGTAATAATAAAGGACAAGTGGTGGTCACTATAGTCTTCGAGGGGTGCTTGGATATGGTCATCTTTCTAGACTCACAAGCCCCACACACATTATCCTTGAGGAATTTGACACCCTCGATGCCAATGACATGCTTCTTCTTCACAAGAGTGTGCATATTCCTCATGCATCCATGACCTAGTCGTCGATGTCATAGTCATCCCTCTGAGGATTTTGCAATTAGACACGTGGCCGACTATGGACCCGTAGAGAAATCAACAATGTGCAAGTCTCCTCTCCTAAAGCCTTCGAAGATTTGTATTTGTCAGATTCCATGATGACTATGCAATGATATTTGCCAAAGATGACAATCATATCAAGTTTACAAAGCATTGAGACTAACATGAGGTTAAACCCAAGGGATTCGACAAGCATGACTTTGTCCATGTGTCGGTCCTTCGATATAGCAACCTTAGCAAGACCCAATACCTTGCTTTTTTCCTTTGTGTGTGTAGGTGATATGCTTGAGTGGTGATGGAGTTAATGGAATGTTCATCAATAGACTCTTGTCACCAATCATGTGATTGGTAAATCCACTGTCAAGAACCCACTTAGTGGCTTTAGGGGTGTCATCCTGCAGTCGAATTAGTAGAACTTACCATTTCATGTGCTTCAGAGTGAAGAAGATGATATCAAATTCTTCAGATTTTAATTTCATCACATATTGTAGAGTTAAGATAATGTGAGGACGTGTGAAATGATAATAATTTCATCATGATAAGCTTGCGTCCTTTCAAGCATTTCCTCAGGTCTCCAGCAAATTCTTCAGAAGATCAAGTCTGTTTGGAGACCTAACCTGCATAAGTGGTTATTTCAATTTCTTCACCACCCACATGTGAAGGGTGGCAAAGAGTTCATCATCCTGCGAGCACCATATGAGAATTGAGGCATTGAAGCTAATGCATTTCGTTTCATGGAAGGGGGTTAGTGTACTTGAATGCATACGTAGAGAAATTCTTCGAGGATTTATGAACAT
Source organism: Hordeum vulgare subsp. vulgare (assembly GCF_904849725.1). NCBI lineage: Eukaryota > Viridiplantae > Streptophyta > Magnoliopsida > Poales > Poaceae > Hordeum > Hordeum vulgare. The sequence continues at coordinate 326,994,310 of NC_058523.1, forward strand.
AATGATTTGAAGAATAATGCACATATTCACGACCCTTGTAGGTTCCCTGCATACCAGAAGCATTAGCACGACTATGAGCAGAATTTTGACCATATGAGGAATTTGATCCTCATGAAGACTTTGGTCCACTTAAGGAATTTGATCTGGGGTTCCTGGTCTTCATGGGTGGTTCCTTGAGGACATTCACGTGAAGATTTTCCAAGCTGCTTTAGGGAACCCAGATTTTCCTCAAGGGTGGTCCATTCGTGCAGTTAGGTCCAACATATCTAGCAAATAGTTCACCATTATGATTTTTGAACAGTTTATAGTCGGAGTCAAATGACTCATCAAAGGAATATGAAGTTTCACATGCAAAGCCTCATAATGTAGATGTATCTACATGAGGTTCTTTTGCAGCAACCCATGAGGTTTTGGGATACTGCTCAGGTTTCCGGTATGATCCAGCAACATTCAATTTCCTCTCGAATGCAATACCCTCTTTCCTAGTGTTTCTGTTCGAAATCTGCTTTTTGAGCACATCGCAAAGGGTTTGATGCCCTTTGTGACTTTTGTATATGCCTCTCACATAGAATTCCTTCAACCCTACATTTTCGTCAGTGACATTTGTGGGTTCCTCAAGTGAGGAATTTGTGACCAAAGATACAACTGAATAATTTGTAGCGATAGAAGCATTTGAACTTTCACATGAGGAATTAGCAGATTCACGTTCAATGCATTTCATGCATGGTGGAATGAATTCTTCGTGAGTGGAACTGATCTGCTGAGCGAGCAAAGAATCATTTTCACTTTGAAGATCATCATGAGACGATCTTAGTTTCTCTAGATATTGGTTTCTTTGAAGAAATTCATAAGAAAGCCTCTCAAGATCATCGAAGAGTGTGTCATGATGTTCTTGAAGACTATCAAACTTAGACTGGAGATATGAATATCATTAGTCAAAGTTTGAGTCTGATCCATTTCCTATTTCAATAGGTCATCTCTTTTATCTAGCAGTTTCTGCAGCTTTCCAAGAGCATTTTTTTTGCTTAGTGGCAATGTTAGCAAGTTTGTAGTAACTAGGTTTCTGATAATCATCAGGTTCACTATCACTTGAGTCAGAAGAGGAAGTGTGTTTGGGTACCTTGGCACCTTTTTCCATGAAGCAATTGGTGGGAGCAAAGTCGGCGTCGCAATAATCAGTGTTGTTGACGTTGTCATTTTCTTCGAGGTTGAAGATGGACTTGGTAATGAATGTGGTTGCAAGGGCTAGACTTGCCACACGAGACTCTAACTTCTCCTCAGATCGTTCCTCTTCATCACATTCTTTAGACTCTTCCTTATAATTCATTTCCTTGCCAATAAGATCCCAAGCCTTTTTGAAACTGTTCTTCTTGTGCGATGAGGAGTTTGACGATGAGGATTTTGAAGATTTCTCCTTTTTCTTTGAGTCATTAGAACTGTCATCCTTGTACTTCTTCTTCTCTCATTCCTTTACCTAGCAAGGACAATCATCAATGTAGTGACCAGACTTCTTGCATTTTATGGAAGGTTCTTCTCTTGTAGTCCTCACATGAAGATTCTGTTTTCCTCACATCTCTCTTTGATGATTTTCTGAACTAACCTCGTGTGTAGAACTTCTGAAATTTCCTCACAAGCATTGCAAGTTCTTGACCAAGTTATTCAGGATCACCAAGACTGCAATCGGATTCTTCTTCTTTAGATGAGGTAACAGCCTTTGCCTTCAGCGCACGAGATCTTCCATACCTTGGTCCATAGAGAGATCTCTTCTCAGATTGTTGGAATTCATGAGTATTGACTCTCTCAAGAATATCAGCACGATCTAGTGACTTGTAGTCTCCATGCTCTTTAATCATAAAAACTAGTGTATCAAATGAAGAGTCAAGAGATCTCAGCAATTTCTTCACCACCTCATGGTCGGTGATGTCAATGGCCCCAAGAGCGTGTAGATCATTTGAGATATCAGTGAGACGATCAAAGGTTTGCTGAAAATTTTCATTATCAAGTCTTCTGAAGCGGTTGAAGAGATTGCCAAGAACATCAACCCGAGAGTCTCGTTGAGTAGAGACTCCTTTGTTGACTTTGGACAGCCTGTCCCACATGAGCTTTGCACATCCCAAAGCACTCACTCTGCCATACCTACCTTTGCACAGATGGCCACAAATGATATTCTTTGCTTGAGAGTCGAGTTGCTTGAATCTCTTCACATCATCAGCGTTGATAGCTTGAGATATAGCGGGAACACCATTTTCCACGATGTACCAGAGATTGTTGTCAATTGCTTCAAGATGCATGAACATCTTGTTTTTCCGGTAGGGGTTGTCCGTCCCATCGAAGGTAGGACAGCCCACAATGACCTTGATCAGACCTACAGTTGACATAACTAAAACTCTAGCTGGTTAAACCAAAATCACACATAACAAGGTAGTACCTTGCTTTGATACCAATTGAAAGTGTGTTATATCGACTAGAGGGGTGAATAGGCAATTTTTATGAACTCGTCACTGAGGAATTTCTGTGTGAGGAAATTGATAAGTCACGAATAGCTTGCAACGGAATAAGTACTCGAGCATTGATACGTCTCCAACGTATATATAACTTTTGATAGTTCCATGATATTATACTATGTATTTTGGATGTTCTATACGCATTAATATGCTATTTTATATTATTTTTGGGACTAACCTATTGATCTAGAGCCTAGTGCCAGATTCTGTTTTTTTCCATGTTTTTGAGTATTGCAGATAAGGAATATTAAATGGAGTCCAAACGGAATAAAATATCTGGTATGATTTTTCTTGGACCAGAAGAAACCTGCCAGACTTGGAGAAGGGGGCAGGACACCTTCCGGGAGACGACAAGCCTGCAGGGCGCGCCCTAGGGGGAGCCCGTGGCTTGTGGGCCCCCTGCAGGAATCCTAACCCTAATCTTTGTCCTATAAATTACCAAATATTCCCCCATTGCCAAACAGAGACCATGAAATACTTTTCCGCCGCCGAGAGCCTCTGTTCCCGTGAGATCCAATCTGGGAGCCTTTTCCAGTAATCTGTCTGAGAGGGAATTCATCACGGAGGGCATCTACATCAACTCAATTGCCCCTCCGATGATGCGTGAGTAGTTCACCACAGACCTACGGGTCCATAGCTAGTATCTAGATGGCTTCTTCTCTCTCTTTGTTCTTTAATACCATGTTTTTCATGATCTTCATGGAGATCTATCCAATGTAATACTCTTTTGTGGTGTGTTTGTCGAGATCTGATGAATTGTGGGTTTATGTTCAGATTATCTATGAATAATATTTGAATCTTCTCTGAATTCTTATATGCATGATTTCATATCTTAGCAAGTCTCTTCGAGTTATTGTTTTGGTTTGGACAACTAGATTGGTAATTCTTACATTGGGAGAAGTGCTTAGTTTTGGGTTCAATCTTGCCGTGTCCTCACTCAGTGACAAAGTAGGGGTAGCGAGGCACGTATTACATTGTTGCCATCGAGGATAAAAAGATGGGGTTTTCATCATATTGCTTGAGTGTATCCCTCTACATCATGTCATCTTACTTAATGCGTTACTCTGTTCTTCATGAACTTAATACTCTAGATGCAGGCAGGAGTCGGTCGATGTGTGAAGTAATAGTAGTAGATGCAGAATTGTTTCGGTCTACTTGACACGGACGTGATGCCTGTATGCATAATCATTGCCTTGGATATCTTCGTAATTATTCGCTTTTCTATCAATTGCTCGACAGTAATTTGTTCACCCGTCGTATTATTTTCCTTTATGAGATAAGCCTCTAGTGAAACCTATGGCCCCCGGGTCTATTTTCCATATTATACTTTCAGATCTAAAAACCAAAAATACCAGAAATATATTTCTGCTATTTATTTACTTTTGTTTTACTTTCAGATATAGCAATCTTTTATATCTATCTCTATCAGATCTCATCCTTGCAATTAACTCTGAAGGGATTGACAACCCCTTTTTAGCGTTGGGTACAAGTGTTTTATTGTTTGTGTAGGTACTATGATTTGGGCCTTGCTTGTTCCTCCTACTGGATTGATACCTTGGTTCTCAACAAATTGAGGGAAATACTTATCTACTTTGTTGCATCACCCTTTCTTCATCAAGGGAAAACCAACACAAGCTCAAGAAGTATCAAGAAGGATTTTTGGAGCCATTGCAGGGAGGATACATAGCAGGATCAAGCCTACCAAGTACCCATCACAAACTCATCTCTTGCATTTACTTTATTTGTCATTTTCAACTCGTTTTCCTCTCCCCCACTTCTAAAATGATTTTCAGAAAATACCAAAAAGATTTGCCTTTCTATTCGCCTTTTTCCATTCGTCTTTTCGTTTGATTGCTTGTGTGCTAGATTGCTTGCTTTGTCACATGACTCAAGAGAATACCAAGTTATGTGATTTTTTCACTACTAATAATAATGATTTTATTAGTACTTCGATTGCTCCCGCCACTAGTGCGGAATCTTGTGAAATTAATGCCGCTTTGCTCAATCTTGTTATGAAAGAACAATTTTCTCGCCTTCCTAGTGAAGATGTCGCTTCCCATATGAATACTTTCGTTGAGTTGTGTGATATGCAAAAGAACAAAGATGTGGATAATGAAATTGTTAAATTGAAGCTATTTCCTTTCTCAATACGAGATCGTGCTAAAACTTGGTTTTCATCTTTACCTAAAAATAGTATTCATTCGTGGAATAAGTGTAAATATGCTTTTATTTCCAAGTACTTTCCGCCCGCTAAGATTATCTCCCTTAGGAATGATACAATGAATCTTAAGCAACTTGATCATGAGCATGTTGCACAATCTTGGGAGAGGATGAAACTAATGATTAGGAATTGCCCCGCACATGGATTGAGTTTATGGATGATTATACATTTTTTTATGTGGGGTTGAATTTTCCTACTAGAAATCTTTTAGGTTCCGCCGCAGGTGGTACTTTTATGGAAATCACATTATAAGAATCTACTAAACTCCTAGATAACATTATGGCAAATTACTCTCAATGGCATAACGAAAGATCTCCTACTAGTAAAAAGGTGCACGCTATTGAAGAAATAAATACTTTGAGTGAAAAAATGGATGAATTGATGAAATTGTTTGCTAGCAAGAGTACTCCTATTGATCCCAAGGATATGCCTTTTTCTTATTTGATTGGAAATAATAAGGAACAATTTTGGCAATAACGCGTATAGAGGTAATTTCAATTCTAAGCTCTTTCCTAGTAATTTCTCTAAAAATTATGATAATTCCTACAACAATTCTTATGGAAATTATAGTAAGATTCCATCTAATCTTGAGAATATTATAAAAAAATTCATTAGCTCTCAAAAGTTTCAATGCTATGATTGAAGAAAAATTGCTCAAGATTGATGATTTGGCTAGGAACATTGATAGAATTTCTCTTGAGATTGATTCTTTGAAGATTAGATATATTCCACCCAAGCATGATATTAACGAGTCTTTAAAATCTATGAGAATTTCTATTGATGATTGTAAGGAAAGAACCACTAGAATACGTGCTAAGCGAGAATGGCTTGAGAAGGTGTTTTCTCGTGATAATAATGATGAAGATCTTAAAGTGATTGATGTGACTCCCATTGAATCCTTGTTTTCTAGTATAAATCTTGAAAAATATGGGATTGGAGATGAGTCAACTTTAGTTAAAAGGCGTCCCAATGATTCAGAGTTTATATATTTTAATGCTAAGATCGATAAAAGTGGGATTGAAGAGATGAAAACTTTAAATAGCAATGAACCCACTCTTTTGGATTTCAAGGACTTTAATTATGATAGATGCTCTTTGATTTATTGTGTTTCTTTGTTGCAATCCATGTTGAATTCTCCACATGCTTATAATCGAAATAAAGATTTTACTAAACATATTGTGGATGCTATGATGAAATCTTTTGAAGAGAAACTTGAGTTGGAAGTTTCTATACCTAGAATGCTTTATGATGAGTGGGAACCAACTATTAAGATTAATATTAAATATTATGAGTGTCATGCTTTGTGTGATTTGTTGGAAATATGCCCTAGAGGCAATAATAAAATGGTTATTATCATATTTCCTTGTTCATGATAATCGTCTATTGTTCATGCTATAATTGTATTAACAGGAAACAGTAATACCTGTGTGAATAAATAGATCACAATGTGTCCCTAGCAAGCCTCTAGTTGGCTAGCTCGTTAATCAATAGATGATCATGGTTCTTGATCATGGGCATTACATGTCACTAATAATGGGATCATATCATTGGGAGAATGATGTGATGGACAAGACCCAATCCTAAGCATAGCACTAGATCGTATTGTTCGTATGCTAAAGCTTTTCTAATGTCAAGTGTCTTTTCTTTCGACCATGAGATTGTGCAACTCCCGAACACCGTAGGAGTGCTTTGGGTGTATCAAACGTCACAACGTAACTGGGTGACTATAAAGGTGCACTACGGGTACCTCCGAAAGTGTCTGTTGGGTTGGTATGAATCGAGATTGCGATTTGTCACTCCGTATGACCAAGAGGTATCTCTGGGCCCACTCGGTAGAACATCATCATGAGCTCAATGTGACTAAGGAGTTAGTCATAGGATGACGTGCTACGGAACGAGTAAAGAGACTTACCGGTAACGAGATTGAACAAGGTATAGGTATACCGACGATCGAATCTCGGGCAAGTTTCTTACCGATAGACAAAGGGAATTGTATACGGGATTGATTGAATCCTTGACATCATGGTTCATCCGATGGGATCATCGTGGAACATGTGGGAGCCACCATGGGTATCTAGATCCCGCTGATGGTTATTGGCCATAGAGCGTCTCGGTCATGTCTGGATGTTTCCCGAACCCGTAGGGTCTACACACTTATGGTTCGATGATGCTAGGGTTATAGGGAAATGTTATACGAGGTTACCGAAAGTTGTTTGGAGTCCCAGATGAGATCCCGGACATAACGAGGAGCTCCGGAATGGTCCGAAGGTAAAGATTGCTATATAGGATGGATGGTTTTGGACGTCGGAAATGTTTCGGGCGTCACCGGTAGCGTACCGGGACCACCGGAAATGGTCCCGGGGGTCCACCGGGAGGGGCCACCAGCCCCAAGAGGTAGCATGGGACAAAAGGTGGAGGGCAACCAGCCCAAAGTGGGCTTGTGTGCCTCCCACAAAGGGGCCCAAGGCGCAGGAGGTGGAGAGGGGGGGGGGGGGAACCCTAGGCGCTGGTGGGCCTAAGGCCCACCTAGGGGTGCGCCACCCCCTCCCCCTGCCCTGGCCGCCGCACCTCCAATCTGGGGGGAGGGGCTGCCGCACCACCTAGGGTGGGAACCCTAGGGGTGGCACCCCTCCCCTCCTCCTATATATACCTAGGGGTTTGGGGCTGTTTTGCACACCGTTTCTTCTCTCCCTCGGCACAACTCTGCTTCTCTTCTTCCACCTCCTCCCACGGTGCTTGGCGAAGCCCTGCCGCGAGACCTCGTCTCTCCATCGACACCACACCGTCGTGCTGCCGGAGATCTTCCCCAACCTCTCCCTCCTCCTTGCTGTATCAAGGTGCAGGAGACGTCACCGGCCTGCACGTGTGTTGAACGCGGAGGTGCCGTGGTTCGACACTAGATCGGAATCACACCGCGATCTGAATCGCCGCGAGTACGACTCCATCAACCGCGTTCTAGCAATTCTTCCGCTTAGCAATCTTCAAAGGTATGAAGATGCACTCACCCCTCTCTCGCTGCTGGTCTCTCCATAGGAAGATCTGAATATGGCATAGGAAAATTTCGAATTTATGCTACGTTGCCCAACAGTGGCATCCAAGCCAGGTTTTCTATGCGTAGATTCTATGCACGAGTAGAATACAGAAGGTTGTGGGCGATGATTTGTCAATTGCTTGCCGCTACTAGTCTTATTATTTTCCGACGGTATTGTGGGATGAAGCGTCCCGGACCGACCTTACACGTACGCTTACGTGAGACTGGTTCCACCGACAGACATGCACATCGTGCATAAAGGTGGCTAGCGGGTGTCTGTCTCTCCCACTCTATTCGGATTGGATTTGATGAAAAGGGTCCTTATGAAGGATAAATAGCTTTGGCATATCATCGTTGTGGCTGTCACGTAGGTATGAAGGCGTTCTTGCTAGAAACCCAAATCAGCCACGTAAAACTTGCAACAACAATTAGAGGACGTCTAACTTGTTTTTGCAGGGTTTGACATGTGATGTGATATGGCCAAAGTTGTGACGTTGCATGTGTGATGTATGAGATGATCATGTTATTGTAATAGGATTCACGACTTGCATGTCGATGAGTATGACAACCGACAGGAGCCATATGAGTTGTCTTAATTTATTGTATGAGATGCAACGCCATGTGTTTACTACTTTTACTTCATTGCTAACGGTTAGCTATAGTAGTAGTTGGCGTGACAACTTCACAGAGGCACGATGATGGAGATCATGGTGTCACGCCGGTGACAAGGATGATCATGCGATGCCTGAAGATGGAGATCGAAAGAGCAAAGATGATAATGGCCATATCATATCACTTATGATTGCATGTGATGTTTATCATGTTTTTCATCTTATTGCTTAGAACGACGGTAGCATAATAAGATGATCCCTCTTAAAATTTCGAGAACGTATTCCCCTAAGTGTGCACTATTGCGAAGGGTCGTTGTCTCGAAGCACCACGTGATGATCGGGTGTGATAGATCTAACGTTCACATACAACGGGTGTAAGCCAGATTTACACACGCGAAACACTTAGGTTGACTCGACGAGCTTAGCATGTACATACATGACCTCGAATACAAGGGACCGAAAGGTCGAACATGAGTTGTATGGTTGAATACGATCAACATGAAGTTGCTCACCATAGCGACTAGTCCGTCTCACGTGATGATCGGACACGGGTTAGTCAACGTGGATCATGTATCACTTAGATGACTAGAGGGATGTCAATTTAAGTGGGAGTTCATACTTAATTTGATTAAATGAACTTAATTGTCATGAACTTAGTCTAAAAGTTTTATTTATAATATTGTAGATGGCCAACGTCAACCTCAATTTCAACGCATTCCTAGAGAAAAACAAGCTGAAAGATGATGGTAGCAACTATGCGGACTGGGTTCACAACTTGAAGCTCATCCTTGAAGCAGCTAAAAAGGCTTATGTCCTTGATGCGCTGCTAGGTGACCCTCCTGCTCCCGTAGTAGCCCAGGACATTCTGAACATCTGGCAAACGCGGAGTGATGACTACTCTCTGGTTAGGTGTGGCATGTTATACAGTTTGGAAACGGGGCTCCAAAGGCGTTTTGAGCAACACGGTGCATATGAGATGTTCCAAGAGCTGAAACTAGTTTTTCAAGCTCGTGCCTGTGTCGAGAGATATGAAGTCTCCGAAAAGTTCTTTAGCTGTAAGATGGAGGAGAACAGTTCTGTCAGTGAGCACATACTCAAAATGTCTGGGTTACACGGTCGTCTGACTTCACTTGGAGTTGAACTTCCGGATGATGCTATAATTGACAGAATCCTCCAGTCTCTCAGACCAAGCTACAAAGGTTTTGTGCTGAACTACAACATGCAAGGGATGGAGAAGACCATTCCCGAGTTGTAATTGATGCTCAAGTTTGCAGAAGTAGAAATCAAGAAAGAGCATCAAGTGTTGATGGTCAACAAGACCACCAGTTTCAAGAAGGGCAAGGGTAAGAAGAACTTCAAGAAAGACAGCAAAGTCGTTGCCGTGCCCGGTAAGCCATATGCCGGGAAGAAGAAAAAGAATGGACCCAAGCCTGAGGCTGAGTGCTTCTATTGCAAGGGAAAAGGTCACTGGAAGCGGAACTGCCCCAAGTACTTAGCGGACAAGAAGGGGGGCAATGTTAAAGGTATATATGATATACATGTTATTGATGTGTACCTTACCAGCGCTCGTAGTAGCTCCTAGGTATTTGATACCAGTGTTGTTGCTCTCATTTGCAACTCAAAGCAGGAACTGCGGAATAAGCGAAGACTCGCCAAGGACGAGGTGACGATGCGCGTCGGGAATGGCTCCAAGGTCGATGTGATCGCCGTCGGCACGCTACCTCTACATCTACCGTCGGTATTAGTTTTAAACCTTAATAATTGTTATTTAGTACCAGCTTTGAGCATAAATATTATATCATGGTCTTGCTTAATGCGAGACGGCTACTCATTTAAGTCAGAGAATAATGGTTGTTCTATTTATATGAGTGATATGTTTTATGGTCATGCTCCGCTGGTGAATGGTTTATTCTTGATGAATCTCGATCGTGATGTTACACATATTCATAGTGTTAGTACCAAAAGATGTAAAGTTGATAATGATAGTCCCACATACTTGTGGCACTGCCGCCTTGGTCATATCGATGTTAAGCACATGAAGAAGCTCCATACTGATGGACTATTAGAGTCTCTTGACTTTGAATCATTTGAGACATGCAAACCGTGCCTCATGGGCAAGATGACTAAGACTCCATTCTCAGGAATGATGGAGAGAGCGTCCGACTTATTGGAAATAATACATACTAATGTGTGTGGTCCAATGAACGTTGAAGCTCGCGGTGGCTACCGTTATGTTCTCACTCTCACCGATGATTTGAGTAGGTATGGGTATATCTACTTGATGAAGCATAAATCTGAGATGTTTGAAAAGTTCAAGGAATTTCAGAGTGAGGTTGAGAATCAACATGACAGAAAAATTAAGTGTCTACGATCTGATCGTGGTGGAGAATATTTGAGTCACGAGTTTGGCACACATCTAAGGAAGTGTAGAATCGTTTCACAACTGACGCCGCTTGGCACACCACAACACAACAAAGTGTCTGAACGTTGTAATCGCACTTTATTAGATATGGTACGATCTATGATGTCTCTTACCGACTTACCACTATCATTTTGGGGATACACATTAGAAACTGCAGCATTCACTTTAAATAGGGCACCATCTAAATACGTTGAGACGACACCGTATGAACTATGGTTTGGCAAGAAACCTAAGCTATCGTTTCTTAAAGTTTGGGGCTGCGATGCTTATGTGAAGAAACTTCAACCAGAGAAGCTCGAACCCAAAGCGGAGAAATGCGTATTCATAGGATACCCTAAGGAAACTATTGGGTATACCTTCTATCTTAGATCCGAAGGTAAAACCTTTGTTGCCAAGAACGGATCCTTTCTAGAGAAAGAGTTTCTCTCAAAAGAAGTAAGTGGGAGGAAAGTAGAACTTGATGAGGTAATTACACCCCCTCTCGAACCGGAGAGTAGCGCAGCGCGGGAAATTGTTCCTGTGGCGCCTACGCCAACTGAAGAGGAAGTTAACGATGATGATCATGAAGCTTCGGATCAAGTTGGTACTGAACCACGAAGGTCCACAAGGGTACGCTCCACACCAGAGTGGTACGGCAACCCTGTGATGAAATCATGTTGTTAGACAACGGTGAACCTTTGAACTATGAAGAAGCAATGGCAGGCCTGGATTCCAACAAATGGCCTGAGGCTATGAAATCCGAGATAGGATCCATGTATGAGAACAAAGTATGGACTTTGGTGGACTTGCCCGATGATCTGCGAGCCATAGAAAATAAATGGATCTTCAAGAAGAAGACTGATGCAAATGGTAATGTGACCGTTTATAAAGCTTGACTTTTCGCAAAGGGTTTTCGACAAATTCAAGGAGTTGACTACAAAGAGACTTTCTCTCCCGTAGCGAAGCTGAAGTCAGTTCGAATCATGTTAGCAATTGCCGCCTTTTATGATTATGAAATTTGGCAAATGGACGTCAAAACAGCGTTCCTTAATGGGAATCTTAAGAATAGTTGTATATGATGCAACCAGAAGGTTTTGTCGACCCTAAGGGTGCTAACAAAGTGTGCAAGCTCCAGCGCTCCATCTATGGGCTGGTGCAAGCATCTCGGAGTTGGAACATTCGCTTTAATGAGGTGATTAAAGCGTTTGGGTTCATACAGGTTTATGGAGAAGCCTGTCTGTACAAGAAAGTGAGTGGGAGCTCTGTAGCTTTCCTCATACTGTATGTGGATGACATATTATTGATGGGGAATAATATAGAGATGTTGGATAGCATAAAGGCCTATTTGAACAAGAGTTTTTCGATGAAGGACCTTGGAGAAGCTGCATACATACTAGGCATCAAGATCTATAGAGATAGATCGAGACGCCTCATAGGTCTTTCGCAAAGTACATACCTTGACAAGATATTGAAGAAGTTAAACATGGAAAACTCAAAGAAGAGGTTCTTGCCAGTTTTGCAAGGTATGAGATTGAGTAAGACTCAGTCACCGACCACGGCAGCAGATAGAGAGATGATGAGTATTGTCCCCTACGCCTCAGCCGTAGGCTCTCTAATGTATGCCATGCTGTGTACGAGACCTGATATAAACCTTGCCATAAGTTTGGTAGGGAGGTACCAAATTGATCCCGGTATGGAACACTGGACAACGGTCAAGAATATCCTTAAGTACCTGAAGAGGACTAAGGAGATGCTTCTCGTTTATGGAGGTGACGAAGAGCTCGTCGTAAAGGGTTACGTCGATGCTAGCTTCAACACAGATCCGGATGACTCTAAGTCATAGGATGGATACGTGTATGTTTTGAATGGTGGGGCAGTGAGCTGGTGCAGCAGCAAGCAAGAAGTCGTGGCAGCATCTACATGTGAAGCGGAGTACATAGCTGCTTCAGAAGCGGCTCATGAAGGAATTTGGATGAAGGAGCTCATCACCGACCTTGAAGTGGTTCCAAGCGCGTGGGTCCAATGACACTCTTCTGTGATAACACTAGGGCCATTGCCATAGCCAAGGAGCCCAGGTTTCACCGGAAGACCAAGCACATCAAACGCCGCTACAACTCTATCCAGGACCATGTCTAGAGTGGAGTAATAGATATTTGTAAAGTACACACGGATTTGAATGTTGCAGACCCGTTGACTAAACCTCTTCCTCGAGCAAAACATGATCAACACCATAATGCTATGGGTGTTCGATACATCACAATGTAACTAGATTATTGACTCTAGTGCAAGTGGGAGACTGTTGGAAATATGCCCTAGTGGCAATAATAAATTGGTTATTATCATATTTCCTTGTTCATGATAATCTTCTATTGTTCATGCTATAATTGTATTAACAGGAAACAGTAATACTTGTGTGAATAAATAGATCACAGTGTGTCCCTAGCAAGCCTCTAGTTGGCTAGCTCGTTAATCAATAGATGATCATGGTTTCCTGATCATGGGCATTAGATGTCACTGATAATGGGATCACATCATTGGGAGAATGATGTGATGGACAAGACCCAATCCTAAGCATAGCACTAGATCGTATTTTTCATATGCTAAAGCTTTTCTAATGTCAAGTGTCTTTCCCTTCGAGCGTGAGATTGTGCAACTCCCGGACACCGGAGGAGTGCTTTGGGTGTATCAAACGTCAGAACGTAACTGGGTGACTATAAAGGTGCACCACGGGTACCTCCGAAAGTGTATGTTGGGTTGGTACGAATTGAGATTGGGATTTTTCACTCCGTATGACGGATAGGTATCTCTTGGCCCACTCGGTAGAACATCATCATGAGCTCAATGTGATGACGTGCTACGGAACGAGTAAAGAGACTTAGCGGTAACGAGATTGAACAAGGTATAGGTATACCAACGATCGAATCTCGGGCAAGTTTTATACCGACAGACAAAGGGAATTGTATACGGGGTTGATTGAATCCTTGACATCGTGGTTCATCCGATGAGATCATCGTGGAACATGTGGGAGCCACCATGGGTATCCATATCCCGCTGATGGTTATTAGCCAGAGAGCGTCTCGGTCATGTCTCCATGTTTCCCGAACCCGTAGGGTCTACACACTTAAGGTTTGATGCCACTAGGGTTATAGGGAAATGTTATACGAGGTTACTGAAAGTTGTTCGGAGTACCGGAAGTCACGAGGAGCTCCGGAATGGTCCGGAGGTAAAGATTGATATATAGGATGGATGGTTTTGGACACCCAGCCCAAAGGAGGAGGGCAACCAGCCCAAAGTGGGCTGGTGCGCCTCCCACAAAGGGGCCCAAGGCGCAGGAGGTGGAGAGGGGGGGACCCTAGGCGCTGGTGGGCCTAAGGCCCACCTAGGGGTGCGTCACCCCTCCCCTGCCCTGGCTGCCGCACCTCCCATCTGGGGGGGCTGCCGAACCACCTAGGGTGGGAACCCTAGGGGTGGCACCCCCTCCCCTCCTCCTATATATACCTAGGGGTTTGGGGCTGTTTTGCACACCATTTCTTCTCTCCCTCGGCGCAACCCTGCTCCTCTCCTTCCTCCTCCTCCCACGGACCTTGGCGAAGCCCTGCCGCGAGACCTCGTCTCTCCATCGACACCACGCCGTCGTGCTGCTATAGATCTTCCCCAACCTCTCCCTCCTCATTGTTGGATCAAGGTGCGGGAGACGTCACCGGGCTGCACGTGTGTTGAACGCGGAGGTGCCATGGTTCGGCACTAGATCGGAATCACACCGCGATCTGAATCGCTGCGAGTACGACTCCATCATCCACATTCTAGCAACGCTTCCGCTTAGCGATCTTCAAAGGTATGAAGATGCACTGACCCTCTCTCGTTGCTGGTCTCTCCATAGGAAGATCTGAATATGGCGTAGGAAAATTTTGAATTTATGCTACGTTGCCCAACATGATTTGGGTGCTAGTGTTTCCACGTTTCCAAAAACTTTATGTGATGTGCTAGGATTCCGTGAATTTGATGATTGCTCTTTAGATTTGCATCTAGCGGATTCTACAATTAAGAAACATACGGGAAGGATTAATGATGTTCTTATTGTTGCAAATAGGAATTATGTGCCCATATATTTCATTGGTCTTGTTATAGATTGCAATCCTACATGTCCTATTATTCTTGATAGACCTTTCCTTCAAAGGATTGATGCAATTACTGATATGAAAGAAGGAAATATTAGATTCCAATTTCCATTAAGGAAAGGCATGGAGAAATTTCCTATAACTTAAATAAATTACCTTATGAATCTATTATTAGAGTTACTTATGGATTGCATACCAAAGATGATAATACCTAGATCTATTGGATTATGCATAGCTAGGGGCGTTAAACAATAGCGCTTGTTGGGAGGCAACCCAATTTTATTTTTATGCTTTTATTTTTGCTTCTATTTTTTAGTGATGCACACATTATTACCGCTGTAATAATTGTGTTTTATTGTTTTAATTAGTGTTTGAGCCAAGTAAGACCTTTGGGATGGTCTACGCTGTTTGCAAGTTGATTTTGTTGAAAAACAGAAACTTTCGCTCTCCTTCCAGGAATTCTGTAAATTCACTGGAACATGATTTTGATATGAATTTTGTACAAAATATTGATTTACAAATTTCCATGATTGCCCTAATTTCTCAGAATTTTTGGAATTACAGAAGTATTCGAAGTATAGAGATTTCTAAAGACTTTTCTGTTTTTGACAGATTCTGTTTTCTTTGTGTTGTTTGCTTATTTGGATGAATCTATGGGTTGTATTGGCAGGTATGAACCATAGAGAAGTTGTAATGAAATAAATATTACACCAAAATAAAGAAAGAATGATTTCACAACAGTACATAAAGTGGTGATTTATTTTTCTTATACTAACGGATCTCATGAGTTTTTTGTTGAGTTTTGTGTTGTGAAGTTTTTCAAGTTTTTGGTAAAGATTTGATGGACTATGGAATATGGAGTGGAAATAGCTTAAGCTTGGGGATTCCCAAGCCACCCCAAGACATATTCAAGGATACCAAAGATCCTAAGCTTGGGGATGCCTCGAAAGGCATTCCCTCTTTCGTCTTCAATCTATCGGTAAATTTACTTGAGGCTATATTTTTATTCACCACATGATATGTGTTTTGCTTGGAGCATCTTGTATGATATGAGTCTTTACTTTTTAGTTTGCCAAAATCATCCTTGCTACACACATCTTTTGAGAGAGACATGCTGAATCATGAATTTTGTAGAATACTTTATGTGCTTCACTTATATCTTTTGAGCTAGGCAATGTTGCTCTAGTGCTTCACTTATATCTTTTAGAGAACGACGGTGTTTTATTTTATATAAATTATTAAACTCTCGTACCTCACTTATATTATTTTTAGAGTTCTTAAACAACATGGTAATTGGTTTAGATTATGAATTTAGTCCTAATATAATGGGCATCCAAGAGGGATATAATAAAACTTTCATATTAAGTGCATTGAATATGATGAGAAGTTTGTGTTGGGGAACGTCGCATGGGAAACAACAATTTTCCTACGCGCACGAAAACCTATCATTGTGATGTCCATCTACGAGAGGAGATTTGGATCTAAGTACCCTTGTAGATCGCACAGCAGGAAGCGTTAAGAAACACGGTTGATATAGTGGAACGTCCTCACGTCCCTCGATCCGCCCCACGAACCGTCCCGCGATCCGTCCCACGATCCGCTCCGATCTAGTGCCGAACCGACAGCACCTCCGCGTTCAGCACACGTACATCTCGAAGATGATCTCGGCCTTCTTGATCTAGCAAGCAAGACGGATAAGTATATGAGTTCTCCGGCAGCATGACAACGCTCCGGTGGTGGTGAAGGATCTACTCCTGCAGGGCTCCGCCCGAGCTCCGCAGAAATATGATCTAGAGGTAAAACTATAGTGTCTAGATCTGAGTTGCACGTGGCAAGTTTGTCTCAAATCAGCCCTAAATCACCAGTGTATATAGGAGGGAGGGGGAGGGAACTTTCCTTGAGGGCCAAGCCCCCAAGGTGCGCCGGCCAAGAGGAGGAGGAGGAGTCCTACTCCAATCCTAGTCCAACTAGGATTGGAAAGTGGAGTCCTTCCCTTCCTTCCCACCTTTTTTTTCTTTCTTTGGTTTTTTCTCTGTGGCGCATAGGCCTTATTGGGCTGTGGGCTGGTGCGCCACCCATAAGTCCTTTAGGCTTCCTCCGGGAGGGTTGCCCCCCTCCCGGTGAACTTCCGGAACCCATTCGTCACTCAGGGTACATTCCCGGTAATGGCCGAGAACTTTCCGGTAACCAAATGAAGTCATCCTATATATCAATCTTCGTCTACGGACCATTCCGGAAACCCTCGTGACGTCCGTGATCTCATCCGGGACTCCGAACAGCATTCGGTAACCACGCATATAACTCAACTATACTAAAATATCGCCAAACCTTAAGTGTGCAGACCCCGCGGGTTCGAGAACTATGTAGACATGCCCCGAGGTACTCCTCGGTCAATATCCAATAGAGGGACCTGGATGCCCATATTGGATCCTACATATTCTGCGAAGATCTTATCGGTTGAACCTCAGTGTCAAGGATTCTTATAATCCCGTATGTCATTCCCTTTGTCCTTCGGTATGTTACTTGCCCGAGATTCGATCATCGGTATCCGCATACCTATTTCAATCTCATTACTGGCAAGTCTCTTTACTCATTCCGTAATACAAGATCTCGTGACTTACACTTAGTCACATTGCTTGCAAGGCTTGTGTGTGATGTTGTATTACCGAGTGGGCCCCGAGATACCTCTCCTTCTCACGGAGTGACATATCCGAGTCTTGATCCATACTAACTCAACGGACACCTTCGGAGATACCTGTAGAGCACCTTTAAAGTCACCCAGTTACGTTGTGACGTTTGATACACACAAGGCACTCCTCCGGTGCCAATGAGTTATATGATCTCATGGTCATAGGAACAAGTACTAGACACGCAGAAACTATAGCAATAAAACGACACGATCAATATGCTACGTTTATAGTTTGCGTCTAGTCCATCACATGATTTTCCTAATGATGTGATCCAGTTATCAAGCAACAACACTTTGCACATAGCCAGAAAACCTTGACTATCCTTGATGAACTGGCTAGCCAACTAGAGGCTTGCTAGGGACATTGTTGTGTCTATGTATCCACACATGTATATATGTTTTCATTCAATACAATTATAGCATGGATAATAAACGATTGTATTTAAACGGGAAATATAATAATAACTATTTATCATTGCCTCTAGGGCATATTTCCAACAGTTTGATTCCTTGCATATAGTTTTGAGATATCAAGATGGTAATATGAAAGTCATGTTAGTAAGTAATTATGAATTGGAAGAAATACTTGTGTTAAAGCATGTGATTCCCGTAGCACGCATGTATGGTGAACCATTATGTGATGAATTCGGAGCATGAATTGTTTAATGATTGTCAACCTTTGTGTGGAGGTCGGGATTGCGTGATGGTTAACTCCTACCAACCCTTCCCCTAGGAGCATGCATCTAATACTTTGCTTCGAGAACTAATAGGCTTTTGCAATAAGTATGTGAGTTCTTTATGACTAATGTTGAGTTCATGGATTATACGCACTCTCACCCTTCCACCTTTGCTAGCCTCTCTAGTACCGCGCAACTTTCGCCGATACATTAACCACACTTTCCTCAAAATAGCCACCCTATACTTTCCTCAAAACAACGACCTATTCTTCATATTATGGCATTTTCATAGCCATTCTGAGATATATTTCCATGCAACACCACCATCCCGTTGTTTTATGGCACACACCATCACTTCCGTATTGCTTATAGAGTCATATTTTGCTCTAGATATCGAGTTGTAATCATTGAGTTGTAAGTAAAATAAAAGTGTGATGATTTGCATTATTAGAGCATTGTCCCGTGTGAGAAAAGGATGATGGAAGCTATGATTCCCTCATTGGGATGAGTCTCCGGACTTCACGAAAAATAAAAGTGGCTGGTGAAGCCCATAAAAAAAAAGGCCAAAGATGCCCACCAAAAGAGAGAAAAATGAGAGAAAGAGAGAAGGGACAATGCTACTGTATTTTTCCACACTTATGCTTCAAAGTAGCACCATGTTCTTCATAGAGAGTCTCCTATTTTGTTGCTTTCATATAACTAGTGGAATTTCATCTTTTTCACAACCACTTAGTTTTATTTTTGAGCTTTCATACACTTATAGCTCTAGTGCATGTGTTGCATGGCAATCCCTACTCACTCACATTGATATATATTGATGGGTATCTCCATAGCCCGCCGATACGCCTAGTTGATGTGAGGCTATCTTCTCCTCTTTGCAACCTCCACCATATTCTATTTTCACCTATAGTGATATATCCATGGCTCACGCTCATGTATTGCGTGAGAGTTGAAAAGGTTTGAGGACATAAAAAGTGTGAAACAATTGCTTGAATTTCATCGAGGTTGTGCATAATTTAGATACTTTTCGTCGGGAAGATGGAGCATAGCCATATTTTGTAGGGATAACTTTCTAAGACCATGTTATTTCGAAAGGATATAATTGCCTTGTTAGTATGCTTGAAGTATTATTGTTTTTATGTCAATATTAGACTTCTGTTTTGAATCTTATGGATCTGAATATTCATGCCACAATAAAGAACATTACATGGATAAATATGTTAGGTAGCATTCCACATCAAAAAATATGTTTTTATCATTTACCTACTCGAGGACGAGCAGGAATTAAGATTCGGGATTCTTGATACGTATCCAACGTATCTATAATTTTTGATTGTTCCATGCTATTATATTATCTGTTTTGGATGTTTTATATGCATTAATATACTATTTTATATTATTTTGGGACTAACCTATTAATCTAGAGCCTAGTATGAGTTTATTTTTTTCCATGTTTTCGAGTATTGCACATAAGGAATATTAAACAGACTCCAATCGGAATAAAATCTTCGGAATGATTTTTGTTGGACCAGAAGAAACCTGCCACACTTGGAGAAGGGGGCAGGAGACCTATCGAGAGAAGAAAAGCCTACAGGGCACGCCCTAGTGGGGGGCGCCCCCTAGCTTGTGGCCCCCCTGCAAGTCTCCTAACCCTAATCTTCATCCTATAAATTCCCAAATATTCCCCCATTCCAAAAAGAGACCACGAAATACTTTTCCACTGCTGAGAGCTTCTGTTCCCGTGAGATCCAATCTAGGAGCCTTTTTCGGTAATCTGCCGGAGAGGGAATTGATCACGGTAGTCTCGAAGGTTTCTTCTGGTCCAAGAAAAATCATTCCGGAGATTTTATTCCGTTTGGACTCCGTTTAATATTCCTTATTTGCAATACTCAAAAATATGAAAAAAAACTGAAACTTGCTCTAGGCTCTAGATTAATACGTTAGTCCTAAAAATAATACAAAATAGCACCCTAATGCATATAAAACATCGAAAACAGATAATGTAATAGCATGGAACAATCAAAAATTATAGATACGTTGGAGACGTATCAACAACCATTGTCCTCGTCAAACTCCCACTTCAGTTGTGTAGCATCAAAAGCATCTGTATCTGTTGCACCTATATGTGTGGGATGGTTGTCGTAATGTTTGAGCCATGAGGACTCAGCAATCCCATGACCATGATATCGAGTCTAACTAAGTTATTGGGTAAGGATGGGGTATGTGTTTGAGTTTGCAGCAGCACTAAGTATTTATGGTGGCTAACTTACGTTAACATGAAGTAAGTTGAGTGGTCAACGTTTGACGGTCGTGAACTAAGAATAATCACTAAGTGATCCTGAACACCTACTTACGTCAGTCCTGACCCCACCGTGTTCTCGATCAGAGAAGGAGCTTTGAAGGGGACAGTCACGGTTACGCACACAGTTATCAGATTTTAATTAAGTTATTTCCAGTTATCTAGAACCAGATGTTAAACAAAGTTTCCATGTTTGCCACATAATGCGGGCACGACTTTCCAAAAAGATTTAACCCTGTTGGGGTGCTCCAACTCATCCATCACAAATTACCACAAGCTGCATAGAAAGCCTCGATCACGAAACTCATGACCTCCTCGGATTCCTTAGTGGAAAACCTCAACTCTGAGAAAACCCAAATTCTCACCAGAATCCCGATGCACAAGATATTTTGTAAAAGGTACAACTAATCCAACAAGGCCGCCCCACGTGTTGACGAACCCGATAAGAGCCGCGTATCTCGTTCTCGGGACACGTCGGATGGGTCACACTACGAGTCAAACCAAACCTCAACTTGCCCCATGGTTGCCCCATAGTGTGCCCGTTTTGGACAAACACACATGAGGAGCACTGGCCCGGGTTGTTGATTAATTATCCTCGGGGTAGCTATTCCATATGCATTTTAATTACTAAGTTATTAGCAAATGTAGTACCAATGTTGATCTTTGCCGGAAAAGCCTTACGCTAAAACGAATTATCGAGGGGGCCCATAACGACCCCGAGCATGTTAGGAGCGCTCAATTATGGAATAAAACACCGGTAGCCAAAAGTAAGGCAGCAAAAGCGGAACAAATCACCTAGCAAAAGGACAGGCCTTCTGCCTTTTACAAAGTATATAGGTCATTACTTGAATAGCATTAAATAAGATGATAATCAAATTGCCCATGTTATCACATGGATCAACTTGCACCTACAACTAGCAACACTATACAATGGTTGAGCAAGCACTAACTTAGCCAATCAATGTTTACTCGGAGGTGAAGGGTTAGATGTATTCATGGCAATGTTTCGAGGCTTAATTTTCAGGTGGTTGGCAGCAGTAAGTAACGATGGAAACGATTCATCTAGGCATAACAAAGTAAGAAACATTGTCACGTCATAATCATCTTGCCTGTTGGATCTTTAGACTAGAACTGCTCTTGCTCTTCCTCAACATACTCAATGGAATCCCTGAACTCATACTCAGCACCCGATGCTACCCAAAATAAATAAGCAGCCAATAAACACCAGAAAGTATAATGCTACAAACACTATTATGCATGTGTGTGGCATGAAAGGAAAACATGGCATTGCTACACTAGTCATCTCTGCATGCATTTCTTAAGTTATTAGAATTATGGACAGAACCTCAAGTTAACTTATCTATACGTGCATGAACATGGCATATATGGATGCATCATGAGAAATTGCTGCAAAAACATATAAAGAACATCGTGAACCGAGTTACGGAACTCTCGGAAACTACAAAACAAGATACGCAAGGCAATGGAGACAAAATAGCAATATACCACAGGCTATGGGCATTCACTTAGCATTCCAAGGTTTCCACTGGACTAAGCATAAAATTCCAGGTGGAATAGACCTAATAATCATGCAATTCCATGAATCACAAGTCACAAAAAGTTCAAAACAAAATAACTAACAATCTGCCCACTAACAACATCATACCACTTTGTTCAAAAGAGATCTAGTTGGTACATCCGTCCAACCAATTTAACGAAGGCATGAAATTGAAGCTATCAAACACTACAACAACACCTAACCAATAGCTAAATCACTAGATGCAAGAATCAGTGGCTACCTAGCTCTAAACATGACAACAATATAACAGTTGAGGACTTAGTGAAAATCACAAATACTATGCTACAGCACACCTCATGGCATGAAATTTAACACGGCGATATAAGACAACATATACTTCAAAACACTAGCACTAAGCTTGGGCTAAATCCCCACAGATTACTTGATAGCACCAATCTAACATGGCAAGAAATTAACTATGGAATCTAGGACTTAGTGAAAAACACACGTGTAACTAGTAGCAACTTATATCAGCATAGGAACTTTGACAGTGAACAAAACTATGATGAAAGACCCTATTGACAATGTTATGGCACCAAATTGTAGGGGATAACAAACACTACAAATCATGTCACTTGAGCAAACTCAAAGGATCAACATATCCATGGGGACCGTCATCACAACAAGGGAAGAAAATAATAGTCTCCAACACTTCGAAAAATTCTAGCATGTGAATCTGCAATAATTTCTTAGCTACTAAACAACAAGAAATCCACTCATTTACAAGATTACATGGCAACCAAAATTACATGAGCCTACTACCCACTAAAAACTAGCACTTTCATGTTGACACATTCACCAAAGCATGCCTAGAATAAATAGCACAAAATGCCACATCATCACAAAATAGCACTTTCACAAACTTGCTCAAACGTGAAATCTAACACCACCAATGGATTCACTGGGATTTTCTACCCCAAATCCATATATTATACGCATATGTTCCAATGGGGAAAACTACCACAAAACTGAAAAGAAAAATCACGTACAAACCAACTACACTTATATGTAACATTAGGCCCTATCTGGCATCTGCCAAATATGGCAATTTCCCTATTTGGACATATTCCATATCTGGAATAACATCACACAGAAAGTGAAACACACAACAAAAAAATAACATCAATGGGGGGCCTCTTGGAAGTGACACCATGGCCCTCCAAGTATCATAGGTGGGCCCTCTGGCCCAGTCTCATAGGCATAGTGAGTAACACAAAAATGGGGGTTTAAATCAGCCGCGGGGTGGGATCGAACCCGGGGCTGCGGGGTGGTGTAGTGGTTCGGATGCCACTGGGCTATCGCTCGGCATCTGATCGAAAGGGGGCTACATGCTAGTTAACATAACAGGGCCGACCTTGCTCTATTTCCAATAGAGCACGGCGGCGAAGGCGACACTGTGGTGAGGTGGCGCAATGAGGGGCGCTGGGCTATGCAGCTGTGGCTACTGCGCGCCGCATCTACGTCGGCACGACGGCAACGCCAACACGGCACATGACGGCTATGGGGAACAAGGAAAGGGGCGGCTGACGCGGCTCACCGAGAGGGGCGCATGGACGAGCTCAAAGCAGGATGACGCTGGCGCTGCCGGGAAAGATCGTCGGTGGAGCCTCGGGGTGGGAAGGAGACGCCAGGAGGTTGACGCGAAGGTGATCCTTCCCTCCTAGCGGCGGGAATGGACTCGCGGAGATACCGGAAGCCTCCGAGTCGCCATGGTCAAAGCAGATGGTGATCGGCAGCGATGTCAGCCTCCGCACCTGGCCTGAACATGCACTCCCTCTCTCTAAATCTAGCAGAAGACAGAGGATATGAGAAGAGGGGGCGACAGCAAGGGGGAAGAATGGGAACCCTAGCATAGCGGCACGGACGCCCATGCCTTTATACGCAGGCGCGGCGTCGAGGTGGCTGCCACGGCGCGATGGACCCCGGGCTCGCTCTCTGCTGCTGAGAGGAGGAGGTGCAAAGGAGGAGGAAGAAAATGTAAGGGGCGCGCTGGCAAGTGGATCCTGCAGCAGTGCAAGCTGGCGAGGGCGCGACGCTACGCACTCGGCTGCTGTGGTGCGGCTGTGCTGGGCCGCTGAGGAGGAGAAAGGCCAAGGGAAAGGCGAGCCCCTCTCTCACATTTTAAAACAAAGCTTTTCTTTTGGTTTTAAACAGCAGTAGGAAAAAGAATACCAGTCATTTGAAAGAGGGAAAGGAAAAAGAAAATTACTTTTGGACTCCCAATAATGGACTCCCAAAAATGGTCCCGGGGGTCCACCGAGAGGTGCCACCAGCCCCAAGAGGTAGCATGGGCCAAAAGGAGGAGGGCAACCAGCCCAAAGTGGGCTGGTGCCCCTCCCACAAAGGGGCCCAAGGCGCAGGAGGTGGAGAGGGGGGGGGGACCCTAGGCACTGGTGGGCCTAAGGCCCACCTAGGGGTGCGTCACCCCTCCCCTGCCCTGGCCGCCGCACCTCCCATCTGGGGGGGGGGCGGCCGCACCACCTAGGGTGGGAACCCTAGGGGTGGCACCCCCTCCCCTCCTCCTATATATACCTAGGGGTTTGGGGCTGTTTTGCACACCATTTCTTCTCTCCCTCGGCGCAACCCTGCTCCTCTCCTTCCTCCTCCTCCCACGGTGCTTGGCGAAGCCCTGCCGCGAGACCTCGTCTCTCCATCGACACCACGCCGTCCTGCTGCCGGAGATCTTCCCCAACCTCTCCCTCCTTATTGTTGGATCAAGGTGCGGGAGACGTCACCGGGCTGCACGTGTGTTGAACGCGGAGGTGCCATGGTTCGGCACTAGATCGGAATCACACCGCGATCTGAATCGCTGCGAGTACGACTCCATCAACCACATTCTAGCAACGCTTCCGCTTAGCGATCTTCAAAGGTATGAAGATGCACTGACCCTCTCTCGTTGCTGGTCTCTCCATAGGAAGATCTGAATATGGCATAGGAAAATTTTGAATTTATGCTACGTTGCCCAACATGATTTGGGTGCTAGTGTTTCCATGTTTCCAAAAACTTTATGTGATGTGCTAGGATTCTGTGAATTTGATGATTTCTCTTTAGATTTGCATCTAGCGGATTCTACAATTAAGAAACATACGGGAAGGATTAATGATGTTCTTATTGTTGCAAATAGGAATTATGTGCCCATATATTTCATTGGTCTTGTTATAGATTGCAATCCTACATGTCCTATTATTCTTGATAGACCTTTCCTTCAAACGATTGGTGCAATTACTGATATGAAAGAAGGAAATATTAGATTCCAATTTCCATTAAGGAAAGGCATGGAGAAATTTCCTATAACTTAAATAAATTACCTTATGAATCTATTATTAGATTACTTATGGATTGCATACCAAAGATGATAATACCTAGATCTATTGGATTATGCATAGCTAGGGGCGTTAAACAATAGCGCTTGTTGGGAGGCAACCCAATTTTATTTTTATGCTTTTATTTTTGCTTCTATTTTTTAGTGATGCACACATTATTACCTCTGTAATAATTGTGTTTTATTGTTTTAATTAGTGTTTGAGCCAAGTAAGACCTTTGGGATGGTCTACGCTGTTTGCAAGTTGATTTTGTTGAAAAACAGAAACTTTCGCTCTCGCTCCAGGAATTCTGTAAATTAACTGGAACATGATTTTGATATGAATTTTGTACAAAATATTGATTTACAAATTTCCATGATTGCCCTAATTTCTCAGAATTTTTGGAATTACAGAAGTATTCGAAGTATAGAGATTTCTAAAGACTTTTCTGTTTTTGACAGATTCTGTTTTCTTTGTGTTGTTTGCTTATTTGGATGAATCTATGGGTTGTATTGGCAGGTATGAACCATAGAGAAGTTGTAATGAAATAAATATTACACCAAAATAAATAAAGAATGATTTCACAACAGTACATAAAGTGGTGATTTATTTTTCTTATACTAACGGATCTCATGAGTTTTTTGTTGAGTTTTGTGTTGTGAAGTTTTTCAAGTTTTTGGTAAAGATTTGATGGACTATGGAATATGGAGTGGAAATAGCCTAAGCTTGGGGATTCCCAAGCCACCCCAAGACATATTCAAGGATACCAAAGATCCTAAGCTTGGGGATGCCTCGAAAGGCATTCCCTCTTTCGTCTTCAATCTATCGGTAAATTTACTTGAGGCTATATTTTTATTCACCACATGATATGTGTTTTGCTTGGAGCATCTTGTATGATATGAGTCTTTACTTTTTAGTTTGCCAAAATCATCCTTGCTACACACATCTTTTGAGAGAGACACGCTGAATCATGAATTTTGTAGAATACTTTATGTGCTTCACTTATATCTTTTGAGCTAGGCAATGTTGCTCTAGTGCTTCACTTATATCTTTTAGAGAACGACGGTGTTTTATTTTATATAAATTATTAAACTCTCGTACCTCACTTATATTATTTTTAGAGTTCTTAAACAACATGGTAATTGGTTTAGATTATGAATTTAGTCCTAATATAATGGGCATCCAAGAGGGATATAATAAAACTTTCATATTAAGTGCATTGAATATGATGAGAAGTTTGTGTTGGGGAACGTCGCATGGGATACAACAATTTTCCTACGCGCACGAAAACCTATCATGGTGATGTCCATCTACGAGAGGAGATTTGGATCTAAGTACCCTTGTAGATCGCACAGCAGGAAGCGTTAAGAAACGCGGTTGATATAGTGGAACGTCCTCACGTCCTTCGATCCGCCCCACGAACCGTCCCGCGATCCGTCCCACGATCCGCTCCGATCTAGTGCCGAACCGACAGCACCTCCGCGTTCAGCACACGTACATCTCGAAGATGATCTCGGCCTTCTTGATCTAGCAAGCAAGACGGAGAAGTATATGAGTTCTCCGGCAGCATGACAGCGCTCCGGTGGTGGTGAAGGATCTACTCCTGCAGGGCTCCGCCCGAGCTCCGCAGAAATATGATCTAGAGGTAAAACTATAGTGTCTAGATCTGAGTTGCACGTGGCAAATTTGTCTCAAATCAGCCCTAAATCACAAGTGTATATAGGAGGGAGGGGGAGGGAACTTTCCTTGAGGGCCAAGCCCCCAAGGTGCACCGACCAAGAGGAGGAGGAGGAGTCCTACTCCAATCCTAGTCCAACTAGGATTGGAAAGTGGAGTCCTTCCCTTCCTTCCCACCTTTTTTTTTCTTTCTTTGGTTTTTTCTCTATGGCGAATAGGCCTTATTGGGCTGTGGGCTGGTGCGCCACCCATAAGTCCTTTGGGCTTCCTCCGGGAGGGTTGCCCCCCTCCCGGTGAACTTTCGGAACCCATT
Organism: Hordeum vulgare subsp. vulgare; assembly: GCF_904849725.1. Taxonomy (NCBI): domain Eukaryota; kingdom Viridiplantae; phylum Streptophyta; class Magnoliopsida; order Poales; family Poaceae; genus Hordeum; species Hordeum vulgare. Next base: position 327,021,732 of record NC_058523.1, read on the forward strand.
CGTCACTCAGGGTACATTCCCGGTAATGGCCGAGAACTTTCCGGTAACCAAATGAAGTCATCCTATATATCAATCTTCGTCTACGGACCATTCCGGAAACCCTCGTGACGTCCGTGATCTCATCCGGGACTCCGAACAGCATTCGGTAACCACGCATATAACTCAACTATACTAAAATATCGCCAAACCTTAAGTGTGCAGACCCCGCGGGTTCGAGAACTATGTAGACATGCCCCGAGGTACTCCTCGGTCAATATCCAATAGAGGGACCTGGATGCCCATATTGGATCCTACATATTCTGCGAAGATCTTATCGGTTGAACCTCAGTGTCAAGGATTCTTATAATCCCGTATGTCATTCCCTTTGTCCTTCGGTATGTTACTTGCCCGAGATTCGATCGTCGGTATCCGCATACCTATTTCAATCTCATTACTGGCAAGTCTCTTTACTCATTCCGTAATACAAGATCTCGTGACTTACACTTAGTCACATTGCTTGCAAGGCTTGTGTGTGATGTTGTATTACCGAGTGGGCCCCGAGATACCTCTCCTTCTCACGGAGTGACATATCCGAGTCTTGATCCATACTAACTCAACGGACACCTTCGGAGATACCTGTAGAGCACCTTTAAAGTCACCCAGTTACGTTGTGACGTTTGATACACACAAGGCACTCCTCCGGTGCCAATGAGTTATATGATCTCATGGTCATAGGAACAAGTACTAGACACGCAGAAACTATAGCAATAAAACGACACGATCAATATGCTACGTTTATAGTTTGCGTCTAGTCCATCACATGATTTTCCTAATGATGTGATCCAGTTATCAAGCAACAACACTTTGCACATAGCCAGAAAACCTTGACTATCCTTGATGAACTGGCTAGCCAACTAGAGGCTTGCTAGGGACATTGTTGTGTCTATGTATCCACACATGTATATATGTTTTCATTCAATACAATTATAGCATGGATAATAAACGATTGTATTTAAACGGGAAATATAATAATAACTATTTATCATTGCCTCTAGGGCATATTTCCAACAGTTTGATTCCTTGCATATAGTTTTGAGATATCAAGATGGTAATATGAAAGTCATGTTAGTAAGTAATTATGAATTGGAAGAAATACTTGTGTTAAAGCATGTGATTCCCGTAGCACGCATGTATGGTGAACCATTATGTGATGAATTCGGAGCATGAATTGTTTAATGATTGTCAACCTTTGTGTGGAGGTCGGGATTGCGTGATGGTTAACTCCTACCAACCCTTCCCCTAGGAGCATGCATCTAATACTTTGCTTCGAGAACTAATAGGCTTTTGCAATAAGTATGTGAGTTCTTTATGACTAATGTTGAGTTCATGGATTATACGCACTCTCACCCTTCCACCTTTGCTAGCCTCTCTAGTACCGCGCAACTTTCGCCGATACATTAACCACACTTTCCTCAAAATAGCCACCCTATACTTTCCTCAAAACAACGACCTATTCTTCATATTATGGCATTTTCATAGCCATTCTGAGATATATTTCCATGCAACACCACCATCCCGTTGTTTTATGGCACACACCATCACTTCCGTATTGCTTATAGAGTCATATTTTGCTCTAGATATCGAGTTGTAATCATTGAGTTGTAAGTAAAATAAAAGTGTGATGATTTGCATTATTAGAGCATTGTCCCGTGTGAGAAAAGGATGATGGAAGCTATGATTCCCTCATTGGGATGAGTCTCCGGACTTCACGAAAAATAAAAGTGGCTGGTGAAGCCCATAAAAAAAAAGGCCAAAGATGCCCACCAAAAGAGAGAAAAATGAGAGAAAGAGAGAAGGGACAATGCTACTGTATTTTTCCACACTTATGCTTCAAAGTAGCACCATGTTCTTCATAGAGAGTCTCCTATTTTGTTGCTTTCATATAACTAGTGGAATTTCATCTTTTTCACAACCACTTAGTTTTATTTTTGAGCTTTCATACACTTATAGCTCTAGTGCATGTGTTGCATGGCAATCCCTACTCACTCACATTGATATATATTGATGGGTATCTCCATAGCCCGTCGATACGCCTAGTTGATGTGAGGCTATCTTCTCCTCTTTGCAACCTCCACCATATTCTATTTTCACCTATAGTGATATATCCATGGCTCACGCTCATGTATTGCGTGAGAGTTGAAAAGGTTTGAGGACATAAAAAGTGTGAAACAATTGCTTGAATTTCATCGAGGTTGTGCATAATTTAGATACTTTTTGTCGGGAAGATGGAGCATAGCCATATTTTGTAGGGATAACTTTCTAAGACCATGTTATTTCGAAAGGATATAATTGCCTTGTTAGTATGCTTGAAGTATTATTGTTTTTATGTCAATATTAGACTTCTGTTTTGAATCTTATGGATCTGAATATTCATGCCACAATAAAGAACATTACATGGATAAATATGTTAGGTAGAATTCCACATCAAAAAATATGTTTTTATCATTTACCTACTCGAGGACGAGCAGGAATTAAGATTCGGGATTCTTGATACGTATCCAACGTATCTATAATTTTTGATTGTTCCATGCTATTATATTATCTGTTTTGGATGTTTTATATGCATTAATATACTATTTTATATTATTTTGGGACTAACCTATTAATCTAGAGCCTAGTATGAGTTTATTTTTTTTCCATGTTTTCGAGTATTGCACATAAGGAATATTAAACAGAGTCCAATCGGAATAAAATCTTCGGAATGATTTTTGTTGGACCAGAAGAAACCTGCCACACTTGGAGAAGGGGGCAGGAGACCTATCGAGAGAAGAAAATCCTACAGGGCACGCCCTAGTGGGGGGCGCCCCCTAGCTTGTGGCCCCCCTGCAAGTCTCCTAACCCTAATCTTCATCCTATAAATTCCCAAATATTCCCCCATTCCAAAAAGAGACCACGAAATACTTTTCCACTGCTGAGAGCTTCTGTTCCCGTGAGATCCAATCTAGGAGCCTTTTTCGGTAATCTGCCGGAGAGGGAATTGATCACGGTAGTCTCGAAGGTTTCTTCTGGTCCAAGAAAAATCATTCCGGAGATTTTATTCCGTTTGGACTCCGTTTAATATTCCTTATTTGCAATACTCAAAAATATGAAAAAAAAACTGAAACTTGCTCTAGGCTCTAGATTAATACGTTAGTCCTAAAAATAATACAAAATAGCACCCTAATGCATATAAAACATCGAAAACAGATAATGTAATAGCATGGAACAATAAAAAATTATAGATACGTTGGAGACGTATCAACAACCATTGTCCTCGTCAAACTCCCACTTCAGTTGTGTAGCATCAAAAGCATCTGTATCTGTTGCACCTATATGTGTGGGATGGTTGTCGTAATGTTTGAGCCATGAGGACTCAGCAATCCCATGACCATGATATCGAGTCTAACTAAGTTATTGGGTAAGGATGGGGTATGTGTTTGAGTTTGCAGCAGCACTAAGTATTTATGGTGGCTAACTTACGTTAACATGAAGTAAGTTGAGTGGTCAACGTTTGACGGTCGTGAACTAAGAATAATCACTAAGTGATCCTGAACACCTACTTACGTCAGTCCTGACCCCACCGTGTTCTCGATCAGAGAAGGAGCTTTGAAGGGGACAGTCACGGTTACGCACACAGTTATCAGATTTTAATTAAGTTATTTCCAGTTATCTAGAACCAGATGTTAAACAAAGTTTCCATGTTTGCCACATAATGCGGGCACGACTTTCCAAAAAGATTTAACCCTGTTGGGGTGCTCCAACTCATCCATCACAAATTACCACAAGCTGCATAGAAAGCCTCGATCACGAAACTCATGACCTCCTCGGATTCCTTAGTGGAAAACCTCAACTCTGAGAAAACCCAAATTCTCACCAGAATCCCGATGCACAAGATATTTTGTAAAAGGTACAACTAATCCAACAAGGCCGCCCCACGTGTTGACGAACCCGATAAGAGCCGCGTATCTCGTTCTCGGGACACGTCGGATGGGTCACACTACGAGTCAAACCAAACCTCAACTTGCCCCATGGTTGCCCCATAGTGTGCCCGTTTTGGACAAACACACATGAGGAGCACTGGCCCGGGTTGTTGATTAATTATCCTCGGGGTAGCTATTCCATATGCATTTTAATTACTAAGTTATTAGCAAATGTAGTACCAATGTTGATCTTTGCCGGAAAAGCCTTACGCTAAAACGAATTATCGAGGGGGCCCATAACGACCCCGAGCATGTTAGGAGCGCTCAATTATGGAATAAAACACCGGTAGCCAAAAGTAAGGCAGCAAAAGCGGAACAAATCACCTAGCAAAAGGACAGGCCTTCTGCCTTTTACAAAGTATATAGGTCATTACTTGAATAGCATTAAATAAGATGATAATCAAATTGCCCATGTTATCACATGGATCAACTTGCACCTACAACTAGCAACACTATACAATGGTTGAGCAAGCACTAACTTAGCCAATCAATGTTTACTCGGAGGTGAAGGGTTAGATGTATTCATGGCAATGTTTCGAGGCTTAATTTTCAGGTGGTTGGCAGCAGTAAGTAACGATGGAAACGATTCATCTAGGCATAACAAAGTAAGAAACATTGTCACGTCATAATCATCTTGCCTGTTGGATCTTTAGACTAGAACTGCTCTTGCTCTTCCTCAACATACTCAATGGAATCCCTGAACTCGTACTCAGCACCCGATGCTACCCAAAATAAATAAGCAGCCAATAAACACCAGAAAGTATAATGCTACAAACACTATTATGCATGTGTGTGGCATGAAAGGAAAACATGGCATTGCTACACTAGTCATCTCTGCATGCATTTCTTAAGTTATTAGAATTATGGACAGAACCTCAAGTTAACTTATCTATACGTGCATGAACATGGCATATATGGATGCATCATGAGAAATTGCTGCAAAAACATATAAAGAACATCGTGAACCGAGTTACGGAACTCTCGGAAACTACAAAACAAGATACGCAAGGCAATGGAGACAAAATAGCAATATACCACAGGCTATGGGCATTCACTTAGCATTCCAAGGTTTCCACTGGACTAAGCATAAAATTCCAGGTGGAATAGACCTAATAATCATGCAATTCCATGAATCACAAGTCACAAAAAGTTCAAAACAAAATAACTAACAATCTGCCCACTAACAACATCATACCACTTTGTTCAAAAGAGATCTAGTTGGTACATCCGTCCAACCAATTTAACGAAGGCATGAAATTGAAGCTATCAAACACTACAACAACACCTAACCAATAGCTAAATCACTAGATGCAAGAATCAGTGGCTACCTAGCTCTAAACATGACAACAATATAACAGTTGAGGACTTAGTGAAAATCACAAATACTATGCTACAGCACACCTCATGGCATGAAATTTAACACGGCGATATAAGACAACATATACTTCAAAACACTAGCACTAAGCTTGGGCTAAATCCCCACAGATTACTTGATAGCACCAATCTAACATGGCAAGAAATTAACTATGGAATCTAGGACTTAGTGAAAAACACACGTGTAACTAGTAGCAACTTATATCAGCATAGGAACTTTGACAGTGAACAAAACTATGATGAAAGACCCTATTGACAATGTTATGGCACCAAATTGTAGGGGATAACAAACACTACAAATCATGTCACTTGAGCAAACTCAAAGGATCAACATATCCATGGGGACCGTCATCACAACAAGGGAAGAAAATAATAGTCTCCAACACTTCGAAAAATTCTAGCATGTGAATCTGCAATAATTTCTTAGCTACTAAACAACAAGAAATCCACTCATTTACAAGATTACATGGCAACCAAAATTACATGAGCCTACTACCCACTAAAAACTAGCACTTTCATGTTGACACATTCACCAAAGCATGCCTAGAATAAATAGTACAAAATGCACAAAATGCCACATCATCACAAAATAGCACTTTCACAAACTTGCTCAAACGTGAAATCTAACACCACCAATGGATTCACTGGGATTTTCTACCCCAAATCCATATATTATACGCATATGTTCCAATGGGGAAAACTACCACAAAACTGAAAAGAAAAATCACGTACAAACCAACTACACTTATATGTAACATTAGGCCCTATCTGGCATCTGCCAAATATGGCAATTTCCCTATTTGGACATATTCCATATCTGGAATAACATCACACAGAAAGTGAAACACACAACAAAAAAATAACATCAATGGGGGGCCTCTTGGAAGTGACACCATGGCCCTCCAAGTATCATAGGTGGGCCCTCTGGCCCAGTCTCATAGGCATAGTGAGTAACACAAAAATGGGGGTTTAAATCAGCCGCGGGGTGGGATCGAACCCGGGGCTGCGGGGTGGTGTAGTGGTTCGGATGCCACTGGGATACCGCTCGGTATCTGATCGAAAGGGGGCTACATGCTAGTTAACATAACAGGGCCGACCTTGCTCTATTTCCAACAGAGCACGGCGGCGAAGGCGACACTGTGGTGAGGTGGCGCAATGAGGGGCGCTGGGCTATGCAGCTGTGGCTACTGCGCGCCGCATCTACGTCGGCATGACGGCAACGCCAACACGGCACATGACGGCTATGGGGAACAAGGAAAGGGGCGGCTGACGCGGCTCACCGAGAGGGGCGCATGGACGAGCTCAAAGCAGGATGACGCTGGCGCTGCCGGGAAAGATCGTCGGTGGAGCCTCGGGGTGGGAAGGAGACGCCAGGAGGTTGACGCGAAGGTGATCCTTCCCTCCTAGCGGCGGGAATGGACTCGCGGAGATACCGGAAGCCTCCGAGTCGCCATGGTCAAAGCAGATGGTGATCGGCAGCGATGTCAGCCTCCGCACCTGGCCTGAACATGCACTCCCTCTCTCTAAATCTAGCAGAAGACAGAGGATATGAGAAGAGGGGGCGACAGCAAGGGGGAAGAATGGGAACCCTAGCATAGCGGCACGGACGCCCATGCCTTTATACGCAGGCGCGGCGTCGAGGTGGCTGCCACGGCGCGATGGACCCCGGGCTCGCTCTCTGTTGCTGAGAGGAGGAGGTGCAAAGGAGGAGGAAGAAAATGTAAGGGGCGCGCTGGCAAGTGGATCCTGCAGCAGTGCAAGCTGGCGAGGGCGCGACACTACGCACTCGGCTGCTGTGGTGCGGCTGTGCTGGGCCGCTGAGGAGGAGAAAGGCCAAGGGAAAGGCGAGCCCCTCTCTCACATTTTAAAACAAAGCTTTTCTTTTGGTTTTAAACAGCAGTAGGAAAAAGAATACCAGTCATTTGAAAGAGGGAAAGGAAAAAGAAAATTACTTTTGGACTCCCAATAATGGACTCCCAAAAATGGTCCCGGGGGTCCACCGAGAGGTGCCACCAGCCCCAAGAGGTAGCATGGGCCAAAAGGAGGAGGGCAACCAGCCCAAAGTGGGCTGGTGCGCCTCCCACAAAGGGGCCCAAGGCGCAGGAGGTGGAGAGGGGGGGGACCCTAGGCGCTGGTGGGCCTAAGGCCCACCTAGGGGTGCGTCACCCCTCCCCTGCCCTGGCCGCCGCACCTCCCATCTGGGGGGGCGGCCGCACCACCTAGGGTGGGAACCCTAGGGGTGGCACCCCCTCCCCTCCTCCTATATATACCTAGGGGTTTGGGGCTGTTTTGCACACCATTTCTTCTCTCCCTCGACGCAACCCTGCTCCTCTCCTTCCTCCTCCTCCCACGGTGCTTGGCGAAGCCCTGCCGCGAGACCTCGTCTCTCCATCGACACCACGCCGTCCTGCTGCCAGAGATCTTCCCCAACCTCTCCCTCCTTATTGTTGGATCAAGGTGCGGGAGACGTCACCGGTCTGCACGTGTGTTGAACGCGGAGGTGCCATGGTTCGGCACTAGATCGGAATCACACCGCGATCTGAATCGCTGCGAGTACGACTCCATCAACCACATTCTAGCAACGCTTCCGCTTAGCGATCTTCAAAGGTATGAAGATGCACTGACCCTCTCTCGTTGCTGGTCTCTCCATAGGAAGATCTGAATATGGCGTAGGAAAATTTTGAATTTATGCTACGTTGCCCAACATGATATGGGTGCTAGTGTTTCCATGTTTCCAAAAACTTTATGTGATGTGCTAGGATTCTGTGAATTTGATGATTTCTCTTTAGATTTGCATCTAGCGGATTCTACAATTAAGAAACATACGGGAAGGATTAATGATGTTCTTATTGTTGCAAATAGGAATTATGTGCCCATATATTTCATTGGTCTTGTTATAGATTGCAATCCTACATGTCCTATTATTCTTGATAGACCTTTCCTTCAAACGATTGGTGCAATTACTGATATGAAAGAAGGAAATATTAGATTCCAATTTCCATTAAGGAAAGGCATGGAGAAATTTCCTATAACTTAAATAAATTACCTTATGAATCTATTATTAGAGTTACTTATGGATTGCATACCAAAGATGATAATACCTAGATCTATTGGATTATGCATAGCTAGGGGCGTTAAACAATAGCGCTTGTTGGGAGGCAACCCAATTTTATTTTTATGCTTTTATTTTTGCTTCTATTTTTTAGTGATGCACACATTATTACCTCTGTAATAATTGTGTTTTATTGTTTTAATTAGTGTTTGAGCCAAGTAAGACCTTTGGGATGGTCTACGCTGTTTGCAAGTTGATTTTGTTGAAAAACAGAAACTTTCGCTCTCGCTCCAGGAATTCTGTAAATTAACTGGAACATGATTTTGATATGAATTTTGTACAAAATATTGATTTACAAATTTCCATGATTGCCCTAATTTCTCAGAATTTTTGGAATTACAGAAGTATTCGAAGTATAGAGATTTCTAAAGACTTTTCTGTTTTTGACAGATTCTGTTTTCTTTGTGTTGTTTGCTTATTTGGATGAATCTATGGGTTGTATTGGCAGGTATGAACCATAGAGAAGTTGTAATGAAATAAATATTACACCAAAATAAATAAAGAATGATTTCACAACAGTACATAAAGTGGTGATTTATTTTTCTTATACTAACGGATCTCATGAGTTTTTTGTTGAGTTTTGTGTTGTGAAGTTTTTCAAGTTTTTGGTAAAGATTTGATGGACTATGGAATATGGAGTGGAAATAGCCTAAGCTTGGGGATTCCCAAGCCACCCCAAGACATATTCAAGGATACCAAAGATCCTAAGCTTGGGGATGCCTCGAAAGGCATTCCCTCTTTCGTCTTCAATCTATCGGTAAATTTACTTGAGGCTATATTTTTATTCACCACATGATATGTGTTTTGCTTGGAGCATCTTGTATGATATGAGGCTTTAGTTTTTAGTTTGCCAAAATCATCCTTGCTACACACATCTTTTGAGAGAGACACGTTGAATCATGAATTTTGTAGAATACTTTATGTGCTTCACTTATATCTTTTGAGCTAGGCAATGTTGCTCTAGTGCTTCACTTATATCTTTTAGAGAACGACGGTGTTTTATTTTATATAAATTATTAAACTCTCGTACCTCACTTATATTATTTTTAGAGTTCTTAAACAACATGGTAATTGGTTTAGATTATGAATTTAGTCCTAATATAATGGGCATCCAAGAGGGATATAATAAAACTTTCATATTAAGTGCATTGAATATGATGAGAAGTTTGTGTTGGGGAACGTCGCATGGGAAACAACAATTTTCCTACGCGCACGAAAACCTATCATGGTGATGTCCATCTACGAGAGGAGATTTGGATCTAAGTACCCTTGTAGATCGCACAGCAGGAAGCGTTAAGAAACGCGGTTGATATAGTGGAACGTCCTCACGTCCCTCGATCCGCCCCACGAACCGTCCCGCGATCCGTCCCACGATCCGCTCCGATCTAGTGCCGAACCGACAGCACCTCCGCGTTCAGCACACGTACATCTCGAAGATGATCTCGGCCTTCTTGATCTAGCAAGCAAGACGGAGAAGTATATGAGTTCTCCGGCAGCATGACAGCGCTCCGGTGGTGGTGAAGGATCTACTCCTGCAGGGCTCCGCCCGAGCTCCGCAGAAATATGATCTAGAGGTAAAACTATAGTGTCTAGATCTGAGTTGCACGTGGCAAATTTGTCTCAAATCAGCCCTAAATCACAAGTGTATATAGGAGGGAGGGGGAGGGAACTTTCCTTGAGGGCCAAGCCCCCAAGGTGCGCCGACCAAGAGGAGGAGGAGGAGTCCTACTCCAATCCTAGTCCAACTAGGATTGGAAAGTGGAGTCCTTCCCTTCCTTCCCACCTTTTTTTCTTTCTTTCTTTGGTTTTTTCTCTATGGCGCATAGGCCTTATTGGGCTGTGGGCTGGTGCGCCACCCATAAGTCCTTTGGGCTTCCTCCGGGAGGGTTGCCCCCCTCCCGGTGAACTTTCGGAACCCATTCGTCACTCAGGGTACATTCCCGGTAATGGCCGAGAACTTTCCGGTAACCAAATGAAGTCATCCTATATATCAATCTTCGTCTACGGACCATTCCGGAAACCCTCGTGACGTCCGTGATCTCATCCGGGACTCCGAACAGCATTCGGTAACCACGCATATAACTCAACTATACTAAAATATCGCCAAACCTTAAGTGTGCAGACCCCGCGGGTTCGAGAACTATGTAGACATGCCCCGAGGTACTCCTCGGTCAATATCCAATAGAGGGACCTGGATGCCCATATTGGATCCTACATATTCTGCGAAGATCTTATCGGTTGAACCTCAGTGTCAAGGATTCTTATAATCCCGTATGTCATTCCCTTTGTCCTTCGGTATGTTACTTGCCCGAGATTCGATCGTCGGTATCCGCATACCTATTTCAATCTCATTACTGGCAAGTCTCTTTACTCATTCCGTAATACAAGATCTCGTGACTTACACTTAGTCACATTGCTTGCAAGGCTTGTGTGTGATGTTGTATTACCGAGTGGGCCCCGAGATACCTCTCCTTCTCACGGAGTGACATATCCCAGTCTTGATCCATACTAACTCAACGGACACCTTCGGAGATACCTGTAGAGCACCTTTAAAGTCACCCAGTTACGTTGTGACGTTTGATACACACAAGGCACTCCTCCGGTGCCAATGAGTTATATGATCTCATGGTCATAGGAACAAGTACTAGACACGCAGAAACTATAGCAATAAAACGACACGATCAATATGCTACGTTTATAGTTTGCGTCTAGTCCATCACATGATTTTCTTAATGATGTGATCCAGTTATCAAGCAACAACACTTTGCACATAGCCAGAAAACCTTGACTATCCTTGATGAACTGGCTAGCCAACTAGAGGCTTGCTAGGGACATTGTTGTGTCTATGTATCCACACATGTATATATGTTTTCATTCAATACAATTATAGCATGGATAATAAACGATTGTATTTAAACGGGAAATATAATAATAACTATTTATCATTGCCTCTAGGGCATATTTCCAACAGTTTGATTCCTTGCATATAGTTTTGAGATATCAAGATGGTAATATGAAAGTCATGTTAGTAAGTAATTATGAATTGGAAGAAATACTTGTGTTAAAGCATGTGATTCCCGTAGCACGCATGTATGGTGAACCATTATGTGATGAATTCGGAGCATGAATTGTTTAATGATTGTCAACCTTTGTGTGGAGGTCGGGATTGCGTGATGGTTAACTCCTACCAACCCTTCCCCTAGGAGCATGCATCTAATACTTTGCTTCGAGAACTAATAGGCTTTTGCAATAAGTATGTGAGTTCTTTATGACTAATGTTGAGTTCATGGATTATACGCACTCTCACCCTTCCACCTTTGCTAGCCTCTCTAGTACCGCGCAACTTTCGCCGATACATTAACCACACTTTCCTCAAAATAGCCACCCTATACTTTCCTCAAAACAACGACCTATTCTTCATATTATGGCATTTTCATAGCCATTCTGAGATATATTTCCATGCAACACCACCATCCCGTTGTTTTATGGCACACACCATCACTTCCGTATTGCTTATAGAGTCATATTTTGCTCTAGATATCGAGTTGTAATCATTGAGTTGTAAGTAAAATAAAAGTGTGATGATTTGAATTATTAGAGCATTGTCCCGTGTGAGAAAAGGATGATGGAAGCTATGATTCCCTCATTGGGATGAGTCTCCGGACTTCACGAAAAATAAAAGTGGCTGGTGAAGCCCATAAAAAAAAAGGCCAAAGATGCCCACCAAAAGAGAGAAAAATGAGAGAAAGAGAGAAGGGACAATGCTACTGTATTTTTCCACACTTATGCTTCAAAGTAGCACCATGTTCTTCATAGAGAGTCTCCTATTTTGTTGCTTTCATATAACTAGTGGAATTTCATCTTTTTCACAACCACTTAGTTTTATTTTTGAGCTTTCATACACTTATAGCTCTAGTGCATGTGTTGCATGGCAATCCCTACTCACTCACATTGATATATATTGATGGGTATCTCCATAGCCCGTCGATACGCCTAGTTGATGTGAGGCTATCTTCTCCTCTTTGCAACCTCCACCATATTCTATTTTCACCTATAGTGATATATCCATGGCTCACGCTCATGTATTGCGTGAGAGTTGAAAAGGTTTGAGGACATAAAAAGTGTGAAACAATTGCTTGAATTTCATCGAGGTTGTGCATAATTTAGATACTTTTTGTCGGGAAGATGGAGCATAGCCATATTTTGTAGGGATAACTTTCTAAGACCATGTTATTTCGAAAGGATATAATTGCCTTGTTAGTATGCTTGAAGTATTATTGTTTTTATGTCAATATTAGACTTCTGTTTTGAATCTTATGGATCTGAATATTCATGCCACAATAAAGAACATTACATGGATAAATATGTTAGGTAGCATTCCACATCAAAAAATATGTTTTTATCATTTACCTACTCGAGGACGAGCAGGAATTAAGATTCGGGATTCTTGATACGTATCCAACGTATCTATAATTTTTGATTGTTCCATGCTATTATATTATCTGTTTTGGATGTTTTATATGCATTAATATACTATTTTATATTATTTTGGGACTAACCTATTAATCTAGAGCCTAGTATGAGTTTATTTTTTTTCCATGTTTTCGAGTATTGCACATAAGGAATATTAAACAGAGTCCAATCGGAATAAAATCTTCGGAATGATTTTTGTTGGACCAGAAGAAACCTGCCACACTTGGAGAAGGGGGCAGGAGACCTATCGAGAGAAGAAAATCCTACAGGGCACGCCCTAGTGGGGGGCGCCCCCTAGCTTGTGGCCCCCCTGCAAGTCTCCTAACCCTAATCTTCATCCTATAAATTCCCAAATATTCCCCCATTCCAAAAAGAGACCACGAAATACTTTTCCACTGCTGAGAGCTTCTGTTCCCGTGAGATCCAATCTAGGAGCCTTTTTCGGTAATCTGCCGGAGAGGGAATTGATCACGGTAGTCTCGAAGGTTTCTTCTGGTCCAAGAAAAATCATTCCGGAGATTTTATTCCGTTTGGACTCCGTTTAATATTCCTTATTTGCAATACTCAAAAATATGAAAAAAAAACTGAAACTTGCTCTAGGCTCTAGATTAATACGTTAGTCCTAAAAATAATACAAAATAGCACCCTAATGCATATAAAACATCGAAAACAGATAATGTAATAGCATGGAACAATAAAAAATTATAGATACGTTGGAGACGTATCAACAACCATTGTCCTCGTCAAACTCCCACTTCAGTTGTGTAGCATCAAAAGCATCTGTATCTGTTGCACCTATATGTGTGGGATGGTTGTCGTAATGTTTGAGCCATGAGGACTCAGCAATCCCATGACCATGATATCGAGTCTAACTAAGTTATTGGGTAAGGATGGGGTATGTGTTTGAGTTTGCAGCAGCACTAAGTATTTATGGTGGCTAACTTACGTTAACATGAAGTAAGTTGAGTGGTCAACGTTTGACGGTCGTGAACTAAGAATAATCACTAAGTGATCCTGAACACCTACTTACGTCAGTCCTGACCCCACCGTGTTCTCGATCAGAGAAGGAGCTTTGAAGGGGACAGTCACGGTTACGCACACAGTTATCAGATTTTAATTAAGTTATTTCCAGTTATCTAGAACCAGATGTTAAACAAAGTTTCCATGTTTGCCACATAATGCGGGCACGACTTTCCAAAAAGATTTAACCCTGTTGGGGTGCTCCAACTCATCCATCACAAATTACCACAAGCTGCATAGAAAGCCTCGATCACGAAACTCATGACCTCCTCGGATTCCTTAGTGGAAAACCTCAACTCTGAGAAAACCCAAATTCTCACCAGAATCCCGATGCACAAGATATTTTGTAAAAGGTACAACTAATCCAACAAGGCCGCCCCACGTGTTGACGAACCCGATAAGAGCCGCGTATCTCGTTCTCGGGACACGTCGGATGGGTCACACTACGAGTCAAACCAAACCTCAACTTGCCCCATGGTTGCCCCATAGTGTGCCCGTTTTGGACAAACACACATGAGGAGCACTGGCCCGGGTTGTTGATTAATTATCCTCGGGGTAGCTATTCCATATGCATTTTAATTACTAAGTTATTAGCAAATGTAGTACCAATGTTGATCTTTGCCGGAAAAGCCTTACGCTAAAACGAATTATCGAGGGGGCCCATAACGACCCCGAGCATGTTAGGAGCGCTCAATTATGGAATAAAACACCGGTAGCCAAAAGTAAGGCAGCAAAAGCGGAACAAATCACCTAGAAAAAGGACAGGCCTTCTGCCTTTTACAAAGTATATAGGTCATTACTTGAATAGCATTAAATAAGATGATAATCAAATTGCCCATGTTATCACATGGATCAACTTGCACCTACAACTAGCAACACTATACAATGGTTGAGCAAGCACTAACTTAGCCAATCAATGTTTACTCAGAGGTGAAGGGTTAGATGTATTCATGGCAATGTTTCGAGGCTTAATTTTCAGGTGGTTGGCAGCAGTAAGTAACGATGGAAACGATTCATCTAGGCATAACAAAGTAAGAAACATTGTCACGTCATAATCATCTTGCCTGTTGGATCTTTAGACTAGAACTGCTCTTGCTCTTCCTCAACATACTCAATGGAATCCCTGAACTCGTTCTCAGCACCCGATGCTACCCAAAATAAATAAGCAGCCAATAAACACCAGAAAGTATAATGCTACAAACACTATTATGCATGTGTGTGGCATGAAAGGAAAACATGGCATTGCTACACTAGTCATCTCTGCATGCATTTCTGAAGTTATTAGAATTCTGGACAGAACCTCAAGTTAACTTATCTATACGTGCATGAACATGGCATATATTGATGCATCACGAGAAATCGGTGCAAAAACATATAAAGAACATCGCGAACCGAGTTACGAAACTCTCGGAAACTACAAAACAAGATACGCAAGGCAATGGAGACAAAATAGCAATATACCACAGGCTATGGGCCAATGGGGAGAACTACCACAAAACTGAAAAGAAAAATCACGTACAAACCAACTACACTTATATGTAACATTAGGCCCTATCTGGCATCTGCCAAATATGGCAATGTCCCTATTTGGACATATTCCATATCTGGAATAACATCACACAGAAAGTGAAACACACAACAAAAAAATAACATCAATGGGGGGCCTCTTGGAAGTGACACCATGGCCCTCCAAGTATCATAGGTGGGCCCTCTGGCCCAGTCTCATAGGCATAGTGAGTAACACAAAAATGGGGGTTTAAATCAGCCGCGGGGTGGGATCGAACCCGGGGCTGCGGGGTGGTGTAGTGGTTCGGATGCCACTGGGCTACCGCTCGGCATCTGATCGAAAGGGGGCTACATGCTAGTTAACATAACAGGGCCGACCTTGCTCTATTTCCAACAGAGCACGGCGGCGAAGGCGACACTGTGGTGAGGTGGCGCAATGAGGTGCGCGGGGCTATGCAGCTGTGGCTACTGCGCGCCGCATCTACGTCGGCGCGACGGCAACGCCAACACGGCACATGACAGCTATGGGGAACAAGGAAAGGGGCGGCTGACGCGGCTCACCGAGAGGGGCGCATGGACGAGCTCAAAGCAGGATGACGCTGGCGCTGCCGGGAAAGATCGTCGGTGGAGCCTCGGGGTGGGAAGGAGACGCCGGGAGGTTGACGCGAAGGAGATCCTTCCCTCCTAGCGGCGGGAATGGACTGGCGGAGATACTGGGAGCCTCCGAGTCGCCATGGTCAAAGCAGATGGTGATCAGCAGCGATGTCAGCCTCCGCACCTGGCCTGAACATGCACTCCCTCTCTCTAAATCTAGCAGAAGACAGAGGATATGAGAAGAGGGGGCGACAGCAAGGGGGAAGAATGGGAACCCTAGCATAGCGGCACGGACGCCCATGCCTTTATACGCAGGCGCGGCATCGAGGTGGCTGCCACGGCGCGATGGACCCCGGGCTCGCTCTCTGTTGCTGAGAGGAGGAGGTGCAAAGGAGGAGGAAGAAAATGTAAGGGGCGCGCTGGCAAGTGGATCCTGCAGCAGTGCAAGCTGGCGAGGGCGCGGCGCTACGCACTCGGCTGCTGTGGTGCGGCTGTGCTGGGCCGCTGAGGAGGAGAAAGGCCGAGGGAAAGGCGAGCCCCTCTCTCACATTTTAAAACAAAGCTTTTCTTTTGGTTTTAAACAGCAGTTGGAAAAAGAATACCAGTCATTTGAAAGAGGGAAAGGAAAAAGAAAATTACTTTTGGACTCCCAAAAATGCACTATTTTTTATAAAAATAGTTTTAGTATTTTAGAGCAAACAAAAATAAACACAATAAGTAACATGGGGCTGTGTTTGCCAAGTTTCACGAGGAAAAAAATTGTTTCACCACAGAACAAAACTCACAACAAATCTAACCAGAATATTTGGAAGTGGGGCAACATTTTTAATTGACCCGAACTACAACTTTGATCACAACTTTCTAAAACAAAAGAAAAAGAGGGTTTTCCCTATTTGAATGAGCCAAGGTTTTGCAATGTAGAAACCACACAAGATCATTTGCCATACTCACATCACAATCACCACAAATGAAAACATTGAAGCACACAAAAAATGATGCCATGATGCCATGATGCAACAAAGGATGACATGAACCAAACTTATATTATTCAAACCATGACAAAGTTGGAAGGTGTCCACAATTGGAAAGGTTACATAAATGGCAAGGGGGTGCACTTGGGCTGTTACAACTCTCCCACGCTACAAGAGGATCTCGACCGAAGATCTAGGACTGAAAGAATCCAAGGTACTCGAAACGGAGAAGGTTCTTGCGTTCCCAAGTGGCTTCTTTGTCGGAATGATGTGACCATTGAACTTTACGGAACTTGATAGTCTTGTTGCCGGTCTTGCGCTCAGTTTCTTCAAGAATTGCAACTGGATCCTCATGGTAGGAGAGGTCTGGCTCGAGATCAATATCTTCGAGGTCAACTATGCGCTAGGGGGTCGTGAAACACCTCCGGATCCGAGACACGTGAAACACATCATGGACATTGGAGAAATTGGATGGAAACTTTAATGGATAAGTAAGGTCACATCTCTTGCCAGCAATCTTGAAAGGACCAACAAAGCGAGGAACAATCTTTCCTTCGATGCCAAAGCGTTGAGTGCCCTTCATAGGAAA
Organism: Hordeum vulgare subsp. vulgare; assembly: GCF_904849725.1. Classification (NCBI taxonomy): domain Eukaryota; kingdom Viridiplantae; phylum Streptophyta; class Magnoliopsida; order Poales; family Poaceae; genus Hordeum; species Hordeum vulgare. Next base: position 327,039,369 of record NC_058523.1, read on the forward strand.
CACTTTGAGATACACAAAATCATCGATCTAAAAAGTCAGGTCATGATGCTTTCTATCTTAGTAGCTCTTCTGACGGGACCGGGCTGCTTTGAGATTATCCCGAATGACACGACACATTTCTTCTGCTTCAGCGATCATGTCATTCCAAAGAATCTGACTCTCGCCAGTATCAGACCAATTGAGCAGGGTACGGCACTTCGTGCCATATAGAATCTCGAATGGGGCCTTGCCTAAGCTTGCTTGAAAGTTGTTGTTGTATGAGAACTCAGGAAACGGAAGACAGTCTTCCCACTTAAAGCCAAAAGAAATCACACAAGCTCTGAGCATACTTCAAGGATTTGATTGACTCTCTCCACCTGACCACTAGTCTGAGGATGGAAGGCAGTACTGAAACGGACCTTTGTGCCCATCGTAGTCTGAAAGGATACCCAGAACTTGAAGTAAAGATGCTTCCACGATATGAAGAAATGAGCATTTGAACACCGTGTGTTGGGGATATTACCTGCGGTATAACCCGCTCTATTGGGCCGGGTCAGGGAAAATGGCGACTCTACATTAACGATCAAGATAAGCCTTGGCCCAAGGTCTGAGATGCGCCAGGAGGCCTTGACGAAGGGCTGCTAGGGCCCGTGAGCTAAATGGCGGTTCAATATTGAGAGAGGAGATAAGTCGCCAAGGAGGTTTCCTAACTTGGGAGACACGGCGAGTTAGAGATATGGAAAGCCACGATTTTTAATGTGGTTAGGACTTTGTAAACCCTAGGGCCTCGACCTGTATATAAAGGTGAGTCTCTAGGGCAGATAGGTTAAGTTAGAATCCATCGAGAGCTAGGTCAGGCGAGTTACGCCCTCCTTGTAATCGAATCCACCATCAATATACACAACGCAAGACGTAGGCTTTTACCTCCACAGGAGGGCCCAAACCTGGGTAAACTTGAGGCTCGCTTCCGCTCACCCTCTTTGAGTCGCCACCAAGGTGCGATGGCTCCATCACTAAGTCCTTTCACGAGGACATCTGCCGTGACAAAACCACGACACCGTGCGAAGAAACTATCCTTGAAATGTACAACTCTGCCAACTGAGATGCCGAGATTGATTCTTTGACCGGAAGGAAATGAGCAATTTTAGTCAACTTGTCGATGACCAAAAAGATGGCATCGTTGCCCCTCTTGTACTTAGGAAAGCCAGTGACAAAATCCATCTATACATGATCGAATTTCCACTCGGGTATAGGCAAAGGATGAAGGAGACTTGCTGGACATTGATGTTCCGCCTTCACTCTACGACACACATCACACTCGTTCACGAACTGAGCAATTTCACGTTTCATGTGAGTCCACCAGAAGGTTTGCTTTAGATCTTGATACATCTTAGATCTTCCTAGATGTATTTAAAGGAGGGAAATATGGGCTTCATCCATGATAACTTTCCTGAGCTTCCCTTTTGGGACGACAAGGCAGTCCTCGAAGAAAAAGGTATCTCTGTCATCAACACGGAATCACTTATACTTTGGAATGCTCTCTGCCAAGCCTATCTTCACTTTCTTCACCATATCATGAAGAAGTTGAGCTTGGCGGACTTGGTCTTCCAAGGTAGGAGAAATCTGGAGATTAGCAAGAAATCCCCGAGGCCCTACTTGAATGTTGAGCTTCCTGAAAGATTGACAAAGATCAGGCTGGATTGGCTTGAGAATGAGACTCTTGTAGTAAGCCTTTCTGCTCGAAGCATATGCAATCACATTTGCTTTGGGTGGAGTATAGTTAATACTTGGATTATAATCTTGGATCATCTCCACCCAAGGAGTTTGACGAAGATTGAGATATGGTTGAGTGAAGATGTATTTCAAACTCTTGTGATCGGTGTAGACTTCAACCTATCTTCCCAACAAGAGGTGTCTCCAAGTCATCAAAGCATGGACCACTGCCGCCAACTGAAGATCATGAGTGGGGTAGTATTTCTTACTTGGCTTGAACTGCCTTGAGGTATAAGCTACCACTTTGTTCTCTTGCATCAGAACTGCACCAAGACCTTACAGAGAGGCATCACAGAACACTTGGAAAGGCTTGGAATCATCAAGAGGAGTCGAAACTGGAGTTGAGGTGAGCTTCTCCTTGTGTGTATTGAATGCCAATTCACACACTCGAGATAAGACATATTTCACGCTCTTCTGAAGAAGGTTGGACAGAGGCTTAGCAATCTTGTTGAAGTTATCAATGAACCTTCTGTAATAGCTTGCAAGCCTGAGAAAACTTCAAAGCTGCTTCACACTCTGAGGAGTCTACCACTGAACAATGGCCTGAACCTTTACATGATCCACCTTGATGCCTTCGGCAGAGATGATGTGACCAAGGTACACCACTTCCTTGAGCCAGACTTCAGATTTTGAAAACTTTGCATAGAACCTATGCTCTCTTAGCGTATCAAGCACAAACAAGAGATGTTCTTCGTGCTCTTCCTCAGTTTCAGTAAAGACTAGAATGTCATTAAGATACATGATACGTCTCCAACGTATCTATAATTTTTGCTTATTCCATGCTCTTATATTATCATTCTTGGATGTTTTACAATCATTTTACTACAACTTTATATTATTTTTTCGGACTAACCTATTAATGGTTGCAAAATTGCACAAGTTCTTGTTTCACATTTTGATTTGTAGGAATTAATTACAAATTTTCGAAAAAATGCAAAAGGAGCCTTGTTGGAGGAGGACTGTGACTCCTGAAATCTGTCCACAAAAAGTTTCTAGAGATTGTCAGTTTAACCCCCGAAGACAGTGTCATATGGAAAATTATAAAACTAGGAAAGTGTGTGTAATTTTATGGAAATGATTATGGACTACAAATTAGTCTAAACTGGAGTTCTTATGCGATCTGGAGACTGGTTTTACTAAAGGAAAATATCTGATTACGGGATCACAAGAATTGTTGACGTGATTGAGTCCAACTCTTAACATATCTGATAAATTCGGCCAATCCATGACTTTGGAGACTCAGGAGGTCTGTGAGGAGCCCCTAGGAAGGTTCTAGAGGTGCCTTAGAGCCATTGGATCAAAGGTCCATCCATCGGAGGGCTATAGAGCACCACAAAGGCACATATAAGGAGATAAAAACCCTAATTTTGGTAGAGCCACCAAGAGCCACGAATCTGCCTCTCCCTTGGCAGCCGCCAAGAAGGGGAGAGGCTCCTCCATTGCATCACCAAGAGGAAGGAAGAAGGAGGGGCAAGGGGCCGCCGCCCGTCGCCACCGCCACCGCCCGTCGCCGGTGCCATGGCCGCCATCGCCTCCATCTCTTCGGGACTGCACCTCTCCATTGATACGTCTCAAACGTATCTATAATTTTTGATGGTTTCATGCTGTTATCTTGTCATCTTTGGATGTTTCATGTACCTTTTGTATCTTTTTTGGGACTAACTTATTAATTCATTGCCAAGTGCCATTTCCTTTTTTTTCTGTGTTTTTGGCTCTTTTCAGATCTGATTTTGGAACGGAGTCCAAACGGAATAAAATCCTCGAAATAAATTTTTCCCGAACGGAAGAAGATCAGGGGGCTTGAGGGCCAATGCAGGAGAGCTACAGGGGGCCCACAAGCCATGTAGCCGCCACCAGGGGGCGGCGGCTAGCAGGCTTGTGGCCTCCCTGGCGCCCCCCCTGACCTAGCTCCTTCGCCTATATATTCCCTAAAATACAGAAAAAATCAGGGAATCCACGAAAACACATTTCCACCGCCGCAAGCTTCCGTTTCCGCGAGATCTCATCTGGAGACCCTTCCCGGTGCCCTGCCAGAGGGGACTTTGGAGTTGGAGGGCTTCTACATCAACATCATCGCCCCTCCAATGACTCGTGAGTAGTTCATTTCAGACCTACGGGTCCATAGTTAGTAGCTAGATGGCTTCTTCTCTCTCTTGGATCTGCAATACAAAGTTCTCCATGATCTTCATGGAGATCTGTCCGATGTAATCCTCTTTGGCGGTTTTATTGTCGAGATACGATGAATTGTGGATTTGTGATCAGATTATCTATGATATATATTTGAGTCTTTGCTGATTTCTTATATGCATGATTTGATATCCTTGTAAGTCTCTCCGAGTCTTGGGTTTTGTTTGGCCAACTAGATCTATGATTCTTGCAATGGGAGAAGTGCTTGGTTTTGGGTTCATACCGTGTGGTGACCTTTCCGAGTGACAGAGGGCAGCAAGGCACACATCGTGTAGTTGCCATCAAGGGTAACAAGGTGGGCTTTGTCGTAGATATGAGATTGTCCATCTACATCATGTCATCTTGCTTAAGACGTTACTCTGCTCTTTTGGACTTAATACACTAGATGCATGCTGGATAGCGGTCGACGTGTGGAGTAATAGTAGTAGATGCAAAAAGTATCGATCTACTTGATTTGGATGTGATGCCTATAGATATAATCATTGCCATAGATGACGTCACGACTTTGCGCGGTTCTATCAATTGCTCGACAGTAATTTGTTCACCCACCGTCTACTTGCTTTCATGAGAGAAGCCACTAGTAAACACTATGGCTCCCGGGTCTATTCACACCTATCGTTTCCACTTTGGCTTTTACTTTGCTTTGTTACTTTGTTGCTATTAGTTCTCACTTGGCAAACAATCTATAAGGGATTGACAACCCCTTCATAGCGTTGGGAGCAAGCTTTTTGTGTTTGTGCAGGCACTTGTGATACTCCTTCACTGGATCGATACCTTGGTTCTCAAAACTGAGGGAAATACTTAGCACCGCTGCGCTACATCACCCTTTCCGCTTCGAGGGAACACCAACGCAAGGCTCCGAGGCCACGGGGGAATCCTTTGCATATTTTCCTAGGAAGTCCCTAAAGGTGTAGCCGTAGCAGAAGGATTCCTGGTGCCGTTGCTGAGGAGAATCAAGACAAGAATAGTCTCCCGTCAGCATGTGTTTCTGGCGCCGTTGGAAGGTCTTTTGTTGCAGTAGCATCCATCAACAAATCTTTCTTTCTCACCATGATAATGTGTGAGTAATCCTCCTCGGGGCTGAGGGTATGTACTAGTAGCTATGTGTTTAATCTCTCTCTCTCTCTCTCGTGTTCTTGAGATGGCACAATCTTGATGTATCGCGAGCTTTATTAATATAGATGAATCATATGGAGTTTTCCCCTCTCTATCTTCTTGTGATGAATTGAGTTTTCCCTTTGAAGTTTTCTTATCGGATTGAGTCTTTAAGGATTTGAGAACACTTGATGTATGTCATGCGACGGGATATCTGTGGTGACAATGGGATGTTCTATTGATCCACTTGATGTATGTTTTGGTGATCAACTTGCGGGTTCTGTGACCTTGGGAATCTATGCATAGGGGTTGGCACATGTTTTCTTCTTGATTCCGGTAGAAACTTTGGGGCACTCTTTAAAGTTCTTTGTGTTGGATTGGACATGATGAATCTGAAATTATGTAATGCATATCGTATAATCATGCCCATGGGTACTTGTGGTGACATTGGAGTATCTAGGTGACATTAGGGTGTTGGTTGATGTGTATCTTAAGGTGTTATTTTAGTACGAACTATAGGGTTCTTCGTGACACTTATAGGGATAGCTCACAAGATTGATCAGAAAAAGATAACTTTCAGGTGGTTTCGTACCCTACAATAATTTCTTCATTTGTTCTCTGCTATTTGTGACTTTGGAGTGAACTCTTTGTCGCACGTGAGGGATTTATATATGATTCAACTATGTTAGTATTGTTGAGAGAACTTGCACTAGTGAAAGTATGGACCCTAGGCCTTGTTTCCAAGCATTTATACAACATTTTGCTCGTTGTTTACTATTTGTTACATTGCTGTTTTTATATTTCAGATTACAAAAACCTATATCTACCATCCATATTACACTTGTATCACTATCTCTTCCCCGAACTAGTCCAACTATACAATTTACCATTATATTGGGTGTGTTGGGGACACAAGAGACTCTTTGTTATTTGATTGCAGGGTTGCTTGAGAGAGACCATCTTCATCCTATGCCTCCCACGGATTGATAAACCTTAGGTCATCCACTTGAGGGAAATTTGCTACTGTCCTACAAAACTCTGCGCTTGGAGGCCCAACACGAGTCTACAAGAAGAAGGTTGTGTAGTATACATCAATACACCAAGACAAACTCATTCTTTAAGGGAGAGAAGACATACTTCATCATCCGAGAGAAAGTCGGAGGAGCATTGGTGAGACCAAAAGACATCGCTGTGTACTCACAAGAGCCAAAGCTTGTCCTAAAAGAAGTCTTGGGAATATGTTCTTCGCGAACGCGGGTCTGATGATAGCCCATCCGGAGATCGAGATTAGAGAAAATCTTGTCCCCTTTCAATTGCTCGAACAATTCATTGATGTTGGGCTTTGGATACTTGTTCCTGATTGTCTTTTTATTCAATGGACGGTAATCGACGCAAAGTCGGTCTGTGCCATCCTTTTTGTTGAAAAACAGAACACCACAACCCCAAGGAGAAGAACTTGGTTTGATCAGACCCAGATGTTCTTGCTCATCAAGTTGCTTCTTCAACTCTTTCAGCTCTTCGGGGCCAAGCTTATAAGGACGCTTGCAAACCGATTCAGTTTCAGGCTCGAGTTCAATCACAAACTCAACTCGCCGGTGAGGAGGCATTCCTGGCAATTCTTTTGGAAAGACATCTTCATACTCACAAAGAACAGGAACTTGAGAAATGGGTGTGATTTCACCCTTCTCATTGAGAGAAAAGAGACAAATCGTTTCATCATGAGCAGAGAAAATGATCACATCCTCTGAAGGATGAGTCAACTTGACTTCTTTGGCTTCACAATCAACAAAAGACTTATTCATCACCAGAAAATCCATGGCAAGGATAAGATCAATATTGGAATTGCCAAGAACAATTGGAGAAGCCAGAAAGGAATAACTGCCCGTCTTGACAGAAGCATTCGGAACAATCCAACGAGAACTCATGAGCTTCCCCGGAGAAACAACATCTAAAGCCTTTGGCAACTCTTCATGATGCAAATCATGCTTCAGCACAATAGGATATGATATGAAAGAATGTGATGCACCAGTATCAAACAAAACCTTCACAGGAATCGAATTAACCAAAATATTACCCACGATCACATCTACGGAGTCCCCTGCTTCCGCTTCATTCACCATGTTTACTCTTGCTGACCTAGGACTATGCTTGACCATGGGATTGCCTCGGGGCCTGATTGGAGGAGGAGGCGGAAGATACCGCTAACTGGTACACTTGTTTAAGTACTGACCCTTCTGACCACACTTGTGATAAGTAACCTTTGACATCGCATGAGATTGAGGTGGAGGAGCTCTTGACTTTGGCTGCTCAAACTTCTGCTGGAAAGCTGGACTGGGTGGGTGGGAAGATCCACGACCACCAGATTGCTTAAACTGTTGTGGCTGACGATGAGGAGGAGAAACCCAGTATTTCTGCTGCTTCGGAACAATCTGAGCTGCGGATGAGGAAGAACTGGAGTCCCTGAAACGCTTCCTTGAGTTTTCAACCTTTAGAAAAGTTGACTCACCTCTGAAAGCCAAGTTATAGAACTGGTCGAACTCAGTAGGATCGTGCAAGGCTAGGGCCAACTACAAATCTTCTTTGATACCACCATGGAACTGATAAATCTTGCTCTTCTGATCTGGAACATCTTGCTTGGCATATCGTGCAAGGTTCTGGAACTCAACGTTGTAATCATACACTCATGAATTCCCTTGCTTCCAACACCTGAACTTCTCACGGATGTCTTCCACAAAGCTAGCTGGAATGTAATGAGCCCTGGAATCACGGCAAAAATCATCACAACTGACCAGTCTGTCGCCTCTGGAATCCTTCAACTGCTGCCACCATTCTCCTGCCTGACCCTTCAACTGGACGGTGGCAAACCTAACAAAGTCCTCGGGTCTGACATTACTGCACTCAAAGTGTTTGTTCATCTCACGGAGCCAGTCATCCACATCGAACGGCTGGTCATAAGAGGTGAAGGACTTCAACTGGTTTGCTAGAAATTGGTTCAGGGTTGCAAACTAATGCCCATTGTTGAAATTACCCTGCTAGCCTTGGTTCTTTCTTGCATCATCTGAAGCAGCTTTTGAGTGTTTGCATTGGTCGCAACCGTCAAGGCTTGCCATGCCTCATGAGGAGGAGGCAGAGGCGGAGAGGGTGGTGGAGGGTTTGACTGCTCACCCTCATGACCCGGATTCTGGCGAGTTGGTGGAGCCATCCTCGAGATGGACAAGAACATTAGACCAGAGATGAAAAGTTTAAAGATGAAGCTGAATCAATGGATAGAAATATCTCAACAAGAATCCTTAGCAATTGCACTCGAACTAGAATTTGTAACAATGCTTCCACAAAATTATTGTCGACAACATCTCATTCAGAAGCCACTTCCATCGTCAAGTATGAGCTAGAATTGCTCGGTACAAATGTAAATCCCAACATACATCTGATGAAAGAATTTCCTAAGTTACTAATGGAATTCCCTCCTAAGAACTTCCGAAAACTTTCTTGATTGTGCAATCTGGTTGCTGGTCCGGGAATGTACTCAATGTAATCAGCTACACCTTTCCCACAACTTTTCAAAACACAAGCGAGAAGATCCGCAAGTTCATATATCTCGGACCCTCGAAAAAACAACAATACTAAGTATGGTAGTACCCCCGAACTCTCTACACCAGTACTGGGAATGCTGGGCTTATCTCGCCACTACTAGTATTGAAGCAATTTCGAACATCCTCTGTTCTTAGATAATAATAAATCTGAACGATAGCGATGTGCACAAGAATCCCCTTGAGGTCAACTCCCCGGAAGAAATCAAGTCAGACAGGAGGCACCAAGACAGAACTCCGTCACATTGGTGTCATATAGATTTCGAAATATCTGCGTGATCCAAAAAAAAATTGAGCGAGAAGAGGAGTAGAATTAAAATACCTAAGTCGTGAACCTCACCAGAGTAGGGAAGAGGAGTAAAAAGAAACCTACTCTCTGGTATAACTAAGACTCAAAACAGTTTTTGCTAGACTCGACTCGACCAAGTTTGATCAACCAAAGGTTCCTATGGTCGTAAGGCTCTAATTACCAACTTGTAATGTCCCAGATGCGACTCTTTCCTTATTTGGGGGCGAGGCCTCAAAAGGGGGAGGGGCGCATCTAAGTGTTCCGCAAGAACAGTAAACATTGCATTACATACAAGAAGGGATGAATGTATGAGTTGGCTTACACTTGTCACATTATAAGTTACAAATCCACTCAACATTTATTCAAGCACTCATAAGGCAACGTCCGATTACAGACAAGATAAACAACAACTACGGACAAGATAAACAACAAAATAGCAATGTTCCCGCCTCGCTGGACCTAGGATACGACCAAGGTTCTCTAGTCGTTGGGGTACATCACATACATACCGAAACTGCCCTCGTCGAACTCCCACTTCAGTTGTGTAGCGTCGAAAGCATCTCTATCTACTACATATGTACCTGTGGGCTGGTTGTAGAAATCCGCGAGCCACGAGGACTCAGCAATCCCATGACCATGATAGCAAGTCTAACTAAGTTATTGGGTAAGGATGAGGTATGTGTTTGAGTTTGCAACAACACTAAGCATTTATGGTGGCTAACTTACGATAAGATGAAGTAATTTGAGTGGTCTACGCTTGACGATCGTGAACTAAGAATAATCACTAAGTTATCCTGAGCACCTACTTACTTCAGTCATAACCCCATCGTGTTCTCGATCACAGAAGGAGCTTTGAAAGGGACAGTCATGGTTACACACATAGTTGACAGATTTTAATTAAGTTATTTCAAGTTATCTAGAACCGGATGTTAAACAAAGTTTCCATGTTTGCCACATAACCGCGGGCATAGCTTTCCGAAAGATTTAACCCTGCAGGGGTGCTCCAACTAATCCATTAAAAATTACCACAAGCTACATAGAAAGCCTCGATCACGAAACTCGTTATCTCCTCGGATTCCTTAGTGGAAAACCTCAACTCTCAAAAAACCCAAAGTCTCACCCGAATCCTAATGCACAAGATATTTCGTAAAAGGTACAACTAATCTAGCAAGGCTACCCGACGTGTCGAAGAACCCGATAAGATCCGCGTATATCATTCTCAGGACATGACGGTTGGGTCACACTATGACTCAAACCAAACCTCGAGTCGCCTCATGGTGGCCCCATAGTCTGCCCCGTTTTGGACCAACACTCATGAGGAGCAATGGCCTGGGTTGTTGATTAAGTATCCTCTCGGTAGCTATTCCCTATGCATTTTAATTGTTAAGTTATTAGGAAATGTAGTACCAAAGTTGGGCCTTGCCGGAAAAGCCTTACGCTAAAACGAATTATCAAGGGGGTCCCCATAACGACCCCGAGCGTGTTAGGAGCGCTCAATTATGGAATAAAACACCGGTAGCTGAAACTAAGGCGGCAAAAGCAGAACAAATCACCTAGCAAAAGGCGAGGCCTTCTACCTTTTACCAAGTATATAGGTGCATTAATTAAATAGAATTAAATAAGATGGTAATCTTGCGCATGTTATCACATGGATTAGCTTGCACGATGGTTGAGCAAGCACTAACTTAGCCAATCAATGTTTTCTAGGAAGTGAAGGGTTAGAGGTTTTCATGGCAATGTTTGGAGGCTTAACATTCAGGTGGTAGGCAGCGATAAGTAACGATGGAAATGATTCATCTAGGCATAACAAAGTAAGAAACATTATCATTCATAATCATCTTGCATCTTGGATCTTCAGACTGGAACTGCTCTTGCTCTTCGTGAACATACTCAATGGAATCCTCGAACTATGGAATCCCCGAACTCGTTCTCAGCACCCGTTGCTACCCAAAAGAAATAAGCACCCAATAAACACCAGCAAGTATAATGCAACAAACAGTATGATGCATGTGTGTGACATGAAAGGAAAACATGGCATTGTTACACTAGTCATCTTTGCATGCATTTGTTAAGTTATTAGCATTCTGGACAGAACCTCAAATTAACTTATTTAGGCATGCATGAACATGGCAGAAATGGATGCATCACGATTAAATGGTGCAAAAATATATAAAGAACTTCGTGAACCGAGTTACAGAACTCTCGGAAACTACAAAACAAGATACAGAAGGCAACGGCGACAAAATACCTAAGGAATGAAACCAATTCAATAGAAATCACTTTGTTCAATAGAAATCTAGTAGCTACAACCATCCAACCAATTCAACCAAGGAATGAAAATGAAGCTATCAAACACTACAACAACACCTAACCAATAGAGAAATCACTAGGTGCAAAAATCAGTGGCTACCATGCTCTAAACATGGCAAAAAATATAACAGTTTAGGACTTAGTGGAAATCACAAATTTTCACTAGCAGTTTATAACCTGAAGCATATTGATAACAACAAAATACTATGCTACATCACACCTCATCGCATGAAATTTAACAAGGCGATATAAGACAACATATACTACAAAACACTAGCACTAAGCTTGGGCTAAATCCCCACAGATTACTTGACAACACCAATCTAACATGGCAAGAAATTAACTACGGAATCTGAGACTTAGTGAAAAACACAGGTGAAAGTAGCAGCAACTTATATGAGCATGGCAACTTTGATAGTGAATAAAACTATGATGAAAGACCCTATTGACAACGTTATGGCAACAAATTGTAGGGGATACCAAACATTACTAATCATGTCACTTGAGCAAACTCAAAGGATCAACATATCCATGGGGACCGTGATCACAACAAGGGAAGAAAATAATAGTCTCCAACACTTTGAAAAATTCAAGCATGTGAATCGGCAATAATTTCTTAGCTACTAAACAAGAGAAAATCCACTAATTTACTAGATTACCATGGCAAACAATATTACCAGAGCCTAGTACCCACAAAACACTAGCACTTTCATGTTGACACATTCACCAAAGCACGCCTAGAATAAATACTACAAAATGCATAAAATGCCACATCATCACAAAATAACAGTGTCTCAAACTTGCTCAAAAGTAAAATTGAACACCACCGATGGATTCACTGGGATTTTCTACCCCAAATCCATATATTATACTCGTATGTTCCAATGGGGAAAACTACCACAAAACTGAGAAGAAAAATCACCTACAATCCAACTACACTTATATATAACATCATGCCCTATTTGGCATCTGCCAAATATGGCAATGTCCCTATATGGACATATTCCATATCTGGAATAACATCACACAGAAAATGAAACACATACCAAAAAAATAACATCAATAGGGGGCCTCTTGGCAGTGACACCAGGGCCCTCCAAGTATGACAGGTGGGCCCTTTGGCCCATTATCATAGGCATAGTGAGTAACACAAATATGGGGGTTTAACTCAGCCGCGGGGTGGGATCGAACTCGGGGCTGCGGGGTGGTGCAGTGGCTCGGATGCCACTTGGCTACATCTCGGCATCTAACCGAAAGGGGGCGGCTACATGCTAGTTAACATAACAGGACCGACGCTACTCTATTTCCAAGAGAGCACGGCGGCGAAGGCGACGCTACGGCGAGGTGGCGCAATGAGGTGCGCGGGGCTACGCAGCTATGGCTACTGCGCACCGCATCTACGTCGGCGCGACGGCAATGCTAACACGGCACATGACGACTATGGTGGAAGGGAAAGGGGGCGGCTCACGCAACTCACCGAGAGATGCGCATGGATGAGGTTGAAGCAGGACGACGCTCGCCCTCCCGGGGACGATCTTCCGTGGAGCCTCGGGTGTGGGAAGGAGTCGCGGGGAGGCCGGCGTGAAGGAGATCCTTCCCTCCTAGTGGCGGGAATGTACTGGCGGAGATCCCGGGAGCCTCCGGGTCACCATGGTCGAAGCAGAGGAGGCTCCGAGGACGGTGATCGCCGGCGATGATAGCCTCTGCACCCTCTTTCTCTAAATCTAGCAGAAGGAGGAGGAGAAGAGAAGAGGTGGCGGAGGCGAGGAGGAAGAATGGGAACCCTATCATAGGGGCACGGACACCCATGCCTTATAGGTAGGCGCGGCATCGAGTTGGCGCCACGGCGCGATGGACCCCGGGCTCACTCTCTCTTGCTGAGAGGAGGAGGTGGAAAGGAGGGGGAAGAAAAGGCAGGGGCGTCGCTGGCAAGTGGACCCTCAGCGGTCCATGCTGGCGAGGGCGCGGTGCTACGCACTTTGGCTGCTGCTGCTGGGCTGCGGTGCGGCTGTGCTGGGCTGCTGAGGAGGAGAAAGGCCCAGGGAAAGGCCAGCCTCTCTCTCACATTTTAAAAGAAAGCTTTTCTTTTGGTTTTAAACAGCAGCTAGAAAAAAATATAAATACCACTAATTTGAAAGATGGTAAGGAAAAAAGAAAATTACTTTTGGACTCCCAAGAATGCCCTCTGTTTTATAAAAATGGTTTTAGTATTTTTGAGCAAACAAAAATAAACACAATAAGTAACATGAGGTTGTGTTTGCAAAGTTTCAGGAGGCAAAATAAATTATTTCACCCTATAATAAAACTCACAACAAATATAACCATAATATTTGGAAGTGGGACAACATTTTTAATTGACCCAAACAACAACTTTTGTCACAACTTTCTAAAATAAAAGAAGAAGAGGGTTTTCCCCGTTTGAATGAGCCAAGGTTTTGCAATATAGAAAACCACACAAGATCATTTGCCATACTCACATCACAATCACCACAAATGAAAACACTGAAGCAAACAAAAAAATGATGCCATGATGCAACAAAGGATGACATGAAGCAAACTTATATTATTCAAACCATGAAAAAGTTGGAATGTGTCCACAATTGGAAAGGTTACATAAATGGCAAGGGGTGCACTTGGGATGTTACAAATTTCCAAGTTCGCCAACCTCCCATTTTCCTCTACCACGAACACTGGGTCGATGCCACCACGAAGGAGTACCACATTTATGTCTTCATGAAGGAAAACAACTCCCCGACGAGTTGGTTCTTTGAGGGGCCACAAATGGAGACCCTCGTGATCGCAGTCGATATGACTGCATGGAAGGTATTTATCCACCTTCGAGACATCATCCCAGAGTTGGCTGACAAACCAGCTACTCAACACCTACCTTTTTGGAAGGATGATATTGGCTAGAGTTTGACATTGGTCCCATCTAGTGAGGATGGCACACCACTCAGGTTCCATACCTACTTCAGCCTCTCTGCCAATAGTCTGGCTCACAACCTGATTAAGGAGTTTGTGAGGCTCCACAAAGAACTTCACCACACCCGAGAGCTACTTTGTCAAGCCAAGATAAAGCCACACATGATCAAGAAGGATGGAGCCCTCAAGGGATGACCAGCTATCGCTTACAGAGGAGGAGTACCCCCAGCTAGAGATGCACCTTCTACAGGAACATCTCAGCATCGTCACATGAGTTTGAAGGAGTGTTGTGCACTCTTCACCGACCCACTAATGAAGCATCGTCGGCATGGACCTCCTCATTCTCCGACCCCCCCCCGACCGGAGATGACACCGATACGGATGATGACAAGGAGGAATATCCGGAGGAGTGTGAGTATGAGACCGAGCACTCCACCACTTGAGTCCGAGAACCCCTAGGGTAGGACAAGACATGTAACCCTCATGCAAAGACGAGTTCGTGTAATGGTTCATATGAAACCATGCGTGCTTGGTGTTTGTTTTGTTGTTTGTGGCTCAATGCAAGTCATGCTATTTTCCTTAGGCAACATGTAAGCGACTACATCGTCTATTGTATTTTAATATTTTGTGTTTGGTACTTCGACCCCTATTTGATCACACTTGCATTATACCAACCCCCTTAGGCGCTCTTCATATATTATTGATTTTCCCTCTCATCTATCCCAGCTATTTGACTTGGCTGCTCCGAACAGGATGGTCACTGCAACCCGCAACACCTCCTTTGCCATACCCACGACCGACAACTCTAGCCAACACCTGGGAGCTGGTGGGTCTGCTCAAGCTGGAGATCACTAGGAGCAACCGCAAGGCGACATTCCCCTGCCACCACCTCCACCAAAGAACATGACCATAGCTCAGTTTCTCCAAGTTCTTTGGCAGGAATGCCAAGCCAACTCTGCTACTATCCAAAAGATGGCTCAGGTCCTTGTCAACAACCAACACCAAGGAAGGAATGGTAATGGCCGCTACGCTCTCTCAGAGTTCACGAGGAATCCGCCGCCAACCTTCACCGAGACTGCAGAACCTCTGGATGCCAATGATTGGATCCGCACCATCGAGGACATCCTTGCACTGGTCAACTACAACAAGGATCGTGATAAGGTTCTTTATGCCTCTCACTGCCTCGAAGGAACTGCCAGAGCATGGTGGGAAGGATTCAAGGTCATGCAAGGCGACCATGTGATGACCTGGGCTGATTTCAAGCCTGGATCCCGCAAGGCCCACATTCCTGTGGGATCATGGCTATCAAGAAGTGAGAATTACGAGCACTGAAGCAGGGAAGTGGCTTTGTCAAGGAATACATGCAAAATTTCAACCTCCTATCAAGGTATGCCCATGAATATGTCAACACTAAGGTGGCTAAGGTGGAACGCTTCATGGAAGGACTCCAGCCAGCCATGTAGTATCAACTAATTGTTCGCGACTATTGGACGCTCTTCGATCTGATGAACAAGGCCCTCATGCTTGAAGACAAGCGACATGCCATGGAAGACACTCGCAAGCGCAAGATGATTAGCAAGGGTAGTTCCAGCAAACAGAAGCTGCGTCACTGGTAGCCAGCCCCAGCCAGGCCAACTTTTCAGCTTGAGCAAGTCAGGACTCCTGCACCTCATCTGAGCTACCAGCCTCAGCAGTATGCCAATCCCAGTCCATCCTACAACAACCCCAACAACAACAATGGCGGCAAGAACAACAACGACTCAGGCCAAGTCACTTGCTTCAGATGTGGTCAACCTGGGCACATCTCTAGGCAGTGGCCCAACAAGAAGCCAGATGCACCGCGCCCCGATGCCCTGAACCAAGGTCAAGGTCGTGGATCCCCACCAAGTAACCAAGCTCCCCGCAACCAACCCAACAATGGCAAGGGTCATGTGAATCACGTCACTGCTAAGGAATCCCAGGAAGACTCGAGACATCATACCGGATATGTTCCTTGTCAATTCAAACCCAGCAACCATTCTGTTTGATTGTGGATCTTCACATTCTTTTGTTACCCAAAAATTTGCACTATAATTTTGTACAAAGCCTACACCCCTAGGTAGTCACATGTTAGTACAAACCCCGGGTTCAGTTTTGAGAACCAAGATAGGATGTAAGGAAGTTGGGATTGCCATCAACGGGGTAGATTTCCTAGCAGACCTTATCATCTTCAGGTTGCAAGGCTTGGCTGTGATCCTGGGCATGGATTGGTTAACCAAACACCAAGGCTAGTTAAACTGCACCAAGAGAACTATTACCATGACCAATAGACAAGGAGTTGAAGTCAAGTATGTCCCAAACCCTTCCTCCGCTCAATCCCCTCAGGTCAATTGTTTGTTGGGGACCGAGTTGGATCAATTGCAAGTGGTATGTGAATACCAAGATGTCTTTCCTGATGACCTACCCAAAATTCCTCCTAGTCGTGACATTGCGTTCATCACTTCGCTAATACCCGGAGCAAGACCCATCTATAAGGACCCCTATAGGATGGGGTCCGGAGGGTTGGCTAAATTGAAGAAACAACTTGTTGGGCAACTTAGAAAGGGATTTATACGCCCTAGTGCCTCTCCTTGGGGACCATCTGTTCTATTTGTGTCAATGAGGTACGGAACTATCCAACTCTGTGTCGATTACCAGTGTCTCAATGAAGTCGCAATCAAGAACAAGTACCCACTCCCCAAGATTAAAGACCTATTTGATGAGTTGAATGGTGCCAAGGTTTTTTCTAAGATTGATCTCAGGTTTGGGTACAATCAGTTGAAGATCAGGCCCCAAGACATTCCCAAGACGACATTTGTGACCCGATATGTCATGTATGAGTACATGGTCATGTCATTTGGGTTAACCAATGCCCTTGCTTACTTCGCATACCTCATGAACAAAGTTTTCATCGAGTAGTTGGACAAGTTTGTCGTTGTCTTGATTGACGATATACTCATCTACTCCAAGTTTGAAGAGGAGCAGAAGCAACACTTGAGAATGGTCCTGGAGAAGCTTCAAAAGCACCGGCTTTATGACAAGTTTAGCAAGTGTGAATTCTATTTGCATGAAGGTGGAATCTTGGGTCATGTGTTGACTACATAAGGATTCTCACTGGATCTTGACAAGATTGAAGTCGTGACTGAATGGAAATCCCCAAGAAATGTGAAGGAAGTCACAAGCTTCCTCGGACTCGCGGTATATTACTACAAGTTCATCGAAGGATTCTCGAGCATTGCTAGATCAATCGCTCATCTCTTGAAGAAGGACAAGAATTTTGAATGGACGCCGAAGTCCGAAAAAAGCTTCCAAGAGCTCAAGAAGAGATTGAGAACAGCCCCAGTTATTGCCACCCCAGATATTCACAAGGAGTTCATGATATATTGTGATGCATCAAGAACCGGTCTTGGTGGTGTTCTAATGCAAGAATGAAGACTCATAGCATATCTGTCCAGAGAGCAACATCCTCACGAAGAGAACTACGCTACTCATGATCTTGAGTTGACAGTCATAGCTCATGCCTTTAAGACATGGCAACATTACCTTCTAGGGAAACAATGCGAGATATACACTCACCAAAAGAGTTTGAAGTATATATTCACTCAAAGGGAATTGAACATGAGGCAACGAAGATGGTTCGAGTTGACCAAGGACTACGACCTCAGTGTTCAATACCACCCTAGAAAGGCTAACGTGGTAGCTGATGCCTTGAGTGAAAAGGCTTGTTCCTTGAATGCTATGATTAAGGAAAGGCTATCATCCTTGTATGAAGAGCTTGAAAGCCTTGGCTTGGAACGGGTTACACCAGGATTTCTGGCCAACCTCGAAGAAAATCCTACGTTGATGGATGATATCAAGGAAGCCCAGAACGGACATGAGAGTATTGAAGGTATCAAGAGGAAGATCAAGGCGGGCAAGGCCCCAGGTTTCTTAGTGGATGAACAAGGAGTCATGTGGTTTCGAAATTGCATTTGCGTACCCAAGAAAGTTGACCTCAAGAATTTGATCTTGCAAGAAGCTCATGCCAGATGTCTTCATGAGCAAGCAAGTTAGATGCCCACACACTTAGCTTCAGTTGAGCTTTCATAACTTATAGTTCTAGTGCATCCATTGCATGGCAATCCCTACTCCTCGCATTGATATCTACTGATGGGCATCTCCATATCCCGTTAATACGCCTAGTATAAGTGAGACTTTCTTCTCCACTTTCACACGTTGAAACCTACCACCTTATTATATTCCACCTTTATGCTATATCCATGGTTCACGCCATATATTGCGCAAGTAATAAAAAGCTAAAGTGCATTAAAAAGTACGGTCCAATTGCCTGACTTGACACTGTGGTGCTTAACTTTTGTATTATTATGGTGAGGACGGAGCCATGTTGTATTTATATGATAGAATGAATAGGGGTGAACATTCTTTAAGGATCATATGCTTTGAAACTTGATGATTATGTTGCTTATGTTTATAAGCATTACTAAGTTGATGTTTAATAATTTACCATTTACCAATGATCAAACCTACAACAGATTACA
Organism: Hordeum vulgare subsp. vulgare; assembly: GCF_904849725.1. Lineage (NCBI taxonomy): Eukaryota > Viridiplantae > Streptophyta > Magnoliopsida > Poales > Poaceae > Hordeum > Hordeum vulgare. The sequence continues at coordinate 327,058,070 of NC_058523.1, forward strand.
TGTTGGGTAGCATGTCACATCAAAATTCTGTTTTTATCATTTACCTACTCGAGGACGAGCAAGAATTAAGCTCGGGGAAGCTGATACCACTCCAACGTATCTATTTTTTTTATTGTTCCATGCTATTATATTATCATTCTAGGATACTTTTCGGGTGTTTATTTACCAATTAATATTATTTATGAGCAATAACCTATTAACCCAGTGCCTAGTGATAGTTGCTCTTTTCTGCATGTTTTTGGCCTTTCAAGTTTACAGTACCAAACGAAGTCCAATTGGAACGAAACTTTAATATGATTTTTTTCTGGACCAAAAGAAGACATGGAAGCTTCAGGAGGATAGCAGAGGCCTCACGAGGGAGGCACGAGCCAACAGGGTGCACCCATGGGGATAGGTCGCGTCCTGTTGCCTCGTGCACCCCTCGGTTGCCTCCCGGTGCCCCTCTCTGGACTATAAATTAACATATATTCCAAAAACGCTAGAGAGCCACCCGAACACTTTTCCGCCGATGCAAGTCTCTGTTCCTCCGTGAGGCCATTTTGGAGCCCTTTTCCGGTGTCCTGTCGGAGGGGGAGTCGATCACGGAGGGCCTCTACATCATCTTTACTTCTCCCATGGTGATGTGTGAGGAGTTCACCACAGACCTACGGGTCCGTAGTTAGTACCTAGATGGATATCTCTCTCTCTTGATCTTCAATATAATGATCATGGCATCTTCTCTTTGATCTATCCAATGTAATTCTTCTGTGCGGTGCGTATGTTGGGATCCGATGAATTGTGGGTTTATGTTAAAATTATTCATGAAAAATATATGAGTTTTCTGTGAATTCTATTATGATTCTTATGTTTATGATCACCATAGCTTCGTCAAATCTCTCTGATCTATTGATTTGCTTTGGCCAAGTAGATTGATCTTTCTTTAGTGAGAGGGGTGCATTGTAGTGGGTTCAATATGACGGGTTTCAATATCCAGTGACAGAAGGGGACAAGATACATCTTCGTATTGTTGCCACTAAGGATAAAACAATGGGGTTAGTTCATGTTAATTGAATTCTCTTTGTCTACATCATTTCATTGTTCTCCAAGCATTAATGTGTTTTACTTAATTCTCAAGATGCATGTCGGATAGTGTTTGATGGGTGGAGTAATAGTAATAGGTGCAGGTAGGAGTCGGCCTATTTGCTTATGGACGTGATGCCTCTATACACATGACCGTTGACGTGAATATCACATAATTATTCACTTTTTTAACAGTTGCCCAACAATAAATGTTTTACCCACCGTATGCTTACTTTCATGAGAGATGCCACTACGGAAAACTATGGCCCGCAGGTCTATTCACTTATAAGTTTACAAACGCTACAATACATTGTTGTTCTTATTTAATTTTTTATTTTATTTTGCAATTTACATTTATCTACTACCAACCACACTACTTACATGCTTGCAAATAATGAGTCCAAGGGGATTGGCAACCCCCTTGTCCGTGTTGGGTGTAAGTATTTTCTCTTTTGTGTGTAGCCAGTGAAGACGAGGGTTGGTTATTACTCCAGTTGGTTCGATAAACCTTGGTTCTCTAATAAGAGAAATACCTACCTATATTGTGTTGCATCACCCGTACCTCTTCATGGAAAACCCAACGTAGATCACAAGTATCGGTACATAGTTTACCGCGAGGTTCTGGAAGAAGTTTCACGAGGCAATGGGAACCAAGCTATCCTTGAGCGCTGCTTTTCACCCCCAAACCGGAGGCCAGACGGAACGAGTAAACCAGTTACTCGAAGATATGCTTAGTGCTTGTGTTTTGGCGTATCGAGCGAAGTGGTAAGATTTCTTACATTTCATCGAGTTCTCCTACAACAATAGCTACCAGTCCAGTCTGCACATTCCACCATTCGAGGTGCTATATATATGGTCGCAAATGTCGCACTCCCCTCAACTTGGAAAAACCGGAGAATGACTAGTTTTTGTACCACATACCCTCCACGAAGCAAAAGAGCAAGTTCAACTTGTCAAAGAATGTCTAAAGACTGCCAAGTCAAGATAGAAGAGCTACACTGACTCCCACCACCGATAATTGAACCTCAACATTGAGGGTCGTGTCTATCTTCGAGTCAAGCCTCTCAAAGGAACCAAGCGTTTCCACATCAAGGGAAAGCTTGCGCAAAGATATACGGCCCCTTCATATTATCACAACATGGGGAGAAGGTTCTTATCAACAAGAGCTACCATCTGATCTATCCGATGTGCACAATAATTTCCATGTGTTGCAACTCCGGAAGTGCCACCAAGTTCCCAACCGCCCCTACCTCTACAAGGACATCGACCATGTAACGTCCTCGATTTAATAGTACGCTAATCATACACGCAAATGCATACGATCAATCTCAAGGACTCACAGGAAGATATCACAACACAACTCTAGACACAAATAAAACATACAAGCTTCATATTACTAGCCAGGGGCCTCGAGGGCTAGAATACAGAAGCTCGATAACACACAAGTCAGCGGAAGCAACAATATCTGAGTACATACATTACACATGGGGTGCCTTAGAGAAGGCTAGCACAAAATATATACGATCGAACGAGGCGAGGCCTCCTTCCTGGGAACGTCCTATCTACTCCTGGTCTTCAGCGGCCTCCACGTTGTAGTAGGCACCGTCGGGGTAGCAGTCGTCGTCGGCGGGATACTCCATCTCCTGGGCTCCATCATCTGGTCGCAGCAACGGATCAAGGGGCAAAGGGGGAGCAAAGCAACGGTGAGTACTCATACAAAGTACTTGCAAGACTTATATCAGAACTATGCTAAGTATGCAATAGTACCAAAGAAAGGGTTTTATATGTGGACTCACTGCAGCAATGCAAGAATAGAGAGAGAGGGCCTAGTCCTATCGAAGACTAGCATCTTCAAGGGTCTTGCAGCAATAGACGTGAGTAGAATAGGGTAACACAAATAATAGTCATATTGTTGCAGCTATATTAATATGAGCTCACGCCCAGAGATCCTCCCTCGACATCCTGCGAGGAAGCAATCCCAGAGCAACTAATTCCAGTTAAGTAACAATTGTAGTTGTATAAGATCAGGGAACAACTCCAAGTCGTCCTGTAACCATGGACACGGCTATCCGAATAGTTCATTTCTTCCCTGCAGGGGTGCACAACATATTCCCCGTCACGCTCGATCACACTCTGGCCGGACACACTTTTCTCGGTCATTCCCGACCTCGGAATATCGACACGTCGCAGCCCCACCTAAGCTCAACACACAGGCCAGCCCACCGGTCTAACTCCTAAGCACAAAGGGTTCGTGGGCCCACTTGCCCTCTGTGCTCCTGCACGATGCAAGGGCGGCCGATGTCAGTCCTAGCACCCCTCAATACAAGCGTGATGCATCTCGAGACCACTCGAGCGCGCGCCGCTCCATTTGCTGACATCTGAAAAGCTTTGGCTGATACCACGACGTCCAGTACCCATAATTCGTCCCACGAACACAGTTAGTGCGTAATAAGGCCTTCCGACCAACCCAGATCAAATACCCAAATCCATTATCATTTTAATTGAGTCATCGACACAGCCATGCGGGATTCCACCCGCCGAACATCTATTCATCAAAGATCCCCGTAACATGGTTATCTGTGTGGTTGTAACATCAGGGGAATCCGAGGTATCACCCTCGTTGGATTCCGAATGATGTAATCGTCAAGACGGACCTAGAGGAATCACCCTCGAGGTTCCCACACTTGAGGAGTTGCACGACAGAGACATCGTTGGGATTGGTGAAGGAGGAATCACCCTCGATAACCACAACCGACTAGATGCACTTCAGAGGTATCATCAGGAGTACTTCACGAGGTGTCACCCTCGGTACCCAATAGTAGCTCTGCAGCGTCGTACAACTAAGGGTGGTGTAAGTGATGTCTCGGTTCTGGCTCGTCGATCAGGGATCAAGACTTGATGACAAAGCGGGGCAACTGGACTAAGGGGTCAGAGGGGATGACTGCTCCACCTATACTAAACAACTTAAAAATGCAGTGCTGAAAGTAGGAGTTCAGCAAAAGTAGGCTATACATCAGATATAGGAGCTAACTACAACAGTAGAAAAATACTAATGCAAGCATGAGGGAGAAAGAAATGGGCGATGTAGGAATGATCAAGGGGGTTTGCTTGCCTTGCTGCTCTGCAGCAAAGGGCTGGTCGTCGGGAGGGTAGATGCACCCGGCAGCAGCGTCAGTCTCGGAGTGTACTGGTAAGAAAAGGGGGAGAAACAATAAATAACAGCAACAGGTGCAACACTAAGCATGACATGGCAATATGCAGGCTAGGCATGAGCTAACACAGTAACATCCATCACAGACGGATCGGGAAAATATCACATGATATTTCCCGGGTCTATGGCTATGCTAGGGACATGTAATACACAAATGGACCGTGTATCCGGGTTCGTCTCGTTCTATTGATCAACTTTCATGTTGAAAATATTTTCATCTAAGCTACGTATTATTTTATATTAAATTTTAAAGTTTTATTCAATATTTAGAAATTAAAACAGATTTAATTAATTCAATTAAATGCTTTTATGACATCAGCATGATGTCATGCTAACAGCAGCAGTTGACTGGTCAAACTGATCAGTGGGTCCCATGTGTCATAGACTCAATATTTATTAAGGATTAATTAATAATTAATCAGATTAATTTAGTGGGGGACCCACGTGTCATATTCTGTTAGGATAATTATCTATCTATATTAACAGATTACTAATTTATCTATTTAATACTAATATTTTAATTCATTTTTTAACAGTTTTAGAGGGGGGGTTCCTGTGCCCCCTCGTCATACACACAAAATAAAAAGGGGTTAGTGCGGGGGGGGGGGGGGGGGGGTTAATCCCCCACTAATCCAAACCGGCCAAGAGAGGCCGAGGCTCACACAACGACCACAAGGGTGAAGCGGGACGAGGCCGGAGCAGTGGGTAGGAGAGGGAGAGGGAGGTGCCTGGGGAGGCTCACCGCGAGCCTGTAGATGTGCTAAAATGGGCTCGAGGGAGGCTCGACGGAGGGGTCTGGTGGAGGTGAGTTGCGGTTGAGGTGGTGGTGATGGAGGAGGCGCCAGTCGGAGGTGGCCCGTTGGAGGAAAGGTGGCTCGCGGTGGGGGGCTCGGGGAGAGGCCGGTGGAGGCTGGCGGTGGGGTGGAGAGGTGATGAGGGGGGCGGTGCCAGGGCCGGCCGGTGGTGGCTGGAAGGGGCCGGCGGGTTCTGCGGGGATGGCCGACGCTGGTTGGTGCGGGGTGGGGCGAGGCGAGCGCGAGGGGCGACGGGGGCCTTTATCTAGGGAGCAACACGGGGAAGCGAGGGCAGAGGAGCGAGCCAGTGTGCTCGCTGGGGGAGTTTGGTGGGGGTCGAAGGAGATCGAGGGAGTGGGACTAGAGGCGATGAGGGGAGGGAACCAGGGTGGTTCCCTCGTGGCGATCCTGGCGGCGGGGGTGGGAACTGGGGGCAAGGGGGAGGGCTTCTAGGTTCCACTAGGGGTCTTATACCCCGAGGTGGATGGGCTGGGGTAATGGGCTAGATGGTGCACTTGGCCCAGTTGGGCCGGAGCCTTTAGGTTGTCTTTTAATTATTAATTATTATTTTTAAGTTTCTGTTTTCATTATTTAGGGGTTTTAAATAATTCCAAAAAATGCCCGATTCAAGTTTATAAATTATTAGGGAATTTTTGTAACTCATCCGACATTTTTAGTTTCAGTTTCGTAAAATTGTTAAATTCTACTTTTCCAACAAATCAAATTTGCAACGGAATATCAGCGGGGTTTGAACCGACGCGAGTTTAACAAAAGAATCATGGTGACGTGGCATCATTAGCATGGGATCACTATAGCTTAATTACATACAACACTGTAGCAAAAGCTGAGGATATCATAACTCTCCCCTACTAACAATAATTCTCGTCCCGAGAATTAAGAGGTAGAAGGAAAGAGCTCGGGGTATTCATCACGAAGATGATCCTCGCGTTCCCAAGTGGCTTCATCTTTAGAATGATTTGACCACTTCACTTTAAGGAACATGGTGACTTTGCGACGAGTCTGACGTTCAGCCTGGTCGAGAATGCGAACGGATGCTCTTTATAAGAGAGGTCTTGTTGCAGCACAAGCATATCATGTTCCACTCCTCGAATAGGATCCTTGAAGTAGCGACAGAGCTGAGACACATGGAAGACATTGTGAACCTGAGAAAGGTTCGCCGACAGTTTCAATTGATAAGCCACTTTTCCACGCCTTTCGAGAACAGTGAAAGGACCAATATGGCGAGGAGCTAACTTGCCCTTGATTCCAAAATGGTGTGCGCCTCTCATTGATGTGACATGAAGGTAAGCCTTTCCGCCAGGTTGATAGACCATATCTTGATGATGACGGTCATACTGACTCTTTTGACGAGTCTGAGCAGCCTTCAGATTTTCAAGAATAATGCGGACTTGATCTTCAACATGTTGTATAACATCTAGACCGAAGAGTGACCGTTCCCCAGTTTCTGACCAATTGAGAGGAGTTCGACACCATCGTCCATACAATACTTCGAAAGGGGCCATATTCACACTAGCTTGATGGCTATTGTTGTAGGAGAACTCGACATACGGGAGAGATTCCTCCCATTTCTTACCGAAAGAAATGACTCAAGCTCGAAGCATGTCCTCGAGAATTTGGTTGACTCTTTCAACTTGTCCCTGGGATTGAGGATGAAAAGCGGTGCTGAAGGACAGATGAGTACCCATAGCCTTCTAAAATCTTTCCCAGAATTTTGAAGTGAACAAGCCGCCACGGTGTGAGCTGATTACCAACAGAATACCGTGAAGTGAAACAATCCTTGACATATAAAGATCTGCCAGTTGACAAGCATTAATTGTTTCTTTGACGACCAGGAAATGTGCAACCTTGGACAGTCGATCAATGACGACAAGAATAGCATCATTACCTTTCTGAGATTTGGGAAAACCAGTGACAAAGTCCATTTCAACACGGTCCCATTTCCACTCAGAAATAGAGATAGGTTGCAGAGTTCCAACAGGCTTTTGATGTTCTACTTTGATCCGCCGGCAAATATCACATTTTGCCACATATCGTGGAATGTCTTGTTTCATATTGGGCCACCAGAATCTTTGACGGATATCTTGGTACATCTTGGTACTACCCGGGTGAATAGGCAATGGTGTGCCGTGAGCTTCTTTCATCACCTCTCTAGTCATTCTGAGATTTTCCCTCTTATTTGGGACGAATAGGCGACCCTTGAAGTACAAGGCGCCATCTTCAGCAATAGTGAAAAAGGAGGGTTTACCATTCACAAGGTAGCTTTTAATCATGTCGACATCGTAGATTCTTGATGGTGCCCACAAGATCTGGTTCAATAACCAGGTTACTCAGGGAACCTTGATTTACCACACGGAGATTCATCTTGCAAAACTCTTCAGGAGGGGAACAAGGTAACCCTGAGGAACAATATGGAGGTTCAGCTTACGGAATTCCTCTTGCAGACGATCGTGAACCTTATGAACCTGGAGGTGGTTGCAGTATGGCTTGCGACTCAAGGCATCAACCATTACGTTAGCCTTTCCAGGGGTATATGATATACTAGAGTAAAAATCTGCTATATGCTCCATCCATCTTTGTTGACGTAGATTCTGCTCCGGTCGAGTGAACAGATACTTCAGATTTGGATGGTCGGTGTAGATTTCATAGCGATTACCGACAAGGTATTTTTGCCATTATTTCAGTGCATGAATAACTGCGGCAAGTTCGAGATCATGAACTGGGTAGTTCTCTTCATGAGCACGCAGCTGACGTGAGGCATAAGCAATCACCTTGCAATCCTACATAAGGATACAACCTAATCCTTGACGAGAAGCGTCACAGTATATGACGAAATCCATTTTCGTATCCGGAGGAGCAAGTACCAGAGCGGATGTCAGTTTGTCCTTGAGTGCCTGGAAACTTTCCTGACATTTATCAGTCCACTCATACTTAACACCTTTGTGAAGCAGATTGGTTAAGGGCTTGGAGAAGTTCCCGATGAATCGACGACAATAGCTGGCGAGTCTGAGAAAACTTCTGACTTGCTTGACATTCTTCGGGGGAGTCCAGTCAAGAATAGCTTGAATTCGTTCGGGGTTCACTGCAATACCATCCTTGGAGATCACATGACCAAGGTATGTCACTTCGTCCAGCCATAATTCACATTTGGAATACTTCGCATAGAGTTTATGCTCCTGAAGCTTATCCAGTACAAGACGAAGATGTTCGGCGTGCTCTTCTTTATTCTTCAAAAATACCAGAATATCATCCAGATATACCATGACGAATTAGTCGAGATAGTCCATGAATATATAATTCATCAATCGAGAGAAGGTTGCCGGTGCATTGTTTAAGCCGAAGGACATGACGGTGTACTAGTATGATCCATAACGAGTAACAAAGACGGTATTTGGGATATCCTCTTTGCGAACATGGATCTGGTGATATCCCAACCTTAAGTCGAGTTTAGAGAAGACCGTGGAACATACAAGTTGATCATACAGATCATTTATCCGAGGGAGAGGATATTTGTTTTGAATGATGGCCTGGTTGATAGGACGGTAGTCTTGAACCAATCGATTTGTACCATCTTTCTTCTTAACAAAGCGAGAAGGTGCTCCCCAAGCAGAGGAACTCGGATGAATGAAACCCAGACGAAGCGAGTTGTCAATTTCTTGCTTAAGTTCAAGAAGTTCATGTGACGGCATTTTATAAGGACGCTTGGCAATAGGAGTGGTATCGGGTACCAAGTCAATGACAAACTCGACAGCTCGAGCAGGGGGAATCCCCGGAAGTTCCTCTTGAAAGACATCTTGGAATTCCTGGACCGTTGGAATGTTTTCGATCCCTTCAAGAGGCGCCACATTTAATGCATTTAAGGCATATAGTCGTGCCTCAGCATCTCGGACGAGATGAGCATGGTAGCTTATTAATTCATCTCACGGGTGTAGGAGGTGGACAATCTTGGTGGCACAAACGATTGAAGGCGTATGAGTTTTCAACCAGTCCATTCCCAGTATGAGATCAATGTTGGAAGAACTCAATAACATGGGAGCGGCAAAGAATTCCAATCCTTCAATTTCAACGGGGATATTGGGGCAGACCATGGAGGGTCGACATTGGCCCGCGGGGGTGTTTACCACTATTGGGATGTTCATCTCTTCGTACTTAATGCCATGCATGAATGCAAAATTTTGTGACATAAAGGAATGTGATGCTCCTATATCAAACAATACAGAAGCAGGTACTGAGTTAACGAGAACTGTACCCATCACGGTAGCAGGCTGGTCCTCAGTATGACCCATCTCAATGTTCTTGGCCTGACCACGAACATAACCAGACTTAGCATTGTTGTTGCGGTTCTGATTGTTGCCACTGCGAGTTGAAGGAAGTGCCAGCTGATTCGGATTCTGCCTGCATTCTCGAGCACGGTGACCTGGAGGGCCACACTTGAAGCACAACCCATCCTTAGGACGGGAAGGAGGAACTCGAGGCGGTGGAGCTGGAAGCCTCGGCTACCTAGGTGGTGGAGGAGCTAGGCGAGGTGCAGCATAGGACGGCCTCGGAGCAGATGCATAGTACATGTAGTTGGGAATCCAGATCTTCCGCTTCTGTGCAGATGAGCCCGAAGATGAGCCCATGTCACGGTTGCGGTTGCTGCTATCCTTGTATTCCTGCAGACCAGTCTCAACCTGAATGGCCTTGTTCACCAGGGTGGCTAAATCAGCATAGTCCTCAACGAAGAGCGCTAGCTTGATGTTAGGGTGAAGGCCCTCACGGAACTTCCCCTGTCCGCGTGCATTAGTTGCTATGTCTTCTTTAGCATAGCGAGATAACTCCAGATATTCCCGCTGATAAGCATCCACAGTCTTGTTGCCCTGGACAAGGTTGAGGAACTCACGCTTCTTCCGGTCCATGATTCCCTGAGGAATGTAGTGAGCACGGAAATCAGCCTTGAACTCCGTATAAGTGATGACATTTCCAATGGGCTGAGAGCGCTTGTGACTGTCCCACCATTGAGCAGCGGGACCCTTCAGGAAGTAGGCGGCAAAGTTGACATAGCTCGCCAGGGGCACATTGGCAGACTCCGGCTCATAAGCAATGTCACGGAGCCAGACATCAACATCAAGAGGTTGAGTTGAGCTGCAGTAGATCGCAGGGTTGAGCTGGCAGAAGTATTGCACTGTCACGCCTTGCTGTTGGTTCATGTTCAGCCTTTGGAACCGATCTATGAGCCCTTGCATAAACTAGTGATTCAGTTCAAACTGTTGGATCGTCCCCACCATATATTCAGGAGGCGGGGGTGGTGCATCGTTGGTAGGGCCACGCGAGCGGCCAGCTAGTCTAACCATCCTGCTAAATATATAACAGGGGTAGTTTAGCTTAATGTAATTGCAGAGGCATCGTACACATTCATGAAGTAATCAAGCCTGACGAAAGGGAAATGCGATAGATACTTCATAGTAGTTGAGTTCGACATACAGACTCATACATAAGTTCGATTACACACCATCGATTAAAATTTTGAAATTTGGCGATAACCTGGACGCATTAGATGATAACCTGGACTCACTAGGCGGCACACAGGCACGCGGTAGAAGAGTACCACAACGAGACATAGCGATAAGGCTACATCAACGTCGGAGAAAACAACCAAATCCTGGTAAGTGGCGGTGATAGAAGGTAGGAGTAGGACCCAGCGTTCCGTGGTGACTCTGGTGAGGGTACCGCATCCACTTGGGGAGCAGAGGTCCAAGTGCAGGGGTAATACCCCCAACATCAGTCCACTCAAGACCTGATGGTAGCTCTGTCCTGCTCGGCTCGTGGATGTGCGCAGGGGGAACCCTAGGGTGGTGTGCTGGCTGCAGCTCTGTCAACGCGTCGTAAAGATGAGCACGCATAGCGTACAGCTCAACAGTGAGAGCTCGAAAAGCACGATCCAGTGCCTCGGTGTACTGCACCAGAACCCGTGCGTCGTGGCGACGCATCACGTAGGGGGCGCAGACAGCGACGTAGCACCGGTCGTTGCGCTCCCGAACACGAGCAGTGTAGGCAGTGAGATCAGACCCAGTCTCATCCCCAACAGGAACATACGAGATGTATCAGAAAGCACTCTCCTCCAGGTGAGGGTACACTCCAGGGAGACGGGTGCTAGAGATAGAGGCCACATCATGGACGACCTTCTCGATCGACAATCCAATATCGTAGAAGACATGGCGCTCGCGGGTGGAGTTGCCCATCTGATCGAAGATGCGAACCTCAGCCTGGTACTGATAATGGTTAAACTCACGGAAGTCCTCGTACACAGTGTACTTGGGGTACCAGTGATATCCCAGCCTGGTCAGGACGTCGACCAAAATAGTCGAGAACCCAGTCGTCTCAGTGGCCAGTGTCATGCGCATGTGTTGTCTTGCGGATGCGTCTGAAAAGGAAGATTCACGGATGTCAAATGACAGTGTGTGTAATATATTATAATAAGAACAAGAGTAGATAGTCCAGCACTCCGGGTCGATGTGATTACGAGAACCTAATGTTAGAGTTATTAAAATGTTTAACCCGAAAGAAAAGAGAGAGTAGAGCCTAGAGTATAGAAAAGGAGTAAAAGATACTAATACCACCCAATTGAGATGTGGGTCCGTAAGCCACAACATCGAAGTTAGTAACTTTTTTGAACACTAGACTCAACTTCGGCCAACGAGTTGGAGAGGGGGCTACCTACAGGCAGTCGGCTCTCATACCAACTTGTGACGCCCTCGATTCAATTGTACGCTAATCATACACGCAAATGTGTACGATCAAACTCAAGGACTCACGAGAAGATATCAGAACACAACTCTAGACACAAATAAAGCATACAAGCTTCATATTACAAGCCACGGGCCTCGAGGGCTAGAATACAGAAGCTCAATAAACACACGAGTCAGCGGAAGCAACTATATTTGAGTACAAACATTAAACATGGCGTGCCTTAGAGAAGGCTAGCACAAAAGATACATGATCGAACGAGGCGAGGCCTCCTGCCTGGGAACCTCCTATCTACTCCTGGTCTTCAGCAGCCTCCACATAGTAGTAGGCATTGTCGGGGTAGCACTCGTCGTCGGCGGGATACTCCATCTCCTGGGCTCCATCATCTGGTCGCAGCAACGGATCAAGGGGCAAAGGGGGAGCAAAGCAACGGTGAGTACTCATCCAAAGTACTTGCAAGACTTATATCAGAACTATGCTAAGTATGCAATAGTACCAAAGAAGGGGTTTTATATGTGGACTCAGTGCAGCAATGCAAGAATAGAGAGAGAGGACCTAGTCCTATCGAAGACTAGCATCTTCAAGGGTCTTGCAGCAATAGATGAGAGTAGAACAGGGTAACACAATTAATAGTCATATTGTTGCAGCAATATTAATATGAGGTCACGCCCAGAGATCCTCCCTAGACATCCTGCAAGGAAGCAATCCCGGAGCAACTAATTCCAGTTAAGTAACAATTGTAGTTGTATAAGATCAGGGCACAACTCCAACTCGTCATGTAACCGTGGACACGGCTATCCGAATAGTTCATTTCTTCCGTGCAGGGATGCACAACATATTCCCCGTCACGCTCGATAACACTTTGGACGGACACACTTTTCTGGGTCATGCCCGGCCTCGAAATATCGACATGTCGCAGCCCCACCTAAGCTCAACAGAGAGGCCAGCCCGCCGGTCTAACTCCTAAGCACAAAGGGTTCATGGGCCCACTTGACCTCTGCACTCCTGCACGATGCAAGGGTGGCCGATTTCAGTCCTAGCACCCCTTAATACAAGTGCGATGTATCTCGGGACCACTCGGGCGCGTGCCGCTCCATTTGCTGACGGCTGAAAAGCTTCGGCTGATACCACGACGTCGAGTACCCATAATTCTTCCCACGCAGACGGTTAGTGCGTAATAAGGCCTTCCGACCAACCGAGATCAAATACCCAAATCTATTATCATTTTAAATAAGTCATCGACACATCCACGCAGGAATCCACCCGCCTAACATCTATTCATCAAAGATCCCAGTAACATGGTCACATACATGTGTGGTTGTAACATCAGGGGGAATTAAAGTATCACCCTCATTGGATTCTGAACGATGTAATCGTCAAGGTGGACCTAAAGGAATCACCCTCGAGGGTCCCACACTTGAGGGGTTGCACGACAGAGACATCGTGGGGAGTGATGAAGGAGGAAGCACCCTTGATAACCACGACTGACTAGCTGCACTTCAGAGGTATCATCATGAGTACTTCGCGAGGTGTCACCCTCGCTACCCAATAGTAGCTTTGCAGCATCGTACAACTAAGGGGGGTGTAAGTGATTGAGACTTGATAACAAAGCGGGGCAACTAGACTAAGGGGTCAGAGGGGATGACTGCTCCAACTTGATTCGCCTCCGTCGTATCTACTTTTCCGAACTCTTTTGCCCTTATTTTGGACTCTAATTTGCATGATTTGAATGGAACTAACCCGAACTAACGATGTTTTTAGCAGAATTGCCATGGTGTTGTTTTTGTGCAGAAATAAAAGTTCTCGGAATGACCTGAAAATTTACGAGGAATTTTTATGGAATATATGAAAAATACCTGCGCAAAGATCCACCCGAGGAGGTGAGCCAGTGGGCCACAAACCCAGGAGGCGCGGCCACCCCCCTGGCCGCGCCTACCAGGCTTGTGGGGCCCATGTTGCTCCACCGCCTCCAATCTCAGCTCTAGTTAGTTCGTCTCGCCCGGAAAAAAATCAAGGAGAAGAATTCATCGCGTTTTATGATACGGAGGCACCGCCACCTCCTGTTCTTCATCTGGAGGGCAGATCTGGAGTCCGTTTTGGGCTCCCGAGAGGGGAAATCGTCTCCATCGTCATCATCAACCTTCTTCCCTCTCCAATTCCATGATGCTCTTCACCGTTCGTGAGTAATCTATTCGTAGGCTCGCTGGGCGGTGATGAGTAGGATGATATCTATCATGTGATCGAGTTAGTTTTGATGGGGATTGATCCCTAGTATCCACTATGTTCTGAGATTGATGTTGCTACTACTTTGCCATGCTTAATGCTTGTCACTAGGGCCCGAGTGCCATGATTTCAGATCTGAAATTATTATGTTGTCACCAATATATGTGTGTTTTAGATCCGATCTTGCAAGTTGTAGTTACCTACTATGTGTTATGATCTGGCAACCCCGGAGTGACAATAGCTGGAACCACTCCCGGAGATGACCATAGTATGAGGAGTTCATGTATTCACCAAGTGTTAATGCGTTGGTCCGGTTCTTTATTAAAAGGAGAACCTTAATATCCCATAGTTTCCATTAGGACCCCGCTGCCACGGGAGGGATGGACAATAGATGTCATGCAAGTTCTTTTCCCTAAGCACGTATGACTACATACTGAATACATGCCTACATTAGATTGATGAACGGGAGCTAGTTACTTAGCTCTCCGCGTTATAACTGTTGCATGATGAATCACATCTGGCATAATCATCCATCACCGATCCAATGCCTACGAGTTTTTCCTACTGGTCCTTGCTACGTTACTTTGCCTCTACTGCTGTCACTGATGCTACTGTTACTCTGTTGCTATTGCTGTTACTCTGCTGCTACTGGTTACTGTTGCTACTGCTGCTATCATACTACTTTGCTACTGATACTTTGCTGTAGACACTAAATCTTTCAGGTTTGGTTGAATTGACAACTCAGCTACTATCACTTGAGAATATTCTTTCACTTCCCCTTGAGACGAATCAATAAATTTGGGTTGAATACTCTACCCTCGAAAATTGTTGCGATCCCCTATACTTGTGGGTTATCACACCTATACTAAATAGTTTAAAAATGCACTACCGAAAGTAGTTATTCATCAAAAGTCGGCTATGCATCACATATAGGATCTAACTACAACAGTAGAAAAATACTAATGCAAGCGTGAGGGAGAAAGAAATGGGCGATATAGGAATGATCAAGGGGTGGTCTCTTGCCTTGCTACTCTGCGGCAAAGGGCTGGTCGTCGGGAGGGTAGATGCACCCGGCAACAGCGTCAGTCTCAGGATCTACCGTTAAGAAGAGGGGGAGAAACAATAAATAACAGCAACACGTGCAACACTAAGCATGACATGGCAATATGCAGGCTAGGCATGAGCTAACGCAGTAACATCCACACAGACGGATCGGGAAAATATCAGAATATATTTCCCGGGTATGTGGCTACTACCGGTCAGATGAAAAACGATGGAAAAGTTCCACGTTTGCTATGCTAGGGATGCGTGAGAGACGAATGAACCGCGTACCCGGGTTCGTCTCGTTTTGCTGATCAACTTTCGTGTTGAAAATATTTTCATCTAAGCTACGGATTATTTTATATAATTTTTTAAAGTTTTAATCAATATTTCGAAATTAAAACAGATTTAATTAATTCAATTAAATGCTTTTATGACATCAGCATGATGTCATGCTCACATCAGCAGTTGACTGGTCAAACTGACAGTGGGTCCCATGTGTCATAGACTCAATTTTATTTAGGATTAATTAATAATTAATCATATTAATTTAGTGGGGGACCCACGTGTCATATTCTGTTAGGATAATTAGTTAATATAACTAACTATTTATTTACTTTTATTACTATTTTCTAAAACATATATATATATATATATATATTTAAATTCCTTTTTTATACTAATATTTTTAGAGGGGGGGATCCTCAGCCCCCTTGTCATACACACAAAACAAAAAGGGGTTAGTGGGGGGGGGGGTAATCCCCCACTAATCCCAACCGGCCCGGAGAGGCCCATGCTCGCACGGTGGCCACATGGGCGAAGCGGGATGAGGCCGGAGCAGTAGGTAGGAGAGGGAGAGGGAGGTGCCTGGGGAGGCTCACCACGAGCGTGTAGATGTGCTAAAATGGGGTCGGGGAGGCTTGACGGAACGACGACGGAGGGGTCCGGTGGAGCTGAGCTGTGGTTGAGGTGGTGGTGACGGAGGAGGCGCCGGTGGAAGGTGGCCCGTTGGAGGAGAGGTGGCTCGCGGTGGGGGGCTCGGGGAGAGGCCCGTGGAGGCCGGCGGTGGGGGGGCTCGGCCGATGGGGGATCCGGTGGGTGGCCGCCCCCAACGGCGGCGAGGAGAGGTGATGGGGGGCCCGGTGTCGGGGCCGGCCGGTGGTGGCTGGAAGGTGCTGGCGGGATCTGCGGGGATGGCCAGCGCTGGTTGGTGCGGGATGGGGTGTGATACATCTCCATCGTATCTACTTTTCCAAACTCTTTTGCTCTTGTTTTGGACTCTAATTTGCATGATTTGAATGGAACTAACGTGGACTGACGTTGTTTTCAGCAGAATTGCCTTGGTGTTGTTTTTGTGCGGAAATCAAAGTTCTCCAAACGTCCTGAAAATTTACGGGGAGCATTTTCAGAAAATATGAAAAATATCTGCGCCAAGATCCACCTGAGGGGGTGCGCCAGTGGGCCACAAGCCCTGCCTCCGCCACCCCCTGGTGGCGGTGGGCAAGCTTGTGGGGCCCACATGGCTCTGCCGCCCCCAACCTCAGCTCTATAAATTCACTTTTGTCCCAGAAAAAATAAAAAGAGAAGATTTTGTTGCGTTTGCGATACGGAGGCGCCGCCACATCCTGTTCTTCATCTGGAGGGCAGATCTGGAGTCCGTTTTGGGCTCCGGAGAGGGGAAATCGTCGCCATCGTCATCATCAACCTTCGTCCCTCTCCAATTCCATGAAGCTCTTCGTCGTTCGTGAGTAATCTATTCGTAGGATAGCTGGGCCGTGATGAGTAGGATGAGATCTATCATGTAATCGAGTTAGTTTTGATGGGGATTGATCCCTAGTATCCACTATGTTCTGAGATTGATGTTGCTACTACTTTGCCATGCTTAATGCTTGTCACCAATATATGTGTGTTTTAGATCCGATCTTGCAAGTTGTAGTTACCTACTATGTGTTATGATCCGGCAACCCCGGAGTGACAATAACCGGAACCACTCCCGGTGATGACCATAGTTTGAGGAGTTCATGTGTTCACCAAGTGCTAATGCGTTGGTCCGGTTCTTTATTAAAAGGAGAACCTTAATATCCCGTAGTTTCCTTTTGGACCCCACTGCCATGGGAGGGATGGACAATAGATGTCATGCAAGTTCTTTTCCCTAAGCACGTATGACGACACACGGAATGCATGCCTACATCACATTGACGAACGGGAGCTAGCCACATATCTCTCCGTGTTATAACTGTTGCATTATGAATATCATCCAAACAAATCACCGACCCATTGCCTACGAGTTTGTCCTACTGCTGATGTTACTTGTCTTGCTCTGCTGCTGTTACTTGTGTTGCTCTGTTGCTACTGTTGCTACTACTGTCGCTTGCTACTGCAGCTACTGTTGCTACTGCTGTCACTACTGATGTTCCTTGCCACTGCCATTAGTCGCTACTTTGTTGTTACTACTTTGCTTGCAGATACTAATCTTTCAGGTGTGGTTGAATCTGACCCATTCAGCTGCTAATACTCGAGAGTATTCTCTCACCTCCTATTTGGAGAATGAGCAAATTTGGGTCGAATACTCTACCCTTGAAAACTACTACGATCCCACGCGCTGGTGGGCCGTTAACAACATTCTTCTAGTTTCGATTGCCGGAGAGTGCTAGCAGCATTCTTCTGGTGCCGTTGCAAGGGAAGGTCTGCTGTTACGGAGTCAACATTTTTCTGGCGCCGTTGCCAGGGAAGTATTGCTATATTATCTGACTTACTTGGGATTTATATCTGCTAATCACTATGAAGAATCTGAAGGATCCAAAAACCAAAGTTTTGCCCTCAACTACGAGGGGAGGTAAGGAATTGCCATCTACCTCTGCACTTGATTCACCTGCAGTTATGAGTAAGTTTGCGACATCACCTCCTGCTAGAAATCTTGATATGTCGCCTATGCTAGATGATGCTTGTGATACTACTGCTAGAGATGCTATGCTTGATACTATGCCTGATGATACTATGCTTGATGATATGCCTGATACTGCTAGAGATGCTATGCCTGATACTGCTTTGCCTGATGATGCTAGAGATGCTATTTTGCCTGAAGATGCTATGCTTGATACTGCTAGAGATACTACTTTGCCTGATGTTCCACTATGGGTATTCCTTGATGCTCATATTGCTAGAGTTACTGCCAATGCTCGTGATGCTTCTGAAACTGCCGATACTAGTGAGTTAGAACCTGCTTTTGCTCCTGTTAGATCTAGCTCTCCTAGATATGAATTGCCTGATACACCTGAGGGTTACGTTATGGAGGGAGATATAGCTGAGGATTTTCTTGCGTGTAAGGATGCCTATGACGCTGAGAAATTACTTCTTAAGTGGAAGGAAAAAATCTCTGAAAGCTAGGATGCAATACGACCTGAAGTTTGCCACTTCACCTATCTTTATCACCGA
Organism: Hordeum vulgare subsp. vulgare; assembly: GCF_904849725.1. NCBI lineage: Eukaryota > Viridiplantae > Streptophyta > Magnoliopsida > Poales > Poaceae > Hordeum > Hordeum vulgare. Next base: position 327,076,577 of record NC_058523.1, read on the forward strand.
TAAGGATTATGAATTCTCTGTCGATCCTGAGATAATCTCTCTAGTCGAATCTGATCCTTTTCACGGTTATGAGTCTCAGACGGTCGTAGCCCATCTTGCCAAACTACACGATATAGTCACCCTTTTCACTAATGAGGAGAATATCCACCACTACTATATCCTTAAGTTGTTTCCTTTCTCTCTAAAGGATGACGCTAAATCCCGGTTCACCTCTCTTGCTCCTGGATGTGTGAGTAGTCCCCAGGGTCTATTACTTCTGTGAGAAATATTTCCCTGCCCATAAGAAGCAAGCTGCCTTGCAGGAAATATACAACTTTGCTCAACTCCAAGAAGAGAGTCTCCCACAAGCTTGGGGGAGGCTCGTCCAGCTACAGAATGCTTTGCCCGATCACCCTCTTAAGAAGAACGAGATACTTGATATCCTCTATAATGGACTTACCGATGCCTCTAGAGAACACCTAGATAGTTGTGCCGATTGTGTTTTTAGGGAACGAACTGTTGAACAAGCTGAGACCCTATTGAATAACATCTTGATCAACGATAATGCTTGGACCATTCCCGAACCACATCCTAAGCCAACTCCGAAGAAAAGAGGTATTCTATTCCTCAGTCACGAAGATATGCAAGAAGCCAAGAAATCTATGCAAGAGAAAGGCATTAGATCTGAAGATGTCAAAAATCTAGCACCTATCGAAGAGATCCATGGTCTCGATAACCCGATACAAGTAGTAGAAGTGAATTCTCTGCGTAGGTTTGATGAGAGTGATATTCCTATTGACAAACCTGCTAGCCTATGCTTTGATGAATTTGACAACTTTGTTGCCAAACAACAGAGTTTCAATGATTATGTTAGTAGACATTTGGAACAAAGTACTCGTATGCTTAGCCATTTAAGTGCTTGTGTAGACAGAAATGTCAATGCTCTGAAGCTTCTGAGTAAACATGCCTCTATGATTACTACTCGGGTAGAACAAGTGCTAAAAGCTCAGAATGACCTGCTCAATGAATTAAATGACAACTCTGTTAGAGTCATTACTAGAGGAGGCAAAATGACTCAGGAACCTTTGTATCCTGAAGGTCATCCTAAGAGAATTGATCAAGATTCTCAAGGAATCAATGCTGATACACCTAGTCATCCTAAGGAGAAGAAGAAGGATGATAGAAACCTGCATGTTAGTTCACCAAATACTGTCACACCTGAAGAACCTAATGATATTTTTGCGTCTGATCCACAAACACAATCTGGTGATGAACATGAACCTGGTGACAATATGGACAGTGATGTTCATAATAATGCTCAACCTTGCAATGATGAGGATGTTAAGATTGAACCTACGGTTAATCCTGATAACCCAGAACCTAAGAGATACGATAAGAATGACTTTACTTCTAGGAAGCATGGTAAAGAAAGGGAACCATGGGTTCAGAGATCTATGCCCTTTCCTCCTAAGCCATCCAAGAAAAAGGATGATGAGGATTTTGAGCGTTTCGTTGAGATGATAAGACCCATCTTTCTGCAGATGCGGTTAACTGATATGCTCAAGATGTCTTTGTATGCCAAGTACATGAAAGATATCGTGACTAATAAACGGAAGATACCAGATCTTGAGATCTCCACCATGCTTGTCAATTACACTTTCAAAGGTGGAACTCCTAAGAAACTTGGTGATCCCGGAGTGCCCACTATACCTTGCTCCATTAAAGGAAACTACGTAAGAACTGCCTTATGTGACCTTGGAGCCGGTGTTAGTGTTATGCCGCTCTCTCTTTATCGTAGACTTGAATTGGATAAGTTGACACCCACTGAAATTTCTTTGCAAATGGCCGACAAATCAACTGCTTTCCCTATCGGCATTTGCGAGGATGTGCCTGTTATGGTTGCTAATACCACTATCTTAACAGACTTTGTTATCTTGGATATTCCCGAGGACGATGCCATGGCTGTCATCCTCGAAAGACCCTTTTTAAACACTGCAGGGGCTGTTATACATTGCAACAAAGGTAATGTCACTTTCCATGTCAACGGTAATGAGCACACAGTGCACTTTCCGAAGAAATGATATCAAGTACATTGCATCAATGCTATCGAAAAGACTTCATCGATTCTTATTGGGAGCTTTGAATGCCCTATTCCCCGTGTCAAGATGAAGTATGATTTGCTTGTTGGGGATATACATATCCCCATTGAGGTGACTTAGTGGCTATTTGAAAATTCTCCGTTCTCTCTTGCGATTTGAGAAGGTTTTTTCATGAGGACTTGATCAACCCCATTGACGGATTTCTTTTGATGACCATGAAATGGATGAATCAAAGAGTCACATACCTCTGTTTTGAGCTCTCATTTTATGTTGCTTAGAAGAAAAATGATAGAATTAGTTTAGTTTTTCCTGTTTTCTGTTTTAGCGTCCCGGAGAAAAATACCTCGAAAATAAAAGTTCTCCAATGGTCCTGAAAATTTAGTATGATTTCTTCTGGAATGTTTGAAAATTACTCGGCCTGTGAGCTGGACTGGGGGCCAGACCAGTGGGCCACAAGCCCTGCCACCACCACCCCCTTGGTGGCGGAGGGCAAGCTTGTGGGGCCCACAGGGACCCCCTCCACTCATTCCAGCTCCCAGCCTCTTCTTCCACCTCCAGAAAAAATTGTTTCGCAGCTCAAACCCGTGTTCTTGCTTATTTGGCTGTGATTTTCAATCTCCTTGCTCAAAGCACCATTCTCTGAACCGTTTTGGGGAAATTACTCCTTGGTAAGTGACTCCTCCATTGGTCCAATTACTTTTTTATCTAGTGCTTTATCCTTCGCGTATTCTTGCTACCTTGGTGACCCTGTTCTTGAGCTAGAAATGTTGATTTTAGCTGTTCCCAAGTAGTTTTAGCGCGTGATACGGTCTCTAGGCACTAATAGGAGTAGTTGCTACAAGGCGTGGTGGGTCTTCATTCACTTTTCTCTTGAACTTCAAAAATTTCAGCAAAAAGAAATTATGTTCAGGAGGAAGTTCCATGGTAGTTCCTCAAGTAAGAAGGGTCCTCGTCTTTCTTTTCTGGAGCCCGAACCTTTTCAACTAAGGGACGCACCGGTACCACCATGTGAATGGCCTTCCGATGAGTTCATGATCGAAGCAGGTTTCAAGGATGAGTTTGATACACTTGTCCGCAATGCCGGGTTAGAAGAGTTCCTCTCAGATAAATGTGAACAGTATGCTATGCTCACTACCTCTTTCGTGCGTAGATTTAAATTTTCAGTTGGCTGTGACTCATCCATACTGTTTGATCTGTACGATAAATCCTATACCGTGGATTTGGAGGATTTCAATAGGATTTGCAAGATACCCGATGGGGGTAGTATTAATGATCCTTCTAAGTCTTCGGTCAGAGACTTTGTCTCCAGTATAACTGTTGGAGAAACCAGAGATATCACGCAAGCCACAATAGGAAGCATCCATTTCCATGCCTTGCACTACTTTTCCCTCTTCATAGGTAGGTGCATTAACGGCAAGGGTGCACATTGTCACCTATGCGCTTCTTACCTTAGTATCCTGAAGAGCGCAGTAACAGGTGACATGAGCTTCAATATGGGAGCTATAATACCAAGGAGGCTGAATAAAAATGCCAGTGAGGGGGACTTCTTTGGTGGAGTTTATGCTACACGCTTAGCAAATGTTCTTGGAGTATCCATCCGTCCAGAAGACCCTCCTCTCCGTACAACCTACCTTGATCGTGTCGCTCTAACACGCTACCAGTTCCTCGAGAGAGATCATGGATCCCTCCTATAACGCTTGATATTTAACCGGCAGCGTGTTTTCCATATTACCCTTCCTGCTCCTGCTTTCTTTGACTTTCACGTAAAACGAAGATACTACATAACCATAGGAGAGGTAGAGGAGTATGAGAGGGAGGCGACGGCTGCTCAACTTCGTGAGGCAGCTATTCAGGCAGTGGCTGCAGCACTCCCGTATAACACCCATTATGATTTTGGGTTTCGCCAGGACCATCCATGGGAGTAGACCAAGCTAGGCCAAAAGCCTATGCTTGGGGGAGTACGTGTTCTCACCAACTTTACATTCATGCTTATGCTTTCACTTTGTTAGCCGGTGTTTACACTTTGCCACTGTATTATCCATGCTAGTTTATGTTCGTTTTCTTGTTTTTTGTTTTGTTTTGTGTCCTTTTGAGAAAACCCAAAAAGATTTTTATTTCTTCTTTTGCTTGTTGGGAGCTTTCCCGTGTAAATAGTTTTTGTTTTCTTTGGGTCAAGGTAAAAGATATTGGTTTCAATGTTTAGTGGTTCTTGCATGCTTACCTGTTTAGCTTTCAAAGAGCCATATTACTTTGTCTTCTCCTTTGTGTTTGCCTGCAGATTCAGCTTAGTCCAATGCACGAGCACTCTTATTATTGTTCACATCGTTCGATCGTGCAAGTGAAAGGTAATAATGATGATATATGATGAAGTGACTGAGACTGAAAAGCTGGTATGAACTCTATCTATTTTGTTTTTGTAAATATGACTAGCTTGTCGACCCAGATTCAGCTTTGTTGTGAGAGAACCATGTTTGCAATGACAACTTAGAGATCATATTTTCTCATGCCATGCTTATTTAGCTAGGATCTTATAATGGTTTGTCTTGAATGCCAATATAGATTTTGAGATGACTATGATGTAGTATGATAGGATGGTATTCTTCTTTGAATGATTCAAGTGGCTTGACTTGGCGCATGTTCATGCATGTAGTTGAAACAAAATCAACATATCCTCTATTATGTTCGTGTTCATGGTGATTTATATCATGTTCATGCTTGCATTCAATGTTAGTCAAACTCATTGCATCTTGATGATTGTTGTCGCTCTCTAGTTGGTCGCTTCCCCGTCTTTTGCTAGCCTTCACTTGTACTAAGCGAAATACTGCTTGTGCATCCACTTCCATAAACACAAAAGTTTTTCCATGAGAGTCCACCATACCTACCTATTTTGCGGTATCTACCTACCGTTCCATGTAAATTTGCATGTGCCACTCTCTAAACCTTCAAGAAATAATCTGTTTTGCATGCCCGAACCGCTCATGTGGTGACAGGGGGCTATTGGTATCTTCCATGCTAGGAGTGTTATCCTCGACATGTGTTTATTCACTGTCATTCACGAGAAAGGGGCCGGTAATTGGAATGCCCAGTTCCACGCTTAAATCGGAAACATAACTGTAAAACAAGACTCCCCACGGATTGATGTTAGTATGGACGGTACCCGAGGATTCGGCTAGCCGTGGAGTATGATTGATTGGTGGTGGGGAAGTTAAAACTTTACTTTTCTGTTTGGGAACCGCCTATAGTATGAGTAGCATGGAAGATATTGAGAACTCTTGGTCATTGCATTGACAATGAAAGCATGTCACCCCAAATTATTATCTCTGTTTTCAAAGCTTGAGCTCTGGCACCTCTGCAAATCAATGCTTCCCTCTGCGAAGGGCCTGTCTATTTATTTTCCTGTTGAGTCATCCTCTTGTTTCACAAGGACCAATTGGAGAGCACCTCTGTCATTTTTATGCTTTGCTTTTGATTGATATTGAGTATGACTATGACTGGATCTTCGTTGCTATGAATTACCATGTTTAGTCAGCCCTTGATCTTTGAAAGTGCTCTGCATTTATGTTTTGCGGTCTCAGAAAGAGCTAGCGAGATACCACCTATTCATATTGCTTCATGCTTGTTTTGATTGAAGTGTTGGTATTTGAAACTCATTATTATTTGCTCGTTAGCTGATTATGCCATTGATATTAGTTTACCGTGAGACCTTTGTGTCATTTGCTTATGTGGTTAACTTGTGATCTTGCTGAAATTCTGGTTATGAGTTAGACATAGTTGCAACAACAAGATCAAACATAGTTTGTCAAAGTTTTTCTTTCTCCCTCAGTTTGTCAACTGAGTTGCTTGAGGACAAGCAAGGTTTTAAGCTTGGGGGAGTTGATACGTCTCCATCGTATCTACTTTTCCAAACTCTTTTGCCCTTGTTTTGGACTCTAATTTGCATGATTTGAATGGAACTAACCTGGACTGACGCTGTTTTCAGTAGAATTGCCTTGGTGTTGTTTTTGTGCAGAAATCAAATTTCTCCAAACGTCGTGAAAATTTACGGGGAGCATTTTTGGAAAATATGAAAAATATCTGCGCAAGGATCCACTTGAGGGGGTGGGCCAGTGGGCCACAAGCCCTGCCTCCGCCAACACGGCTCTGCCGCCCCCTACCTCAGCTCTATAAGTTCACTTTCGTCCCAGAAAAATAAAAAGAGAAGATTTCGTCGCGTCTGCGATACGGAGGCGCCACCACATCCTGTTCTTCATCTGGAGGGAAGATCTCGAGTTCGTTTTGGGCTGCGGAGAGGGGAAATCGTCTCCATCGTCATCATCAACCTTCTTCCCTCTCCAATTCCATGAAGCTCTTTGTCGTTCATGAGTAATCTATTCGTAGGCTCGCTGGGCGGTGATGAGTAGGATGATATCTATCATGTGATTGAGTTAGTTTTGATGGGGATTGATCCCTAGTATCCACTATGTTCTGAGATTGATGTTGCTACTACTTTGCCATGCTTAATGCTTGTCACTAGGGCCCGAGTGCCATGATTTCAGATCTGAAATTATTATGTTGTCACCAATATATGTGTGTTTTAGATCCGATCTTGCAAGTTGTAGTTACCTACTATGTGTTATGATCTGGCAACCCCGGAGTGACAATAATCGGAACCACTCCCGGTGATGACCATAGTTTGAGGAGTTCATGTGTTCACCAAGTGCTAATGTGTTGGTCCGGTTCTTTATTAAAAGGATAACCTTAATATCCTGTAGTTTCCTTTTGGACCCCGCTGCCACGGGAGGGATGGACAATAGATGTCATGCAAGTTCTTTTCCCTAAGCACGTATGATGACATACGGAATGCATGCCTACATCACATTGACGAACGGGAGCTAGCCACATATCTCTCAGTGTTATAACTGTTGCATGATGAATATCATCCAAACAAATCACCGACCCATTGCCTACGAGTTTGTTCTACTGCTGCTGTTACTTGTCTTGCTCTGCTGTTGTTACTTGTCTTGCTCTTCTGCTACTGTTGCTACTACTGTCGCTTGCTAGTGCTGCTACTATTGCTACTGCTGTCACTACTGTTGTTCCTTGCCACTGCCGTTACTCGCTACTTTGTTGTTACTACTTTGCTTGCAGATACTAATCTTTAAGGTGTGGTTGAATCTGAACCATTCAGCTGCTAATACTCGAGAATATTCTCTCACCTCCTGTTTGGCGAATCAACAAATTTGGGTCGAATACTCTACCCTCGAAAACTGCTACAATCCCACGTGCTGGTGGGCCGTCAACAACATTCTTCTAGTTTCAATTGCCGGAGAGTGCTAGCAGCATTATTCTGGTGCCGTTGCTAGGAAAGGTCTGTTGTTACGGAGTCAGGGTGAGGCGAGCGCCAGGGGTGACGGGAGGCTCGATTTGGGGACTGACGTGGGGAAGCGAGGGGAGAGGAGCGGGGCGGTGGGCTCGTTGGGTGAGTTCGGTGGGGGTCGAAGGAGATCGAGGGAGTGGGGCTACGGGGCGACGACGGGAGGGAACTAGGGTTGTTCCCTCATGGCGATCCTGGCGGCGGGGGTGCGAACTGGGAGTGAGGGGGAGGGCTGCTAGGGTTCTCCCGGGGTCTTATACCCCGAGGTGTATGGGTTGGGAGTACTGGGCTGGCTGGGGCACTTGGCCAAGTTGGGTCGAAGCCTTTAGGTTGTTTTTTCTATTATTAATTATTATTATTTTAAGTTTATGTTTTAATTATTTAGGGGTTTTAAATAATTCCAAGAATGCCCAATTTAACTTTATAAATTATTAGGGAATTTTTGTAACTCATCCAACATTTTTATTTTCAGTTTCATAAAACTTTTAAATTCTACTTTTCCAACAAATCAAATTTGCAACGAAATATCACCGGGGTTTGAACCGACGCGAGTTTAACAAAATAATCACGGTGACGTGGCATCGTTAGCGTGGAATAACTGTAGCTTAATTACATCAACACTATAGCAAAAGTTGAGGATGTCACAGACCATCAAGCTATAAACCTCGAGCTAGTCCTCACCTATCATGAGAGGCAAGTTCTAATCTTGGATGAAGCCAAGCGTTGCACTCGAAGCCGCACCATCAAGTACTTCAAGGTACAGTGGAGCAACCACACTGAAGGAGAAGCAACTTGGAGCGTGAAGGATACCTTCAATATGAGTTTCCTTATCTCTTTAATGAGTAGCTTAGGAATCTCGAGGGTCAGATACTTCTAAGGGGGTAGGTATTTCACACCCTATGTTTGTACCACTTTTCTATGATTATGAGGCTAAAAATATGGACCAACTAAACATTTTGTGTGCATGTGTATGCTTGAGTTGATTGCTATTTGCTTGTCTGCTTGTTTGTGCTTTAGTTCAAAAAATCCTCCTGGTCTCAAAACTCATCTCCTTGATCAAAATCATTGCCCAATGATCATGCCATGTGTATAGGACCTAAAAATATTTATAAAAAATATCATTTTGCCCAAAAAACTTTTATTTGATTTAGGTTTTCCAAAACCCATGAATTGAGGTTTGTACTACAAGTCCTCCAAATAGGGAAAATATTTTTCCTCAAATATTCTATTTGGATCCTATTATATTTTTCATATATAAGGGTTTCAACACATGTTCACGTACAAAATATTGGACAAAACCTTCCAAAACCCTTTCTATATATTTCAAGTATTTGAAATATTGTAAAATAAATCCAAGAAAATTCCACCATGTCACATATGGAATATGTGATGATCTTTCCAAATTTCATATAAATCCCAATTGTTTTGGTTCACCAAAATGCCCCAAAACCCTCTCTATCCAAATTCAAATATAGCAACTATACATTGTCAAGTTTCTCTATTTGATACCAAACTTTGTGGGTGCTGCTGGCTACGCCTATAGGGATTTCCTTGGCAAATATCCAAAGGATTCCCTCGCGGCCTTGGAGCCTTGCGTTGGTGTTCCCTTGAAGAGGAAAGGGTGATGTAGCACAGCGGTGGTAAGTATTTCCCTCAATTTGAGAACCAAGGTATCAATCCAGTAGGAGGATCGCGTCAAGTCACAAGTACCTGCACAAACACAAAGAGCTTGCACCCAACGCTATGAAGGGGTTCTCAATACCTTATAGATTGTTTGCAAAGTGAGAACTGAAAGCAAAAAGTAAACAAAGCAAAGTAAAAGTAAAAGCTGAGATGATAGTTGTGAATAGACCCGGGGGACGTAGTGTTCACTAGTGGCTTCTCTCATGAAAGCAAGTAGACGGTGGGTGAACGAATTACTATCGAGCAATTGATAGAACCGCGCAAAGTCATGACGTTATATATGGCAATGATCATATCTATAGGCATCACGTCCAAAACAAATAGACCGATACTTTCTGCATCTACTACTATTACTCCACACGTCGACCGCTATCCAGCATGCATCTAGTGTATTGAGTTCATAAGAACAGAGTAACACCTTAAGCAAGATGACATGATGTAGATGGACAATCTCAAATCTATGATGAAAGCCCATCTTGTTACCCTTGATGGCAACAACACGATGCGTGCCTTGCTGCCCCTTCTGTCACTGGGAAAGGTCACCACACGGTATGAACCCAAAACCAAGAGCTTCACCCATTGCAAGAATCATTGATCTAGTTGGCCAAACAAAACCCAAGACTCGGAGAGACTTACAAGGATATCAAATCATTCATATAAGAAATCAGCAAAGACTCAAATATAATTCATAGATAATCTGATCACAAATCCACAATTCATCGGATCTCCAGAAACACACCGCCAAAGAGGATTATATGGGATAGATCTGCATGAAGATCATGGAGAACTTTGTATTGAAGATCCAAGAGAGAGAAGAAGACATCTTGCTACTAACTACGGACCCGTAGGTCTGAAGTAGACTACTCACGAGTCATGGGAGAGGCAATGATGTTGATGTAGAAGCCCTCCAGCTCCAAAGTCCCCTCCGGCAGGGCACCGGGAAGGGTCTCCAGATGAGATCTCACAGAAACGAAAGCTTGCGGCGGCAAAAAATTGGTTTCGTGGACGCCCTTATTTTTTCGGGGAGCGCCAGGGAGGCCACAGACCTGGTGGCCACGGGCCCCCCCTGGCCGCGGCCACAGGGCTTGTGGGCTCCCTGTGGGCCTCCTGCCTTGGCCCTCAAGTCCCCTGATCTTCTTCTGTTCTGGAAAAATTCATTTCGGGGATTTTATTCCGTTTGGTCTTTGTTCCAAAATCAGATCTGAAAAGAGTCAAAAACACAGAAAAACAGAACTGGCACTTGGCACTGAATTAATAAGTTAGTCCCAAAAAATATATAAAAGGTATATAAAACATCCAAAGTTGACAAGATAACACCATGAAACCATAAAAAATTATAGATATGTTTGTGACGTATCAGTGGGCACTATCTAATCCCTAAATGATGACACTACACCAAGTGGTGCATCAAGGAGAATAGATTAGCATGACTAGATCTAATGAAACTTATTTCTATTGATTCCTAGGGTTTATAAAGTTTGCATTAGCCACTTTCTCCAAATGGGGTGAAAATTGCGTTGCAAGCATAAAATAGACCCTCATCTAATCCTGTTAAATCTCAACATCACCAGAAGCCTCTAAGTCCTTCAAACCAACACCAAACACCTACTACCCAATTCCAAAAACCAATAATTATAGGGGCAAACAAGTTCTCCTTGAGCCCATATTTTTAATACAACACCAGCAGACCCCCTCTGACCTCGAGTAAGTTACGTGGTAGCCAACTCCATGAATGAGGGGGTGAAATCCCCCTTGCACACCCTTTGGACAGCAAATTTATTCCTCTCTCTCTCTCTGCTTTCCCTCTCTCACATCAAGTATATAGAGCATCCAATGCCCCTCCCCATTTCTTTACTCCCTCTCCAAAGGTTGGGCACTAGTGGATGGGCGAGAGTGCGCCAAAAGGCATGCCATGCCGGCCAAAAATTCATTTCGGGGATTTTATTCCGTTTGGACTCCGTTCCAAAATCAGATCTGAAAAGAGTCGAAAACACAGAAAAAACAGGAACTGGAACTTGGCACTGAATAATAAGTTAGTCCCGAAAAAGATAAAAAAAGGTATATAAAACATCCAAAGTTGACAAGAAAACAACATGAAACCATAAAAAATTATAGATATGTTTGAGACGTATCAAGCATCCCCAAGCTTAACTCCTGCTGGTCCTCGAGTAGGGAAGTGATAAAGAATGAATTTTTGATGCTTTCATGCTACCTAGCATAGATGTCCTTTGTAACTCCTCTTATGTGACATGAATATTCAGATCCGTTAGATTCAAAACAATAGTTTGCTATTGACGTGGAGACAATAATACTTCAAGCAAACTAGCAAGGTAATCATGAACTTTAAAAATAACAAGGCCAAAAGAAAGTTATCCCTAGAAAATCATATAGTCTGGCTATGCTCTATCATCCTTGCACAACAAATTTAAATCATGCACAACCTCGGTATTGGCCAAGTAATTGTTTTCACACCTTTACTTTCTCAAACTTTTTCAACTCTCACGCAATACATGAGCGTGAGCCATGGTTTTAGCACTATAAGTGGAATGGAGTGTGGTGGAGGTTGCAAGGCAAACAAGGAGAAGATGGTCACATTGACTAGGCATACCAATGAACTATGGAGATGCTCATCAATAGATATCAATGTTAATGAGTAGGGATTGCCATACAAATGATGCAATAGAGCTAAGAGTATGTGAAATCTCTTAAAGAAAACTAGTGGGTGTGCATCCAACTTGCTTGCTCACGAAGACCTAAGGCAATTTTGAGGAAGCCCGTCATTGGAATATACAAGCCAAGTTATATAATGAAAATTTCCCACTAGCTGTATGGTGGGGACAAAACGAGAGACTCTCAATCATGAAGATCGTGGTGCTCAATAAGCACAAGTGTGGAAATATAGTAGCATTGTCCCTTCTCTCTTTTTCTCTCATTTTTTTGGTGGGCTCTTTGGCCTCTTTTATTTTATTTTATTTTATTATTATTTTGGTGGGCATATTTGGCCTCTTTTTGTAAATGGGCTTCGCTGGCCTCTTTTATTTCCTCACATGGGACAATGCTCCATCGATGATGATCATCACACTTACAACTCAAAACTTAGAGCAATGAAGACTCTATATGGAATGCCTTCGGTAGTGTACCGTGACAATGATCTAGCATGGCATAGACATCAATGGAAACATCATGCTAGCTATCTTATGATCATTCAATGGCAATGTAGAAGTGGTAGCACATGTCATGGTGGTAGTTGCATGGCAATATATCTCAGAATGGCTTTGAAGAAGCCATAGTAGGTAGGTATGGTGGATGTTTTGAGGGAGGCTAATGGTGGGTTTTATGCACCGACGAAAGTTGCACGACACTAAAGAAGATAGTGATGGTGGAAGGTGAAAGTGCATCTAAACCATGGACTCAACATTAGTCATGAAGAACTCATAAACTTGTTACAAAAGTTTTAGTAGTAATCGAAACAAAGCATTCAACGCATACTCCTAGGGGAAGGGTTGGTTAGTATAAACCATCGCGCGATCCAGACCGCTACACAAAGGATGACAATCAATAAACTAATCATGCTCAGACTTCATCACATAGCGGTTCACCATACGTGCATGCTACGGGAATCACTTACTTTAACACAAGTATTTCTAGATCCACAACACCTTACTAATATGACTTCAATATTACCACAACCACAACTCAAAACTAATTGAGATGAATCAAAGTTCTCTAACTACTCAATGCACATGAAGGTGGAAGTTTCCGTATACCTTTGGATAACTACCCCTTTTGAGACTACTTTCATAGAATAAGCCAACTACCAAGCCACGCACCGCTGTGCTCTAAAAGATATAAGTGAAGCACATAGAGCAAAATCAACTAGCTCTAAAGATATAAGTGAAACACATGTGAGTTGAATTACCTAACCAAAGGATATAAGTGAAGCTCGACAAAATCACGGTGAGTGCATGTCTATCTCTCTAGGTGTGCCGCGAGGAAGATTGTGACACAACAAAAATAAAAGACTCCTACGATACAAGACACTCCAAGCAAAACACATAACATGTGGTGAATAAAAATTTAGCCCCAAGTAACGTTACCGATGGATTGAAGACGAAAGAGGGGATGCCTTCCCGGGGCATCCCCAAGCTTAGGCTTTTTCGACATCCTTGAATCAACTTGGGGTGCCTTGGGCAACCCCAAGCTTGAGTTCTTGCCACTCTTTATCTCTTTGTCCATAAGAACTTCACCCAAAACTTGAAAACTTCACAACACGAAACTTAAACAGAAACTCGTGATATCATTAGTATAAGAAAGCAAATCACCAATTCCTTAGGTACTGTAGCAAGCTTAAATTCTACTTATGTTGATGTTGGGTTACTGTATTTTCAATCTTCCATGGCTAATACCCCCCGATACTATCCATAGTTTCATCAAAATAAGCAACCAACTCAACAAAAACAGAATCTGTTAACAGCACACCAGTCTGTAGAAATCTGTATACTTCGTATACTTCTGGTACTTCAAAAATTCTGAAAAATTCCGCCAATCTGAAGAATTTGCGTAGCAATCAGCAAAAAAAGAATCAACTCAAAAGCTCTTACAGAAAAATTTGAAAATTATTTTCATGAGCAAAAAGTTTCTGTCTTTTCCAGCATGATCAAACGATCATCCCCAAGACTAATCATAACGGTTTTACTTGGCACAAACGCAAAAGAAATACAAAAAACACAATCATAACAGAATTATGAAAGTGTGGAAAACACAAAATAGAAAGAAAAAGGATAGATTCATTGGGTTGCCTCCCAACAAGCGCTATTGTTTAACGCCCTTAGCTGGGCATAAGGTGATGGAATCATGTATAGTCATCTTTGGTGCTCAAACCATAAGTAGTGTGATCATTGATCATCTTAAGATCTTCATATTTATTGGATGACTCACCACTGGCTTTAGGAACAAAAACAGACTTGACGGTCTTTTTGAGAGTGAGATTTGGAGTGTTTTGCACAGCGGCAAAAGCGGAACCCAAGTTGGTTATGACATCTTCTAGTTTGCCAATTCTAGAGGAATCATTAACTATAGGTTCCTTCTCCCTTAAATTTTTCAAAACCATTCCCACTTTGGATCCGTACTGAGTAATTTGATTGTGGATCTTTATATCCAAATCCTCAATAAGTTCAATTGTGGCAATTTTGTTTTCAATGGCGTCAATCCTTTGCATCACGTGTTCCAAGGTCAAGGTAGTTCTATTAACCATGAGTGGGGGTGAGCCTACCAAATTCATGATAGCTCCATGGGAGTCAACAGTATGACTCCCCTAAAAATTCCCGCCTACGATGGTATCAAGAATATACCTATTCCAAGGAGAGATTCCAACATAAAAACCGCGAAGAAGAACGGTAGTGGATTGCTTACGAGTAGATCTACTTTGAGCATTGCAAATCCTGTACCAAGTGTCCTTCAAATTTTCTTCCTCATTCTCCTTGAAATTGATAACTTCGTTCTCAGGGGTATCGTTTGGAGTGGTGGGTCTAGCCATTGATGGACTATCCCACACACAAACGAGCAGGAAGTAAGCGAGTGAAACGGGCAAAAGAGAACGACAAAAAGGAAAAAGAAAATGGCAAAGGAGAAAGGCAAATGAAAACGGCAAATGTGAAGTGGGGGATAGGAAAACGAGAGGCAACTGGCAAAAAAGGTAAATGCAAGCGATGAGTTTGTGACACTTACTTGGATAGATCTTGACTTGATCTCTCCCTGGCAATGGCGCCAGAAATCGGCGTGTTTATGGGAGATTATTCTTGTCTTGATACTCCTCGGCAAGCGATCCTCCCCGGCAACGGCGCCAGAAATCCTTCTGCTGCTGGCTACGCCTATAGGGATTTCCTTGGCAAATATTCAAAGGATTCCCCCGCGGCCTTGGACCCTTGCGTTGGTGTTCCCTTGAAGAGGAAAGGGTGATCTAGCACAGCAGCGTAAGTATTTCCCTCAGTTTGAGAACCAAGGTATCAATCCAGTACGAGGATCGCGTCAAGTCACAAGTACCTGCACAAACACAAAGAGCTTGCACCCAACGCTATGAAGGGGTTTTCAATCCCTTATAGATTGTTTGCAAAGTGAGAACTGAAAGCAAAAAGTAAACAAAGCAAAGTAAACGTAAAAGCTGAGATGATAGTTGTGAAAAGACCCGGGGGCCGTAGAGTTCACTAGTGGCTTCTCTCATGAAAGCTAGTAGACGGTGGGTGAACGAATTACTGTCGAGCAATTGATAGAACCGCGCAAAGTCATGACGTTATCTATGGCAATGATCATATCTATAGGCATCACGTCCAAAACAAGTAGACCGATACTTTCTGCATCTACTACTATTACTCCACACGTCGACCGCTATCCAGCATGCATCTAGTGTATTGAGTTCATAAGAACAGAGTAACGCCTTAAACAAGATGACATGATGCAGATGGACAATCTCAAATCTATGATGAAAGCCCATCTTGTTACCCTTGATGGCAACAACACGATGCGTGCCTTGCTGCCCCTTCTATCACTGGGAAAGGTCACCGCACGGTATGAACCCAAAACCAAGCACTTCTCCCATTGCAAGCATCATATATCTAGTTGGCCAAACAAAACCCAAGACTCGGAGAGACTTACAAGGATATCAAATCATGCATATAAGAAATCAGCAAAGACTCAAATATAATTCATAGATAATCTGATCACAAATCCACAATTCATCGGATCTCGACAAACACACCACCAAAGAGGATTACATCGGATAGATCTCCATGAAGGTCATGGAGAACTTTGTATTGAATATCCAAGAGAGAGAAGAAGCCATCTAGCTACTAACTGCGGACCCGTAGGTCTGAAGTAGACTACTCACGAGTCATTGGAGAGGCGTGATGTTGATGTAGAGGCCCTCCAGCTCCAAAGTCCCCTCCGGCAGGGCACCGGGAAGGGTCTCCGGATGAGATCTCGCGGAAACGGAAGCTTGCGGCGGCGAAAAAGTGGTTTCGTGGACGCCCTTATTTTTTCTGGGATTTTAGGGAATATATAGTCCAAAGAGCTAGGGCAGGGGAGCACCAGGGAGGCCACAAGCCTGGTGGTCGCGCCCCCTGGCCGCGGCCACAGGGCTTGTGAGCTCCCTGTGGGCCTCCTTCCTTGGCCCTCAAGTCCCCCGATCTTCTTCTGTTCTGGAAAAATTCATTTCGGGGATTTTATTCCGTTTGGACTCCGTTCCAAAATCAGATCTGAAAAGAGTCAAAAACACAGAAAAACAGGAACTGGCACTTGGCACTGAATTAATAAGTTAGTCCCAAAAATATATATATAAGGTATATAAAACATCCAAAGTTGGCAAGATAACAACATGAAACCATCAAAAATTATAGATACGTTTGAGACGTATCAGTGGGCATTATCTAATCCCTAAATGATGACACTACACCAAGTGGTGCATCAAGGAGAATAGATTAGCATGACTAGATCTAATGAAACTTATTTCTATTGATTCCTAGGGTTTATAAAGTTTCCATTAGCCACTTTCTCCAAATGGGGTGAAAATTGGGTTGCAAGCCTAAAATAGACCCTCATCCAATCCTGTTAAGTCTCAACATCACCAGAAGCCTCTAAGTCCTTCAAACCAACACCAAACACCTACTACCCAATTCCAAAAACCAATAATTATAGGGCAAACAAGTTCTCCTTGAGCCCATATTTTTAACACAACACCAGCAGACCCCCTCTGACCTCGAGTAAGTTAGCTGGTAGCCAACTCCATGAATGAGGGGGTGAAATCCCTCTTGCACACCCCTTGGACAGCAAATTTATTCCTCTCTCTCTCTCTGCTTTCCCTCTCTCACATCAAGTATATAGAGCATCCAATTCCCCTCCCCATTTCTTTACTCCCTCTCCAAAGGTTGGGCACTAGTGGACGTGCGAGAGTGCGCCAATAGGCATGCCATGCCGGCCAAAGTCGTCATTTGGAGTGCGCAGCCGCACTCCAGAGGGTTGACCTCGCACCCCTGGCCACCTCGGTCCTCCCCTCGCTCTAGTCGGGGTGCCTCGACGTCCATGTTAAGCCACCTTGTTGGGAGCCTCCTCCCCCCCTCTCTCACCCTACGGCGCGTGCCCGAGCGCCACCCGGCCCGGCCAATGGCTAGCCTCGCACGCGCAAGCACAACATCCATGTCGTGCTTGCCTCTATCCTCCCCATATCATAGTTGACCCCTACGAACATGCCTTACCAAGCATGATCTCCTCCTGTGGCCTCCAGAGCCGTTGTAGCGGACGCTGGTAAACCCTGCCCATGGTGCACCGCACCCCCAGCTATTTAAGTCATTCCCGAGGCCCCTCTACACTCCTCTCGCTCTCTCTCCTTGCCCCAATCGCACTTCCACTCCACCCACTTCTCTTTAGGAGCTGTCGAGCTTGACATTGAGCTCGGAGTCTGCAGTGTTAGGCCGCTAGGATCCGCACGGCACAATCCTCCTCATCCCTCGTTTCCCTGTGATCTGGAGCCGCGGACCTCCACTGATCATTTCCCTTCCTCCCCCGTTTGTTTCCAACCTGAAATCATCGATGTCGACCTCCTCCCGAAGCCCTCCTCCATGGCTTCCTCATCACCGGCGAACCCTTGCACTCGGGCGAACCTCTCCACATCCATCCGAATGGCGGGAGTGCAGTAAGTCCATCCCGCCCATAGCTGCCCTCGACATGGCCTACAACGTCAGAGGTGAGCCCCGACCTCCCCTAACCATGAGGTTGAAGATGAGAAGTGGGCTCCACCTATCATCCACACCTCTCTCTCCCCCTCCCTGTGTCACTAACCGCCGGGCCCCGCCTGTCGAGTTTAAATCCACGCACGTGCGCGCACCTCAGTTCGCCTCCAGCCCCTTTGGCTCTTGCTCGGCCCCACCGCTGGTTTTTCTGGCCCACCTGTCCGTTGGCCTTTTTGTTTTTTCTTGTTATATTTGTTTTCCAAAAATTCCTCACACCAAAATATTTGTCCAAATACAAATATTCCAACTCCATAATTCTTGCAATATTAGAACCTATTTAATGGTATAGTTTTCATGCATGTCCAAAAGTATTTTGCGTACTTCTCTTAATAAAAACCCTGTTAAAATTATTTTAAACCACTATTAAAATGCTTTTCACTATTTTTGGTACTCCAAACCCCAAAACTAGGAATTATTATACTTTTAGTTTTAAACCTAGTATTTTACAAAAATGGTTTCGCATTTTTAGGAGTGATGTATTTTTCATGTTTTTGTCGCGATCTTATTTTTACCTGTTATATTGCAACAATAGATTATGTTGTTGACGAAGAAGACCACAAGCTTTTGAAGACCCCGAAGACATTGTTGAGCCAGGTAAGCAACCCCTTGACCATGTTGATGAAACCGATGTCATATAGCACTTTAAATTCTTGCATCGGAATCATGGTGAAATGGTGGCCACTTTGGTGGGTTGCCTCTGTTACTTTCCTCGTTGATACTTGCATTGCCATGACTCAACTTTCTGATTAGAGTTGTGTCTATGGGAATTAGATAGAATGCTAGTAGATGCTACGCAAGTGGGATGGGGATATGCATGGTGCTGGAAATAAAGGTGTATTTAAAGACTTTTCAAAAACCCTATGAGGTGCCATTAATGCCTGAGGGAGAAGACGAGCTAGGCAATCGCTGGACAAAGAAGTGGTGTACTGGAACAAGTTGTGCATGTGTGTATTTGAAAAACCAATTAGATTTAAGATTTGTTGACAGTTCCCGACCTTAGATGTACAACCACGATACCCCTTATAGGATGGGGATTTGTTGATTACTTTGGTAGATGCTAGCAGAGAGCCCGCATTACTAGTGGCGGGAGTGACGTGGTCACTCTTGATACGGGGTCATTCCTCGAAGGATGACTGTGACTGTTTTCATAGGCATCATGCACATCGTTGTGTCCCCTCAGGGATGGTACTTGTGATGTACACCTTCAGGGCTGGGTACCATTTAGTGAACTCTTTGTTTAGCATTGTCGAGGGAAAGGCATTGTTCAGTGCTTACGTAGGGTATGTAATATACCGCAAGTCGTGGCTTGACACGGAAGTTCCTTGAGTCTTGTGGGTAAAGTGTGCAACCTCTGCACAGTGTAAAACTATTTGAATAGTCGTGTCCACGATAAAGGACAGTTGGGTGGTGCTACTTAAACTATGTCCAGTGTTTTACGAAACTTGGTGTGTGTGTGGGAAAGAGATACATGGGTTGAGTCGAATGACTCGACGTGATGATTAAACTGGAGTTGTTCCAAACTTTATTTATACTGATATATGGAACCTGTTCATATGGATAATCGTAATCTCATGATGCATGCTTTACAAGTTGATAGGACATGTCATTGCACTCCAAAATTAGCTTTTCGCAAAAATACCTACTTAGTGATATATCATGCATTGTTGTACCTTGCTCCAAACATGGGTTGCTTTCAAGTACATTCGTTATGGCAATAATACCATGGTGACGATCATGCGAATTAGTTTGCTTCCCAGTCAAAATGTTTGTAGGGTTAAGGCAAATGTCACGGGTTCACGCTTTCGGTCAAGATTTCCGATGTATGTTTGTGATTGCCATTTGGTCTTCGTGGCCCTATCTATGTAAGACTTGACCATCATGGTCATAATTTGTGTAAGACGGTATGTATGGACATAAGGCTCTTGTTATTTAGCTTATGTGTGTTCAGTGAGCATTGATCTCTGGGATCATTGTACACGTGCATTCAGTGATCATGAGTTATGAGTCGTGGTCCCCACAAATTGGTATACGTGAGGAAATGCGTATGAATTATTCACTTGCTATTAAACCATTTGATGTTTAGGATTTTGATTATATGGTACCTTTTACTTACTATAATGTGTGTACTGATATTTTAGTTGTTGTTGATTATGTTACTAAGTGGGTAGAAGCTATTCCAACTAGTAGTGTTGATCATAACAGTTCTATTAAAATGCTTAAAGATGTTATTTCCCAAGGTTTGGAGTCCTAGATATTTAATGACTGATGGTGGTTCACATTTTATTCATGGTGTTTTCCGTAAAATTCTAACCAAATATAATGTTAACCATAGAATTACACCGCCTTATCACCATCGGTCTAGCAGACAAGTTGATTTGAGCAATCGAGAAATAAAATTGATATTGCAAAAGAGTGTTAATAGATCTAGAAAGAAATGGTCTAAGAAACTTGATGTGCTTTATGGGCTTATAGAACTTCTTATAAAAACCTATGGGAATTTACCCATATAAAATGGCCAATGGAAAAGCATGTCATTTAGTTCTTGAATTAGAACATAAAGCTTATTGGGAAATTAAAGAACTTAACTATGATTTCAAACTTGCGGGTGAAAAGAGGTTATTTGATATTAGCTCCTTGAGTGGAGGACACAAGCTTATGAAAATACCAAGTTGTTTAAATAAAAAGTTAAATGATGGCATGACAAGAGAATCCATAACCTAGAATTCAATGTTGGAGAACTAGTTCTTTTGTACAATTCTTGTTTCAGAATTTTTGCACGTAAGCTTCTCTACAAATGGGAAGGGTCTTATATCGTCGAGGAGGTATATCGCTCCGGTGCTACCAAGATTAAGAACTTCGAAGGCAAAAATACGAGAGTGGTAAATGGTCAAAGAATTAAACACTATATTTCAGGTATTCCCATTAATGATGAAACTAATATTATTCAAGGAATTAAACCGGAAGAACACATAAGAGAGACCTTCGGGGACACTCCAAAAACCTAAAAAGGTGGTAGGTGTGTAATATGCTGAGTAAAACGACTTAAACAATTCCAAAAAAACTGTTCAGTTGGTGTTGGTAGTTTAGAAAAAAAAAGCCAGGGGCCCATGAGGGAGACATAAGCGAATAGGGCGCGCCTACCCCCTGGGCGCACCTAGCTAGCTTGAGGGCCCCTCGTGCGCCTCCCGGACCCCCTTTTCTTCTTGGACACGTATTCCAACCTTGAAAAAAATCATTATATATACTCCCATCTGTTTTGACCGCCAAGTCACGACTTTCTCCTCTGTTCTTGTTTCGAGCTCTTTTGTCGTTAGGGGTTGCATATCTTGGTAAGAAATCCATGGCTCCGCCGACCGTCCGTAAGAAATATCACATAATTAGACCTTCACCGGGCAGATGCCCCTACGACAAGGTCTACTACAAGTTGCCTTCTGGGGAGAAGGATGCGCCGGAGGTCCCTAGAGATGCCATGGAGAGGAACTAGGAGGAAGTTCAATGCTAAGAGTGTTTGCTTCAATATCTATCTATCCTTGTACTCGAGATGAAAGTTATATAATAAAGATTAGTTTGAGTTTGCTTGCTTTACTCTCATGCATCAGTCATAGCATTGAAATAAAATAAACAGAAAAATCATATGCTAATCTTATGGGGAGTAATGACTTCACATAGCAAAAGTATGATAGATAAAATTTGTTGGGAGTGAAAAAACATATCATTAGTCATTGATACAATCTATGCAAGATTATGATAGAGGAGAGGACATTCACATACAAATACACTATCTTGGGCATCTTTTATGATTGTTATCCCCCACCAAGTATTATATAATGATCGAAGTGTTGATGTTGGACAAGAAAGATAGTGTAATGGTTATGTCTGTTTACACTCACATATAAGTTATATTTTCATGGATCCTCTAGCATGTGGCGCTTGCATTAGATCCTTTGCTAGCCCGAAAATACGCACTAAGTGGAGATACTACTTGTGCATCCATAACCCTTAAACTCAGTTTCTTGCCATGAGGGTCCACCACACCTACATATGGATTGAATAAGTCCTTCAAGTAATTTTTCATCGGTGCACAAAGCAATAAAAATTGCTTCTTGATGTCTACTATGCAACTTTTATTCTTGTAGACGTTGTTAGGCCGCCTAGTGTAGAGTTTTGTAGGACATCAAAAACTTTCCCTCAAGTGGATGACCTAAGGTTTATCAATCCGTGGAAGGTGTAGGATGAAGATGGTCTATTTCAAACAACCCTACAATCAAATACATAAAATATCTTGTGTCCCCAACACACCCAATACAATGGAAAATAGTATAGGTGCACTAGTTCGGCGAAGAGATGGTGATACAAGTGTAGTATGGATAGTAGAAATAGATTTTTATAATCTGAATAAATAAAAATAGCAAGGTAACAATTAGTAAATAACGAGCAAAACATTGTATAAATGCTTGGAAATAAGGCCTACGGCTCATACTTTCACTAGTGCAATATCTGAACAATGCTAACATAGTAGAATCATATGGTCATCCCCCAACATGCAACAAAGAATCACTTCAAAGTTCCTATTAGCGGAGAACATAATAAGAAGTTGTTGTAGGAAGCAAACCACCTCAAAGTTATTCTTTCAGATCAATCGTTTGGATTGTCCCTATAGGTGTCACAAACAACCCTAGAGTTCGTACTAGAATAACACCTATGACATATCAATCAACCCTAATGTCACCTAGACACTCCAACATCACCACAAGTATGCATGGGTTAATTATTCGTTATGCATCAAACAATTTGAGATTCATCATATTCGATCCAACACAAAGAACTTCAAAGAGCACCCCAAGATTTCTATCGGAGAAAGTAGGATGAAAAAATGCAATCAACCCCTATGCATAGATACCCAAGGTCATGGGAGTCCGCAAGTTGACACCATAACATATATCAAGTGAATCAATAGAATACCCCATTGTCGCCATGAGTATCCACATGCAAGACATAAATCAAGTGTTCTCATACCCAAAATATTCAATCCAACATAACGGCATATCAAAGGGAAAGATTCAAGTCATCACAACAAGATGGCAAGGGAAGAACACCATATGATCCAACTATATTAACAAAGCCCGTGATACATCAAGATCATGCCATCTAAAAAACACAAGAGAGAGAGAGAGAGAGAGCGATAGATAGATAGCGATCAAACACATCGCTACTAGTACATACCCTCAGCCCCGAGGGTGAACTACTCCCTCCTTGTCATGGCCTGCACCGGGATGATGAAGATGGCCACCGGAGATGATTTTCCCCTCTGATAGGGTACTAGAAAGGCTCCAGATGGGTTTTTATTTGATACAAAGAGTTGCAGCCGCAGAGTAGAAGTTCTCTCCTAATTTCTGAGGGTTTTGGTATTTATACGAATTTCCAACGTTGGAATAACATGCAACGGAGCCACGGGGCCCCACCACACACCAGGGCACACCCAAGAGGGTGGGCTTGCCTTTTTGGCTTGTGGCCCATAGGTGGCCCCCATCGGTGGTTCTTCGCTTTGGTATTTCTTATTTTTCCTAGAAAAAATCATAAAAAAGTTTCGGGCGATTCTGAGAACTTTTATTTTCTGCACTAAAACAACACCACGATTATTCTGCTCAAAACAGCATCGGTCCGGGTTAGTTCAAAATAAATCATATAAAGTGCATCAAAACCATATAAATGTATTATAAACATGGGAAAATATGGCATGAATACTTCATAAATTATCAATACGTTGGAAATGTATGAGCATCCCCAAGCTTAATTCCTACTCGGCCTCGAGCAGGTAAATGATAAAAGAAGTAATTTATGAAGTGTGAATGCTAGCATAGTATACAAAATTGATCAAGGAATTTCAATCACTTTCCTAGCATCATAACCATCAACTTTTTCTCATGAAACTCATTATGATAGAGTAGCAATCACCTCACATCTCATGGTTCAAACAATGCATTCTCTTGAAACTTAACAGCATACATTCTTAGTCATCAAACAATTTATAAGTATCATCAAGTCTAATTAAGAGCTCCACATACTCAATTATCATATAGTCTTCTATGACTGCTAATACTCAAGGCGTATTTTTAGAACAAACAACATCCATCGAACATAGAGAAAGATAGGGACTTAATGTTTCGCCTCCCAACATACTTACCATGAAGATAATTGTCAACAATAACGAATCATGATCAAATATATTTGACTGGATATATGTGTTTGGATCTTTCCCCACCACATGATGCTTGCCAACTAATAGATTGAGGCTGGAATAGGAAGTTGACTCAACATAAAAAGTAAAAAATCATGAAAGTAAATAGATTGTCCCTTTGTAGAGGGAAGCACGGATTTACAGAGGTGCCATAGCTCATTGTTTAAAACCAAGTTGAATATATTTTGGGAGTTGTACCTTTCCTGTCAATGTTACGACAACAGATTTCAACATCTTCCATGCTATCACATTATTGACGGTTCCCAAGCAGAATTGAAATTTTACTCCCCGCCAACCATTCAAACACTTTCCATGGCTAGACGTATCCAGTGGTGCCCTCCAAACACTACTGGAATCGGAGAATTTCCCTCTTTGCCATCAGCTACCAAAAACCAGACGACAAAGAGCAGGCTGATGGCAAAGATACTATTTGCCATCAGCCAGCTCTTTGTCGTCAGCTGGCAGACGACAAAGAGCATTCACGCAGACGGCAAAGAGCACGGGCGGCCCACCCCGCACCCCCTCTCTCCCCCCTAACGACCTCTCTCTCTGTCGTCTGCTTTGTTCCTCTGTGCCGTCGGGGGGCAAACGGCAAAGAGGATGCGCCCTAGCGGTCGTCGCCCCCCACCCCCACACCCCTCTCTCCCCTAACAGTCGTCGCGCCCCACCCCACACCCCTCTCTCTCACCCCCGAAACCCCCACCGCCGCCGCGCCCTCCTCCTCCCTGCGCCGCCGTGCCCTCCTCCTCCTTGCGCCACCACGCCCTCCTCCTCCCTGTGCCACCACACCTTCCTCCTCCCTGCGCCACCACCGCGCCCTCCTCCTCCCTGCGCCCCTCCTCCTTCCCAGGACCTCCTCCTCCACCACCGCCGCCGGAGCTCACCCCTTCTCCACCACCGCCCCCTCTACCACCACCGCCCTCTCCTCCACCACCGCGCCCTCCTCCTCCCCACGCCCCCCTCCTTCACCACTGCGCTGCCCCTCCTTCACCACTACCGTCCCCTTCCTCCCAGCGCACCGCCTCCTCCTTGCACCCCTCCTCCTCTACGGCCGTCCTCCCTGCGGCGTCCTCATCGCCCGGCCGCCCCCTCCAGTAAATCCTTATTTTTTTCCTTTTTTGTTTAATTTGTTAATTAGGTTAGTTAGGTTAGTTGTTAATTACCTATTGTTAGTTAGGTTAGTTAAGTTAGTTGTTAGTGGTTACCTACTGTTAATTAGGTTAGTTAGGTTATTTGTTGGTTGTTAGTGGTAATTAGGTTAGTTGTTAGTGGTAATTACCTATTGTTAATTAGGTTAGTTAGGTTAGTTGTTAGCTTAGCTATTAATTACCTACTATGCGTTAGGTTAGTTGTTAGGTTAGTAGTTTCCCGTGTAGAGCCCTCCGGTCACGGCCTATGCTTGGACTAGCCACACCGTTAGGAAACATCAGTGAGCTTGTCACGCACCTACCATGGCTACGACGCCATCGAGCTCACGGGCTGCAACAACGATGCTGCTGCAACCACCCCCATGAGGTCGGAGCAGAAACATTACTGATGGGACCACCCCCTTGAGGCATTAGTGATATTCCACTGCAGCATCGAGGATACTACAACAGCTCGGCGATGCTCCACTTGAGGCACCGATGGCACCGGTGGGGAAGAAGAATTGAGTGGATGAGCGTTGGTGCATGAGATGAGGCAAAGGAGGTTGAACAATTCCCACGCCGACCACCACCGCATCTATACCCACAAGAACGCCGATGGATCTCGAAGGTTCAATGATGGGTGGCTTGGAGTAGACCATGGTGCGAACGCCAAAATAGATCGCAACAGTAGTTGTCGTCATCACTGGAAGCGTCATGAGTGGGGTGGTTTGCATCAACTCGTGCGCGTATGGTGAGCTGATCTGCATCTCTGGAGCATGGGCGCTGGCCGGCCTAGGCTACAGCAAGGCTATCTTTCTCGCACAAATGGACAAGAAGAAGAGGAAAAAGGAAAAGAAGGAATAAGAAGAAGAAGAAGAAGAAGAGGTAAAAGGAAAAGGAGGAATAAGAAGAAGAAGAAGAAGAGAAGAAGAAGAAGAAGAATAAGTAGAAGAAGAAGAAAAGTAAGGAAGAAGAAGAAGAAGAAAAAAAGGAAGAAGATGAAAAAAAGATGATGAAGAAGAAAACGAAACCCTGACACCCGACACGATGCCCCGAAACCCCGACACGACGCCCCGACACGACATCTCGACGACACCCCGGCACGAAATATTTTTTTATGGAACCCTAAATGACATCTATATAGGTCATATATTTGTCTTAGGTCGTATATTTTTTATTTTATTAATGAACACAAAATATTTGTGTTGATCGGGTGGATTTACATGTGACAGTTGTCTCGTCACTGTGAGGTCTGTTGTGCGAAGACCTCCGTTCTACGGGCTCTGCCCCTGCATTCGTGGGTAAGTACAAATGTCATCTTCTCCTCGCCCCTTCATTTGATGTGGGTCGGTCTTCGGATGAAACTTGCTAGATATAGGTAATTAAATTAATTTATCAGTATGCGTGACCAGTATGTGTCTCCCGTTCGAAAGGGTTACAGTTATAAATATGCATGCATTTGCATATATTTATAACTGTGATTCTTCCGAATTGTCCAACGTTATCCATGGACAGTCCGAGTATGTGTAGATTGGGTTCGTTTTCCCATATGCTTTGTTCCGGATCCGATGCATAATTTCGTCAGTGCCTCCCTGTTGTTCTCCGATACACATCCTCTCTGTTTATTGCGGAGACGTGTATCAGGAGAACAGCGGGGAGGTTCTGCCTAAATTTTGCGTTGGATCCGGAGTAGAGCATGGGAAAATGAACCCAACTACACATACTCAGGTGGATTAGGACCTATCTTTACCTCTTAGCGTGTAGATTGCATGGACGTAATAAAACTGGCAAACTTGATTAACTAATGAATATATATGCTGAATTGTATATAAATATATTTCTTGTGTGTTTTGTAGCTAGGCAAGATGAGTGATCGTGCGTGGATGTACACCGGTCACCCTAGTCAGAAAGAGATGGCAAAATAATGGTTTCTAAACACCAAGGAGCTTGTGAAAGCCGCATTTGCAAATGGCCAGGAAACAAACTGGTGCCCTTGTCCTGAATGGAACAACTATAAAAAGGGGACAGAGGCTGTAATGATTAAACACCTGCAGAGGAGGCGTTTTAAGCCTAATAGTACGGTTTGGACATTTCATGGTGAGTCTATACAATGCACCAGAGCTGAGGTGGTTCGTCGTTGCACCGAAAAGCATGGTACCGGGATCGAAGACAAGGTGCAAGACTTTGGTGATGCTCGGGATTCGAAAGACAAGATGGAGGAATCTGCAAAGGCCTTCTATTAAATGTTCGAGTCTCCAAAACATCCTCTCCACGAGCACACTGAGCTTTGGCAGCTGGATGCCATTGCACAAGTAATGGCTCTGAAGGCTCAGTTCAACTTGGGAAGAGAATGCTACGAGGCGATGATCACACTATTTGGACGCTTTCTACCCAAAGGTCATGTCATGCCTGCAAACCTATACCAGTCGGACAAAATACTTCGTGTACTTAAGATGCCCTATGAGAAGATAGACGCATGTGAGAAAGGATGTGTCTTATTTAGGAAGGAGTATGCACACTTGGACTATTGTCCCAATTGCGAGTCTTGCAGGTATCTTGTGGTAGACAACGGTATGGGTGAGAAGAGGCATAACAAAATCGCAGTTAGTGTTCTTCGGTATATGCCAATCATACCAAGGCTTCAATGTATTTTCATGGTCGAAGAGACAGCCAGACAGATGACATGGCGCAAAATGGGCAAAAGAACCAAACTAGCTGCGGATGGGAATAAGATGGCGGTACACACATCAGATGGGGAAGCGTGGAAACATTTCGATGGATTGCATCAGGATAAAGCGGCATATCCAAGGAATCCTCGAGTCTGCATCGCCACGGATGGTTTTAATCCCTTCGGCATGACGGCAACCCAATATAGTAGTTGGCCTGTATTTGTCATTCCACTCAATCTCCCCCCGGGCAGATTATGCAAAGAAAGAACATATTTCTGACGTTGATAATTCTAGGGCCCAATTATTCGGGGAAGAATATGAATGTGTACATGCAGCCGCTTAAGGATGAATTGCAAGAAGCTTGGGATAATGGGGTCAAGACATACGATGCCGCTAGAAAAGAAAACTTCAAAATGCATGTGTGGTACATGTACTCTATCCATGACTTGCCGTCGTATGCGCTATTCTCTAGATGGTGTGTGCATGGAAGCTTCCCGTGCCCCACATGCAAGGCAGTTCTTCAATTTCATTGGTTGCAGGAGGGTCGGAAGTATTCTTGCTTTGACTTGCATAGATAGTTCCTGGATCCTAACCATCAGTTCAAAAAAGACAAGAAGAACTTTACCAAAGGTAAAGTTGTCAAAAACTTGGCACCAGCTGCGTTGACAGGCCAACAAATCATGGATCAGTTAAATGCCCTCGAGACTGATCCAGAGCGTCCAGGGTATTTTAAGTGGTATAATTCAAAACACGCATGGACTCACAAGACATGCTTGTGGGATCTGCCTTACTTCAAAGACCTCCTTCTTCCACACAATATCAACATGATGCACACTCAAAAGAATATCGGAGAGGCTATTTTTGGTACATTGTTCAACATATATGGGAAGACAAAGGATAATGCTAAGGCTAGAGTCGATCAAGAGACACTATGTCACAGACCGTTACAAAACATGCGAGAAGGCAAAGGAAAGCAGAAGTGGTTGAAGCCAAAGGCCTGGTTCAATCTTGGAAGGCCAGCTATGAGGGAAATTATCTTGTTGGTCAAAATGCACTTGATGTTCCCCGATGGGTATGCAACAAATCTAAAGAGGGTAGCAAGTCTTGAAAAAATAAAAATATTTCGTCTCAAGAGTCATGATTGGCACATATGGCTTGAGCGGGTAATGCCAGTGATGTTACATAGCTTTATTCCTGAGGATGAATGGCTAGTACTGGCAGAGTTGAGCTATTTCTTCCATGTTCTTTGTGCGAAAGAATTGTCGCCTGGCGTGGTAGATGACATGGAGGAGTTTGCACCGGAGTTGTTGTGCAACTTAGAGAAGATCTTTCCGCCAGGCTTCCTTAATCCAATGCAGCATTTGATTTTACATCTACCGACCGAGGAAAGATTGGGTGGGCCCGTGGAAAATCGTTGGTGCTATGCAACTAAGAGGATGAATAAGACACTTCGAGCTAAATGTAAAAAATAAGCATAGAATTGAAGCATCGATGGCTGAGGCATTCATTACTGAGGAGGTGGCAAACTTTGTGACAGCACACTACGAAGCCAAAAATTATCATATGCATAATTCAAAGCCTCGGTACAATGATGCATACCTAAAAAAAGGTGCATCCAACATCAGCCTATTCAAAGGGACGCTCGCACCAGCCGGTGCTTCGAAACGAATAACATTGGATGTCGAAGAATGGTGGAGCATTTCGTTGTATATCTTCAACAACCTAAGAGAAGTGCGGCCCAATTGACATAATAAGCTCAATTGGAATAGGAAAAATGAAAAGAAGGAAGAAGAGGAAGAAGAGAAGAAGGAGGAGTAGGAGGAGAATAAGGAGAAGGAGGAGCCCTCCTTCTTCTTCTTCTTTCCTCCTTCTTCTCCTTCTTCTTCTCCTTATTCTTCTCTTCTCCTTATTCTTCTCCTTCTTCTTCTCTTGTTCTTTTTATTCTTCTCTCCTTCTTCTTCTTTTTCTTCTCCTTCTTCTTCTCTTCTTGATTCTTCTCTTTCTTCTTCTACGTAGCTTATTTTCCCCAACAAAGACATACTTAGCTAATTATCCTCCAAAATGACATAATTAGTTTAGTTAGGTAAAAACATCATAAGAACCTTGGTTAGCTCATTAAAATTACTAATTTAGATCCAAAAAGACATAATAAGCTCAAATTGGCATAAGAACCTCGGTTAGCTCATGATTATTATATACTTAGCTTGTTTTCCTCTAAAATGACATAATTAGCCCATTTAGCTCCAAAAAGACATACTTAGCTAATTTAGCTCCAAGAAGAGGAGAAGAGTAGAAATGAAAAGAAGGAAGAAGAATAAGAAGAGAAGAAGAATAGAAGGAGAAGGAGAAGAATAAGGAGGAGGAGGAGGAGAAGAAGAGAAGAAGGAGAAGGAGGAGAAGAAGGAGAAGGAGCCCTCCTTCTTCTCCTTCTTCTTCTCTCCTCCTTATTCTCCTTCTTCTCCTCCTTCTTCTTCTCTTCTTATTTTCTTCTTCTTATCCTCCTCCTACTCCTTCTCCTTCTCCTTCTCCTCATCCTCCTCCTCCTTCTTCTTCATCTTCTTCTTTTTCTTCTCCTTCTTCTCTTCTTGCTTCTTCTCTTTCTTCTTCAATTTAACTTATTTTCCCCAAGAAAGACATACTTAGCTAATTATCCTCCAAAATGACATAATTAGCTTACTTAGGTAAAAACATCATAAGAACCTTGGTTAGCTCATTAAAATGACTAATTTAGCTCCAAAAAGACATAATAAGCTCAAAATGGCATAAGAACCTTGGTTAGCTCATGAATATTATATACTTAGCTTGTTTTCGTCTAAAATGACATAATTAGCCCATTTAGCTCCAAAAAGACATACTTAGCTAATTTAGATCCAAGAAGAGGAGACGAGGAGAAATTAAAACAAGGAAGAAGAAGAAGAAGAGAAGAAGCAGAGAAGGAGAAGGAGAAGAAGAAGGAGGAGGAGAAGAAGAGGAGAAGAAGAAGAGAAGAAGGAGAAGGAGGAGAAGAAGGAGAAAGAGCCTTCCTTATTCTCCTTCTACCTCTCTCCTCCTCCATCTTCTCCTTCTTCTCTTCTTCTTTTCTTCTTCTTATCCTCCTCCTCCTCCTCCTCCTTCTTCTTCTTCTCCTTCTTCTCTTCTTGCTTCTTCTCTTTCTTCTTCAATTTAACTTATTTTCCCCAACAAAGACATACTTAGCTTAGTCAGGTAAAAACATCATAAGAACCTTGGTTATCTCATTAAAATGACTAATTTAGCTCCAAAAAGAAATAATAAGCTCAAAATGGCATAAGAACCTTGGTTAGCTCATGAGTATTACATACTTAGCTTGTTTTTGTCTAAAATGACATAATTAGCCCATTTAGCTCCAAAAAGACATACTTAGCTAATTTAGCTCCAAGAAGAGGAGAAGAGGAGACATTAAAATAAGGAGGAAGAATAAGAAGAAGAGAAGGAGAAGGAGAACAACAAGGAGGAGGAGGACAAGAAGAAGAAGAAGGAGAAGGAGCCCTGCTTCTTCTCCTTCTTCTTCTACTTCTTCTTCTCTACTCCTTCTTCTCCTTCTTATTCTCTTCTTCTTTTATTCTTCTTATCCTCCTCCTTGTCCTTCTCCTCCTCCTCCTTCTTCTTCTTCTTCTTCTTCTTTTTCTTCTCTTTCTTATCTTCTTGCTTCTTCTCTTTCTTCTTCAATTTATCTTATTTGCCCGAACAAAGACATACTTAGCTAATTATCCTCCAAAATGACATAATTAGCTTAGTTAGGTAAAAACACCATAAGAACCTTGGTTAGCTCATTAAAATGACTAATTTAGCTCCAAAAAGACATAATAAGCTCAAAATGGCATAAGAACCTTGGTTAGCTCATGAATATTATATACTTAGCTTGTTTTCCTCTAAAATGACATAATTAGGCCATTTAGCTCCAAAAAGACATACTTAGATAATTTATCTCCAAGAAGAGGAGAAGAGGAGAAATGAAAATAAGGAAGAATAAGAAGAGGAGAAGAAGAGAAGGAGAAGGAGAAGAACAAGGAGGAGGAGGAGGAGGAGAAGAAGAGAAGAAGAAGAGAAGAAGGAGAAGGAGGAGAAGAAGGAGAAGGATCCCTCCTTCTTCTCATAATTCTTCTCCTTCTTATTCTCCTTCTTCGTCTCTCCTCCTTCTTCTCTTCTTCTTTTCTTATTCTTCTCCTCCTCCTTCTCCTTCTCCTCCTCCTACTTCTTCTTCTTCTTTTTCTTCTCGTTCTTCTCTTCTTGTTTCTTCTATTTCCTCTTCAATTTAGCTCATTTTCCCCAACAAAGACATACTTAGCTAATTATCCTCCAAAATGACATAATTAGCTTAGTTAGGTAAAAACATCATAAGAACCTTGGTTAGCTCATTAAAATGACTAATTTAGCTCCAAAAAGACATAATAAGCTCAAAATGGCATAATACCCTTGGTTAGCTCATGAATATTATATACTTAGCTTGTTTTCCTCTAAAATGACATGATTAGCCCATTTAGCTCCAAAAAGACATACTTAGATAATTTAGCTCCAAGAAGAGGAGAAGAGGAGAAATGAAAAGAAGGAAAAAGAAGAAGAAGAAGAAGGAGAGAAGGAGAATGAGAAGAAGAAGGAGGAGGTGGAGAATAAGAAGAGAAGAAGAAGATAAGAGGGAGAAGGAGGAGAAGAAGGATAAGGAGCCCTCCTTCTTATACTTCTTTTTCTCCTTCTTCTTCTCTCCTCCTTCTTCTCCTTCTTCTTCTCCTTTTTCTTCTCTTCTTCTTTTCTTCTTCTTCTCCTCCTCCTTCTCCTTCTCCTTCTCCTCCTCCTCCTCCTCCTTCTTCTTCTTCTTCTTATCCTTCTTCTTCTCTTCTTGCTTCTTCTCTTTCTTCTTCAATTTAGCTTATTTGTCATATATATGTTGTTGTTCTTCTTATTCTGACTTCCGTATTCCCATTTTGCAGATTGGATGTACTACATGCATGGAAGCTGGCATTGATGGAGTGCTTTCGTTCTAGTTTTCATTTGAGTTGATGAACAATGTGGAATTATATGTGTATGTATATATGGATGAACAGTATATGTGGAACTATACGTATATGTATATATATGGATGAAACTTTGTGCTATGAATATGTGTTGTGACCTATATATGTGCTATGAATTATATGTGCTATGTATATGTATATGTGTTGTGACCTATATATGTGCTATGAATTATATGTGCTATGTATATGTATATGTGTTGTGAAATAACAAAAAAAATTGTGACAATATGGGCTCTTTGCCGTCTGCGAGCTGATGGCAAAGACCTTTGCGATCAGGCAGCACACGGCAAAGGTGCCACATGTCACCCAGCTGTGCAACCTGGGGCAACAGCGGCTGGCCCATATAGGCCCTTTGCCGTCTGCTTCCATGGGAGGCTGACGACAAAGAGATGACAAAGAGCCGGCTGGACCACCTATGTGCTGGCCCATATACGCAGACGACAAAGAGAGGGAGGGAGGAAGACAGCACAGAGAGGAACTAGGTAAACGATAAAGAGAGGGAGGGAGGCAGACGGCACAGAGAGGGAGGGAGGCAGAAGGCACAAAGAGGTAGGGAGGCAGATGGCACAGAGAGGCAGGGAGGCAGACGGCAAAGCCTCCATTAGCCCTAACGGAGGCATTTCCTGTGGGCTGTCGTCTAAGCATGTGTGACGTCTGCTCGGAGCCAGAGACTAATGGCAAAGACCTTTGTCGTCCGCTTCACAAAGACTGACGGCAAAGAAGGTGATATGCCGTCGAAATTAGTCGTAGGAACATTGTCGACAGGAGGCTAACGGCAAAGACCTTTGTCGTCGGTGGATCACCTCTTTGCCGTCCGTTATGTAAGACGGCAAAGAGTCTGATTCCTGTAGTGAAACAATCAACTTTCTAAGGGGATTTCTTGTTTATTTATGTCTGTATTAGGACTGGGCATTCTTTTTACTAGCCTCTCTCGTGAAATGTCAATTTAATAAACACTCGTCATGAGAGTAACCCGCTGAGCATGGAAGATATTAACTGCCCCCATCGCTCCATGAGCGGTACGGGCACACAAAACGAAGTTTATTTGAAGGTTTTAGATGTGGCACATGCAAATTTACCTGGAATGGTAGTGAAATACCATATATATGTAGGTATTCTGGACTCTCATGGAAGAAACTTGGATCAAGAATTTGTATGCATAGGTAGCATCTCTATTTAGTACGAAGTTTTGGCTTGCAAAACGTTCTGAACAAGCATCACATGTTGGAGGATCCATAACAATATAAATTCTATGCAAATATACCCAAACATAACCATTATGTTGTATTCCTTGTCCAACTTCAATTATTTGATCAAGGTTGAAAAATAATAATTAATAGGTATTCATAATCATAAAAGATGTCCAAGATAATATATTTGTATGTGAAAGTTCTCTTTCTTATACTAATCATTCATGGACTGCTTATTTGACCAATATTATGATTGTTAAACTTCAATACTTTTTACTTTCTAAACCAAATGTGAAACTACTACCAAGGATATAGCACACTGATAATTTCATATTTATGATATTTCATTCATTCACAATTTACTCTTAGGATATAAGTGAAGCACACAAGTAAACATCAAACTATTATCAAAAGATATAAGTGAAGAACAATGAGTAGTCAAACAGTTAAGTAGCTATGTGAGGAATATATCTCAATAAAGACTCTCAGATGTGAGAATTTTATTCAAACAACAAAGAAAACAAAAATGCATTCCAAGAACAGCACATATCATGTGGGCAAATACAAATTTGGGCTCAACATAGGCTAACCGATGTTTGTTTGATGAAGAGAGGTGGAATGCATAGCATCCCCAATCTTATATTACTGAGACTTATTTAAATATTTACTAGTGTCACTTGGGCATCCCCAAGCTCGAGTTGTTGTATCTAGTTCAATCCTCTCATATCCTGGTTTCACCTAAGTCCCAAAAACTTCATCCAAAAAAACTCAAAATGAACTCGTGAGATAGGTTAGTACACATAAGAATAAATCAACACTTCATGTACTGCCAAGACAAGTTGCATAATAATTTTCAAACATTAGATACTTTATACTAGCATTTCCATGATTTATACCTACTAATATAAGCCATTAAATATCTAGGATAAATAGATAACAAAACTATGACAGCAATCTATCCATACATACCAGTTTGTACCAATCTATTTAAAAATTGTACTTATGTATTCCCAAAAATTATGAAAATTTAGGACTCGGTAACTAATTTTTGCTACACTATTGTGTAAAAAGTTCAGAAGGTTTCCACATTCTAGTAAAATCTGATAATTTAAATACTAGAGCAAAAGTTTATATTTTTGTACAACACCTATCACATATGCAATTCAAGCACTCTAAAGGCAATTCTTGGAACTTTTTATTGAAAACTAATATTATAAATAATATCTAACATAGAACAAAAAAATTAAGCTCCAAGGAAAAAAATATCATGTGACAAATAAAAATATAGCTCCAAGTAAGATATATCAATAGTGTTGAAGATAAAAGAGGGGATGCCTTCCGGGGCATCCCCAAGCTTAGACGCTTGAGTATTCCTTGGATATTACCTTGCGGGTGCCTTCAGAATACCCAACCTTAGGTTCTTCGATGCTCCTTATTCTCCTCATATTGGTATATTACCCAAAACATAAAAACTTCAATCACACAAAACTTAACAGATGGGTTAGTATAATAAAAATAGACCATCCACTTAGGAACTCTCAAGACAAGAATCATAAGTGTTCTCACAAAATAACTACTGTATTATATCATTACAATAATTTCTATCACTCAATACAAGCTATGGAAACACTAAAACAAGCAAACTATGCATGCAAAATAAAATCTGTCAAAAGCAAAAGAGTGTGTGAAGATGGGAATGTACACTGGACATCCCTAACTACAAAATTCTGAATAATTAGGACAATGCAGAGGATTTGCATACCAAAACTGTGTAAAAATTGTAGAATTTTTGACTCTCCATTAAAATCAGAGAAATACTGCATTGGACCTAAAAGTTTCTCTTATTGCACACAATCAAACAAGCAAGTATCCACATTATCCCAAAGGCTTTACTTGGCGCCTTATTGAAGTAAATGACACAAAACATGATTACTACAATATCAACAAGCACTTTTGTTTGAAGACTTTTCTCTAGGCATGATGATTTCTATGAAGCTCACATAAAAGTAAAGAATTGAAACACGATGGGAGCATCATGAAGCATATGACAAGCACATCTAAGTCTAACCCACTTTCTGGGGATTTTGTGAGCAAACAATTTATGGGAGCAAGAATCAAATTGCATAGGAAGGCAAAACAAGCATGAATTCAGAACTTTGACCACATAGAGAGGAAACTTGATATTATTGCAATACCTACAAGCATGTGTTCGTCCCTCATAATAATTTTCATTAGCATCACGAAGGAATTCAACAATATAACTATCACATAAATATTTATTTTCATGATACATAAGCATAAAATTTTCATTACTACCAACACAAGCAAACTTTTTATCATTCATAATAGCGGTGGGAGCAAACTCAACAAAATAACTATCATGTGATACTTGAGTGGCATAATTCAATTGAAAATTAAAAAACATGATGACAAGTTTCATGGTTTATAGCATACATGTCATCACCATAATCATCATATATAGAAACTTTGTTGTCATAGTCAATTGAAACCTCTTCCAAAATAGTGGACTCGTCACTAAATAAAGTCATGACCTCTCCGAATCCACTTTTATCAGTATGAAAAGATTCAATGCCCTCCAAAATAGTTGGACCATCATTACCTAAAGTCTACACTCTTACAAACCCACTTTCATAAATATAATCATCATAAATAATAGTCATGCTTTCATCATAATAAATTTGCTCATCAAAACTTGGGGGGCTAAAAATATCATCTTTAACAAACATAGCATCCCCAAGCTTGTGGCTTTGCATATCATTTGCATAATGGATATTCAGAGGATTCATACTAACAACATTACTATCATGCTCATCATTGAAGGAATTCATGTAAACCATTTTTATATTCTTCCTCTAAAAGTTGAGCACAATTTTCCGAACTATCATTTTCACGGAAGACATTAAAAAGGCGAAGCAATTGAGGTAACCTAAACTCCATTTTTACTTGTACTTTTCTTTTATAAACCAAATTAGTGAAAAACAAGAAACTAAAAGATTTAATTGCAATATCTAAATATATACCTTCAATCACTCACCTCCACGTCAACGGCACCGGAGAAGAGCTTCATGTCTACTATGCAACTTTTATTCTTGTAGATGTTGTTGGGCCTCCAAGTGCAGAGTTTTGTAAGACAGCAGCAAATTTCCTTCAAGTGGATGATCTAAGGTTTATTAATCCATGGGAGGTGTAGGATGAAGATGGTCTCTTCCATACAACCCTGCAATCAAATACAAGGAAACTCTTGTGTCCCCAACACACCCAATACAGTGGAAATTGTATAGGTGCACTAGTTCGACGAAGTGATGGTGCTACAACTGTAGTATGGATAGTAAAAATAGATTTTTATAATTTCAATAAATAAAAACAGGAAGGTAAAAAAATAGTAAATAGCAAGAAAACATTGTATAAATTCTTGGAAATAAGGCCTAGGGTTCATATATTCACTAGTACAATCTCTCAACAATGCTAACATAACGGAATCATATGGTCATCCATCAACATGCAACAAAGAATCACTTCAAATTCCTATTAGCGGAGAACATAATAAGAAGTTTTTGTAGGCAGCAAACCAGCTCAAATTAATTCTTTCCGATCAATCTTCTGGATTGTCCCTCTAAGTGTCACAAACAGCCCTAGAGTTCGTACTAGAATAACACCTATGACATATCAATCAACCCTAATGTCACCTAGATACTCCAATGTCACCACAAGTATTCGTGGGTTAATTATTCGACATGCATCAAACAATTTCAGATTCATCATATTTAATCCGCCACAAATAAATTCAAAGAGTACCCCAAGATTTCTATCACACAAAGTAGGATGAAAACATGCAATCAACCCCTATGCATAGATCCCCAAAGTCACCAAAATCTCTAAGTTGACGCATAACATATATCAAGTGAATCAATAGAATAACCCATTGTCGCCACGGGTATCCACATCCAAGACATACATCAAGTGTTCTCAAACCCAAAATATTCAGTCCAACATAACGAGACCTTAAAGGGAAAGATTCAATTCATCACAACAAGATAGAAAGGGAAAAACACCATCTAATCCAACTGTATTAACAAAGCCCATGATACATCAAGATTGTGCCATCTCAAGAACACGAGAGAGGGAGATAGAGATTAAACACATAGCTATTAGTGCATACCCTAAGCCCACCAACACTCCCTCCTTGTCATGGCCTCCGCCGAGATGATGAAGATAGCCACCAAAGATAATTTCCCCTCCAACGGGGTACTTGAAATGCTCCAAATGGGTTTTTCTTCGTTATAGATAGTTGTGGTGGCGAAGCGGAAGTTCTCTCCTAATTTCTGTGGGTTTGAGAATTTATAGGGCCATGTTAGCATCTGGGGCCCTTGTAAGTGTCCTGGCCCCCTCTTCTGCTATAAGGTATGTTTTGACTTAGAAAAATCAAGGAGAGACTTTCAGGTCGAAGTGTCACAGTCTCGAGGCGGAAACTTAGCCAGAGGCCCTTTTGCTCTCCAACAGAATGATTCTGATGGGGAAACTTTTCTCCGGGAGGGGGAAATCAAAGTCATCATCATCACCAACACTTCCTCCTTCCTGGGAGGATCAATTGTTAGAGCATATTTCTTCATATGTGGTTTTGATAATTGATAACAATCCCTATGGACTAATGGTTGCCTTAAGTTATATTCGAAGGATTTGTCCATAGGCACTTCTTGAAGTCTATATGTTGGTTTCAAGGAGTTTATATGATGACTGAGGTGGTATTCAAGGTTTTATCCAAAGAATGGTCATAAAGACACAAGGTTGATCAAGACGAAGACAAAGAGTAAATCAAGTTGATCAACACACAAAGCATACAAGATGTAATGAGAGGGATCAAGTGATCCCATGGTATGGTAAGCATTGTCCATTACACTTTTGTGTACTAACCCATGGTCTTCGTGAGAGTTCTATGTGGCGTTAGGGGTGTTTACATGGGCTTGTGTCAAGAGGAAGATCTCATTCAACCCATGAAGGATGAAATCAAGTGGTGATCGTCATCAAGTTTGCGGTGTGCAAGTTCAAGTGGAGCATCACATATCATGCTTGAAGCTTGTCGTACATTGTGGTGGCAATGGACTTGTGAAGATGTGCTGAAAAGTGGCTCACCCATAGTGAGTATGGGGAGCAATCAACTAGTCTTCATAAAGCCAACGCAATCAAGAAAGGTGGTCCATTTTGAGGAAGTCAAGATCATCATAATCTAGCTCAAGAAAGGTTTGCCCTTGATAGGTTTTTCTATTTTACGATAGATTGTCGTACTATCAAGGGGGCTCTCAAGTGAGTAGCTTGATCGTATCGTTTGTTGAGAGCTCAAACCATTTGCATCATTGGATCATATTTCTTGGTTCTTGTTTGGTGGTTCTCTTTGTGAGTTTTAGAGCTTATGGTCACCTTTATGACAAGCTTGAGTTCATCGAAAGTGGAGTTCATGTGCATCTTCTATGATGTCTTCGATGTTGAAGTTTTTGCATGTTCTTCACTCATAGAGGTCTCACATCTATATATCATTGGCATTTTCATAATTGTATGTTCTTCCAACGGCTTTACCGCTGGCCCGGGAGGTTGTACCGCCCACACCCTGTACGGTTGAATCGGCCCAGCACCGGGCTTCAACCAAAAACACGGTTCTGTTGTGCTCCGGTTATTGGGCGGTAGTGGACCGGTTGTACCGCTATATTACATAGCCCGGTAAAATCTGTGTTCCAAGTGGTTGAACCGCTTGGACTTTGTCGTATCCAGCGGTCGTGTTGGGTGGTGGTCGGGCAGTTGTACCGCTTCAGCGGTTGCGCTGCCCGAGCCACCGGTTGTACTGCCCGTGTGTAATTCTGCACATATGGGCAGATTTGTGGGGGCCTATTTAAGGGGGTCTTCTTCCCTAATGGTTCCCCATCTCTTGTGCTCATTTTCATCCCCATTGTTGACCTTCTTAGAGCTTGCTAACTCTCAAAACCTCCAATATTCTTGATAGTTCTTGAGCGAAGAGAGAGAGGAGATCTAGATCCACATCTCCACCAATCACTTGCTCCTCTGTGTGAGGGGAACCCCTTGGATATTGATCTTGGAGTTATTTTTGATCTCCTTGTTCTTCCTCTCATATTCCTCCATAACTTTTGTTGTTCTGGAGGGATTTGAGTGTGAGGTACTTGACCACTTTGTGTGTTCTTGCCATTGCATTAGTTGCATCGGTTTAAGTTCTCCACGGTGATGCGTGGAAGAAGTTTGAGAAGCTTGTTACCCTTGGGTACTTGGTACCCTAGAAATTGCTCTTCGTGGATGCTTTGGCGTCCTAGAAGCTTGGGGGTGCCTCGGAGCTCAATCATTGTGGTGTAAAGCTCCGGGCAAGCGTCGGGGTCCCCATTTAAGTTGTGGAGATTGCCCCGAGCATTTGAGTTCATCACGGAGCCCAATCCATTGTGGTGAAGCTTTGTGGTGTCGTTGGGAGACTCCAATTAAGTTGTGGAGATTGCCCCAACCTTGTTTGTACGGGTTCGGTGACCGCCCTCAAGGGTCCCTTAGTAGAATCACGACATCATGCATTGTGCGAGGGCGTGAGGAGATTACAGTGGCCTTTGTGGCATCTTGGGGAGCATTGCGCCTCCACATCGCTCCAAACAGAGATTAGCATCCGCAAGGGTGTGAACTTCGAGATACATCATCGTCTACGCGTACCTCGGTTATCTCTTACCCGAGCCGTTTACTTATGCACTTTACTTTGTGATAGCCATATTGTTTCTTGTTATATATCTTACTGTCACTTAGTTGTTTATCTTGCTTAGAATAAGTTGTTGGTGCACATAGGTGAACCTAGTTGTTTTAGGTTTTGTGCTTGACAAATTAAACGTTACTTTTATTCTGCATTTGTTCAAGACTAAACAATAACTATTTTAAAGCACCTATTCAGCCCCCCTCGAGGCGACATCCATGCCCTTTCACCAATCTTCATCAACATATTCACCAGCACCATCTCATTTCAAACCGTAGTTCGTCTCTTCTACTCATTCTTTGTCTCAAACCTCAGATTGGTACATGTGGGTTACTAGTAATGTTGATTACATCTCATTGTTGATGCTAGTTGGTTTACTTGGTGTAAATTTTTATGTCCAGATCCTCAATTATCATTATTACACCTATGATATTGAACATTGATCTTGTGTGAGTAGTTTCATCAGGACATGAGAGAAATCTTCTTATAAGTAATCATGTGAAGTTGGTATTCGTTTGATATTTTGATGATATGTATGGTGTTGCTTATCTTATTGGTATCGTGTGAACGTCGACTACATGACACTTCACCATGTTATGGGCCTAAGGATTGCATTGTGGAGTAATAAGTAGATGACAGGTTGCGAGAGTGATAGAAGCTTAAACCCTAGTTTATGTGTTATTTCATAAGGGGATGATTTGAATCCACATGTTTAATGCTATGGTTAGATTTATCTTAATTCTTCTTTCGTAGTTATGGATGCTTCTGAGAGGGGGTAATCATAAGTGGGTTGCTTTTTTCAAGTAAGAACAACACATTAGCACCAGTCCACCCACATATCATATTATCAAACTAACAAACACAAATTAACTCAACATGATGAACATGACTAGATGGAAATTCTCATGTGTCCTCGGGAGCGCTGGCTTCATATAAGAGTACTTTCAGGTCTATCATTTGCTATAAAAATGATTGGGCTATATTGCTGCACAATTGCTATTATTGTTACTTGTCACTTGTTATGAATTATCTTGCTACAAAACTATTTATCATTGTTACTCACATCACTTGCAGAGAATACCTTGTTGAAAATGCTTATCATTTCCTTTTTCTCCTCGTTGGGTTCGACACTCTTACTTATCAAAAATACTATGATTGATCCCCTATACTTGTGGGTAATCACCCCTCGGCCCACTAATGCCAATGAGGCCCAGCAAGATGACTCCTCATTGATTGCGTTGCTTTCCCTCCAATCTTAAAGGGTGATGTAGCATAGTGGCGGCAAGTATTTCCCTCAGTTATGAAACCAAGGTATGAACCCAGTAGGAAGATCCACAAGACTATGTAAGCGGCACCTGCACATAAATAGCAAATCCTCGCAACCCAACGCATCGAGGGGTTGTTAATCCCTCGTGGGTAAATTAAGGATAGATTAATAGATGCAAATAAGAGTGATATCAAATAAAATGCAGCAAGGTATTTTTGGGTTTTTTGATAATATAGATCTGAAAATAAAAGAGAAAATAAAATAGAAACGCGAATAGCAAAGTAGAGATTACAAATAGATGATGTGAAGTAGACTCGGGGGGCGTAGGTTTCACTAGTGGCTTCTCTCGAGAAAATAGCAAATGGTGGGTAGACAAATTACGGTTGGGAAATCGATAGAAGAGAAAATAATTATGATGATATTCAAGACAATGATCATGTATATAGGCATCACATCCAAGACAAGTAGACCGACTTCAGCTTGCATCTACTTCCATTACTCCAGACATCGACCGTTATCCAGCATGCACCTAGTGTATTAAGTTCATGGAGAAACGGAGTAATGCCTTAAGAGCGGTGACATGATGTAGACAATATCTATTCATGTAGGAATAGACCCCCATCGTTTTATCCTTGATAGCAACCATACATGTGTGTCATGTCTCTTTCCGTCACTGAGATTGAGCATCGCAAGATCGAACCCATCACAAAGCACATATTCCCAGTGCAAGATAAAATGTCAAGTTGGCTAGACAAAAACCAAATATAGGAGAAGAAATACGAGGCTATAACAATCAAGCATGTATATGATTTCATAGATCTGATCATAAACTCACAATTCATCGCATCCCAACAAGCACACCGCAAAAGAATGAGTTACATCATATGGATCTCCAAGAGACCGTTGTATTGAGAAATAAAACGAGAGAGAAAGCTATATAGCTACTGCCTACAAAACCGTAGGTGTGATATGAACTACTCCACGCATCATCAGAGGAGCACCAATGAGGATGATGAACCCCTCTATGATTGTGTTCTTCTCCGGAAAGGGATCTAGATTGGATTTCGTGGCTTCTTGAACTTGCGGCGGCTGAAACTATTTTTCGTCGACTCCTCAAGGGTTTTTCGAATATTGGGGTATTTATAGAGCTCGGAAGCGGTGGAGGTGGGGCCCGAGGGCCCCACTAGACACTAGG
The DNA here is from genome assembly GCF_904849725.1 of Hordeum vulgare subsp. vulgare. Lineage (NCBI taxonomy): Eukaryota > Viridiplantae > Streptophyta > Magnoliopsida > Poales > Poaceae > Hordeum > Hordeum vulgare. The sequence goes on from NC_058523.1 coordinate 327,119,935, forward strand.
TCGTGCGAGGGGCCCTTGGAGCGCCCTGGTGCCTAGTGGGCTGCCACGGCCTCGTCTCGTGATCCTCCTTGGCTCCCAAGTTTCCTTCTGGTCCAAAAAATCTCCGTAAAGTTTCATGGCCTTTGGACTTCATCTGATATTGATTTTCTGTGAAGGAAAAAAATAGCAAAAAACAACAATTGGCACTAGGAACAATGTCAATAGGTTAGTCCCATAAAAAGATATAAAGTTGCTATAAGATGATCATAAAACATCCAAGAATGATCATATAAAAGCATGGAACAATCAATAATTATAGATACATTGGAGACGTACCAGCATCCCCAAGCTTAATTCCTACTCGTCCTTGAGTGCATGAATGATAAAAACAGAATTTTGGATGTGGAATGTTGCCTCACATGTTCATCATATTATTCTTCTTTTTAGCATGGACATATGGACTTGTAGATGATTCAAAACAATAGTCTATAGTTTGACATGAAAATTTCAATACTCAAGCATATCAACAAGCAACCAAGTCTTTCAAAATATTAATGCTAAAGAACGCTATTCCTAGCCCATCATGCTCCATCATTGGTCCATTCATGCAACACACCCAAATTTTAACTACGTCCAATGCTCAAGTATGATAATGGTGTTCCTTAGTTCGTGCTTTATAAGAGAAGATGGAGACTCAAATTAAAAAATTAAAATTTCATAGAGTAAATAGATAGGCCCTTCACAGAGGGAAGCGGAGATTTGTAGAGGTGCCAGACCTCAAAGTGAAAAATTTAGAGATAAAATATTTTGGGTGGTATGCTTTTCCTGTCAACGAAAACGACTAAGACTTTCCAATATCATCCATGCTAAACAAATTATAGGCGGTTCCCAAACTGAAAATAAATTTTATTCCTTTTTCCATCATTCTTTCACATTCGAGTGTTAGTCGAATCCACGCGTACCGTCCATACCAACAATTTCCAAGGAATTTATTATTTGACATTTTTTTGCATTTTGGGCTATGCATCTCTATTACCGCCATGTGCAATGACAAGTGAATAAACACTCATCTTGAGAATAACCTATTTAACATGGAAGATACCAGCCACCCCTTGCCGCTTCATAAGCGGTACGGGCAGGCAAAATAGAAATTTATTTTGAACATTAGAGGTGACACTTCCAAATTTCCTTGGAACGGTGTTGAAATACCACATATAGGTAGGTATGGTGGACTCATTTGGCACAACTTTGGGTTTAGGATTTGGATGCACAAGCAACATTCTCGCTTAGTACAAGTGAAGGCTAGCGAATAGATTGAGAAGCACCGAACTAAGGAACGAAAATCACCATAAGTGAACATTAAACATAACTAACACCGAATAATGCAATACAAGTAGGATGTAATTTCATAGCATAATTATTGACTTCATGTGCATGCATAGGGAATCACAAACCTTAACACCAACATTCCTACTGAACCATAATCACTCATCAACATACCTCACATATCACTATCTTCATATCGCAAAACTATTGCAAAGAATCAAGTTTAACATCCAATGATCTTCATGAAAGTTTTTATTATACCCTTCCTAGATATTTATCACTTTGGTACTAATTTCATTTAAAGCAAATTGCCATTGCAAATAACAAGCTCTCAAACAAATATAAGTGAAGAACGAGAGCACAAGTTTCTTTAAAATTTTCAACTCTCAAAATAATATAAGTGAAGCAAGAGAGGATTTCTACAAAATTTCTACTACTCTCAAAATAATCTATGTGAACCATGAGAGTAAATTTCTTAAAAATAACAGCACCACCATGCTCAAAAATATATAAGTGAAGCACTTGAGAAATTCCATGGCTCAAAAGATTTAAGTGGAGCATAAAGTGCGATTCTAACAAATCATAGCATAATTTGGTTCTCTTAAATGGGTGTGTCCAGCAAGGTTTATTATGAAAAACTAACCAGCAAATAAAGCAAAGACACAAATGATACAAGACGCTCCAAGCAAAACTCATGATATGTGATGAATAAAAATATAGCTCCAAGTAAAATTACCAATGGTTGTTAGAAGAAAGAGGGGATACCTTCTCGGGCATCCCCAAGATTAGTTGTTTGGTACTCCTTGGATATTGCCTTGGGGTGCCATGGGCATCCCCAAGCTTAGGCTTTTATCACTCCTTATTCCTTCAGCCATCGTGATCTCACTCAAAACTTGAAAACTTCAATCACACGAAACTCAACAAAATTTTTGTGAGATCCGTTAGTATAAGAAAACCAAACTTTAACTTATGTATTGTTGAAAAACTATTCCAATTTTGTTTTTGCATTATGCCTATTGTATTCTAACTTTACCATGGCTTGTACCCCCCCCCCCCCACCAAATACAAACCATAGAATCATCAAAACAAGCACATAACGCAAAGAAAACAGAATCTGTCAAATACAGAACAATGTGTAAAGACTAAAATTTTACACATACTTCTATAGCTCCAAAAACTCTGAACAATTAGGACAACGTAGGTAATTTTTATATAAATCTTTTGTAAAAAAATTAGACACTTTTGACGCTTCTGTGATGTTTACGATTGTTTCTACTGGACGCAAAAGTTTATGTCTATCAACAGGATTAAATCAACTAACACCCCACATGATCCCAAAGGCTTTACTTAGCACAAACACTAGACAAAACATAAAAACACAATTTTAATAGTAGCATAATTGTGCAAACACTCAAGAACAGAAAGCGAAAGTGAAAAATAAATTTTATTCATTGGGTTGCCTCCCAACAAGCGCTATCGTTTTACGCCCCTAGCTAAGCATATAGCATGGATTCTAAGTGATGTCACCCTTAGTGGTTGATCCATAGGTTTCCCTCGTGATTGATTCATACGGTAATTTAATATTAGTTATAGGGAAGTGTTTGATACGTCTCAAACGTATCTATAATTTTTGATTGTTTCATGTTGTTATCTTGTCAACTTTGGATGTTTTATATACCTTTCATATCTTTTTTGGGACTAACTTATTAATTCAGTGCCAAGTGCCAGTTCCTGTTTTTCCTGTGTTTTTGACTCTTTTCAGATCTGATTTTGGAACGGAGTCCAAACGGAATAAAATCCCCAAAATATTTTTTTCCAGAACAGAAGAAGATCGGGGGACTTGAGGGCCAAGGCAGGAGGCCCACAGGGAGCCCACAAGCCATGTGGCCGCGACCAGGGGGGCCTGCGGCCACCAGGCTTGTAGCCTCCCTGGAGCTCCCCTGGCCTAGCTCTTTGGCCTATATATTCCCTAAAATCCCAGGAAAATCAGGGCATCCACAAAACCACTTTTCCGCCGCCGCAAGCTTCCGTTTCCGCGAGATTTCATCTGGAGACCCTTCTCGGTGCCCTGTCGGAGGGGACTTTGGAGCTGGAGGGCTTCTACATCAACATCATTGCCTCTCCAATGACTCGTGAGTAGTCCACTTCAGACCTACGGGTCCGTAGTTAGTAGCTAGATGGCTTCTTCTCTCTCTTGGATTTTCAATACAAAGTTCTCCATGATCTTCATGGAGATCTATCCGATGTAATCTTCTTAGGCGGTGTGTTTGTCGAGATCCGATGAATTGTAGATTTGTGATCAGATTATCTATGAATTATATTTGAGTCTTTGCTAATTTCTGATATGCATGATTTGATATCCTTGTAAGTCTCTCTGAGTCTTGGGTTTTGTTTGGCCAACTAGATCTATGATTCTTGGAATGGGAGAAGTGCTTGGTTTTGGGTTCATACCGTGCGGTGACCTTTCCCAGTGATAGAAGGGGCAGCAAGGCACGCATCATGTTGCTGCCATCAAGGGTAACAAGATGGGCTTTCGTCATAGATTTGAGATTGTCCATCTACATCATGTCATCTTGCTTAAGGCGTTACTTTGTTCTTATGAACTCAATACACTAGATGCATGCTGGATAGCGGTCGACTTGTGGAGAATAGTAGTAGATGCAGAAAGTATCGGTCTACTTGTTTTGGACGTGATGCCTATAGATATGATCATTGCCTTAGATAACGTCGTGACTTTGCGCGGTTCTATCAATTGCTCGACAGTAATTCGTTCACCCACCGTCTACTTGCTTTCATGAGAGAAGCCACTAGTGAACACTACCGCCCCTGGGTCTATTCACAACTATCATCTCAGCTTTTACTTTTACTTTGCTTTGTTTACTTTTTGCTTTCAGTTCTCACTTTGCAAACAATCTATAAGGGATTGACAACCCCTTCATAGCGTTGGGTGCAAGCTCTTTGTGTTTGTGCAGGTACTTGTTACTTGACGCGATGCTCCTACTGGATTGATACCTTGGTTCTCAAACTGAGGGAAATACTTACCGCCGCTGTCCTACATCACCCTTTCCTCTTCAAGGGAACACCAACGCAAGGATCCAAGGCCGCGGGGGAATCCTTTGCATATTTGCCAAGGAAATCCCTATAGGCGTAGCCAGCATGAGTGTTCCATGCCTTTTCTGAGTGTAAACTGAAATTTAATATTCCCTTCTTTCATATCAATTACGGTCCCTATAGTACGTAAGAACGGTCTACCAAGAATTATTGGACAAGACGAATTGCAATCAATATCAAGAACAATAAAATATATGGGCACATAATTCCTATTTGTAAGAATAAGAACATAATTAATTCTTCCCTTATGCTTTTTAATAGTAGAATCCGCCAAGTGCAAATTGAGAGAACATTCTTTAGTATTGGTAAGACCAAGCACATCACAAAGAGATTTCGGAATTGTGGAAACACTAGCACCCAAATGGCCTCAAGCAATTTGTTGGAATCCGAGCCGACGTGGGGCTTTAGTCCCAGTTCTCCAACCGAAACAAAGTTATCGGGATTAATGCCCATTACTTTTAGTCCTGGTTGGCTTACGAACCGGGACTATATGAGCTCCACGTGGCCGCCGTGGGGCGCCCAGGCAGGAGCATCTTTAGTCCCGGTTGGTAACACCAACCGGGACCAAAAGGCAGCCACACGTCAGCAGCTTGCACGCCCTGGTTTTTTTTTGAAGGGTGGTTAGGGGTTTTGGACGGTTTTACTAGGGGTTTCATATTGTGTTAGCTAGCTAAAACACATAGAGAGAAATGACCTCTCTTTCTCCATGCTTGGTCAATGGTAGCTACTATACATATAGAGAGAACTCGACACTAGGTAGTAAGCAAATGAAGGAACTACCTATATACAATATATAACAACTTTTGCGATTCACACAAAAAAGTTAATATACAATATATAATATATAACAACTCTTGCGATCCCTAACTAGCTAATATCTATCCACCAATATCGGTATGGAAATCGAGATGATATTCGCCGTCTGATGGTATGACATGCTCAACAAAGAATCCCGCCAACTCCTCTTGAATTTCTCGTATGCGACCAGTTTGTAGGAGTGTGTCCCGCTTCCACGCGATCTAATTTAAAGAAGGGGTTCAATAAGTATATATATGAATGAAACTCAACACAATTGATGATAATAAAATAAACATGTGAATATTGTTTACGTACTTCAAGTTCTTTAAAACACATGTCCTTCTCACAGGTCGTCTGGTGAACCCACTCGCAAACAAAGAATCCACATAAATTATTCCCGGATTCCTGCCTCAAGCAGAACTTTATGAGAATAGAGTTCAGTCAAAATAGTAATCAAGCATGATAATGGTATTGAAACTAGAATGAATGATAGATGCGCGGAACTAGCTAGTACTACTTACTTGGGAGAAGGAAAATCACAACTCCTTATTCCATTCACCTTTAGCTTTTGTGGTGAACTTTTTCCAAACCATGCACGACAAAGAAAACGATTGCTTGATATCAGGAAATGAAAGAAACTTGTCAATAGGGTGCGATAATGATTGAACTTACTTCTGGAGCATTTCAGTAACCGGCACCAAGTGTGCAGGTTCTTTACATAGCGAGTCCAAGACAATTACTACTCCATCATCAACCCTAATGATTAGCAGAAAAAAGTGAAACCTGCGGACGCATAACTCATCAATTACACTTATAACCTCAAGTAAGCGAAACAGAATGTGTAGAAGACAACTAGCTAGTAACGACGCTCACCCGAAGTTGTAAGGAAATAGTATTTCCCTTTTGTCATGTTGTCGAAGTAACGCATTTAGCAAGTTGTTCTCTGTATCGATGGGATTCGTGCATACGTTATGTGCATTTATGGTATCTGGGTTAATGAACCCAATGTCATATATTTGTCCTCTTTTGCATTCGAGGATCTTCAATCTGCATAATATAGTAAGGCTAATTGCACATGCAAGAATGAGGGAGCTGAGCTAGAGACTTAATTATAGAAATAATACTTACAGACAATAGCAACTGACGATCTTTTTGTCGAGGGCGTATTGATTGTATAACTGAAATAATTCGTCAAATTCAATGTACAACGAACCGGTTCCATTGTAAAAGTGCTCATCTTTAAATCCCAGGTAGATACAATTGGTGACGTCCGTGCAGGCATTCAAGTACCAATTATGTAGTCTTGGCATCATTGTTGATAGTTCCTTCAACTGCTCAGGTTTGACGAGAGGCTTCCCGTGCTCGTATCTAATGGTTACTGTTGGGGCAATTTCGTACTGTACATCTTCACTTATGAAATCAGCAGCAGTGAAACCAGGATAATTAGTGGACACTACCCCTGGATCAACATTAGCAACATCGGTAAACACCTTGAGCGGGGGGCACGATTGCTTCTCCTGTTTGCCGAGCTGGGGAATTGTTTTCCTACGTCTCGAACCACCGATACTTGAGCTTTTCGACTGCTTCGCTTTCTCATATGTCTTTTCAATAGTTCGCTCATAGTGTGATGGCAGCGGAAGCGGTACCGTTGGTGGTTTCTCACGGGCATCTAGACAGCACTTCACTTTTATCGGATCAAATTTCTCATTTGGAGGTCGACGTTTGGGTGCAAGTTGTTCCTTAGTATAGGCAGCCACGATTATCATGTTTTCCTCGGTACTCATCTCATATGGTACCTTTTTAAGAGGCTTGAGGCTTGGACCATATTTGAATCTCTTCCCGCCTATTGTACTGCTAGCCGCCGGAGCGACGGCGGCTCTCTTCCGTGGTTGTTTACGCGCCGGAGGAGGCGGAGGAGGAGGAGGCAGAGTGTGCTCATGCGCCCGAGGAGGCAAAGTGAGCTCACGTGCTGGAGGAGGCGGGGGAGGAGGAGGCAGAGTGGGCTCATTAGTCGTAGGAGGTGGAGGAGGAGGAGGCGGAGCAGGCTCACACGTTGGAGGAGGCGGAGGAGGAGGAGACGGAGTGGGCTCACGTGCTGGAGGAGGCGGAGGAGGAAGAGACGGAGGAGGCAGAGTCTGCTGATTAGTCTGCTGAGGCATCCAGTGTGGAAGTTTGATGTACTACTTTCTCCATACACATGTAGACCTTAAAGCATCACCCAGATGAATCTCCCCTTCACCTATTTGGTAGTCAAGATCCAGCTCCTGAAATCCCTTCGTTATTTCATGCACCGTCACAATAGCATAGCCATGTGGAATTGAACGGCAATGGAAAGTTCCCTCAACTCGAGGAGGTAGAACAGAGCCGAGCGCCACCTTCAAGGTCAGAATCTGGCATTTCGCCATTAGCACACAATGTTTAGCCTCCGTGATACTATCCACGGGGTAGCGAGGAGCCGGGAAATCGGGCTGGACGAGCTCCGTGGAGGCCACGCTGCTTCTCCGCTGAGATGGTGGGGTAGCTTCCAAGGAAGGATCTTCGTGCCGCTGAGGTGGTTGGTCGGTAGCTCGCTGGCTCTCAAGTTCCTCTAGTTTTGCTAATCTTGCACTCAGCTCCGGCATTTCGGTTGCTTCCTCTTTTTCCTTGTTTTGTCGGCTTCTATAACCATCGCTGTCGGGAAACCAATGCACCCATGGAACAGAGCATGTTGTGCCTCGTGTTCGTCCGGGTGTTCAGGATTCCTGAGGGCCTCTGTCAGCTCGTCCGTCTCTTTGTAGGGAATGAATGTCTCTTCCTGTGCTACCTTGATTGCCTCCTGAATCTTGGTATGGGTATTTCTACTTGTTCATTCGTCCAAACACACTTCCCTGATTTTGGGTCCAAAGTTCCCCCAACCCCGAAGAACCCAAGTCCTTGACCGATTTGGCCAGTTTAATGTCGCTGGTTGAACCCCTTTATCAAGCAGGTCTTGCTCAACTTTGTCCCACAACGTCCAGGCTTTCTTGTAGCCACCTGACCTCGTGGTATGGTGATACTTCTTCAATGCAGCATTTCCCTTGTTTGTCTCTGACCTTTGATTACCCTTGTTTGATTTCTTGTAGGCCACAAATGCGGGCCAGTGATCTCTGATCTTCTCATATTTACCGATGAACTCTGGAGTCTCGTCTTTCTCAACAAACTTTGTGTTCAAATGTTTCCTCCAGTTCTTGAATAGTTTTGCCATCCTCTTAAGAGCAAACGCCTTGACCTTTCGCTCTATAACTTGGTTATTTGGATCCTCCTGTGGTGGTAGGCTGAAATTTGTCATCAGCGAGGTCCAAAGATCATCTTTCAGTCTATCATGGACATAAGAAACTTTAGAGTCCTTCTTCTTATTCCATTCGTGGATTGTGATTGGGACGTTGTCCCTAACAACAACACCGCACCGATGTACAAATGCGTTCTTGGTCCGCATGGGAGCAATCGGTTGGCCATTTTCATCGACTTCTGTGATCGTGAACCTTTCATCCTAGTGCAACCTTTTCTTCGGGGCCCGTCTTCTTACAGGAGTTTGGCTCAATCCGAAGGGCTAAAAGAAGAAATAAGTGTTACCAAAACATATAATGCATCGAGTCGGCGCAAGCTTAATTAATATATATATACCTCCCCGGACATTGCAACAGTTAAGGCTCCATCCTCCTTTCGGTGACCAAAGCCGCCATCATGATCTCCTTCCTCCGCCATTCGGTCACCGGAGCCGTCATGACCTCCTTCCTCCTCCATTGTTGGATCACCGGAGCCGACATCCTCTCCTTCTTGACCATCGGTGTCGTTGAGGTACGACAAGGGATCACATCCGTCGCGGATTATATCCCCCAACAAATCTTCTAGTTCCAAGTCACTGTCCATGGTTTCTGCAATTATGATAAATCCCTTATTAAAGAATTCCAAAGAATCCAATCCTCCAAAAATTCTATCACCGGCGATCGTCAGGGACTCCTCCGACGATCGTCGGGCACTCCTCCGATGACCGTCGGAGACTCCTCACCGTCGACCGTCGGGGACTCCTCCGATGATCGTCTGGGACTCCTCACCGGCAATCGGCGGGGACTCCTTCGACGATCGCCGGGCTCTCCTCCGATGATCGTTGGGGACTCCTCCGACGATCGTTGGGGATTCCTCACCGGCAATCGTCGGGGACTCCTTCGACGACCGCCGGGAATTCCTTCGACGACCGTCGGGCACTCCTCCGGTGACCGTCGGGGACTCCTCACCGGATATCATCACGGACTCCTCCGGCGATCGTCGGGGACTCCTCACCGGCGATCGTCGGGGACTCCTCTGCCATTGATGGACTACGTACGAATTAAAATAAATGAATAAACATACTAAAATGTGTCTTATACTTTTGATTTAGAGAAAAGTTAGAACATCTTATATTTGTGAATTGAGGGACTATGATCCGTCAATAAATGTATCTCTACTACTATCAGGTGCAATCCATCTGTTGTTTCATGCTCGCTACTGCTGAAAGATCATAACTCTGAATGGCAGATATAACATAAAATGGAACATCAATTGTATGAAATACCAAGTTCTGTATCTTTGATTTTTATTTTACTCCATCTATGCATGTTCTCTTCTCTCCAATATAATTTACTTTTCCCTTGGAAATCAGACAAAACTGTAAATGATTTGTAAATTAGCTTTGCCCTTGGGACTCCACAAGAAAGCATGAGCACGGGGCGGCATCGGCGTCGGCAACTGCGGAGGGGTGGAGGGGGGAGCTCACTGGTAGCATGGGGATGGAGCTGTGGAGGCCGCCGGCGACAACGAGGAGTCGGCTCGGGGACACGCGGCGTCCGGGAGGAGGGCACGCGAGGAGGTCTTGCGCCGGCAACATTCAGCGGGCTGAGGGACCGCATGGCATCGGCGAGGGCGTTGGTGGGCTCGGGGATGGCACGGCTTTGGCGAGGGCGTCGGCCCCCCTTTAGTCCCGGTTGAGGCCATAAACTGGGACTAAAGGCCAATTTCAGCAGGCGAAAGGGCGGGAACCGCAGGCCTTTAGTCCCGTTTGTTGGCCTCAACCGGGACTATAGAGGGACCTTCAGTCCCGGTTGAAGCAACCAACTGGGAATAAAGGGTTGTTCCTGGCACGACGTTGGGCAGGTGGATGTTTAATCCCACCTCGCTAGCGGAGAGGCATTGGCAATGGTTTATAAGCGCGGATGTGCATACCCTATCGAGTTCCTCTCATATGCAGGCATGTGGCCCTACTTGGCCTGTTGCGGGCATGCATCCTGGCCCAATAAGGGTTTCTAGTCGTATGCACGTTGTGGTGGCCCAGTAGGCCGCATTTTTTTAAATTAATTCTTTTTAGTTCATTCTTTTTAACAACTGAATACTTTGATAATTTTAGTTAATATTTTTTTGATTTTTTAGTTCATTCTTTTTAACAAATCAATACTTTGGTAATTTTAGTTAATATTTTTTTGATTCTTTTTAGTTCATTCTTTTTTATATTAGTTTATTCTTTGATAATTTAAGTTAACATTTTTTAAATTCTTTTTAGTTAGTATTTAACTAGTTTCAACTCCAGACTTTTTGTGCGTTCAACATGCACCATTCAATGCCCCATCATAAATTTTTAACCATGTCTCGTTCATTTGGTATTTTTATGCATTTACTGATTTTTTTTTTTTTGGAGCTAAATGACCGTGAAATTGAATAGCAGTACAAATGAACTCTGAAAAGGTTGAAAGTTGGCATGATATCATCATTTCACCCACATAGCATGTGCTAAAAAGTTGAGAGGGTTACGACAAAAACTAGATGCACTTCGTGTACAAAATGGAAAATCTCTTTCGACTCGAGACTTCATTTAATTTGGTATTTCATTTCTTCACTTAATAAAATCCACATCAGAGCCATCATCAGAATAGTTGTGGAGAGAAAGTCTTCACTTTTTCTTTGCGTGTGTCCCTTGCTTATTGCATCGTAACCATGGATAATATTCATCTCTTAACAGGGTGCTTGGGTTATCCTTCAATTTGAAGGGAGAAATTTCATGAAACTTCACATAATCTTCACACATGTCTGTCTTTCCCTCCACTCTCGCGATGTCTCTTTTCCCTGAAAGAACTATGTGGCGCTTTGGCTCATCGTATGATATATTCGCTTCCTTATCCTTTCTTTTTCTTGGCTTGGTAGACATGTCCTTCACATAGAAAACTTGCGCCACATCCTTGGCTAGGACGAATGGTTCGTCTCTGTACCCAAGATTGTTCAGATCCAATGTTGTCATTCTGTACTGTGGGTCTACCTGTACCCCGCCTCGTGACAGATTGACCCATTTGCACTGAAACAAAGGGACCTTAAAGTCATGTCCATAATCAAGTTCACATATGTCCACTATGTAACCATAATATGTGTCCTTTCCCATATTGGTGTTTACTGCATCAAAGTGGACACCACTATTTTGGTTGGTGCTCTTTTGATCTTGGGTGATCGTGTAAAATGTATTTTCATTTATCTCGTACCCTTTGTAAGTCAATACAGTCAAGGATGGTCCCTCGACCAACGAGTACAACTCATCTTCAATAGTGTTGTCACCCATGAGATGTGTTTGCAACAAACTGCTGAAAGTCTTGATGTGTTCACATGTAATCCAGTCGTCACACTGCTCCGGGTGTTTGGAGCACAGAATATTCTTGTGTTCACTGACATACGGGGTCACCAAGGTAGAATTCTTTAGAGATGTGTAGTGTGCTTCAGCCTAAGAATGCCCGTCCATACATATTATTGAGTCCGCTCCTAGCGTGCCTTTTCCAGTCAGTCTCCCCTCATACCGTGATTGAGGGATACCAATCTTCTTAAGGTCAGGAATGAAGTCAACACAAAACCCAATGACCTCCTCTATTTGATGGCCCGTGGAGATGCTTCCTTCCGGCCTAGCACGGTTACAAACATATTTCTTTAAGACTCCCATGAACCTCTCAAAGGGGAACATATTGTGTAGAAATACAGGGTCCAGAATGCCAATCTCGTCTACTAGATGAACTAGGACGTGTGTCATGATATTGAAGAAGGATGGTGGGAACACCAGCTTGAAACTGACAAGACATTGCATCAAATCACTCTTTAACCTTGGTATGATTTCTGGATCGATTACCTTCTGAGAGATTGCATTGAGGAATGCACATAGCTTCATAATAGCTAATCGAACATTTTCCGGTAGAAGCCCCTCAATGCTACCGGAAGCAGTTGTATCATAATCACGTGGTAGTCATGAGACTTTAGGTTCTGGAACTTTTTCTCTGACATATTTATTATCCCCTTTATATTGGATGAGAAGCCAGACGGGACCATCATACTGAGCAGACATTCCAAGAAGGTTTCCTTCTCTTCTTTTGTAAGAGCGTAGCTGGCACGACCTTTATACTGCTTTGAATGCATGCCATCTTTTTCATGCACACGTAGTTGGTCCTCACGTGCATTTGGTGTATCTTTTGTCTTCCCATACACGCCCAAGAAGCCTAGCAGGTTCACACCAACATTCTTCGTCATGTGCATCACGTCGATTGTAGATTGAACCTCTAGGTCTTTCCAATAGGGCAGGTCCCAAAATATAGATCTCTTCTTCCACATGCGTGCACGTCCCTCAACGTCATTCGGAACAGATCGTCCGCCGGGACCCTTTCAAAAGATTACTTGTAAATCATTGACCATACCAAGTATGTGATCACCAGTACGGAGGGCGGGCTTCTTCCGGTGATCTGCCTCACCTTTGAAATGCTTGCCTTTCTTTCGACATTGATGGCTGGTCGGAAGAAACCGACGATGTCCCAGGTACACATTTTTCCTGCATTTGGCCATATATATACTTTAGGTGTCATCTAAACAGTACGTGCATGTGTGGTAACCCTTGTTTGTCTATCATGAAAGGTTACTGAGAGCAGGCCAATCATTGATGGTTACAAACAGCAACGCATGTAGGTCAAATTCCTACTGTTTGTGCTCATCCCACACACATACACCTTTTCCATTCCACAGTTGTAAAAGTTCTTTAACTAATGGCCTTAGGTAAATGCTACTGTGACAACAGACCTTCCCTGGCAATGGCGCCAGGAATCCTTCTGTCATGGGCTACGCCTATAGGGACTTATTTGGCAAATATGCAAAGGATTTCCCCGCAGCCTTGGAGCCTTGCGTTGGTGTTCCCTTGAAGAGGAAAAGGTGATGTAGCAGAGCGGCGGTAAGTATTTCCCTCAGTTTGAGAACCAAGGTATCGATCCAGTGGGAGGTGCACGTCGAGTCACAAGTACCTGCACAAACACAAAGAGCTTGCACCCAATGCTATGAAGGGGTTGTCAATCCCTTATAGATTGTTTGCAAAGTGAGAACTGAAAGCAAAAAGTAAACAAAGCAAAGTAAAAGTGAAAGTGGAGACGATAGTTGTGAATAGACCCGGGGGCTGTAGTGTTCACTAGTGGCTTCTCTCATGAAAGCAAGTAGATGGTGGGTGAACGAATTACTGTCGAGCAATTGATAGAACCGCGCAAAGTCATGACGTTATCTAAGGCAATGATTATATTTATAGGCATCACGTCCAAAACAAGTAGACCGATACTTTCTGCATCTACTACTATTACTCCACACGTCGACCGCTATCCAGCATGCATCTAGTGTATTATGTTCATAAGAACAGAGTAACGCCTTAAGCAAGATGACATGATGTAGATGGACAATCTCATATCTACGATAAAAGCCCATCTTGTTACCCTTGATGGCAACAACACAATGCGTGCCTTGCTGCCCCTTCTCTCACTTGGAAAGGTCACCACACGGTATGAACCCAAAACCAAGCACTTCTCCCATTGCAAGAATCATTGATCTAATTGACCAAACAAAACCCAAGACTCAGAGAGACTTACAAGGATATCAAATCATGCATATAAGAAATCAGCAAAGACTCAAATATAGTTCATAGATAATCTGATCCACAATTCATCGAATCTCGACAAACACACCGCCAAAGAGGATTACATCGGATAGATCTCCATGAAGATCATGGAGAACTTTGTATTGAAGATCCAAGAGAGAGAAGAAGTCATCTAGCTACTAACTACGGACCCGTAGGTTTGAAGTGAACTACTCACGAGTCATTGGAGAGGCGATGATGTTGATGTAGAAGCCCTCCAACTCCAAAGTCCCCTCCGGCAGGGCACCGGGAAGGGTCTCCAGATGAGATCTCGCGGAAACGGAAGCTTGCGGCGGCGGAAAAGTGTTTTCGTGGATGCCCTGATTTTTTTCTGGATTTTAGGGAATATATAGGCGCAAGAGCTAGGGCAGGGGAGCGCCAGGGAGGCCACAAGCCTAGTAGCCGCAGCCCCCCTGGTGGCGGCTACAGGGCTTGTGGGCCCCCTGTGGCTCTCCTGCCTTGGCCCTCAAGTCCCCCGATCTTCTTCTGTTCTGGAAAAATTTATTTCGGGGATTTTATTCCGTTTGGACTCCGTTCCAAAATCAGATCTCAAAAGAGTCAAAAACACAGAAAAAACAGGAACTGGCACTTGGCACTGAATTAATAAGTTAGTCCCAAAAAATATATAAAAGGTACATAAAACATCCAAAGTTGACAAGATAACAGCATGAAACCATCAAAAATTATAGACACGTTTGAGACGTATCAAGCATCCCCAAGTTTAACTCCTACTCGTCCTCGAGTAGGGAAGTGATAAAGAATGATTTTTTTATGCTTTCATGCTACCTAGCATAGATGTCCTTTGTAACTCCTCTTATGTGACGTGAATGTTCAGATCCATTAGATTCAAAACAATAGTTTGCTATTGACGTGGAAACAATAATACTTCAAGCAAACTAGCAAGGTAATCATGAACTTTCAAAATAACAAGGCCAAAAGAAAGTTATCCCTACAAAATCATATAGTCTGTCTATGCTCTATCATGCCTGCACAACGAATTTAAATCATGCACAACCCCGGTATTGGCCAAGTAATTGTTTTCACACTTTTACTTTCTCAAACCTTTTCAAATCTCACGCAATACATGAGCGTGAGCCATGGTTTTAGCACTATAAGTGGAATGTAATGTGGTAGAGGTTGCAAGACAAACAAGGAGAAGATGGTCACATTAACTAGGCATATCAATGATCTATGGAGATGCTCATCAATAGATATTAATGTGAATGAGTAGGGATTGCCATACAAATCACGCACTAGAGCTGAGAGTATGTGAAAGCTCTTAAAGAAAACTAGTGGGTGTGCATCCAACTTGCTTGCTCACGAAGACCTAAGGAAATTTTGAGGAAGCCTATCATTGAAATATAAAAGCCAAGTTATAAAATGAAAATTTCCCACTAGCTATATGGTGGTGACAAAACGAGAGACTCTCAATCATGAAGATCATGGTGCTTAATAAGCACAAGTGTGGAAGGATAGTAGCATTGTCCCTTCTCACTTTTTCTCTCATCATTTTTTTGTGGGCTCTTTGGCCTCTCTTTTTTTATATATTTTTATTATTATTTTTTATTTTGGTGGGCATCTTTATCCTCTTCTTGTATATGGGCTTCGCTGGCCTCTTTTATTTCCTCACATGGGACAATGCTCCATCAATGATGATCATCACACGTACAACTCAAAACTTAGAGCAATGATGACTCTATATGGAATGCCTTCGGTAGTGTACCGTGACAATTATCTAGCATGGCATAGACATCAATGGAAACATCATGCTAGCTATCTTACGATCATGCAATGGCAATGTAGAAGTGGTGGCACATGTCATGGTGGTAGTTGCATGGCAATATATCTCAGAATAGCTTTGAAAAAGCCATAGTAGGTAGGTATGGTGGCTGTTTTGAGGGAGGCTATATGGTGGGTTTTGTGTACCGGCGAAAGTTGCACGGCACTAAAGAAGATAGTGATAGTGAAAGGTGAAAGTGCATATAAACCATGGACTCAACATTAGTCATGAAAAACTCATATACTTGTTGCAAAAGTTTTAGTAGTAATTGAAACAAAGCATTCAACGCATACTCCTAGGGGAAGGGTTGGTACGTATAAACCATCGCACGATCCTGACCGCCACACAAAGGATGACAATCAATAGACTAATCATGCTCAGACTTCATCACATAGCGGTTCACCATACGTGCATGCTACGGGAATCACTAACTTCAGCACAAGTATTTCTAGATCCACAACACCTTACTAACATAACTTCGATATTACCACAACCACATCTCAAAACTAATTGAGATGATTCAAACTTCTCTAACTATTGAATGCACATGAAGGTGGAAGTTTTCATACCCCTTTGGATAAATACCCCTTTTGAGACTACATTCATAGCATAGATCAACTACCAAGTCACGCGCTTCCGTGCTCTAAAAGATATAAGTGAAGCACGTAGAGCAAAATCAACTAGCTCAAAAGATATAAGTGAAGCACATGTGACCTGAATTATCTAACCAAAGGATATAAGTGAAGCTCGACAAAATCACGGTGAGTGCATGTCTCTCTCTCTAGTTGTGCAGCAAGGAAGATTGTGACACAACAAAAATAAAAGACTCCTACAATACAAGACGCTCCAAGCAAAACACATAACATGTGGTGAATAAAAATATAGCCCCAAGTAACGTTACCGATGGATTGAAGATGAAAGAGGGGATGCCTTCCCGGGGCATCCCCAAGCTTAGGCTTTTACGGCATCCTTGAATCAACTTGGGGTGCCTTGGGCATCCCCAAGCTTGAGCTCTTGCCACTCTTTATCTCTTGTCCATAAGAACTTCACCCAAAACTTGAAAACTTCACAACACGAAACTTAAACAGAAACTCGTGATATCATTAGTATAAGAAAGCAAACCACCACTTCCTTAGGTACTGTAGCAAACTTAGATTCTACTTATGTTGATGTTGGGTTACTGTATTTTCAATCTTCCATGGCTAATACCCCCCCCCCCGATACTATCCATAGTTTCATCAAAATAAGCAACCAACTCAACAAAAACATAATCTGTTAACAGCAGACCAGTCTGTAGCAATCTGTATACTTTGTATACTTCTGGTACTTCAAAAATTCTGACAACTTACGACAGTATGAAGAATTTGCATAGAAATCAGCAGCAAAAAGAATCAACTCAAAAGCTCTTACAGAAGAAAAAAAATCGTGAGCAGAAAGTTTCTGTCTTTTCCAGCATGACCAAACGATCATCCCCAAGACTAATCATAACGGTTTTACTTGGCACAAACGCAAAAGAAACACAAAAACACAATCATAACAGAATTATGAAAGTGTGGAAAGCACAAGACAGAAACAAAAAGGATAGATTTGTTGGGTTGCCTCCCAACAAGCGCTATTGTTAACGCCCTTAGCTAGGAAAAAAGTGATGGAATCACGTATAGTCATCTTTGGTGCTCAAACCATAAATAGCCCTCATCATAGATTCATAAGGAAATCTTATTTTCTTTCTAAGAAAATGCTCCATGCCCTTCTTTAGAGGAAATTGAAATCTAATATTCCCTTCCTTCATATCGATGATAGCACCAATAGTCCTTAGGAAAGGTCTACCAAGAATAATGGGACATGAAGGATTGCAATCTATGTCAAGTACAATGAAATCCATGGGTACATAGTTCTTATTTGCAACAATAAGAACATCATCGATCCTTCCCATGGGTTTCTTGACAGTAGAATCCGCAAGATGCAAATTAAGAGAACACTCTTCAATCTCATGAAAACCAAGAATAACAGATAAAGACTTTGGAATCGCGGAAACACTAGCACCCAAATCACACAAAGCATTGCATTCATAGTTTTTGATCTTGATTTTGATAGTAGGTTCCCACTCATCATGAAGTTTTCTAGGTATAGAGACTTCTAATTCGAGTTTCTCTTCAAGAGATTTCATCATGCCATCTACGATATGTGTGGTAAAGGCTTTGCTTTGGCTATAAACATGTGGAGAGTTTGCAATGGATTGCATCAAAGAAATGCATTCAAACACGGAGCAACTATCATAATTGAATTCTTTGAAATCCAAAGTGGGAGTTTCATTACTGCCCAATATTTTGATTTCTTCTACTCCACTCTCCACACCTTTATCATCAAGATAGGTGGACTTCGAATCATTGGGGCGTTTTTCAACCAAAGTGGATTCATATCCAGCCCCTTCATCAATAGGTTTGACACGCGAAAACAAAGATTCAAGAGGAGTCACACCAAGCACTTTAAGAACTTCGTGATTTGCATCACTAGAACGCACCCTTTTAAACCATGCATGCCTAGCGCGAATTTGGGCGGTTCTTTCTTTGCTCTCATTCATGGGGACATGCATAGCTTTTAAAGTTTCATCCAAGTTGACCTTGGGAGGAGCACATCTAACTTTCAAAGCATCAATATCACAAGACATCCTATCAACGCTCTTAGCCAAATCGTCTATTTTGAGTAGTTTTTCCTCTATGGACGCATTGAAAATCTTTTGAGAGTTGATGAACTCTTTGGTATTACTCTCTAAATCAGAGGGTAATTTGTTGTGATTTCCATTAGTGTTGTTGTAGGAGTTGCCATAATTGTTAGAGGAGTTACTAGGAAAAGGCCTAGGAACATAGTTTCCTCTAAAAGCATTGTTGTTGCCAAAATTGTTCCTACGAAGAGAGAGAACAAGCCATCTAGCTACTAACTATGGACCCGTAGGTCTGAAGTGAACTACTCACGAGTCATTGGAGAAGCGATGATGTTGATGTACAACCCCGTCAACTCCAAAGTCCCCTCCGGCAGGGCACCGGGAAGGGCCTCCAGATGTGATCTCGCGGAAACGGAAGCTTGCGGCGGCGGAAAAGTGTTTTCGTGGATGCCCTGATTTGTCTTCTGGATTTTAGGGAATATATAGGCGCAAGAGCTAAGGCAGGGGAGCACCAGGGAGGCCACAAGCCTGGTAGCCGCCGCCCCCTTGGTGGCGGCTACACGGCTTGTGGGCCCTGTGTGGCTCTCCTACCTTGGCCCTCAAGTCCCCCGATCTTCTTCTGTTCTGGAAAATTTTATTTCAAGGATTTTATTCCTTTTGGACTCTGTTCCAAAATCAGATCTGAAAAGAATCAAAAACACAGAAAAAACTGGAACTGGCACTTGGCACTGAATTAATAAGTTAGTCCCAAAAAAGATATAAAGGGTACATAAAACATCCAAAGTTGACAAGATAACAGCATGAAACCATCAAAAATTATAGATACGTTTGAGACGTATCAGTAAACATCAATGTCGTTGTCGGGTTTCCTAGGGCCTTGGATGAGCACTAGCATCATAATGAACTTCCGCTTCATGCACAACCAAGGAGGAAGGTTATAGATACATAGAGTCACGGGCCAGGCGCTATGATTGCCGCTCTGGTCCCCAAAAGGATTAATGTCGTCTGCACTTAAACCAAACCATATGTTCCTTGGTTCACCTGCAGAGTCCACCCATCTTCTCTCGATTTTTCTCCACTGTGACCCATCAGCGGGTGCTCTCAACTTCCCGTCTTTCTTACGGTCTTCCTTGTATCCTCGCGTCAACTTGGCATGTGATACGTCCATTTTGCATCATGTTTTCATGTTGATATGTATCGCTTCTTTGGCTGTTATTTCACTTCACTGTACAATTCTTATGTCTTTTCTCTCTTATTTTACAAGGTTTACATGAAGAGGGAGAATACTGGCAACTGGAATTCTGGCCTGAAAGTGGAGCAAAGTTGAGATACATATTCTGCACAACTCCAAACGCCGTGAAAATCAACGGGGATTTTTTTCCCAATTTATCAAAAATACTGGGCCGAAGAAGTGCCACAGGGGCACCAGGGGGTGCCCACAAGCCTGCATGGCGCGGCCACCCCCAGGCCGCGCCATGGGGGCTTGTGGGCAGCCCACTGGCCCACTGGCCCCCCTCTTTTGCTATATGGAGGGTTTCGTCCAAGAAAAAATCAGAGAGGAGATTTTTCGTGGATTCGCCGCTGCCACGAGGCGGAACTTGAGCAGAACCAATCTAGAGCTCCGGTAGGACGATCCTGCCAGGGAAACTTCCCTCCCGGAGGGGGAAATCGTCGCCATCGTCATCACCAACACTCCTCTCATTGGAGGGGACTCGTCACCATCAACATCTTCATCAGCACCATCTCATCTCCAAAATCTAGTTCATCTCTTGTAACCAATCTCCGTCTCCCGACTCCGATTGGTACTTGTAAGGTTGCTAGTAGTGTTGATTACTCTTTGTAGTTGATGCTAGTTGGATTATTTGGTGGAAGAGTTTATGTTCAGATCCTTGATGCTACTCATTACCTATCTGGTCATGAATATGATTATGTTTTTTGAGTAGTTACTTTTGTTCTTGAGGACATGGGATAAGTCATGCTAATAGTAGTCATGTGAATTTGGTATTCGTTCGGTATTTTGATGTGTTGTATGTTGTTTATCCTCTAGTGGTTTTATGTGAACGTCGAATACATAACACTTCACCATTATTTGGGCCTAGAGGAAGGCATTGGGAAGTAGTAAGTAGATGATGGGTTGCTAGAGTGACAGAAGCTTAAACCCTACTTTATGCGTTGCTTCGTAAGGGGCTGATTTGGATCCACTAGTTTAATGCTATGGTTAGACTTTGTCTTAATTCTTCTTTCGTAGTTGTGAATGCTTGCAAGAGGGATTAATCATAAGTGGGATGCTTTTCCATGTAAGGTCAGTACCCAAGCGTCGGTCCACCCACATATCAAACTATCAAAGTAACGAACGCGAATCATATGAACATGATGAAACTAGCATGACAGAAATTCCTGTGTGTCCTCGGGAGCGTTTTTCCTCCTATAAGACTTTGTCCAGGCTTGTCCCTTGCTACAAAACGGATTGGGCCACTTTGCTGCACCATTGCTACTTTTGTTACTTGTTGCTTGCTACAAATCATCTCACCACACAATCACTTGTTACCGATAATTTCAGTGCTTGCAGATTTTTCCTTGCTGAAAACCACTTGTCAGATCCTTCGGCTCCTCGTTGGGTTCGACACTCTTACTTATCGAAAGGACTATGATTGATCCCCTATACTTGTGGGTCATCAAGACTCTTTTCTGGCGCCGTTGCCGGGGAGTGAAGCGCCTTTGGTAAGTGGAACTTGGTAAGGAAACATTCATATAGTGTGCTGAAATTTATTGTCACTTGTCATTAGGGATACTAATGCTTTGAGGGGCTTGTTCGGGGTATCTTCACCTCGAACGGAAGCACAAATAGTTGCTCCTCAACCTTCTGCACCTACTGAAAATATTTGCTTTGAATTTCCTTCGGGTATGCTTGCGAAACTGCTGGCTAATCCTTTTACAGGAGATGGAACATCACATCCAGACTTGCATCTAATCTATGTAGATGAAGTTTGTGGTTTATTTAAGCTTGCAGGTGTGCCCGAGGATGAGGTCAAGAAGAAGGTCTTTCCTTTATCTTTGAAGGATAAGGCGTTGACATGGTATAGGCTATGTGATGATACTGGATCATGGGACTACAATCGGTTGAAATTGGAATTTCATCAAAAGTTTTATCCTATGCATTTAGTACATCGTGATCGGAATTATATTTATAATTTTTGTCCTCGTGATAGAGAAAGCATCGCTCAAGATTGGGGGAGGCTTAAATCAATGCTATATTCATGCCCCAATCATGATCTCTCGAGAGAAATTATCATTCAGAATTTCTATGCTCGGCTTTCTCATGATGATCGGACCATGCTTGACACTTCTTGTGCCGGTTCTTTTATGAAGACAGATATTGACTTCAAATGGAATTTATTGGAGAGAATTGAACGCAACTGTGAATATTCGGAGCTTGAAGAAGGTAAGGAGTCAGGTATGAATTTCATGTTTGATTGCATTAAATCCTTTGTTGAGACAAATACCTTTAGTGATTTTAGCACTAAGTATGGACTTGACTCTGAGATAGTAGCTTCATTGTGTGAATCCTTTGTTGCTCGTATTGATCTCCCCAAAGAGAAGTGGTTTAAATATCATCCTCCTTTAGAAGTCAATGTAGTTAAACCCACTCTAGTTGAAGAGAAAGTCATTGCCTATAATTATCATGTTGTTCCCAGTGCTTACATTGAGAAACCACCTTTCCCTGATAGGATAAAGGATCATTCTAAAGCTTCAACTGTGATACGTAGAGGCTACATTAGAACACCTACACCCCCTGAGCAAATTAGAGTTGAACCTAGCATTGCTATTATCAAAGATCTTCTGTCTGAAGAAGTTGAGGGACATAATATTCACTTCTGTGAAGATGCTGCTAGAATTTCTAAACCTCATGTTAGAGACAAACATAGGCCTGTTGTTGGCATGCATGTGGTTTCTGTTAAGATAGAGATCATTGTTATCATGGCTTATGTGACGTGGGTGCTAGTGTTAGTGCAATACCTCAATCCTTATATGATGAAATCAAAGATGAGATTGCACATGTTGAGATAGAACCCATTGATGTCATTATTCAGCTTGCCAATAGAGATACTATCTGCCATGTGGGAATTGTTAGGGATGTTGAAGTCTTGTGTGGTAAAATGAAGTATCCTACTGATTTCCTCGTTCTTGCTACTGCACAAGATAGCTTTTGTCCCATCATAGTTGGTAGACCTTTTCTCAATACTGTCAATTCTCATATTGATTGTGAGAAGCAAACTGTCAATGTTGGCTTTGAAGGCGTGTCACATGAGTTCAATTTCTCTAAGTTTGGTAGACAACCTCATGAAAAGGAGTTTCCTAGTAGGGATGAAACTATTGCCTTAGCCTCTATTGCCGTGCCTCCTACTTATCCCTTAGAGCAATACTTGCTTGAGCATGAAAATGATATGCATATGGATGAAAGGGATGAGATAGATAGAGTTGTCTTAGAACAATATCCTATCCTTAAGAATAACTTGCCTGTTGAACTGCTTGGGGATCCACCACCACCAAAGGATGATCCTGTGTTCGAGCTTAAACAGTTGCCTGATACTCTTAAGTATGCCTATCTTGATGAAAAGGAGATATATCCTGTTATTATTAGTGCTAGCCTCTCAGAGCATGAAGAAAAGAAGTTACTAAAAACTCTGAGGAAGCACCGTGCTACTATTGGATATACTCTTGATGATCTTAAGGGCATTAGTCCTACCCTATGCCAGCACAAGATTAAAACTGATCCTGACTTCAAACCAGTTGTTGATCATCAAAGGAGATTAAATCCTAAGATGGAAGAAGTAGTGAGAAAAGAAATACTAAAGCTCCAGGAAGCAGGTATCATTTATCCAGTTGCTCATAGCGATTGGGTGAATCCGGTGCATTGCGTCCCTAAGAAGGGAGGCATTACCGTTGTCCCTAATGATAAAGATGAATTGATCCCATAGAGGATTATTAATGGCTATAGGATGGTGATCGATTTTAGGAAATTTAATAAAGCCACTAGGAAAGATCATTACCCTTGTCCTTTTATCGACCAAATGCTAGAAAGACTGTCCAAACACACACACTTCTGCTTTCTAGATGGTTATTCTGGTTTCTCCCAAATACCAGTTGCACAATCTGATCAGGAGAAAACCACTTTCACCTACCCTTTCGGTACCTTTGCCTATAAATGTATGCCTTTTGGCTTATGTAACGCACCTGCCACCTTTCAAAGATGTATGATGGCTATATTCTCGGACTTTTGTGAAAAGATTGTCGAGGTTTTCATGGATGACTTCTCCGTTTACGGGTCTTCCTTTGATGATTTCCTCAGCAACCATGATCGAGTCTTACAGAGATGTACAGACACCAATCTTGTCTTGAATTGGGAGAAGTGACACTTTACGGTTAATGAAGGCATCATCTTAGGACATAAATTTCTGAAAGAGGTATTGAAGTCGATAAGGCTAAGGTTGATGTAATCGAGAAAATGCCATACCCCACAGATATCAAAGGGATAAGAAGTTTCCTTGGTCATGCTGGTTTCTATATAAGGTTCATTAAAGACTTCTCTAAGATTTCTAGGCCTCTTACCAATCTCTTGCAAAAGGATATTCCTTTTGTTTTTGACGATGATTGTAAGGAAGCCTTCGAAATACTTAAGAGGGCTTGGATAACTGCACCTATTGTTCAACCACCTGATTGGAACTTACCTTTTGAAATCATGTGTGATGCTAGCGATTATGTTGTTGGTGCTGTTCTAGGGCAAAGATTCAATAAGAAGTTGAATGTTATTCACTACGCTAGTAAAACTCTAGACAGTGCCCAGAGAAACTATGCTACTACGGAGAAGGAATTTTTAGCAGTCGTGTTTGCGTGTTAAAAGTTCAGGTCTTACATAGATGATTCCAAAGTCACTATTCACACTAATCATGTTGCCATTAAGTACCTCATGGATAAGAAGGACGCTAAACCTAGACTTGTCAGATGGGTTCTCCTGCTACAAGAATTTGATTTGCACGTTGTCGACAGAAAGTGTGCTGATAACCCAGTAGCAGATAACTTGTCTAGGTTGGAGAACGTTCTTGATGACCGACAACCTATTGATGACAGCTTTCCCGGTGAGCAACTGAATGTCATCAATGCTTCACGTAGTGCACCGTGGTATGCTGATTATGCGAACTATATCGTTGCCAAATACATACCACCTAGTTTCACGTACCAGCAAAAGAAGAAATTCTTCTTTGACTTGAGACATTACTTCTGGGATGATCCTCACCTTTATAAGGAAGGAGTAGATGGTGTTATTAGACGTTGTGTACCTGAACATGAACAGGGACAGATCCTACAGAAGTGTCACTCTGAGGCCTACGAAGGACACCATGCAGGAGATAGAACTGCACACAAGGTATTGCAATCAGGTTTCTATTGGCCCACTCTCTTCAAGGATGCCCGTAAGTTTGTCTTGTCTTGTGACGAATGTCAAAGAATAGGTAATATTAGCAAACGTCAGGAAATGCCTATGAACTATTCACTTGTCATTGAACCATTTGATGTCTGGGGCTTTGATTATATGGGACCTTTTCCAAAATCCAACGGGTATACTCACATCCTAGTTGTTGTTGATTATGTCACTAAGTGGGTAGAAGCTATCCCCACTAGTAGTGTTGATCACAACACCTCTATCAAGATGCTGAAAGAAGTTATATTCCCTAGACTTGGAGTCCCTAAATATCTAATGACCGACGGTGGTTCACACTGCATTCATAGTGCTTTCCATAAAATGCTTGCTAAGTACGATGTCAACCATAGAATTGTGTCTCCCTATCACCCTCAGTCCAGTGGTCAAGTAGAGCTAAGTAATAGAGAGATTAAACTGATTCTACAAAAGACCGTCAATAGGTCTAGAAAGAATTGGTCTAAGAAGCTCGATGATGCACTGTGGGCTTATAGAACTGCCTATAAGAATCCCATGGGCATGTCTCCGTACAAAATGGTGTATGGGAAAGCATGTCACTTACCTCTTGTTTTAGAGCATAAAGCTTATTGGGCAATCAAAGAGCTCAACTTTGATTTCAAACTTGCCGGTAAGAAGAGGTTATTTGACATTAGCTCGCTTGATGAATGGAGAACTCAGGCATATGAGAATGCCAAGCTGTTCAAAGAGAAGGTTAAGAGGTGGCATGATAACAGGATACAAAAGCGTGAGTTCAATGTAGGTGATTATGTCTTGCTATATAACTCTCGTTTAAGATTCTTCGGAGGCAAGCTTCTCTCTAAATGGGAAGGTCCCTATGTTGTTGAGGAAGTATATCGTTCCGGTGCTATCAAGATCAACAACACGGAAGGTAATTGTCCGAGAGTTGTAAATGGGCAGAGAATCAAGCATTATATCTCAGGTACTCCCATAAATGTTGAAAGCAATATCATCAATACCATAACTCCGGAAGAATACCTAAGGGATATTTACCAGCCTGTTTCAGACTCCGAAAACGAAGAGGTATGTGATTCAGTAAGAAAACAGAGTCCAAAAATTTTCCTGTAGGAAATTTTCTCCGTTTTGGAATATTTGAAAAAATAAAAAAATTGGAAGTAGTCTGAAAAGTGCGCGAGGAGGCGACAAGCCTGCACGGCGCGGGCCCACCCCCTGGCCGCGCCGTGAGGGCTTGTGGACACCTCGTGCGCCTCCCAGACTCCGTTTTCGTGCAGGGTACTCCTTCTGGTCTAAAAAAAATCATTATATATACTTTCGTTTGGTCTCACCCCTGCATCACGCAGATTTTCTCTGTTTCTCGTTTGCAGCCTGTTTTCTGCCGCAGATCTAGGTCAAGATGTCGTCCCAGGAATCTGTGGGAGAGAACAACATCCGTCAAATCTATGGAGAAGTTCATGTTGATCTGAAAAGGATGGAGTTCATGGAGGCTAAGGAGAGGCTATCTAAAGAAATCAAGGGCAAGCCTAAGAAGAAGGATCAGACATGGGACGAAGTGCAATCTGTGCTCAACATGGAAGAAGTTGAAGAAGTGGATTTCCTCCAACCTTACCTCCACCTACTGTCTCCATCTTTG
This sequence comes from Hordeum vulgare subsp. vulgare, assembly GCF_904849725.1. NCBI lineage: Eukaryota > Viridiplantae > Streptophyta > Magnoliopsida > Poales > Poaceae > Hordeum > Hordeum vulgare. The sequence continues at coordinate 327,146,634 of NC_058523.1, forward strand.
ATTGAACTCTTGAGGTTTTGTGAAACAACTCGTGCTCACAATACTTGTCTCACTCGTGAAGTTGTTTTGCTAGAGAAACATATCACAGATCTCCAAAGTTTAAATCGAAGACTGATGGCCCTCTTGGAATCAAAGGTTGCAACCACTCCACCACCTTCACCACCAAAGGAAGACAACTGAACATGGGTATAGGCAATCCCCTTGGGTTGTGCCAAGCTTGGGGGAGTTGCCCCGGTATCGTATCACCATCACATCTTTTGCCTTTACCTTTGTTTTAGTTTTCCTTTTCAGTTTTCTTTTTCTCTAGTAGTTTAAAAGTATTAGTGTTTTAGTCTTGAGTTTTGCTTTGTGTCACCCCCGATGTATTCTTGATCGTGAGCCATGGAATAAAGAGTGTCTTAGTTGAAGGGCTTTGCCTCTTGCCATGATCAAAAGAGTGAGAATAGAACAAAAGCATGAAAGATCATGTAATGATCTTATGGGAAGTGATGGCTTCACATATAAAAAGAATGAGGATTGAAACTTGTTGAGGGTAGGAAAACGTAGACCTTGGTCATTGTTGCAATTAATAGGAAGTGATAAGGAAGGAGAGGTTCACATATAAAGATATCATCTCTGACACTATCTATGATTGTGAACACTCACTAAACTATTGCATGCCTAGAAGTAGATGTTGGACAAGGAAGACAATATAATGGATTGTGTTTGCTTGGCTCTGAACAATGTTATATGATTAGAGATCCCTTAGCATGTGACGATTGCTTCCACCTCATACTAGCCAAAACTCCCGCACCAAGTAGAGATACTACTTGTGCATCCATAAACCTTCAACCCAGTTTTGCCATGAGTGTCCACCATACCTACCTATGGATTGAATAAGATCCCTCAAGTAAGTTGTCATCGGTGCAAGCAATAAAAATTGCTCTCTAATATGTATGATCTTTTAGTGTGTGGAAAATAAGCTTTGTATGAACCTGTGATGAGGAAGACATAAAAGCGACAGACTGCATAATAAAGTTCTTTATCACATAAGGCAATATAAAGTGGCGTTCCTCCGCACTAAGAGGACACGCATCCAAACCTCAAAAGCGCATGACAACCTCTGCTTCCCTCTGCGAAGGGCCTATCTTGTACCTTTACTTTTTACCCTTGAAAGAGTCATGGTGATCCTCACCAATTATTTATTTTCCTTTGTCTTGGCTACCGTCACATGCTTGGGAATGATCTATATTCATATGTCAACTTGGAGGTAAGTATTCACGAATTATTATTGTTGACATTACCCTTGAGGTAAGCAGTTGGGAGGCAAAACTGTAAGCCCCTATCTTTCTCTCTTTCCAGCTGAAACTTTGATCTCATGAGTACCACGTGAGTTGTAGCAATTGTAGAGAACGGAAGAATGATTGAGTATGTGGATTTGCTTTACAAGCTCTTATTTGACTCTTTCTGGTGTTGCGATAAATTGCAATTGCTTCAATGACTAAAGGCTATCGGTTGTTACTTCTCGGTAAGGTTCTTGATCCATGCTTTACTTTGTGAAGGAATTATCACTTTAGCATGAGAGATTATATGTTGGTATTGCTGTTCTGATCTTGATCATGATGCATGCATGTTCGTATCTTGTTTTGTCGACACCTCTCTCCCTAAACATGTGGACATATTTATTGAGCTCGGCTTTCGCTTGAGGACAAGCGAGGTCTAAGCTTGGGGGAGTTTATACGTCCATTTTGCATCATGTTTTCATGTTGATATTTATCGCTTCTTTGGCTGTTATTTCACTTCACGGTACAATTCTTATGCCTTTTCTCTCTTATTTTGCAAGGTTTACATGAAGAGGGAGAATACCGGCAACTGGAATTCTGGCCTGAAAGTGGAGCAAAGTTGAGATACCTATTCTGCGCAACTCCAAACGCCGTGAAAATCGACGGGGATTTTTTTCCCAATTTATCAAAAATACTGGGCCGAAGAAATGCCAGAGGGGCACCAGGGGGTGCCCACAAGCCTGCACGGTGCAACCACCCCCCCAGGCCGCGCCATGGGGGCTTGTGGGCAGCCCACTCGCCCACTGGCCCCCCTCTTTTCCTATATGGAGGGTTTCGTCCAAGAAAAATCAGAGAGGAGCTTTTTCGTGGATTCGCCGCGACCACGAGGCGGAACTTGAGCAGAACAAATTTAGAGCTCCGGCAGGACGATCCTGCTGGGGAAACTTCCCTCCCAGAGGGGGAAATCGTCGCCATCGTCATCACCAACACTCCTCTCATCGTAGGGGACTCGTCACCATCAACATCTTCATCAGCACCATCTCATCTCCAAACCCTAGTTCATCTCTTGTAACCAATCTCCATCTCCCGACTCCGATTGGTACTTGTAAGGTTGCTAGTAGTGTTGATTAATCTTTGTAGTTGATGCTAGTTGGATTATTTGGTGGAAGAGTTTATGTTCAGATCCTTGATGCTACTCACTACCTCTCTGGTCATGAATATGATTATGCTTTGTGAGTAGTTACTTTTGTTCCTGAGGACATGGGATAAGTCATGCTAATAGTAGTCATGTGAATTTGGTATTCGTTCGGTATTTTGATGTGTTGTATGTTGTTTTTCCTCTAGTGGTTTTATGTGAACGTCGAATACATAACACTTCACCATTATTTGGGCCTAGAGGAAGGCATAGGGAGGTAGCAAGTAGATGATGGGTTGCTAGAGTGACAGAAGCTTAAACCCTAGTTTATGTGTTGCTTCGTAAGGGGTTGATTTGGATCCACTAGTTTAATGCTATGGTTAGACTTTGTCTTAATTCTTCTTTCGTAGTTGTGGATGCTTGCGAGAGGGGTTAATCATAAGTGGGATGCTTTTCCAAGTAAGGGTAGTACCCAAGCACCGGTCCACCTACATATCAAACTATCAAAGTAACGAACGTGAATCATATGAACATGATGAAACTAGCATGACAGAAATTCCCGTGTGTCCTCGGGAGCGTTTTTCCTCCTATAAGACTTTGTCCAGGCTTGTCCCTTGCTACAAAAGGGATTGGGCCACTTTGCTGCACCGTTGCTACTTTTGTTACTTGTTGCTTGCTACGAATCATCTCACTACATAATCACTTCTTACCGATAATTTCAGTGCTTGCAGATTTTTCCTTGCTGAAAACCACTTGTCAGATCCTTCTGCTCCTTGTTGGGTTCGACACTCTTACTTATCGAAAGGACTACGATTGATCCCCTATACTTGTGGGTCATCAGCATGCTCTTTGTTTCTGAACAATGGTTTCAACCGTGGTATTATAGGAGCATACCACATCACCTTTGCAGGAACCCTCTTCCCAGGGCGCTTGCCCTCAACATCACCAGGGTCATCTCCTCTGATCTTATACCGCAATGCACCGCATACCGGGCATGCGTTCAAATCCTCGTACTCACAATGGTAGAGGATGCAGTCATTAGGGCATGCATGTATCTTATGTACCTCTAATCCTAGAGGGCAGAGAACCTTCTTTGCTTCGTACGTACTATCAGGCAATTCGTTATCATTTGGAAGCTTCGTCTTCATTATTTTCAGTAGCTTCCCAAATCCCTTGTCAGATAGACCATTCTCTGCCTTCCATTGCAGCAATTCCAGGGTCGTACCGAGCTTTGTGTTGTCATCTTTGCAATTTGGCTACAATCATTTTTTGTGATCCTCTAACATGCGCTCGAACTTCAACTTCTCCCTTTCACTTTCGCATTCTCTCTGCGCATCAACAATGATGCGGCGAAGATCGTCATCGGGTACATCGTCTGGTGCCTCTTGATCTAAAGCTTCCCCCATTGCATTATCACCGTATTCAGGGAACATAGGATCCGGATAGTTGTCATCATCCTCTTCTTCTTTGTTGTCTTCCATCATAATCCCTCTTTCTCCGTGCTTGGTCCAAACATAATAGTGGGACATGAAACCCTTCTCAAGCAGGTGGACGTGAAGGGTTTTCGGGGAAGAGTAATCCTTCATATTCTCACAGTTAACACATGGACAGTACATAAAACCATTCTGCTTGGTTGCCTCGGCCACACCGAGAAAATTATGCATGCCCGTAATGTACTCCGAAGTGCGTCGGTCATCGTACATCCATTGGCAGTTCATCTGTATTATGAAAGTAAGTATATCAAAAACCATTGAAGAACATCATGAATAGAGAAATGACCAAATTAATACAAATTCATCATCACATTAAAACCAAAGTACAATAGTGATCAAATGTTATTACTCCAAAAATAAATACATAAAGTTCATATATAGTTCTCATAAAACAACATACAACTATGTAAAACATTTAAATGCA